>NC_091445.1:38895445-39536683 GCF_964237555.1 Oryctolagus cuniculus | reverse complement strand
CAGTGGAAGATGGTCCAAGTCCTTGGGCCCCTGCACCCACGTGGGAGACCCAGAAGAAGCTCCTGGCTCCTGGTTTCAGATCAGCACAGCTCCGGCCATTGCGGCCAATTGGAGAGTGAACCATTGGATGGAAGACCTCTCTCTCTCTCTGCCTCTCCTTCCCTCTGTGTAACTCTGAGTTTTCAAATAAATAAATAAATCTTTAAAAAAATTACCCTGTGGGTTTTTTCTTTCTTTTTTATTTAGAGAGGGAGTGCTCATCCAGTTGTGCACTCCCCAAGTACCCAAAACCCCTGGGGCTGCCTGTTGAACCCAGCCACTCTGACACAGGATGTGGACTTGTTAGGGCAGATGCCTGCTCCTTTTTTAAACCTTTTATTTTGGAAGATTTCAAATGTACACAAAAATATGGAAAGTACTGTAATGTGCTCCCAAGTACATTACAATAGTACCTCAGTCAACTGCCTACCTTAGAGAAGGTGGGAGCAAGTGAGGGAGACGCTCTGGAGCTGGAACGCCAGGGCTGAAAGCCTGGCCCTACCCATGAGCAAGTATGCCAACTTGGGCACATTGAAGCTTCCTCAGCTGTAAAATGAGGAGGTAATCGTGCTTTTCATTAATTGAATTAACATGTGCAGTACAAAGTGCCCATAGTATGATGACATAGAATACACTAGCTATTATTCTTTCAATGGCAGAGAGTCTCCTGCAGTCCCTGTGGTCTGCTCTGCACACCCTCCTCAATGTGTCCACATGAGCAGGGAGAGAGGCTTGACTTTCTGGCACAGCTGCTCAAATCGATAAAGAGATCTGCTACAGAGGAAGGGAAGGGAAGCAATTTGGGGTTTATTGCAAGGGTACTAGAATTATTTTTTTCTTTTTTTTTAAAGATTTATTTATATATTTGAAAGTCAGAGTTACACAGAGAGAGGTCTTCCATATGCTGGTTCACTCCCCAGATGGCCACCAGGGCTGGAGCTGCGCTGATCTGAAGCCAGGAGCTGGGAGCTTCTTCTGAGTCTCCCACGTGGGTTCAGGGGCCCAAGCACTCTGGTTATCCTCCACTGCTTTCCCAGGCAATAGCATAGAGCTGGATGGAAAGAGGAGCAGCCAGCACTTGAACTGGTGCCCATATGGGACCTCAGCACTGCAGGCAGTGGTTTTACTCCTTATGCCACAGCTCGGGCCCCCATTGCCACCTCTTCAAGATTAAGCATTCAAAGTTTCAACTAATTATTTTGGGGCGAGTAATACATTCATATTTTAAAAATACATGAGAGGGCCGGCGCTGTGGCTCACTTGGCTAATCCTCCGCCTGTGGCTCCGGCACCCCAGGTTCTAGTCCTGGTCGGGGCGCCAGATTCTGTCCTGGTTGCTCCTCTTCCAGGCCAGCTCTCTGCTGTGGCCCGGGAAGGCAGTGAAAGATGGCCCAAGTCCTTGGGCCCTGCACCCCATGGGAGACCAGGAGAAACACCTGGCTCCTGGCTTCGGATCAGCGTAGCTCTGGCCGTAGTGGCCATTTGGGTGGTGAACCAACAGAATGAAGACCTTTCTCTCTGTCTCTCTCTCTCTCACTGTCGAAGTCTGCCTGACAAAAAAACCAAACCAAACCAAAACAAAAAAACACGAGAATACTGTGACTGATCTTCCCACAGTTTTCTCATAAGCTCAGGTTCTCTCCTTGAGGTAACCTTTATCAGTTCCTCACACCGGCAAAGTTCATCTGTGTTTTACCCAATTTTGAATTTCTAAACCCTGAGGATACACTGGTCAGCGGGCGCTGCTCTCACACTGTGTAACTGCTTTTCAGGAGCCTCTAACAACAAAATCAGCCAGCGATTTTAAAACTTCTCTTTCAAAAATGATTAAAAATTAATCTTAATGAAGAATGGGATGGGAGAGGGAGTAGGAGATGGGATGGTTTGCGGGTGGGAGGGTGGCTATGGGGGGAAAAACCGCTATAATCCAAAAATTGTACTTTCAAAATTTATATATGTTAAATAAAAGTTTTCTTTAAAAAAATACTTCTCTTTCAGGTTTGAGCTGAGCAGACTGCCTCCTTTTTCTCTTTTCAATAATTCCTAAGGACGCCACCGATAAGGAAGACCACGACTTTGCGTCTCAATTTCCGGTTCACAGGTAACCCAGGCTCGGTAGCTTGATAGTTACCATGACTCCCGGCGCCATGCGCCTGACGCAATCAGCGGCGCCGACTGATGACGCAATGAGTTCCGACGCCCTCTGAAGGTGGGGGAGCAGGGAGGAGGGAGAAACTTAGCTATTAGTGTGGCAGGGTCATGAAGAAGAGGCGGCGGTGGGAGAGAGGAGGCGGCGGCGGGGGCCTGAAACTGCGGTAGCTGCCCGCTGGGCTGGTGGTGCGGCCTTGTGGGGAGGGAAGTCGTTCCTAGCCCCTTCGGGCTGGGGTCGGGGCTCGGGGCTGAGAGCGGCCGTGGGGCCGCCTCCCCGGGCCCCCTGGCTCCGCCATGATCCGCAGGGCACGCCTTAGTGTGAAGCCGAATGTCAGGCCGGGTGGAGGTGCCAGGGGCTCCAGCGCCCCTGTGCCTCAGCGTGGACAGGAGTCTCCCAGGCCGCCGGAGCCTGCAGCGCCCTCTGCCCCGAAGCCAGCGGAGCCCACGGATGTGCCTGCGGTGGATTCTGGGGGAGCGGAGCCCCCAGAAAAGGCTCCCAAGAGCAGGTAAGCGCTTTCGGGAGGGAGTGTTTTCCTGTGCCTCGCCGCCCCGGGTCTCCTACCTGGAATCGGAGCGGCTGAACTTTCTCCGAGGAGCACGAGGCATCCTTTTCCTTTGAGACTGGGTGAAGCCACTGCACACTGCAGTTTATCCCCCGGCCGGTGCGGACCACGTCTGCCAGTGGTGGTAGGAGAGGTGCGGGTGTAACAGTCCTAAGGTGAAGAATATCGCCGTCTGCATTTGAGAATTTCCACTACCGTGCTTTTCGGTTTTGCCGCAGTACTTTGCTGGGAAAATAGTTTAATTTCTTAATATTTGAAGGGAGCCGACCACAGTGTGTTTGGTTCTGCTGACTTATGTCAATGAGGAGGACATGTGGTTGCTTGCTTTGGGTTGAGGGTGTGCCTCTTAAACTATGCTGAGCGTGTTTCCCCAACGCCGAGGCTCGGCCGGAGCCTCTTGTGGCACATTTGGATTCAGGACCGCCTCACTACACGACTTGGGTCGATTTTTCCCAGGCAGGACTTATTCAGCTGTAAAATGAGGATAATATAGCATTTTTCGGAGCGGTGCTGTGTAGATTAGAGGTAACTTGTAAGAATTCAGGGCATAGCAGAATAGTTGCCTATACAAAGTTTTTAAAAAGTGATGGAGCAAAGTAACTGAGACTCGGTCAGACTAAGAGGGTCTCTGTTTCTATGTGATATACTCATATATGAGCAAACCAGCGAACAGGCAGCCTTGTTAAGTGACAGTGGCATTGTACAAATTCTGTTTATGCCAAGAAAGATGAACATTTTCTTTCTGGCACAGCTTCCTCTATTAGCCTGAACTGTTGCCACCATGGGGTGCGATTTTGATATGGGTAGCTCAGTGATGCTTAGTAATTTCCAGGTTTCTTACTTGAATCTGTTACAAAATTTCTACTCAAAAAGGAGATACCAGTATTAATCACTGTTAAATTAATACAATTCTCAGGGTTTGTTAACTGTTTATGACTGTATGATTGATAATTTAATAAGTGACCTTTGAATCTGTCGGTAGGAGACATTTATGTGTGAGGATATTTAATTGTTTTAAAGTTGACTTTTACTGAGTATGCTTTTTAAATCTCATCTTGCCTTTTTTATGGATCTTTGCTAGTTGTAAAAAATCTATAGGGAATGTATTCTGTCCTTATGCATTTAGAATAATTGATGAAAAGCAAATGGTGCATGTATATCATGCTGAGGTAAGAATTGATATTGGAGACTTTCTGGAAAGATTGTACTACAGGTTTTCTATTTTTACCTAAAACTAATTATAAGATGAAAAAAGGGGACTTGTTAGTTCCCTATCTCCTCTTTTTAAAAACATTTTTAAAAAGTTTTAATTGGGCCGGCGCCGTGGCTCAATAGGCTAATCCTCCACCTTGCGGCGCCGGCACACCGGGTTCTAGTCCCGGTTGGGGCGCCGGATTCTGTCCCGGTTGCCCCTCTTCCAGGCCAGCTCTCTGCTATGGCCAGGGAGTGCAGTGGAGGATGGCCCAGGTGCTTGGGCCCTGCACCCCATGGGAGACCAGGAAAAACACATGGATCCTGGCTCCTGCCATCGGATCAGTGCGGTGCGCCGGCTGCAGCGGCGGCCATTGGAGGGTGAACCAACGGCAAAGGAAGACCTTTCTCTCTGTCTCTCTCTCTCTCACTGTCCACTCTGCCTGTCAAAAAAAAAAAAAAAAAAAAAAAAAAAGTTTTAATTGACACATTATTGCACATACTTACGGGGTACACTGTGTTATTTCAATACATATACAGTGTAATGATACATAGATTGGGTAATTGATATATCTATTACCTCAAATGTTTATTATCTCTGTGTTAGAAACAATCAAACTCTCTACTTGCTATTTTGACATATACAGTTAATTGTTGTCAGTGATATTTACATCCTGTAGAACTTCAGAAGTTATTTCTCCTATCCAACTACATCCCTGTTCTCTGTTCTTGACTTAATTTTAGACCAGACTTGCAATATTTACATCTAATATGTAATTTGGAGTGATTGAATACTTATTTTGAGTGAAGAGTTTATTCTAATGATGCATAAGTGAACTTATATCTGTTGAAAGATATGTGATTTCTGCTTCAAACAGAATTTGCCTTGGGTCATGTAGCTAAGCGTGCATCTTCAAACACTAATACAACTATTTCAGAGGTTTGAAGCTGTGCATATCGGATCTGAGTGATTTTTTACATTGATACATAAATGGCAGTAATTTAGACTATTTTTGGAAATGTCAATGTGAATTATAAGCTAAATTTTAAAAAGCCAGCTCTGTTATCTAGTAATTCACATTAGGCTAATTAAGCTTTGTTCTGTAACTTTTGTTTTTTATTTTTTGTCTTGAGGTGTTACGCATATAATTATGTGCTCTAATGTACTTGGGGACTTGAAGTTTGAAAAAGATTGACTATCTTTTTTAGAATTACATAGCTGAAAAGAGTTACTAAACAAAATCTTTTATTACAAGTGCTGTCATAGTTATGAGAAATCTCAAGTTATTATTTTAATAATGAGACTTTACCAATTTGGATTTTCACTATGTTGGATTTTAAAACCAGCATATATAAAGGAAGATTCATGTGCCTTTTTTTTTTCCTTTTTCAATTTCAACAGTGATGAAAAGACTGGTGGTGGTAATGGTGTTGAAGAATCCAGTAAATCTCCCTCTACTGTTTCACAGAGAAGAAAGCGAGTGTCAAGTACTTCTAGTCTGGCTAAACCCAGTGTCAGTGTTCCTTCAGAATCTCCTCCCATAGCCACAGCTGTTCAGGATGCTCCACAGCCGAACCCCGTTCCAACGAAAGAGAAACAGCCGTGCTCAGACAGATACCGAATATACAAAGCCCAGAAACTGAGGGAAATGTTGAAAGAAGAGTTGAGAAAAGAGAAGGTAAAGAAGGAGAATTCGAATGTGATGTTGCCTGCTAGACTCCTGCTGTTACTATTTATATGTTAGGCGGTATCATTTCGGGGAAGAGGAAGCATCTTAGCATTTTATGGGGCAATAAAATCAAATCACATTTCTTATGTTAATAAAATGTCTCCTTTTGTTAATAGAATGATGGAGAGACACCCAAATCTTAAGCTCTTTGATAGTAATTTTGACATATTTGTATATTTTTTAAAATTTATTTTTTATTTCAAAGGCGAAAAGAGAGGCAGATAGGGAGAAAGAAAAGTTTCCATTGTTTTACTCCCTAAAAGCCTGCCATCACCAGGGCTGATCAAGGCTGAAGCCAGGAGCCCAAACTCCAGCTGGGTCTCCCATGAGGGTGGCAGGGGCCCAAGTGCTTGAGCAGTCATCTCATTCCTCCTAGAGTGTGCATTAGCAAGAAGCTGAAGTGGAAACAGGAGTCAGGACTCAAATCAGGCATTCTGATTTCGAATGTGGGCATCCCAAGGTGGGACCTAACTGCTGTGCCAAATGCCCACCCCTGATTTATTTTTTGAATATATTTTATGCTTTTTCGTTGTTGTTTGTAAAGGCAGCAAAAGTTTTATGTACATGCATATACACACAAGCATATTCATATTGTCAAGCAGATTTTTTAATGTAAAGATGTCCTAATGATGTGATATATTTATTTGAAGTAAGAGAAACAGTTAAGCGATATGAATTGATAATTTTTTTATAGATTTTGAAAAAATGATCTTATTTATTTGAGGCAGAGTTACAGATGGAGAGAGGGAGAGACAGAGAGAGAGGTCTTCTGTCTCCTGGTTCACTTCCCAAATGGCTACAGGTGCTGGAGCTGGGCTAATCTGAAGCCAGGAGCCAGCAGCTTTTTTTTTTTTTTTTTTTTAAGATTTATTTATTTATTTGAAAGGCAGAATTACAGAGAGGCAGAGGCAGAGAGAGAGAAAAAGACAGGTCTTCCATCTGATGGTTCACCCCAGGTGGCCACAACAGCTGGAGCTGTGCCAATCCAAAGCCCGGAGCCAGGAGCTCCTGCGTCTCCCATGTGGATGCAGAGGCCCAAGCACCTGGGCCATCTTCCAGTGCTTGCTTGCTTTCACTTTTTTTTTTTTTTTTTAAGCTTTATTTATTTGAAAGTCAGAGTTAGAGAAGGAGAGAGGTCTTCCATCTGCTGGTTCACTCCCCAGATGGCTGCAATGGTCGGAGCTGTGCTGGTTTGAGGCCAGGAGCTTCTTCTGGGTCTCCCACGCCAGTGTAGGGGCCCAAGCACTTGGGCCATCTTCTACTGCTTTCCCAGGCCATAAGCAGATTGTTGGATTGGAAAAGGAGCAGCTGAGACTCAAGCCGGTGCCCATACAGGATACCGGCACTGCAGGCGGTGGCCTTACCCACTACGCCACAGTGCCGGCTCCTTCCACTGCTTTCTCAGGTTGTAAGCAGAGATAGATTGGAAGAGGAGCAGCTGAAATGCAAACGAGCACCCATATGAGATGCTGGTGCCACAGGCAGAGGCTTAACCTACTGTGCCACAGTGCCAGCCCCTACAGATTTGTTTGAAAGGTAGAATTAGAGAGATCTGCTGGTTAATTCCCCAAATGGCTTCAATGGTCAGGGCTAGGCCAGGCCAAAGCCAGGAGCCTGAAATTCCATCAGGGTCTCCAGTGGTGGCAAGTACCCCAAGTACTTGGGCTGTATTCTGCTGCTTTCCCAGATGCATTTACAGGGAGCTAGATTGGAAGTGGAGCAGCTGGGACTTGAACCAGGGTACATATGGGATGCCAGCATCACAGGCAGAGGCTTAACCTGCTGAGCCACAGTGCCAGCCCTGGTGGAGTTTTCTAAACTGATATTAAGGAAAATTACAAATGAGAAAAATCTGTGGTAATGCACTTATAGTGGAATTTGTGTTCTTTTCAGTGAGATTTGTTTATTTCCTCCTACTTTAGCTATAGTGAATCCTGCTGGCGCTGGAGTTAGATACTTAATTGAATTTTAGCTTTATTCCCTTACTAGCTGTGTGACTTCGGCCAGTTTAATTTATCTTTCTATGTCTAATTCCTCATCTGTAAAGTAGGACTAATAATATCTGTCTCATTGGTGAAGATTAAATGAGTTAATACATGTGAATCACGTTTAAACTAGCTTATGAAAAATACTATGTGTCTAACAAATGTCATCTCTGTAAATAAATGTTAATTATATATATATATTAATTTTTTATTTTTAATTTTTTTCTTTTTGAGAGGCAGAGAGAAAGGTCTTCCTTTTGCCGTTGGTTCACGCTCCAATGGCCGCTGTGGCCGGCGCGCTGCGGCTGGCGCACTGCGCTGATCCGAAGCCAGGAGCCGGGTGCTTTTCCTGGTCTCCCATGGGTGCAGGGCCCAAGGACTTGGGCCATCCTCCACTGCACTCCCCGGCCACAGCAGAGAGCAGGTCTGGAAGAGGGGCAACCGGGACTAGAACCCAGTGTGCCGGTGCCACAGGCAGAGGATTAGCCTATTGGGCTGCGCCATCAGCTATATGTATATATTTTTTTTAATTAAGAGGAGGGCATTTTGCTTGGTGCTTTGTATCTGTTAGGTAATTCTCTCAGCTGTGAGAGGCAGAGGTCATTGTTAAACAGTGACCTGTGTTAAACATGACCCATGCTCATGTAGGTTTTCTGTTTTATGTCTGAGGGAAGGACATGTGTTCTGGACTGATATCCTCAAACTCTAGGCCTCTAGAAATGTTGTGCCTTACAGAATCTGTTTAATTTGACTTATTTTGGAGAACTGAAAATTAAACATTTGCTTCAAGAATTTTATAAAATTCAGAGTTCCTGTTCACTAGAGGGTAAACAAGCTGTATGAATGTTATTATAAATTTTTAGTAAGCTAATGTTGTTAGAGGGCATTACTAAGCAGGATTTTATACACTGAACATTTATCCAGTCTCAGTCAGTTTAGTTTTTAGGAAATATGCTACAAGTTTCTGATGCTCAGTTTATAAAATTTCCACTAGAATTAGGTTTGTTAGGGGTAAGAGTGATAGTAAATCATTTGTAGTGAATGTAAATGTGAACTGTGTATTGGAATATACTGTGTTTGAAATTCATTAGTATTTCTAACATCAAATTGAATCTGTGTGCATACAGAAACAGTGGAAAAACAAATATGCCCTAAATGAAAGTCAGAGACCACTAGATCGTTCAAAAATGACTATGAGAGACTTCATATATTACCTACCAGATAACAATCCAATGACGTAAGTTAAAATTTATTTCTTTTGTAGATCTTGAGGTTATATAGTGATTTAAGTAGCACATTCAGAGTACAGTTCATGTTTTCTAAAAGCATACTGAAAAAATTTGTAGCACATCTAATATTTCATTAGGGAAAACTTAATAACATTAGGTAACTATTTTCTGGGAATGATAAATGATACTCTTTATCTCTGAGATTAAAAGTAAGTTTCCTTTGTTCTATTAAAAACCAGGTTTAGTAAAAACAACTAGGCCACTTTCCTTTCTCTAATCAAGATTGCAATTTCCATCATATACTATGACCTGATCTAGAGTGGTAGTTTAGTTTTGTGCCCTACCTCATAATTAAATACAGTGGCGATTTGATGAACGAATCCTCCAAGAACAAAGCTTCTTTAATCAGTGTTAGCCTGGGCACAATAGGGGCAGAGCAGCCAGCAAGTTTGCAATGAATCTTTCTGTTTTTTTGTTGATGAGTTAGTAGGTAGAGGTAGGAACAGTGGCATGTTCTTCTGTATAGGCCAGGTCTTTGGCCCAGTTGAAGCCAGAAACCTAGGTTTTGAGTTGTTTGATGTCTAGATGCTGGAGACAAATCAGCTAGGTTGCTTCGTGCCTTGGGACCAGGAACATCCTGTACTTGAGGAGTTAGAGGGTAAGAGCATTTCCTGCCTAAGCTGACAAATTATTTGTACTATTAGACAAATTCTTGACTGAAAAATTGGTTTTGGTTTGTGCCATTATTAGTAAAGTGCTATAGTATATTATACAAAAGGAAGTTAAAATAATTTGTTTTGTGCCTATAGATAGAATTGACAAGATGTAAATTAGTAATTTATTAAAAATATTCTGTTATTTATATTTAATAGTTCTTCATTGGAACAAGAAAGGAAAACTGAAAAATTACTGCCATCAGTCCAAACAAAAGAGTAAGCATCTAATCTTATTTTTTTTCCAATATATTTCTAGTACTGGGACATTTAAAAAAATATTTATTTATTTGAAAGAGCTACAGAGATGGAAGTCTTCCATCTGCTGATTCACTCCCAGGTGAAGCTGCTGGCTCCTTGGCTTCGACCTGGCCTTTGTGGCCATTTGGGGAGTGAACTGGTGAATGGAAGACCTCTTTCTCTCTCTGCCTCTGCTTGGCCCTCTCTGTAACTGACTTTCAAGTAAATCTTTAAAACAAATAATTTCTTATTTATTTTGTTTGAAAACTAGCATGATACAGGGAAAGAGAGGGAAGTCCTTCATCTGCTGGTTCACTCCCCAATCGGCTGCAATGGCTGGGGCTGATGTAGGCTGAAGCCAGGAGTGTTGAGCTCTATCTGGATCTCCCACGTGGGTGGTAGGGGCCCAAGCATTTGGGCCATCCTCTGTTGCCTTCCCAGGTGCAGTAGTGGAGGGCTGGATCAGAAGCAGAGAAGGTAAGACTCAAACTGGTGCTCTGCTATGGGATTACAGCATCGCAGGCAGTACCTTAGCTCACTGTATGATGATACCAGCCCGTGTCATAATTTCAAATTCATAGTGTTCAGGGAACACCTCTCATAGCTATATGAATTAAACCCGTCTTTACTTTGGGTAGGCCAGAGAGTAAGAATACTCCTGATGCTGAAGGTAACGAAGAACTGGAAGAAGAGACAGATGATGGGCCGTTGCTGGTCCCACGAGTGAAAGTGGCAGAAGATGGTTCTATCATTTTGGATGAAGAAAGGTGAGTTGAAAAAGAGAAAGAGGTGTGGATTCGTAAGAATCTTTGTCTAATCAGAAAATTCTGATTTTGTCCGTCATTATCACTTAGACCCTGGTGTTTGTATTTTGTGTAATGAATATTGTAAATAAGAAAGTGGGTTATATTCATTTATAATGTGTAGCATTCTTTATAATGTTGTGTTTTGTGTAAGGTGAAACTGCTGTGTATTAACCTAACCATTGTATTACTAATTTTCTTGGTAATTGAATTGAACTACTGAATAATCATGCCCTGTACTCCACTGGGGAGAAATTTCTTAGGCTGATTCAGTTCTGAGCTCAGTGTCCAAGTTTTCAAATTTACTAAAGTCATATGTGCAATGAAACATACACTTAACATTTTCTGACTTTTCTTTTGGTAAGGTGTGATTCACTTTATGGTTTCTAAGTCATAGCATTACATTTCTCATTTTTGGTATGATGGAATTATTTATTTATTTATTTTTGACAGGCAGAGTTAGAGAGAGAGACAGAGAGAAAAGTCTTCCTTTTCCGTTGGTTCACCCTCCAATGGCCGCTATGGCCAGTGCGCTGCGCCAATCTGAAGCCAGGAGCCAGGTGCTTCCTCCTGGTCTCCCATGGGGGTGCAGGGCCCAAGCACTTGGGCCATCCTCCACTGCCCTCCCGGGCCACAGCAGAGAGCTGGCCTGGAAGAGGAGCAACCAGGACAGAATCCGGTGCCCCAGCTGGGAATAGAACCCAGGGTGCCGGCACCGCAGTTGAAGGATTAGTCAAGTGAGCCATGGTGCCGGCCAGAATTTAGTTATATTTTAAAGTATGGTTTTTTAAGAAGGATTAATTAGTTAAATTAGAGGGATAGAAAGTCTTGACAGTTTATGAAAAATTTTATAGCATTTAGATCCTATGATAGTGCAAATATCATATAAATTCTATGATGATGCAAATATAATATTGGTAATAATGATTGTTTTTGCATAATTTTTCCATTAGTTTATGATGATGATTTTATTGGTTATTAAAGGAGTATTAATTGCTTTGTTTGCTGGGTTGTGAAATGTAAATATAAAATACTTATATTTCTCATTATCCCCATTGTGCCTAGCACAGAACTGTATGTTGAATGTAGGAGGTATAAGTCAATAAAAATATTTTTTTTAGATAGGCCAAAGATATTTTGTGAATTTTGTTATTGTTAAGAATTTTGAAAATACGTGGGTGCATTTGTTTCTGCCTCCTGGGAATCACATTTTAAGTGAAAATTGGCATATGCTTAGAAAATACGCATATTTCAAATGTACAGCGTTTTACTTTTGGAATGACTACCATGGTAAATTTCAAAATGAAACTATTTAAATGTCATTTGCCTTTGCCTCTTCACTTCAGTGTGGACTTACATGAAAATTTGTTTGTTTCAGTTTGACTGTAGAAGTTTTAAGGACAAAAGGCCCCTGTGTCGTTGAGGAAAATGACCCTATATTTGAACGTGGTTCTACAACTACATATTCCAGCTTTAGGAAAAACTATTACTCTAAACCATGGTCAAATAAAGGTAAGTAATTTTCATTTGAAATTATGTGTTACTTGTTTAAATGAAATGAATTACTTGTTTCTGAATTAGTTTCCCCTAAGCAAATAAGATGTGAACTACCATGTTGTTTTCTCTCCAACTAATTTTATTTGCATCTCTCTTGTCTGCACCATGAACTGTATCTCTGTTTTATCTTTCCATTTAAAAGATTTTTTTAAAAATTATTTTTATCTTATTCCACCACAGAGAGAGCTCTTTGATCTACTAGTTCACTCTCCATATGCCTGTGACAGCCAGGGTTGGGCCCAGCTGTAGCTAGGAGCCTTCCAAACTCAATAGAGGCCTCCTGTGTGTGGCAGGAACTCAAGTACTTGAGCCATCACCTACTGCTTCCCACCCCACAGCAGGAAGCCGTATTGGAAGCAGAGTAGCTGGAACTCAGACCAGGTACTCTGATACGAGGTGTGGGCATCTTAAGTAACATCTTTTTTTTTTTTTTTTAATTTTTTTTTTCTATCTTTGACAGGCAGAGTGGACAGTGAGAGAGAGAGAGACAGAGATAAAGGTCTTCCTTTTGCCGTTGGTTCACCCTCCAATGGCCACCGCGGCTGGCGCGTTAACAGCTGGCGCATCGCGCAGATCCGAAGCCAGGAGCCAGGTGCTTCTCCTGGTCTTCATGCGGGTGCAGGGCCCAAGCATTTGGGCCATCCTCCACTGCACTCCCGGGCCACAGCAGAGAGCTGGCCTGGAAGAAGGGCAGCCGGGACAGAATCCGGCGCCCCGACTGGGACTAGAACCTGGTGTGCCGGCGCCGCTAGGCGGAGGATTAGCCTATTGAGCCGCGGTGCCGGCTTAAGTAATGGTGCCAAATACCTGCCCCAGAAATATTTTTTTAGGACTTATTTATTTGAAATGCAGAGTTAGAGAGGGAAGGAAAGACAGAGAGAGAGAGAGAGAGAGAGAGAGAGAGAGAGAGATCTTCTGTCCTCTGGTTCACTTCACAAATGGCTGTAATGGGCTGGGCTGGGCCAGACTGAAGCTAGGAACACAGACCTCCATCCGGGTCTCCCACATGGGTGACATGAAACTGGGGCCATCTTTTCCTGCTGTCCCAGGCATATTAGCAAGGAGCTGGATCAGAAGTGGAGTAACTGGGACTCAAGTCGGTGCTCATATGGGATGCTTTTACTCATTTGGGATGCTAGTATTACAGGCTGTGGGTTAACCCACTACACCACAATGCTAGTGCCAGAAATACTTTTTTTTCCCAAGGTTTGTGTATTTATTTTAAAGGCAGAGTTACAGAGAGAAAGAGGGAGAAACAGTTGAAAGGTAGAGTTAACACAGAGATAAATATATATGTTGATTCACTCCTCAAGTGGCTGCAATGCCCACGGCTGGGCCAGACTGAAGCCAGAAGCTTCATCTGGGTCTCTCACATGGGTGCAGAGGCCTAAGTACTTTGGTATCCTCTGCAGCTTTCCCAGGCACATCAACAGGAAGCTGGATTAGAAGTAGAATAGCTGAGATTGGAATTGGTGCCCATATAGGATGAAGGATTGCAAGTGATGGCTTTGTGCACTGTGCCACATCACTGGCTCCAGAAATCTTTTTTTTTTTTTTTTTTTGACAGGCAGAGTGGACAGTGAGAGAGAGAGACAGAGAGAAAGGTCTTCCTTTTGCCGTTGGTTCACCCTCCAATGGCCGCCGCGGCCGGCGTGCTGCAGCTGGTGCATCACGCTGATCTGAAGCCAGGAGCCAGGTGCTTTTCCTGGTCTCCCATGCGGGTGCAGGGCCCAAGGACTTGGGCCATCCTCCACTGCACTCCCGGGCCATAGCAGAGAGCTGGCCTGGAAGAAGGGCAACCGGGACAGAATCCGGCGCCCCGACTGGGACTAGAACCAGGTGTGCCGGCGCCGCAAGGTGGAGGATTAGCCTATTGAGGCACGGCACCGGCCTTTTTTTTTTTTTTTTTTTTAATTATTTGTTTATTTGCTTTATTTAGTTGAAAGGCAAGGTGGGAGAAGAGAAAGATAGATAAATAGATATAGATATAAGTATCTCTCATCTGTTGATTCATTCCCCAAATTTTCATCACAGCCAAGAGTGGGTCAGGCTGAAGCCAGGAACTGGGAGCTGAATCCGGGTATCTTTCCTGGGTGCCAGATTCTCAAGTACTTGAGCTATCACCTACTGCTACCCAGGTTGCACATTAGCAGAAAGCTACAGTTGGAGGTGGAGCCAGGACTAGAACTCAGGCACTCTGACGTGGGATGTGATCGTCCCAGGCTGTGTCTTAACAATGTCACCAAATGCCTGCCCCAGAGATCTTTTTAAGAATTAGCTTTGGGGGGCCTGTGCTATGGCACAGCAGGTTAATGCCCTGGCCTGAAGCCCCGGCATCCCATATGGGTGATGGTTTGAGACCCGGCTGCTCCACTTCCAATCCAGCTCTCTGCTATGGCCTGGGAAAGCAGTAGAAGATGGCCCAAGTGCTTGGGCCCCTGCACCAGCATGGGAGACCCAGAGGAGGCTCCTGGCTCCTGGCTTCAGATTGGCGCAGCTCTGCCCATTGTGGCTATTTGGGAAGTGAACCAGAGGATGGAAGACCTCTCTCTTTATTAGTCTCTACCTCTCTCTGTAACTCTTTCAAATAAATAAAATAAATCTTTAAAAAAAGAAAAGAATTAGCTTTGGGCTGGCCCTGTGGCATAGAATGTTAAGCCTCTGCCTGCAGGGCTGGCATCCCATATGCGTGCTGGGTCATGTCTCTGCTTCTCCACTTCTGGTCCAGCTCCCTGCTAATGTGCCTGGGAAAGCAGCAGAGGATGGCCAAAGTCCTTGGGTCCCTGCACCCTCGTTGGAGACCTGGAAGAAGCTCCTGGCTCTTGGCTTCAGTCTGGCTCAGCTCCAGCCATTGTGGCCATTTGGGGAGAGTGAGCCAGCGGATGGGAAGATATTTCTCTCTCTCTCTCTCTCCTTCTCCTCTATCTCTGCCTTTCAGATAAATAAGTAAATAGTTTTTTTAAAAAAAGAATTAGCTTTATGGTAATCTTGGCTGAACTCTTCCTCTCTGTCAAATGCCTTTTTGAAAATAATATCATTTTAGTAAAAAATAAGCAATATTTTTTAAGATTTATTTTATTTATTTGAAAGGCAGAGTTACAGAGACAGAGATAGAGGGAGAGACGTATCTTCCATTGTCTGGTTCACTTTGCAATATCTGGTTCACTCTGCAAATGGCCACAATGGCTAGAGCTGGGCCAGGCTGATGTCAGGGGCCCAGAATTTCTTCTGGGTCTCCCGTGTGGATATGGGGGCCCAAGTATTTGGACCATCTTCTCTGCTATAGCTCATTAGCAGGGAGCTGTATCTGAAGTGAAGCAGCTGAGGGTCAAAGCATTGCAGGCCACAGCTTAACCTGTTACGCCACTATGCTGACCCCAAGAATATTTCTAATGCTCATAATATTCCGCTCAGTATTGTATGATAATTTTTCTGTAGGTTAACAGTTATGCTGTTAGAAAAAGTACATTGTACCTATTGCATGGTATTGTTGTTTATTATTTACTTTTTAAAAAAATATTATTTATTTATTTGAAAGGCAGAGTACAGAGAGGGAGAGCCAGAGAGACAGGAAGATCATCTATCCTGTGGTTTACTTCCCAGACGCTGGCAACAGTTAGGGCTGGGCCTGGCCAAATTGGAGTTCCATGTGGGTGGGTTGGGTGGCAAGTGTTTGGGTCATCGTTGATTATCTCCCAGGCATATTAGCAGGAAGCTGTATTTGTAGACACTGAGTGGTCAGGATTTGATCCTAGGCACTGAATTGGAATGCAGGTGTTCCTAGCTGTGGTTTGATCCATTGGGTCACAGTGTGACTGATAATTTTTCTCAAGACACTTTGAATTTGACCTGATAGTCAGAATGTCTTTTTAAAGTTTTCAGCTGCTTTGTGATGAGAATGCAAATATTTTGTATTATGTGTTTTTTTTTTTAATTTGAGGAAGGTGTTTTTAGATATTGCTTAAGATTCTATCTAATAAAATTATTTTTAATTCAGAATATTTGCTTATGTAAGGTTTTTTCCTCTGAAATATTTACAAGATTGATTTTCAGGTATTCTAAATCTTTTGTCTTTACAGAAACGGATATGTTTTTTTTAGCCATCAGCATGGTAGGAACTGACTTTTCTATGATTGGACAGCTTTTTCCCCACAGAGCAAGAATAGAAATTAAGGTAAAGTAAACCTATCACATTTGTTGATTGGAAATAGCCCAAAAATTAGTGACAGTGTTGTTATTACTATTCCCTTTGTTTTTTTCCCTCATGATAATGTTTTTGTTACCTTTTTCACTCTTCATTACTTGAAACATAATGGAATATTTTTCAATAGTTGCAGTCTCCTTTAAAGTATCATGTTTTCTTACTTATATCTTGCCCACTTCTAAAATGAATTTGAGAGGATACCAATGAAGGGCATTGAAATTAAAATAAAAGACAATGAATAGGGAAGATAAATGCACTAGTGTACTTAGGTTCAGAGTAGCTTTTTGAAGACAAAATGTATTTCTGAATTTCCTAGGCAGGTATATAAGGAACGCTGTGTTCTGTAGTGCTCAGTCGCTGATGTCTTGCTTTCCTAGCACACCTTAACTCTGAGGACAGCCAGTGGCACTGTTGGCAGCTGAGGGTCTGTCAGTTCCAGTTGTAAATGCTGCAGAGGAAGACCTTCTCTGCTTCTTAGTCTCTTTGCTGGAATCTGTCACACTGTGTTGTTGTAAGGCACTCCCAATTCTTAGTGAGAGCTTTTCCCAATCATGGCCTTTTCTCCTCATTTCACGTTCCCATCATGTTCATTACATTAATAAAAGGAATCATTGGGAAAGACAAATCTTTTTTCCCTTTTCTTTTTTTTTTTTTTTTTTTTTAAAGGCAGAGTGGACAGTGAGAGAGACAGAGAAAGGTCTTCCTTTGCCGTTGGTTCACCCTCCAATGGCCGCCGTGGCCGGCGTGCTGCGGCCGGCGCACCGCGCTGATCCGATGGCAGGAGCCAGGAGCCAGGTGCTTTTCCTGGTCTCCCATGGGGTGCAGGGCCCAAGCACCTGGGCCATCCTCCACTGCACTTCCCTGGCCACAGCAGAGAGCTGGCCTGGAAGAGGGGCAACCGGGACAGAATCCGGCGCCCCGACCGGGACTAGAACCCGGTGTGCCGGCGCCGCTAGGTGGAGGATTAGCCTAGTGAGCCGCAGCGCCGGCCCTTTTTTCCCTTAATTAGACAAGGTTTGGGTTGGTTGGAGACATTATTTAAGAGGTATTGTATGATATAATGGGATAGTCTTACTGTATTTCACATGAAATGAGAAACATTCTTCATGTTCATTTTCTAATTGGTAATATTTGATAAAAGGGGAAGAAAATGAGAAATTGAGGGTTTGGGTGTCTGATGATCTAAGTAATTAATGATAAATTTGTTGCTACCCTATTGCTCTCAAAAATCATGGGATTCTTCACCTAAAAGCTTAATGTGGCTCCAGCAGGTCTTTGGGCAAAGTGTAGAAAAGTGAAAATAGACAGTATTTGAGGTTAGTGAATTACATCACACTGATTGTCAGATGCTGAACAAACATCGTATTCTTGGGATACATTACTTTTAGTCATATTGTATTTTTCTTTTTGTGTGTTGCTGAATTTTGTTACATTTTCTTGATGAATTTTTGCACTTTTGTTTATGAGGGATGCTTTACATTCTTTGTCCTATTTGAATTGAGGATCAGGCAGATCACATAAAATGAGTTGGAAAGTGTTTCCCTTTTATTTTTTGGAGAATGTGTTTCAAATCATTACTATTTCTCCTTTATTATTTGATATAATTCACCACTGAACCTTCTAATGCAGCACTTTTCTTAGGAAGAGGGTTTAGATTATAAATTCAGTTTCTTTGAAATTTCTTTAATATAAATTAGAACATTCAGATTGTTATATCAGATTTGACTTTGAATTTTCAGGCATATGATTTTCATCCTGTTCCATTATTATTTAAAATATGTTTTATTTGTTTTTATCTACTTGAAAGAGATGGGGGTTTGAGGGGCAGAGAAACATAAATATCAATATTCAATATGCTGTTTCATTTCTCAAATGCCTGCAATAGCCAGGGCCAGGCCTGGTCAAAGCTAGGAGCCAGCAAGTCCATCTGGGTCTCCATGAGGGTGACAGGGCCCAAGTACTTGAGCTGCTGCCTCCCAGAATGTATTAACAGGAAGCTGGATTGCAAGTAGATAGCAGGGACTTGAACTCTGATAGGGGATGTGGGTGTGTCAAGCAGCAACTTAATCCACTGCCCACCATGCTGTGATCATTTTCATGTTTTAAAGATAAGTGATATTCCAATATGAATGATAAATTTGTATTTTTTAAAAAATTTACTTATTTACGTGGAAGTCAGTTATACAGAGAGAGGAGAGGCAGAGAGAGGTTTTCCATCCACTTGTTCACTCCCCAGTTGGTCACAACAGCAGGAGCTGTGCTGATCTGAAGCTAGGAGCCTGGAGCTTCTTCCAGGTCTCCCATGCAGGTACAGGGGTCCAAGGACTTGGGTCATCTTCTACTGCTTTCCCAAGGCATAGCAGAGAGTTGGATTGGAAGAGGAGCAGCCGGTACTTGAACTGGCATCCAAATGGGATGCTGGCACTGTAGGCGGTGGCTTTACCTGCTACATCACAGCGCCGTCCCTGATAAATATGTATTTTTGCTCCACTTCGAGAGAGAGATCTTTTCCATCTGCTATTTCATCTGGGTCTCCCACGTGTTTGGCAGGGGCCCAAGCACTTTGGACATCTTTTACTGCTTTCTAAACAGGCACAGTAGCAGGGGGTTAGTTCAGAAGTGGAGCGGTTGGGACTTAACCAGCACCCGTATGAAATGCCTGTAGGCTGCAACTTTACATGCTGTGCCATGAGACTGGTTCCACAAAATTTTAATTAAACAGATAAACATTTCAATCTCACATTGATCACTTTTTTTTTTTTTTTTAAGATCTGTATTTGAAAGGCACAGTGACAGAGAGAGGAGAGACAGAAATCTTCCATCTGCAGGTTCACTCCCCAGATGGCTGCAACTGCCACAAGCTGGACCAGGCTAGAGCCAGGAACCGTTAACTTTACCCGAGTCTCCCCATTTGGTTGGCAGGGACTCAAGTACCTGAGCCATCAATTGTTCCTTTCTTGGTACATTAGCAGGGAGCTGGATTAGAAGTAGAGTAGCTGGGACTCAAACTGGAATTCCAGTATGGGTTGCTGGCTTTGAAAGCAGCAGATTAACTTGATGCACCACAATGCCAACCCTTGCTTGTCCATTTTTTATTTATTAATTTTTAATTTATTTGAGAGGCAGAGAGAGAAACAGAGACAGAAAGGCAGCTCCTATCTGCTCATTCACTCCCGGAATGTCCACAGCAACTGGGGTTGGGCCATGCCTCAGCCAGGAGCCAGGAACTCAGTCTGATTCTAACATGTGGGCAGTAGAGACGCAAGCTCTTGAGTGCACCTCCCAGAGTAAATATTAGCAGGTAGTTAGAATCAGGAGTGAGGCCAGGACTCTAACCTAGATATTCTGATATAGGATTTGGCCATTCTAAGCTGCACTTGGCCAGATGTCTGCCTCCTGTTTATTTTAAAAATCCTGAATAGAAATTTTGTATATAATTTGACAGACTGAGTGTGCATATATTGTGTATATATACACACAACACGAAGTGTATGTGATTGTACATGTATATAACATATTTTTAGTTTTGAATGAATTTCTAGACTGAGATGAAGCCAGACCTCTCTTTTAAGTATATCTGTAGAATATAATATCACTGCTCCTCTTGCCCTTATTAAGGTGATATAGAAGAGTCTGATGTTGTGGTGCAGTGGGTTAAACTGCCACCTGTGACCCTGGCATCTCATGTGAGCCCTGATTTGAGTTATAATCCAGCTTCCTGCAAATGTGCCTGGGAAAGCCCAAGTACTTGAGCCCCTGCCACAAGTGGATGGAAGCTCTCTGTCTCTCTCTCACTCTCTAACTCTGCCTTGCAAACAAATAGTTCTTAAAAAAAAAAATCACCAACTGAAAGTTTCTAATAAAGTTTCATCTCAGCTAAGCAGAAACACTGGCATTGGAAAATTGTCAGGCCAAAGAGCTGTTATCCATGCTAGTATAATTTTCAGGTTTATAAATTAGTCAAACTGAAATTACCAACTGCCCACCATAGAATGAATTTTTTTAAACAATAAAGTACAACAGGAATGAGATTTGTTTTAAAATTTAACATACTCTCATCCTTTGTTTTCAAGATTTATTTATTTGAAAGGCAGAGTTACAGAGAGGCAGAGGGAGAGACACACACAGAGAGATCTTCCATCCACTGGTTCACTCCTCAGTTGGCTGCAATGGCCGAAGCTGGGCCAATCTGAAGCTAGGAGCCAGGAGCTTCTTTGAGGTCTCCCACGTGGGTACAGGGCCCAAGCACTTGGGCTGTCTTCTATTGCTTTCCTAGGCCATAGTAGAGAGCTGTATCAGAAGAGTAGCATCCGGGACTTGAACCGGTGCCCATATGGGTTGCCGACACTGCAGGCGGTGGCTTTACCTGCTATGCCACAGCGTAGGCCCTGCTCCTGACTCTGACTTCCTGCTAATACACACCCTGGGAGGCAGCAAGTGATGGCTCATGTGATTGAGTCTTGCCTTAAACATGGGAGACCTGCATGGAGTTCCTGGCTCTTGGCTTTTGCCTGGCCCAGTCCTACTTGTTGAGGGAATTTGAGTGAACCAGTGGATGTGACATCGTTGTCTATCGGTCTGTCTGTCTCTTTCTCTCATTGTCTGTCTTTCAAATAAATAAAATAAAAATTTAAAAGTCAGATTAGTGGTTAGAGTCTAAGCAGTTCCTTTGTGTGCATGTGTGTGCGTGTATGTGTGTGTTTGCAATTTTTTTCATGTCTTTTTTGCAATAAAAAATTTATTTTTGTGTATGTAGTAAAAACTTAAAGAATACTGATATAGAAGGGAGAGATGGGCTGATTGTTCTCTCATCCAGTTGCGTGTGCTTGATTAGACATCCTCAAATACACATATGCCCTCAGACTTCTTCTTTTTTTTTTTTTTTTTTTTTTTGACAGGCAGAGTGGACAGTGAGAGACAGAGAGAAAGGTCTTCCTTTTCCGTTGGTTCACCCTCCAGTGGCTGCCGTGACCGGCGCGCTGCGCTGATCCGAAGGCAGGAGCCAGGTGCTTATCCTGGTCTCCCATGGGGTGCAGGGCCCAAACACTTGGGCCATCCTCCACTGCACTCCCTGGCCACAGCAGAGAGCTGGCCTGGAAGAGGGGCAACCGGGACAGAATCCGGCGCCCCGACCAGGACTAGAACCCGGTGTGCCGGCGCTGCTAGGCGGAGGATTAGCCTATCGAGCCACGGCGCCAGCCCGCCCTCAGACTTCTTAATGACTTTAGGACGGATTGAGCCATAAGCCTTAAGTGTTTCCATCTGGGTGGAACTGAGGTTAGTGATCTGTGGTGCCAAGGAAGACATAGGAAATGTGACTGACAAAATATTCTGAAGATAAACTTGGCCTGCTTTGAAATTTGCTTAGTTGTATCTCTACAGTCTCTTCTCTGTGCCACACTTGAAATATATTAGAATGATGTAAGAAGTTTAACCTGAAATGATTGTTTTAGTTGTTAACCTCATTGATTATAATTTTGATATTTCCATGCTAGTTGGCTTTGTTTTTCTCTGTCTTCTGTAAACCCAACTTCCATTGTCAACTCATGCTTATAGGTAATGCATAAGGAGGAGCAGGAAGCTCAGTATTAGTATTTCATCTTCCTTTTTTTTTTTTAATTAATGATTTAACAGGTAACTTCCCTCTTGGCAAAGAACTATCATTTAGTAGAGGATAATCTATTATTCATTAGAATTTCACTTTAATGTTTACTGTTTCTTAAAAAAAAGATCTTTTTAATGAGAGAAAATTTCTATAGCTTTTTTGTTGTTGTCGTTAACAGAATAAATTTAAACGTGAAGAGAAAACAAATGGATGGAGAATAGATAAAGCCTTCCGTAAGTATTAAGACCTCTTTTATAGTATGTCATTTAGAGGACCGAACAAAAGGACCAATGTTTTGTCTTAGGCTCCAGTGTGTTTTAGATTTGTTTTGTCCCTATATTGGTGTAAGAAGAATATGAGTGAAAATTCTTCTATTTATCAGTATGGGTCTGGCAGTTGCTGCAAATCTGTAGACACCGGATTAGCCAAAAGAGCAGGTGTGTAGATTTCTAAGTCTAAGAGGTTACAAAATGACAGATGATACCTTTTCTAACTATTCTTTACTCTGAAGGAATTGTATTCTAGGAGTTAATTGTTTTTGGGTGATAGAGTTCTGTAGATGGTTTTTTCAGTAGTCAATCATTTTACTTCATCAGCTATGGTACCACCTGCTGTTTGCTAGTCACTATTCTAGCTTGGGAGCAGATGACAATTCTGTTTTTAGATTTTTTATCAGCCAGGAGCCAGGAGCTTCTTCACAATCTCCCATGTGGGTGCAGGGTTCCTAGGACTTGGCCAAGTTCTACTGCTTTCCCAGGCCATAGCAGAGAGCTGGATCAGAAGTGGGGCAGCCAGGACACTAACTGGCACCCATATGGGATGCTGGCACTTCAGGCGGCGGCTTTACCCACTACGTCACAGTGCCAGCCCTTAGATTATATTATTATTTTTTTAAATTTATTTATTTGACAGATAGAGTTATAGACAGTGAGAGAGAGAGACAGAGAGAAAGATCTTTCTTCTGTTGGTTCACTCCTCAAATAGCCGCTACGGCTGGGGCGGCTGGTGCCGCGCTGATCCAAAGCCAGGAGCCAGGTGCTTCTTCCTGGTCTCCTATGCAGGTGCAGGGGCCCATCCTCCACTGCTCTCCCGGACCACAGCAGAGAGCTAGACTGGAAGAGGGGCAGCTGGGGCTAGAACCCGGTGCCGCAGGCGGAGGATTAACCAAGTAACCCAGAGCTTCAGCCCCCTTAGACCTTTCTCTCTCTCTCTCACTGTCTATAACTCTACCTGTCAAATAAAAAAAATATTTAAAAATTTTTAAAACTTTCTGAAATTTATTTGGGAAGGAAAGAAGGGGAGAAACAGAGAGAGAGTGTACGCTCACCCTGTCCACTGGTTTACCCTCCAAGTGCCTGCAATGGTGGGGACTGGGTTGAACGAAAGCTGGGAGCCAGGAACTGAATCCAGGTTTTGCACATGCATGGCAATCACTCCAGCTATCACTGCTGCCTCCCAGGTTCTGCTTCAGCAGGAAGCTGGGGTCTGGAGCCAGCAGTGAGTATCACATGCAGGTACCCTGATGTGGGATGGGGTATCTTAACTGGCATCTTAACCACTAGGCTAATTTCCTGCTCTGCTTTTAGGATCTTAAGTCTCACTGGATGGGGGAGGGGAAACCGTTGATAAGCATAATCTCATAATGATTAATTTCTGAGAAGGAAAGTGGTGGATGTTTAGATTGGGTTTTCAGGGAAGTTCTGTCTAAAGAGGTAACATTTGAATTTAGACCTGATTTGAAAGAATAATAGATATCTTTCAATTTTTAACTAATATTCTCATTAAAATTAGCATTTTTTTTCAGTTTAGAAAAGTACATCAATACTCAAGGGATCTAAAAGAATATTATTTAAAGTAGTTCTTACATTCTTTTTTAGAAGGTATATATTTTTTATGGACCTGTAATTATCTATATTTCATAATTAATATATTCAATGTTCATTTATTCAGGAGATTAATGATAGTATAACTTTAAAAGAACTAGAATGAAATTAAATTTCTTAATTAAAATTAGACATAGTGCTAATTTTAGAAAAAAATCCAAGTAAGGACTGGCATTGGGGTACAGCAAATTAAGTTGCCACTTGCCATGCTGGTGTCCCATGCCACGGTACTCATTCAAGTCCTAGCTGCTTTACTTCTGAACTAGCTTTCTGGTAATGCACCTGACAGACAGGTGATAATGGTCTGGGTACTTGAGTCCCTGCTGTCCATGTGGGAGACTGGGATGGAGTTCCTATCTTCTGATTTTGGCCTGGCTCAGCCCTGGCTATGGTGGGCATTTGGGAAGTGAACCAGTGTTTGAAAGATCTCTGTCTTTCCCTCTTTCTCTCTGTTACTCTGGCTTTCAAATAAACAAATAAATCTTTGGAAAACAAAGAAAAAAAATTCATATATGGAACTTAGCTTGTGTAGCATGTTTGAGTATGAGTGAACACTAAGGTAGATGAGTGGATCCTGCATCCAGTGTTGTATTGGTTCTTGGGGAAACCACTTCTAGGAATGGCTCCTCGAAGATTTGGAATACTGTAATCTTCAGCCCTTTCCATTTTAGACAAGTGGTCCTGAAACTTTATTAGGTTTAACACATTAAAATAAGAAAAAAGTTCGTAAATTAGTTAATATCCTGGTTCAAGTATGAAATCTTTAAAATGTTTATTACATATTTTCATCTGTTAGGCAGAGAGAAAGAGAGTGAGCAAGCAAAAGCTATCTTCCATTTGCTGGTTCACTCTGTACGTGCCCACAATAGCCTGGGCTGGGCCAGGCTGGAGTCAGGAGCCCAGAACTCTATTCTGTCCCTCATGTTAGTGCCAGGGTCCCAGGATGCCTTTGCCCGGAAGCTAGTTCACAAGCAAAGTAGCTGGGATTAAAATCTGTGCTATTATAAGGGAAGCAGACACCCAGCATGGTAGCTTACTTGTGCCACAGTGCCCAACCATACATGGAGCTTTAGGAAAGCCATTATACCAGATGTGTTTAAAACACTGATTTTAGTGCTTTTTTTTTAAAAGATCTTTTTTTAAAGATTTATTTATTTATTTGAGAGTTAGAGGGTGAGACAGAGATAGAGATATCTTCCATCCACTGGTTTGCTCCCCAGAGGGTCGCAACAGACTGATGCCAAGAGCCAGGAGCTTCTTCTAGGTCTCCTATGTGGGTAGCAGGGGTGCAGGCACTTGGGCCATCTTCCACTGCTTTTCCCTGGCTGTTAGCCCGGAGCTGGATAGGAAGTGGAGTAGTCAGGACTCCAACAGGCGCCCATATGGAATGCTGGAGTTGCAGGTAGCGACTTTACCCACTATGCCATGACGCCGACCCCAGAAAATTTTTTCAAAAGTTAAAAGCCAGCTGAATTTTGACTTTTTGTTTTTGAGCTGCTACTTTGAATTCTTCTGAGAACCATGTGGTAATTCTTTTGGACTTTTTTTTTTTTTTTTAAGGTAACGTTTATTCTTCTCTCTGCCTTTAGGCCTCCCAAGAGAGATGAGAATCTATGGTATCTTTATGGTATCTTTTTTTTTTTTGGACAGGCAGAGTTAGACAGTGAGAGAGAAAGACAGAGAAAGGTCTTCCTTCCATTGGTTCACCTCCCAAATGGTTGCTACAGCTGGCACACTGCGCCGATCCAAAACCAGGAGCCAGGTGCTTCCTCCTGGTCTCCCATGCGGGTGCAGGGCCCAAGGACTTGGGCCATCCTCCACTGCCTTCCCAGGCCACAGCTGGACTGGAAGAGGGGCAACCAGGACAGAACTAGTGCCCCAACTGGGACTAGAACCTGGAGTGCCGGCGCCGCAGGCGGAGGATTAGCCTAGTTAGCCACGGTGCTGGCCTTGGATTTTTTTTTTAAGATTATTTATTTTAAAGTCAGAGTTACAGAGACGCAGAGGCAGAGAGAGATCTTCCATCCACTGATTCACTCCCCAGATAGCCTCAATGGCCGGAGCTGAGCCAATCCCGAAGCTAGGAGCCAGGAGCTTCTTCCAGGTCTCCTATGTGGGTGCAGGGGCCCAAGGACTTGGGCCATCTTCTGCTGCTTTCCCAGGCCATAGCAGAGAGCTGGATCAGAAGTGGAGCATATGGGATGCTCCTATGTGGGATGCCAACATTGTAGGTGGTGGCTCAACTCACTCTGTTGCAGTACTGGTCCCCAAAGACTTCTTAGTCATCTTTGTCATTAAAACATTGATTTATACTTATGCATAGTTGAAAGTGTAGTTTTCATTTTGACAAATAATATACTTTTGTAACCACCACCCCAACAGTATATAGCATGTTTTCATTATTCCTGAAGGTCCCTCCTTTTCCTTTCTAATCAATCAGAT
The DNA here is from genome assembly GCF_964237555.1 of Oryctolagus cuniculus. NCBI lineage: Eukaryota > Metazoa > Chordata > Mammalia > Lagomorpha > Leporidae > Oryctolagus > Oryctolagus cuniculus. The sequence continues at coordinate 39,510,349 of NC_091445.1, read as the reverse complement.
GCCATCCTCCTAGCACTTTGATTAGATTGGATTAGATTAGTGTGTTCTGAAAGATCTTACTCATGGAAGCACAGGATATGTACTCTCTGAGTTTGGTTCTTTCACTGTGTTTTTGAAATTTACCCATCTTATTGCTGGTAGTCGTAGTTGTTCCCTTCAAGTTTGTTTTATTGCTGAATAGTGAACTATTGTGTCCTTGTTTACCAGTTGCATTGCTAATGTACAGGCCCACTTGCTTTTGATGTTGTGTTATCTAAAAAAAAAAAAAAAACAAACTAGAAAGTTTCCTTTTTTAAAAAATTAAAAACTTGAAAGTTCTTTTCCTTTTTTTTTTAAACAGAGGAAAAGCGCCCTTTTGACTTCGATTTTTTTGCTCATTTGCTTCAGAAAGTTCTTGCTGAAGAAGAGAAAAGAAAACAAAAATCCGTTAAAAACAACAGTTTAAAGGAAAAGAAAGCTTCCAAACCACGGAAAAATGTAAAAGGTATGAATTTTGATAGAAGGTGTGCTGTTTTACTTAGCTGTAATGGGTGTGAGTGTTGTCCCTCAGGTATTTAGAGGGCGTGGAAGCTCTAGAAACTGAGATCATCCTGGCATTCGGTTGGAGGGGATTAAGTTTACTTCATTTTACCAGTTATTTTAGTTATTTTTTTTTTTTTTTTGGACAGGCAGAGTGGACAGTGAGAGAGAGAGAGACAGAGAGAAAGGTCTTCCTTTTGCCGTTGGTTAACCCTCCAATGGCCGCCGCGGCCGGCGCGCTGCGGCCGGCGCACCGCGCTGATCTGATGGCAGGAGCCAGGAGCCAGGTGCTTTTTCCTGGTCTCCCATGGGGTGCAGGGCCCAAGCACTTGGGCCATCCTCCACTGCACTCCCTGGCCACAGCAGAGGGCTGGCCTGGAAGAGGGGCAACCGGGACAGAATCCGGCGCCCCAACCGGGACTAGAACCCGGTGTGCCGGCGCCGTTGGCGGAGGATTAGCCTAGTGAGCCGCGGCGCCGGCCTAGTTATTTTAGTTATTTTTTAAAGATTTATTTATTTATTTGTAAGTCAGAGTTACAAGGGGGGGGGGGGAGATCTTCCGTCTGCTGGTTCACTCCCCAAATGGCAGCAACAGCCGGGGCTGGGCCAGGCCAAAGCCAGAAGTTAGGAGCTTCTTCTGGGTCTCCCACATGAGTACAGGGCCCAAGTAGGACCAAGTACTTGGGCCATCTTCCACTGCTTTCACAGGCACATCAGCAGGGAGCTGGATTGGAAGTGGAACAGCCAGGTCTCGAACTAGCGCCCATATGGAATGCTGGCATCACGGGTGATGGCTTTACCCGCTATGCCACAATCCTGGCCCCAGTAGATCCCTTTTAAATTTTATAATAGAGTGATGGGGCTAATTTCTAGTGTCTTGAACAAGGGGTAGTAAAGAGCATCAGAATCTTGGAGTGTCATGTTTCATGTTTTGTTATTTAGTATATTTTTCTCTATAAAATGAATCTGGTATAAGATTCTAATATTTAACAAAATGGAGCTCTAATATCTGGAGGTTTGACTAGATTATATTTGAGCAAATTTACTTCTGAAGGTTAATATTGACTTGTATAAAGTTTCAAACTGTCTTGTGTAGGTTTATCTATTTCTAGGTGTGTATTTCCTTAACTGTTTGAACTCTTGTCTATGAAGATAATGTGTAGCTATAATCATATATATAATTTGTAGAATCTGAGGACAATAGGGCACCTTATGTGTTAGCTGGTCCACATCTCACTGTTTTGTCTATTTGTTTTAGTCACTGTGAAACAACCCCAGAGATCCTGTTACTTTTCCTGGTGTGGTTGCACAGTGTTAGTGGCAGAGGCTGGGCTTAAAAACCTAAGACTCTGAGAACCTTTACTGGGGTCCTTGAGACCACTCTCAGGTTTGATTATTTGCTAGAGGATTTACAGGATTCAGCACTGTCTGCCTGTTACCCACCAAAATTTCAGATCCTGGAAGGAAAACGATTTGTTATAAACCATAGTGAGAAATCAGGTCTTAACAGCTTGGGTAATAGAAACCGTCCCTAAAATTAAGTTCCCTGAGAGCCAAAGGATTAGCCTTTCAAAGGATAGCAGTCAGGCCTCCTGTCCTGTAGTAACTCTTTAGTTGCACAAAGCTAGTTTAGAATTTCTTCTTCTGGAGTATGATGCCTGAATCTTTGAAAAAGAAGTATTGGGCCGGCGCTGTGGCTCACTAGGCTAATCCTCCGCCTTGCGGCGCCGGCACCCCAGGTTCTAGTCCCGGTCAGGGTGCTGGATTCTGTCCCGGTTGCCCCTCTTCCAGGCCAGCTCTCTGCTGTGGCCCGGGAGTGCAGTGGAGGATGGCCCAAGTCCTTAGGCCCTGCACCCGCATGGGAGACCAGGAAAAGCACCTGGCTCCTGGGTTCGGATCAGCGGGATGTGCCGGCCGCAACGTGCCAGCCGTGGCGGCCATTGGAGGGTGAACCAACGGCAAAGGAAGACCTTTCTCTCTGTCTCTCTCTCTCACTGTCCACTCTGCCTGTCCAAAAAAAAAAAAAAAAAAAAAAGTATTGATAATTGCAATTATTTCATTCTTTAGTTAATTTTTTACTTACTATACATAATCCTAGGAGATCAAAATAGATATATTAATTCCTCTTGTTACAGGTAGCATGAGTAATTTACTGTATCTAAATGTAAGGACTATTCAGATATGTTATTATGTATCAGAATTTAAAATTTTTAATTATTTTCAGAACAAATCAAATGTTACTTTTTCAGCTTTAAATTCTTATTTTGACTTTTTCCACAAAAGATTGAGTTTTCTTATGTTGTGAGATTAGCTCTTTTCAGTGAAGATATTTGATAAGCATGGTTGTGAAATTAAGCTTCTTTTGATCTGAATCCATAGTCCATTTTGTGCTGCTATTATTTCTCATAGTTTTGGACTGTGGGAAATCTAAAAGCTATCATGGGGCCTTCTTACCACATCCTTGCAAGGCAGAGAGAGAGAGAGGGAAAAGGAGAGGGAGAAGGGAGGGGGAGAGAAGGACCTTTCTGAATGGCCTGATTACCTCTTAAAAGTTTCTTCTGAGTTGTCACTGTGGTGCAGTAGGTTCATCCTCTGCCTGTGGTGCTGGCATCCCATATGGGCGCCAGTTCTGGTCCTGGCTGCTCCTCTTCCAATCCAGCTCTCTGCTATGGCATGGGATAGCAGTGGAAGATGGCCCAAGTGCTTGGGCTCCTGCACCCACGTGGGAGACCAGGAAGTAGCTCCTGGCTCCTGGCTTTGGATTCGCCCAGCTCTGGCTGTTGAGGCCATTTGGAGAGTGAATACACCGATGGAAGACCCCTCTCTCTGTCTCTCCCTCTCACTGTCTATAACTCTACCTCTCAAATACATAAATAAATCAATAACTTCTTCTTAGTCCCATTACAATGACAAATTAATTTTGGCATGAATTTTCACAGGAGAAAAGCATTTCACAGGAAAATAGCAGGTGTTTCCAAGGTGATTTCTGATTTGTTTTTTATTCATGTTTTCAATATAGTTGATTATTAATATGTCTTTATGGGAAGGGCACTAGAAATTGTTGTTCTTATTATTAAAGAATTATTTATTTGAGAGGTGGAACTACAGACAGCGAGAGGGAGAGACAAAGAGAAAGGTCTTCAATCCCCTGGATCACTCCGCAGATGGCCATAACAGTCAGAGCTGAGAGCTTCTTCTGGGTCTCCCAGGCGGGTGCAGGAGCCCAAGCACTTCATCTTTCACTGCTTTTCGACTGCATAAGCATAGAGCTGAATCAGAAGAGGAGCAGTCAGGACACAACCTGCACCCATATTGGATGCCAGCGCCACAGGTGGAAGCTTAGGCTACTGTGCCACAGTGCTGGCCCCACTAGAAATTATTTTAAAAAATTGTTAAAACAGTTGTTTACTGAAAAACAAATAATATGGAAGATAAGAATCTTGATCCTTGTCTTCTGTCTGTCCCTGAGAGTAAATTTCTTCAGATTTCCCAGGAATAACTGGTTTTAAACCCATTTTTATGCATATATATTTACATATGTGTCTTTGAGTCTATATAATTGCTTTTCTTAAAGATTTATTTTTTATTTATTTGAAAGTCAGAATGATGGAGTGGGGGAGCACTTCCGTCTACTGTTTGACTCCTGAAATGGCTGGAAAGGACAAGGCTGGATCAGGCTGAAGCCAGGAGCTGGGAACCCCATCCTGGTCTCCCGCATGGTGGGCCATCAGCTGCTTCTTTCTCAGTGCATTAGCAGGGAGCTGGGTCAGAAATGGAGCAGCTAGAACTTGAACCAGCCCCCTGGAACAGGATGTTGGTTTTGTAGGAGGCAGTTTAACCTGTTGTGCCACAAAGCTCTCCACTCCACGTAGTTGTTTTTAAGAAAAATGAGATCATCTATATTCTTCTATATTTGACTTTTTTAATGCAACAGTGTGTTCTGAGATCTTTTGCATTGCTGTATTGTAAAAGTACTTGTGCTCTTAGTGGCAGTGTGACTTTTTATTACATGAGTTTATTATAATTTATTTTGTCATTCCCTGCTAAGCATTTTAGGTTGCCTTCAATTTTTTTTTCCTCATAGGAATAGTACCGCGGAAGGCATCTTCGCTTTTAACGGTTTTTTTTTGTAGGTCACTTGTTTATAATGATTCTTCTTATTTTCAGTGAAAAAAGTTGCCAATGAAGGAGTGATTGATGAACCAGAGGAGGAACCAGAGGAGTCAATGAGTACTTCAGTTTTAGACAAAGAAGCATCTCAAGAGGATGCTCAGACAGTGGAAGAAGAGTCTTTGGTCTCAGAACAGAGTTCAGAACAGGTTGCATTAGAACAAGGCCTAAATAAAAAAAAAAGGAGAAGGAAGAATCAGGATGAAACTAATAAACAAGAAGTAAAAAATCTCTCAGGAAATGTGACTGATCAATCAGGTTCTTCTAGAGGGGAAAAACACAAGAGTAAGTTTCTTAAAATCTTATATTTTAGTAGCCTGTGTTACTTGAGTATAGTAGTATAGCGGATGACTTTAATACTTTAGTTCTGGATAGTAGCAATTAATGCCTATTGATTTGCTCATGGTACTATACTAACTCATGGTACTATATTAACTCATTTTTAATTAAAAATATAAAAACATAAGTAAACAGTGGTGTAAGATTATATTTTCAAGTTTGTTTCTGAGATATGTCCTTTATGTTAATATTAACAGTGGTTGGAAATAACATGTTGTATATAGTGAAATGTGTATTGCTTGTGTTGGTTAATAAATCAGATTTACTTGTTCTCTGTCTACAAAGCCCATATGGATTAGTTTTTATGAAACATGTATTCTCATTGTTTTTTACTTTTAGAATGCAAACGTAGTTACATTTATGAGTTCTGCAGGATAATGGCTGAGTTGAAGGTGGCCTTTTTTTTAATTTTTAAATTTTTCTTCATTGGAAAGACAGAGAGATAGAAAGATGGGTCTTCCATCCACTGATTCACTCCCCAAATGCCTGCAATGGCTGGGGGTGGGCTAGATCTGAGCTGGAGCTGAAACCAGGAGCCAGGAACCCAATCTAGGTCTCCCATGTGGTTGGCAGGGACCCAACTGCTTGAGCCATGCTATTTCCCATGTTGCACAGTAGTAGGAAACTGGAATCAGAAGCAGAGCTGGGACTTGAACACAGTTACTACAGTATGTATGGGATGTGAGAGTCCAAAGTGGTATCTTAACTGCTAGGCCAAATGCCTGCCCCACATGCATCATAATTTTTGTTCCAGTTTTCCACAAAGTTTTGGAGTATACTTATCAAGGTTGCTTAATCAAGATAGATTTAAGAAAATAATTTTTTAACATTTTTTAAAATTTATTTTAAAATTTATTTATTTATTTGAAAGGAAGAGTTACAGAGAGGGAGAGGCAGAGAGAATCTTCTATCCTCTGGTTCACTCCCCAAATGGCTGCAACAGAGTTAGGCCAATCCAAAGCTAGGAGCCAGGAGCTTCCTCCAGGTGGATGCAGGAGCCCAAACACTTGGACCATCTTCTACTGCTTTCCCAGGCTATAGCAGAAAGCTGGATTGGAAGTAGAGCAGCCGGGTCTTGAACCAGGCTCATATGGGATGCCAGCCCTGCCCCTGATTTTAATAAATGAATCACTATAGGTGGTTTAGTATGATTTATATTTATATTTATATTTATATTTTGCTCTTTTGTGGCTTAGAATTAAGAATGTTATGCATGACTAGCGTGATGATTCAGAAATCAAAGATTTTGCTGAAATATTTATTTGAGATGAAGAGAGAGAGAGAGAGCTTCCTCTACTGGTTCACTTCCCAAATGGCCACAGTGTCTGGGACTGGGCTATATGGAATCCAAGTGCTGGGAACCCAGTCTGGGTCTCCCTTTCGGGTAGCTTGAGCAGTAACAGCCGCTTCCCAGCGTACACATTAGCAGAATGATGGAGTCAGGAATTGAACACAGTCACCCTGATGTGGGAAATGGGTGTGTCACCTTGCTTTAAATCTAGCTCTTTTATTTACTAAGTATGACATTTGTCAGTTCACTTAAGATCTCTGAACTCAAGTGGTTTTTCTCCTTGATTGAGTCAATCCTCTTAAAATAGGATTGTTTCCAGTATTAAATGAGGAAAAGCATCTCAGGGACTTGTAGAGTTCCTGTCACTTGGTAAGGACTTGTCAAATGATTGCTGGCATTGTGTTATTAATTACTATATTTCTTTTATTAAATATTTATTTTATTTATTTATAAGTCAGAATTAGAGAGAGAAAGGGAGAGACAGAGCGAGAGATCTTCCATCTGCTGGTTCACTTCCCAAGTTGCCACAATGACAGGGGCTATGCCAGGCTGAAACCAGGAACCGTAAGCTTCTTCCAAATCTTCTGTAATGAGTTCAGGGGCCCAAGTACTCGGGCCATCTTCTGCTGCTTTCCCAGGCACATTGGCAGGGAGCTGGATTGGAAGTGGAACACCTGGAACTAGAATCAACACCCATATGGGCTGCCTGTGCTGCAGACAGCAGCTTAACCCTCTGTACCACAGTACCAGTGTAATTATTATACTTCTGAAGTGGCAAAGAGTTAGTAACATGCACTTTACTTCCTGACTAGACCTATAAAACAAGTTAATTTAGCCGCTTAAAATTTAAGCAAAGTAAAGGGAAGATGTTACAAACTGATCAGAAACCTTGGGCTGATCCATAAAGCACAGTTTTCATTATGCTCCAAAAGTAAGATGTGTGCCTTGCAGATAGGAGCATGAATGTTGAATGGATTAATGTTTTGTAGAGAAGACAGTGTTGTATGTAAATTCCCGTATTTTAAAGTTAGGTGTGTTTGTGTTCATCTGTTTAGAATAACATACATCTTGTATTCACAGGTGGGTGCCAGTCTCTCCGGCCTGCGCTTAGTGAAGGTGAATGCAGTGAGCAGCAGGACGTCTCCTGTGTGCAGGACGTAGATGGCAGCATGCACTCAGCCTCTGGCCAGAAAGCTGAGAGAAGAATTGACCCCATCCTTCCATCAAGGTAGTTTCTGCACCTTCACTGCCTTTTTTTTTTTCTTTAAAGATTTGTTTGTTTATTTGTTTGAAAGGGAGAGTGACAAAGAGAGAGGTGACGTCTTTCATTTGCTGGTTTACCCCTAAGTGGCCACAACAGCCAGAACTGGGTCAGGGTGAAGCCAGGAGCCAGGAGCTCTGTCCTGGTTTCCCGTATGGTTGGCAGTGGCCCAACTTCATGATGCCATCGTTTCCTGCCTTCCTAGATTGCATTAGCAGGATGCTGGATCAGAAGTGGAGCAACTGGGCCTCAAACTGACACTATGATATGGGATGCCTGCATCACAAGCTGTGGCTTAACCCACAGTGCTGGCTTTATCTGTATTTTCTGTTGATTACTGAGAGAGGAGTGTTGAAGTCTGCAACTGAAATTGTGGATTTGCCTTTGCCTGTTTCTGTTTTCAGTTTCATCTGTTTTTGCTTCATGTAAAATTTTTTTTTAAGAGATTTATTTATTTATTTGTGAGGCAGAGTGACAGAGAGAGGGAGAGACAGAACGGTCTTCCATCTGCTGGTTCACTCCCCAAAGGGCTGCAACGGTCAGAGCTGGGGTGATTTGAAGCCAGGAGCCAGGAGCTTTTTCTGGGTCTCCCATGTGGTTGCAGGGGCCCAAGCACTTGTGCCATCTTCCACTGCTTTCCCCGGCCATCAGCAGGGAGCTGGGTTGGAAGTAGAGCAGCTGGGACTCAAGCCAGTGCCCATATGGGATGTCAGCACTGTAGGCTGTGGCTTAACCTGCTGTGCTGCAGTGCTGGCTCTGCTTCAAAGCTGTCTTAGGGGCTTGCATATCTGGGATTCATATATCTTGGTGAAATTCCCTTTTATAATTGTGTACTATCCTCTGGTGCTGCTCTTTTCTTCTAACGTGTACCTTGCCACTGTGGTGTTCTTTTGGTTAGTGTTTTTATCAGTTTGTTATTTTCTTGGAAGATAATCCCTTTATCTTTTGTGTTCATCAGTTTGAATATGATGGGTCTTTTGTGTGTCCTTTAAAATTTCATTTATTTTTATTACGGTAAATGCACATGAGATTACCCTCTTAACAAATCTTCAAGTACCAGTACAGTAGTATTTACTGTAAGTTTAATGTTGAGCAGTGGATACCTGGAATTCTTCATCTTGTATGACTGAAATTAGCAGTTTTTCCTTCCCACGGCCCCTGACTTTCCTTTTGATTTTCTGTTTCTATGAATTTGAATTCTTTACATATGTCACACAAGTGGAATTGTGTAGTATTTGTCCTTCTGTGACTGGCTTATTTCACTTAGTGTGATGTCCTCAGTGTTCATCCATATTGTAGCATATATCACACTTTCCTTTACATGGCTGAGTGTGTTGCATGTCTATACCACATTTTCTTTATTCATTATTTGGTCAGTGGATATTTAGGTTGGTTCATCTCTTGGGCTATTGTGGATTCTGGATAAACCCCAGAAGTAGGATTGCTGGATTTCTGGTAGTTCTATTTTTCATTTTTGGGAAACTTCTCTACCATTCTAGTTGTGAGCATACCATTTTATATTTTCATCAACACCACATGGGCTCTGAGTTTTCTACAACCCTGTAACTATTTGCAGTCTTTTGTTATTTCGATAATGGCCATCCTAATATAATGGATGATACTTCATTATTGTTCTGATTTATATTTCCCTGATGATTAGTGATGTTGAGCAGCTTGTCATATACCTATCAGCCATCTGTACAACTTATTCTCAAATGTCTATCCAAGTCCTTTGCATGTTTTTTGTTTGTTTGTTTGTTTGTTTTTTTTTTTTTTTGTTTTTGACAGGCAGAGCAGACAGTGAGAGAGAGAGAGAGAGAGAAAAAGGTCTTCCTTTGCCGTTGGTTCACCTTCCAATGGCCACCGCGGCCGGCGCGCTGCAGCCGGCGCACCGCGCTGATCCGATGGCAGGAACCAGGTACTTATCCTGGTCTCCCATGGGGTGCAGGGCCCAAGGACTTGGGCCATCCTCCACTGCACTCCCTGGCCACAGCAGAGAGCTGGCCTGGAAGAGGGGCAACCGGGACAGAATCCGGTGCCCCAACTGGGACTAGAACCCAGTGTGCCGGCGCCTCAAGGCGGAGGATTAGCCTAGTGAGCTGCGGCGCCGGCCTGCATGTTTTTTAAATTGGTGTATTTCTTTTCTTTCTTTTTTTTTTTTTAAAAAGATTTATTTATTTATTTGAAAGTCAGAGAGTTAAAGATAGAGGCAGAGACAAAGAGAGAGAGAGAGGTTCTTCCACCCGTTGGTTCACTCCTCAGTTGGCCACAATGGTTGGAGTTGTGCGGATCCAAAGCCAGGAGCCTGGAGCTTCTTCTGGGTCTCCCATATGGGTGCAGGGGCCCAAACACTTCTGTTGCTTTCCTAGGCACATTAGCAGGGAGCTGGATTGGAAATGGAGTATCTGGAATACAGACTGACACCCATATGGGATGCCGGCACTGTAGGCGGCAGCTTTGCCTGCCACACCACAGTGCTGGCCCCTGTTTCTACTTCTGAAACTGAGTTGTAGAAGCTAATTATATATCTTGGATATTATGTATTATATTATACCTTATTGGATATGTGGTATATTAGCTTTTCATTACTATAACAAAGTATCTGAGATGGACTACTTAGGAAGGAAGGAAGCCTGTTTTATCTCATGATTTTAGAGGTTTGCAGTCTGAGATTGGGTAGACCCCATTGGTTCAGCCTTACTGGACAGCTGGAACATGGCAGTGGTGGAGTACACATGAAGGAAGGGTCACATGGTGAGTCAGGAAGCAGAAGGAAAACAGTTGGATCCTAAGGCATTTATAACCAACGCTCTTATGAGAAATACCTTCCAAGAGCACGGCCCTATGACCATAAGAAGCTTCCACTTAGCTCATCTCCTAAACACCACAATTGGATTTAGTCTCTCCTCTCTTAATACCATTATTTAATTTTTAATAAGATTTGTTCATTTATTTACTTGAAAGGCAGAATGACAGACAGAGAGATCTATTCTTTGATTCACTTTCTAAATGGCTGCAATAGCTGGGGCTTTGGCTGGGGCCAAAGCCAGGAACCAGGAACTCCATACAGGTCTCCCACATAGGTGGCAGCAATTCAAGCACTTAAGCTATCATATGCTGCTTCCCAGGTGCATTGGCAGGGAGCTGGTCATAAGTGGAATAGCCAGGACTTGAACCGGCACTCTAGCCTGGAATGCATTTGTCCTAAATGGTAATGCAGCCCATGATACCATAGTTGCCTGCCCCTTTGGACCATGAATTTATTACTTTGGAGTTTAAACATCTCTGTGAGTTTGGGAGCCAAATCCTTTTTAAACTATAGCATTTGGTTTGCATATGTTTTCTCCTGCATCCATATTTTTTCACTCCTGATTTTTTCCTTTAAAATGTGTAGATTTTTATTTTCTTTAAAATGTATTCATTTGAAACCCATAGTTACAGAGAGAGAAAGCTCTTCTATCTACCAGTTCAGTCCCTAAATGCTCTTGACGGCTGTGGCTGGGCAGGCCCAAGCCAGGAGTTAGGAACTCCATCCGGGTTTCCCATATAGGTGACTAGAATCCAAGTACTTGGGCCATCATCTGTTGCCTCCCAGGTTCATTAGAAGGAAGCTGGAGTGCAAGTGAAGGTGGAACTCTTCTGAGGCACTCTGATGTGGAATGTGGGCATCCTTAGCAGTGGCTTAACCTGGTGCACATTGCCCACCCAGAAGATCTTCAATTTGATATTGTTCTACTTGTCTGATTTTGTTTTTGTTCCCTGTGATTTTGGTACCATATCCAAGAAATCATTCCCAAAACCAATGTCATGAAGTTTTCAGCTGTGTTTGCTTCCAGGATTTTTGTAGTTGCATGCTTTATGGTGAAGTCTTTAACCCATTTGGAATTGAATTTTGTGTATGGTGCAAGGAAAAGTCCAATTTCATTGTTCTGTTTGTGGATATCCAATTTTCTGAACATGTGTTGAAGAGACCACCTTTTCTCTGTTGGATGGCCTTGGCACTTTTGTCAGATATCATTTGACCATTACTCATGAGTACATGAATTCTGGGGTCTTTATTATATTATGTGAATGTATGTCCATCTTTATGCCTGTACCATACTGTTTTAACTACTGTGACTTTTTAAAAAAAATTTTTTATATTAGGTGAACAAATTCATAAATATAAATTTAAGAACATCATGATTCTTCCCACCTTATCCTAACTCTTGCCCTCCTTTCGTCCTTATTTTTTCTTTCAATTTTTTAAAAAAGATTTATTTATTGATTTGAAAGGCTGAGAGGCAGAGGCAGAGAGAGAGGTTTTCCATCCTCTTGTTCACTTCCCAAATGACCACAACGGCCAGAGCTGATCCAGTCTTAAACTAGGAGCCTGGAGCTTCTTCTGGGTCTCCCATGTGGGTGTAGGGGCCCAAGGACTTTGACCATCTTCTGCTGCTTTTCCAGGCACATTAGCAGGGAGTTGTATTGGAAGTGGAGCAGCTGGGATTCAAATTTGCGCCCATAAGGGATGCCAGCACTGCAGGTTGCAATCTCGCTGGCTATGCCACAGCACTGTCCCCTTTTTCAGTTTTTACAATGATATACTTTCATTTTATTTCATAATTGTAAGATTAACCCTCCACTAAATAAAGAAATTATATGTAGAGAAACCACTGTTCTTTAAGAGTATAGACAAGGGCTATAAACTATAATCAAATCTCAAAAGTCAGTTCTGCTTATATATATTACATTGTTTTGTACTCTGTATATTAGTTACCACACAACAGGGAAAACATGATATTTGTCTTTTTAAGACTGGCTTACTTTACTAAGCATAATGGTTTCCAGTTGCATCCATTTCATTGCAAGACAGGATTTAATTCTTTTTTTATGGCTGAGTCGTAGTCCATAGTGTATTGAAACACCATATTTTCTTTATTTGGTGATCAGTTGATGCACATCTGGATTGAATCCATATCTCAGCTGTTGTGAAATGAGCTACAATAAACTTGGGGGTACAACTAACTCTTTCAAGTGCTGATTTCTTTTTTTATTATTTATTTAATTTTTTTGACAGGCAGAGTGGACAGTGAGAGAGACAGAGAGAAAGGTCTTCCTTTGCCGTTGGTTCAGCCTCCAATGGCCGCTGCGGCCAGCATGCTGCAGCCGGTGCACCGTGCTGATCCGAAGCCAGGAGCCAGGTGCTTCTCCTGGTCTCCCATGTGGGTGCAGGGCCCAAACACTTGGGCCATCCTCCACTGCACTCCCGGGCCACAGCAGAGAGCTGGCCTGGAAGAGGGGCAACCGGGACAGAATCCGGCGCCCCGACCGGGACTAGAACCCGATGTGCCGGCGCCGCAAGGTGGAGGATTAGCCTATTGAGCCACGGTGCCGGCCTCAAGTGCTGATTTAATTTAGTTTGGGTAAATTCCCAGGAGTGGGAATGGCTGGGTCATATGGTGGATCTATTTACGGATCTCTGCGCAACCTCCATATTGTCTTCCATAATGGTTGTACTGGTTTATGTTCATACTAACAGTGTACTAGGGTTTCTTTTCCCTCATTTCTTCAGCAGCACTTAACTGTTTTTTAATTTTTGGATGATAGCCATTCTAACTGGGGTGAGATAAAACTTCATTGTGGTTTTTATTTGCCTTTCCCTGATGGTTGTGTTTAAAAAAAGAAAACCAAATCTGTAAAAACATTTAGAAGTAGTAAAGAAAATTTCTTTGTGATGTCAAGGATTTCTAAGGCATAAAAAACACAGAACTTTATTTTTTATTTTTTTAAATTATTTATTTGAGAAACAGACTGACAGAGAGATGGAGACAAAGAAGGAGAGATCTTCCATCTGCTGGTTCATTCCCTAAATGCCATCTATAGCCAGGGTGAGACCAGACTGAAGCCAACAGCCCAGAACTGTATCCAGGTCTCCCATGTGGTGGGACTGTCTTTCACTTGGGCCATCATCCATTGTCTCTCATGTATATTAGCAGGATGATGGAAGTGCAGAGTAGCTGAGACTCAAACCATCACCCTGACATGGGATGCTGCAGCTTAACTTGCTGTGCTGCAATGCCTACCCACAAGCACAGGCTTTAAGATATAAAATTAGTAGATTTGCCCATAACAAAATTAAATTCTTCCATTAACAAAGTCTCCATAAGGAAAATAACATGTGCGAGAATGGAAATTTTTGTGTGTGATATACAGCCAAAAATATATATATAAAGAGAGAGGTAAAATATAATGGGAACTTTTACTGACATGTCATAAAAGCACAAATACTCAATAGAAGAGACAGACGTAAGGCTGAATTTGAATATGTGTTGAAATGGTGTTAGTACATTGCCATTGGTAATATTGTTAGTTGAAATATTTTGTAATACAGTTGTCCTTCATTTGCAGGGTGCAGTGTTAGCTGCAACTGTGCTGTTGGTGTCCTAACGTGACTTTTGATTAATGTACACTGTGCAAAGTGAAGACTGTATATCAAATTTTAATGATTTACTAGTTTGATTTTGTTTATATTTGATTTGTAAACCCCATCTAATTGGCAGGTTTTCTTTTTGAAACTTCCTGTCTTTCCCAAGAGTGTTAGTTTGGGGCTGCTACTTTCTCTAAAGGTACAGTTCTTTGTATCCTGATAGAAGAAGGATCATAGCAAAGTTGGTATAATAGCTTTGATTATTCCATAATATGAAGGATCATCTTTCAGAGTGTTGGTTTTGTGTATTTCAAGTCAAATTATTTATATAAAAATATGTATTTACTGGAAATTCTTCTCCCCCTCCTGTATTTTCATTTCCATAGTAATCACCAAGATGTGGAGTCAAGAACAACTGAGTCTACAGAATCAAGCACCTCAGACTTGCCTTCAGAAGTTGAAGTTTCAGCAACGTGTGAGCTAAATAATGCTGAAAGTCCTTGTATAGAAGAAAGGAATGCTGACCTAAAGAGTAAATCACTGTAAGTTTTTATATGGTAGGATTTTTTGTTTGTTTCCAAAAGTTTGATAAGGTCCTTAGATGATGATAATGTTGTTTTATATATAGATTAGGTTAACTTGTAGACCATTTAACATATAATTATGCTGTAGTGTATTAAGAGTCTGACCTCAAGATTTTTCACTTCATATTTTATAACAGATGTCTGATATATAATAGTGATAATATAATATATAATATATATAATATAATATAATATAATAGTGATAAGAGTTTTAGCAAAGTATTAACATGATAGAATTTGAAAATGATTTGAAATACAAGGATACTTCAGAAACTTCATAGAAAATATGTAGTATAGAAAACCATGCACAGATTTCAAAATTTTTTTACACCAAAGTAAATTTATCTTTTAATTAGTTTTTCTACATACTTCTGATTTATATCTGCATTTCCTATGATAGTTCTCTCTTTTTTGGCTGGAGTTATTTTTCATGCATTTTATCAAAGTAATAGATTTTGGTTTGACTTTAAGGAGGTGCATATGCTTTCTGGTATGCAGATACTGGTTAAATTAGTATCTTTACTAGCAATAGGATAAATGTACTATCAGAATCTCCCTTTGAAGATACATCTGAAGATTTCAGAGTTTCCTTTTTTTTTCCCCCTGGTAACTCCTCACATAATGGGCTTTAAAGATATTCAGTAAAGCATAGTCACGTCAGGAATTAAGCTTTCTTTCTTTTTTTTTTTTTTAAAAGATTTGTTTATTTGCAAGTCAGAGATACAGAGAGAGGGGGGGAGAAACACAAACAGAGAAGAGAGAGAGAGAGAGAGAGAGATCTTTGATCCGTTCATTCACTCCCCAAATGGCCACAATGGCTAGGGTTAAGCTAAGCTGAGGCCAGGAGCCAGCTCCTCTGGGTCTCCTACAGGTCCAGGCACTTGGGCCATCTTCTGCTGCTTTCCCAAGCTATCAACAGGGAGCTGGACTGGAAGTGTAACAGCTGGGACATAAACTGGTGCCCATGTAGGATGTTGGCATCTTAGGTGGAGGCCTCACCTACTATGCCACAAAGCTGGCTCCAAAACTTTTTTTTTTTTTTTTTAAGATTTATTTATTTATTTGAAAGGCAGAGTCACAGAGAGGTAGAGGCAGAGAGAGAGAGAGAGATTTATCCTCTGGTTAACTCCCACAGATGATTGTAACAGCTGGAGCTGGGCTGATCCGAAGCTAGGAGCCAGGGGGCCTAAGCACTTGGGCCAACTTCTACTGCTTTCCCAGGCCATAGCAGAAACTGGATTGGAAGTGGAGCAGTTGGGTCTCAAACCAGTGCCCATATGGGATACTGGCACTGCAGGTACAAGCTTTACCTGCTATGCCACAGTGCCAGCTTCTTTTTTTTTCTTACTTTTAATTTATTTGAAAGGCAAAGAGATAGAGATGTTCTGTCCATTAATTCACTCTTCAAATGCCTTCAACAGCTAGGCCTAAGCTAGGCCAAAGTTAGGAGCTGTAACACAGACTGGGGTTCCTGTGTGGGTGGCAGGGACCCACACCTGTCATTACCTGTTGCTTCCCATGATGCACATTACCAGGGATCTGGAATTGGGAGTGGAGCTAGGACTCAAATCCAAGCACTTCCTTATGGGGAGTGTACTTTTTTTTTTTTTTTTAAAGATTTATTTGAAGGAGTTAGACAAGGAGAAAGAGAGAGAAATCTTGCATCTGCTGGTTTATTCCCCAAATGGCCATAATAGCCAGAGCTGTTCTGGTCCAAAGCTAGGAGCCAGGAGCTTCCTGTGGTTCTCCTTCATGGATGCAGGGGCACAAAGATTTGGGCCATTTTTCACTGCTTTCCCAGGTGTATTAGCAGAGAACTGGATTGGAAGTGGAGCGGCCAGGACTCAAACCGGTGTCTGTATGGTATGCTGGTACTGTAGGCTGAGGCTTAACCTTCTGTGCTACAGCGCTGGCCCCGGGATTTGTACATGCTAAGCGTCATTTGTCCCCTGCTCCTACTTCCTAATTTCTTCAATTAAAATTTAAATCAGTCTTTGAAATAGTCAATACTTTTCTTTAGTTCCAACATCAACAAAAGTATGATACAGTTATAAATCTCCCCCTGCCCCCGACTCTTTCTTTTCATTTTTAACAATTTAACTGGTGATATATTTCATGCATTATTTCAGAGACTTTCAAAACATATACTTGCAGGCTAATACAAATTTATGTTTTTACTCTTTGGAGACCTGATAGCATACCACACTATACTGAACATTCTATAATTTTTTTAACATAAAGATCTTCCTTGTTTTTTTTTTATTGCTTAATAGTGATTTATTGTACAGATGTAGTATATAATATCAGTGTCCTATTAATGGCTTTCTGTGTTGTTTTTTTTTTTTTTTTTAAGATTTATTTATTTGTAGGAGGCAGTTTTACACATTACACCACGGTGCCAGCCCCAGTGATAACTATTTTGTAGGAGCTCTTTACATTTAGCAAAGTTAACCTTATGTCATGAGTAGTAGTTTGGCTTCTGACTTAGCTTTGATGTGGCTTTGTGAAAGTTTTGACATTTGTGTTGTCAAATTTCAATTTTTTTTCTTTCTCTTTTTTGGCTTTTTATATTTTAGAAAAGCGTACCTTACTTCAAAGCTGTTTATTCTGTGGTTTTATTTAAATCTTTATTTGTAACATAGTATGAGTCAAGGAATGAAGCTAATGTTATTTAAAAATGTTTTATTTTCTATTTCATGTTTATCCTCACTATTTTGAGATGTTACCTTTATTGTAAGCTGAAATTGTGTGTTTTGAAGTTATTTTCTGTTTTGTTTATCTGTTCATATATTATAAACATGAGTTTTAATGACTGGTACTGAATAGTGTGTTTTTTAACATTTGATAGAACAAGTTAGTCCCTTTGTCCGTTTTCTTTACTACTCTTATTATAAGAAAGCTCTTAAAGTTATTTTGGTTCTGAGTTATTTTAGAAATACATTTGAATTTATCTTCATATTAATTGCAATTTAAATAATATTTTTTAGGGAAACTGAGCAAACAGAAAATGTTAAACCAGTGTTGAGAGGTCGACTTCAGAGACCTAAACCCAATTTATCAAGGGCAGTTGGGAAGAAATCTGTTCTTTCACAAGGCAAAGCAGACACTGAGAACAAGAATTCACTTCCTGAAACTGTTGAAAAGGTAGGTAGTGAAAGACTTTATGGAAATAAAAATTTAAAAATTTTCCCACGACTGTGGGAATAAAAATGTTTCCTTATAATCACAAAGTATTGTTACTAATACTAATACTAATACTAATACTAATACTAATACTAATACTGGTTGTATGTTAACATTAGATTTGTTTCTGCCTTACTAGTTTCCAGTTTACATAATTTTATTTAGAACCTGGCACATATCATTTCAGATATCTTTAGTGGTGATAAATCTGTCTTTTGCCTGCTTATTTGAAATTTTTATTCAAAATATTTCTTAAACCAGCTTTACATTAAATTTTACTTAACAACTCTAAACATCTAAACAGAGTCACATTCTTATTTGTCCTTTGTAAACGTTCTCTCTGTGTAAACATTTATCTAGTTTTTTAATTATCATGTGTATAACACAGTTTTTGTTGTTGTTCTGGAACTATTTATATATTGAATCTAACTGATCTTTTTAATTGCCTTATCAAGGAAAAGTATTGATGTAGTTAGCTATTTCTCGAATGGTGGAGACTTAGATTGCTTCCTATTTTTTTTTTTACATTTTATTTGAGAGACACTGAGGAGCTAATTCTGGGTCTCCCTCGTGGATTCAGGAATCCAAGTACTTGGGCCATCTTCTGTTGCTTTCCCAGGCATACCAGCGGGGAGCTGGATTAGAAGTGGAGTGGCCAGGACTTGAGCTGGCACCCATATGGGATGCCCTTGCCCTCAGGCAACCATTTTACCCACTAGGCTATAGCACCAGCTCCTCATATTTTTATTTTATAATTGTATTATAATTTTGTGAAATGTTTCTTGAATTCTAGAAAATTTGGAAAATATAAAAGGTAAAAAATATAAAACTTCCTTATAACTTTATTATCCGAATGCAGCTAATCTTTTTCATATATATCCAGATTGTCTTCTACAAAATCAAGTAATAGTATCAGTTGAGTTTTGTATTCTTTTGTACTGAACATTTCATAAATATTTATCCATGTTGTTAAACATATTTGAAAACATGGTTTTTAGTAACTTCATAATAGTCTGTCAGTGGGATATAAGTTTATTTAACCATTTTTTCACTGTTACAGATTTTGTCTGTTTACAATGTTTTTTTTTTTTTTTTTTTTTTTTTTTTTTTTTTTTTGACAGGCAGAGTGGACAGTGAGAGAGAGACAGAGAGAGAAAGGTCTTCCTTTGCCGTTGGTTCACCCTCCAATGGCCGCCGCTGCAGCCGGCGCACCGCGCTGATCCTGGCAGGAGCCAGGAGCCAGGTGCTTTTCCTGGTCTCCCATGGGGTGCAGGGCCCAAGCACCTGGGCCATCCTCCACTGCACTCCCTGGCCATAGCAGAGAGCTGGCCTGGAAGAGGGGCAACCGGGACAGAATCCGGCGCCCCAACCGGGACTAGAACCCGGTGTGCCGGCGCCGCAAGGTGGAGGATTAACCTATTGAGCCACGGCGCCGGCTTACAATGTTTGATATTTTATAAAATGTTCCATGTATATTCTAGTTAGTAATTAAATCATTTTCCATTTGTTTTCTTAAAACAGTGTCTTTGAAATGATATGGGCATTTTTAAGACTGTATATTGACAGAAAGATTTCTAGTAATGTATGAGATTATTTTATATCATCTGCATTTAGGATTTTTAGAAAAATCTGACTATCTGTGCATTTGTTTATTTCCATTTGTTTATTATAAAATTTGAGCAATTTTTATGGTATAAAAATTTAATTCACAGAATCACATGGAAAAGGATACAATGAAAACATCTGACATTTTGGGAATGGAGAATACACAGAAAGAGAACTCAGAAGCTGACCCTGTCTCAAAGTACGTATTTAGGGAGCCATGTGAAAGTAGTAACTTCAGGAATGATTGTCACACCTGTTTCTATTTAGTAAGGCCTGAATTTTATTTTCAGCTGGTGTGCTTTCTCCATTTTCAAGTGTAGGTGGTGAAACATTTTAATAGTTCATTCTATACTTGACATTGTAGGTATAAATTATGAGTCCATTGAGTTTACAATTACCTTTCTCAACTTTTAACAAAGTCTTGTTAAATAAATGCATAGTTAAAATTATATTCCTGGATAATTTTATTTATACAAGGGACTTTAAAAGAGAAAATTGAATCTGAAGTAGAGGTCTAGGACAGCCCTCATTCCATTGTGAATCTGACCAATAGATTCTGGTCTGTTCCAGGGGCTGTAGTTCCTACTGTAATTTGGCACTAATCCCCTAGAGTTGTACATTATACGGTAGTGTCCTGATTGAGAAATAGTATAATGTGCTTGTCACATGCAGATTTTTCCAATTTTATAATGAAAATTTGATTTTAAAATGCTTTTTATGGTCAGTCTTCCAGGATTATGTCTGTCCCAAAAAGTATAGATATATGAATATCTTTGAAGGTATTCTTGAGGAGTTATTTTGTATTCAAATATTATTTTATATTCAAATGATATATGAATATCTTTGAAGGTATTATTGCGGAGTTATTTTATATTCAAATATTATTTTATATTCAGGTGGTTTCTTTATTCATACCAGGGAGAGGGACATATTGAAAAACAAACTTGTAACTTCAGAATAAACATTGATTTCATT
This sequence comes from Oryctolagus cuniculus, assembly GCF_964237555.1. Taxonomy (NCBI): domain Eukaryota; kingdom Metazoa; phylum Chordata; class Mammalia; order Lagomorpha; family Leporidae; genus Oryctolagus; species Oryctolagus cuniculus. Next base: position 39,490,013 of record NC_091445.1, on the reverse strand, counting down.
CTTTTGTGGTTGTTCTAGTTTGAATGAGAAAGATTGTCTTCAGGAAACTAATTCACCGAAGTCTTTGAAACCTGCACGACTAATGAGGGGCCGATTGCAAAGACCAAAGCCAAATGTTGGTAATGTTGCTGAAAGAAAAATTCTTGCATCACAGGAAAAAATAGGGGCCAATGCAGAAGAGAATCAAACTGAATCATGTGTTGATAGGGACGTAAGTATTTTGATTCCTTTCCATGTATTTAAGTATGTAAGCTTCCCCTCAACTCATTTTAAAACAATATTTCTGGCCGGCACCACAGCTCACTAGGCTAATCCTCTGCCTGTGGCGCCGGAACCCTGGGTTCTAGTCCCGGTTGGAGCGCTGGTTCTGTCCTGGTTGCTTTTCTTCCCGTTCAGCTCTCTGCTGTGGCCCGGGAGTGCAGTGGAGGATGGCCCAGGTTCTTGGGCCCTGCACCCGCATGGGAGACCAGGAGGAAGCACCTGGCTCCTGGCTTCGGATCAGCGCAGTGTGTCGGCCGTAGCGGCCATTTGGGTGGTGAACCAACAGAAAGAAGACCTTTCTCTTTGTCTCTCACTCTGCCTGTCAAAAAAAAACAAAACAAACAAACAAAAAAAAACCAATATTGCTACATATTTTTGTTCATCATTTATTAAGTTTATGGTCAAAAATTCATAGCCAGCAGCTTTGCTAATTATAAACCCATTGTAGATTTTAAGCTTTTACACAATAATCTGCTTTATTTTACCTTGTATTTGCTTTTCCCTGTCACTCAGTGGATGTTTTAATTATTCTTTCCATTTGAAAAGATAACTAAAGATGTGATTTTTAACTCACTTAAACGGAATAAAATGTTAAAAAATTCTCCCCACTAAAATATAATTCCTAGAACAAAGATTATTTACATAGTCTTTTTGAAAAGGATTTAAGTTGGTGTGATTTAGGTTTGGATATCTCCCGTTATAGTTCCCATGATCTGTTATGCAGTGATAACAATCAGAGAAATTCAGAAAGATGGACCCAGAGGGGATAATTCTAACCAATGAGACTGCAGCAGTTAGTTGTTCTCTGATTAGGAAGAATGGGGGCTTTCTGGTAGTGTAAAAGGTATGATTTATGAAATGTTTTTAAAGAAATTTAAAGAAAAATTACCTTTTGACTATCATTTCATAAGCTTTACTATTTCCTTATCCTCATATTGAACAGAATTTTCAGTGAAATTTTTAAGATTTATGTTTTATTGTGAAACTGAAAAATTAAAAACTTTTGTTTGTTTTCAAGGTTTCTCAACAAATGGAAGATCAGTCATGTAAAAATTTAGAGTGTGAAGATACTACATCCCAGCCTGAGAAAAAGGATATTTCTCTTCAGAGTGCGCAGCCAGATGAACCCCAAGCTCTTAATGAATGTCTCAGGTAAATATCATGCTATTGATTGTATAATTTTTGAGTTTTGTATAAAGTTTTAGAACTCAGTCAGTTTTTAAAGGAAAATTAGACCGGCGCCGCGGCTCAACAGGCTAATCCTCCACCTGTGGCCCCGGCACACCGGGTTCTAGTCCCGGTCGGGGCACCGGATTCTGTCCCGGTTGCCCCTCTTCCAGGCCAGCTCTCTGCTGTGGCCAGGGAGTGCAGTGGAGGATGGCCCAAGTGTTTGGGCCCTGCACCCACATGGGAGACCAGATTGATGGAATTGTTAGTTAAGTTCTTAAAATTTCATTTTCAGGACATTTAATGTGTATCAAAGTAGAATTATAATGGACTCTCAGGCACTCAGTGTCCAGTGTCAAATAATTATTAATGTTTTGCCAAACTTTAAAGACTTGCTTATGCCTATTTTCTTATAACTGTGTTTACCTAATTAATTAATTAATTTTTTGAGATTGAGAGGAGAGATGGAGGGAGAACAAGAAAGCTCCCGTCCTCTGGTTTACTCAGCTAGTGCCTGCAGTGACCCGGGTTGGACTTGGCTTCATTGGGCTGGGCTGAAGCTAGCGTCTGGGAGCTCAGTCCCAGTCTCCTGTGGCGGTGGCAGGAACTTGCATCATCACTGCTGCCTCATAGGGTCCACATTAGCAAGTGGCTGGAATCAGGTGCTGGCGTTGTAGCTTGAGCTGGGAATCACCCAGACACTGGGATGGGATATGGGGTATGGGCCTCTAGCCACTAGACCAAATGTCTGTCCTCGTGTAAGCCTATTTACATAATAACTAACCTTGGGGCAAAAGCTAGATTTCCTGAACTACTTTAAAGGTCTTGTCTCTTGCTTCCTGTGCTTTTCTTTTTACTACCCCTCTTTCTAATTATTTTACTACTGTGCCAAAGAATCTCTGGGTAAGAACTTGTACAGATTTTAATTACAGATATTAGATTGGTTTTTATATTTATTTTTCTTAGTTTGTCAGACTGCATTTAATAATTAATGTGTCTCAGTAGGGGATAAAGTTTTCCCTGAGTGGCCTCTGGGTCTTGGAACTCTTCTGGATATTGTTTTGACTAATATCTGCTCTGATCTCAGAACTGCTCTCTCCAAGAGTAGTGCCCTTTCTGCTCTATCAAGTGAGCCTTCTGGCCTTTGAATCGCCAAGTTCCTTTCTTAAGATCCTGTGTTTTATCAAATCATATGCCTGTCTATATCCAGTAAGTAGTTTCCTTTCCCTCACTCTGAATGTTTTAGCCTTTTCCAGATGCTATGTAAGAGAAAGGGGTAGGTAATAGGGAAAAGAGTCTCAGAAGTGACGAATGCATGAAAAATTCTACTTCATTAGATAAATTAATGAAGATTTCTTTGAATTGTAATCCTCTAGGCTCATTTTGTATCCTACCTACTTTCTGTAAATATTTTGAGGTTTTGGTCATGATTGGTAATTTTTCTTATGGAATATTATAAATATTTGCAGATTATTAAACTTTTGTGATTTAGAAAAACATGCCCATGTGCTCACTTCAGCAGCACATATACTAAGATTGGAACAATATAGAGAAGATTAGTATAGCCCCTGTGTGAGGATGACATGCAGACTCATGAAGTGTTCCATATATATATATTTTTAAGATTTATTTATTTATTTATTTGAAAGAGTTACAGAGAAGGGGAGGCAGAAGCAGGAAGAGAGAGAGAGGTATCTTCATCTGCTGGTTCACTTCCCAAATGGCTGCAGTGGTCATGACTGGGCCAGGCTGAAGCCAGGAGCCAGGAAGTTCTTTTGGTGCAGGGGCCCAAGAAATTGGGCCATCTTCAGCTGTTTTCCCAGGTGCATTAGCAGGGATCTAGATCAGAAGTAGAACAACTGGAACTCGAATTGGTGCCTGCATGTAATGCCAACATTTTAAAGAAAAAAAGAAAAAGAAAAACAGGTCTATGGGCTTTGATTCAGATTTATAATTTTTTCCCTATTCCTTTGTATGTGTTCACCAAGTGTGAATTTCTTTGGTGTTCTCCTTAAATTTTGTGATATGAAGAGAGAACTTGTGGATCCATCGTGTATTTAAGTTGTAAAATAACCTAGTTCAATCATATCTGATTTCTAATCTTAGGTTCTGCCTTCAGCTAATTATGAACCTGTTATGAGCTCTGTGAGAGAAGGTCCATTTTGTTCATTGTATTCCAAGTTCTTAGCACATGCCTTTTTGCCATGTAATAGGTGTTTAGAAATTTTTTTGACTTAGTATTCATGAACTCCAAGAAGTGTGACATATGTTTATTTTTAAGCCATAAGAATAAGTTACTAAAGTCCTTTTATTACTGAGAAACAAGCACATGGAGTATAATTATAGCGTTTATACTTATATGTTACAATCTGAAACAGTTAAGTAGTGAAATTACTAAAACATCCTTTGCTTAAGACCCATGTTTAAAGAACATTCCAGTGTTTAAAATGTGACTTTATAGTTTATCTTTTCTTATGACACCAAACCAAGATGTTAGCATAGAACTTCACTCTAGAAGCAGTTTCTGGGTGGAGTTTAAAAGTATCATAGATCAGGGAATGGAGTGACATCCTTCTAGAACTAACTATATTAAAATTTTTTTAAGATACAGGGCTTTTTTTTTTTTTTTAAAGATTTTATTTATTCGAGAGGCAGAGTTACAGACAGAGAGAGAGGTCTTCCATATGTTGTCACTCCCTAAATGTCTACAACAGCCAGAGTTGAGCCAATCATAAACCAGGAGCCAAGAGCTTCTTCTAAGTCTCCTGCCTGGGTGCAGGGACCCAAGAACTTGGGCATTCCTTCCACTGCTGTCCCAGGTCGTAAGTAGAGAGCTGGATTTGAAAAGGAGCAGCCAGGATATGAACCAGCTTCCATATGGGATGTCAGCGCCACAGGCAGAATCTTAGCCTACTATGCCACAGCTCTGGCCCATTAAATTTCCTTTATTGATTACTATTACTTTTGCCTTTTTTTTTTTTTTTAGTAATTGTATCAATTACTGTAGTTACTGATACTTATTTCAGTTATATAAACAAGTATAATTTGAAAAAGTCATGCTTTTAAGGTCCTACCTTTGCTATCAGAAATTATATTGTAAACAATTGTTATTTCAGTGAAGAAAGATGGGTTAGAACCTAAAGAATGAGCATTGCCCCCCCTTTTTTTTTCTTAAAAAAAAAAAAGATTATTTGTTTGAAAGACTTAGAGAGAGGGGTATAGAGGGAGATCTTCTATCCACTGGTTCACTCCCAAGTGGTGGAAAGGCCAGGGCTGAGCCAGGAGCTTCATCTGGGTTTTTCCTATATGGGTGGCAGGTGGCCAAACATTTGGGCCATCCTCTGCTGCTTTTCCCAGGCTATTAGTAGGGGGCTAGATCAGAGGTGGACAGATGCCCATTATATATATTTTTTTTATTGATTTTACTATTATGATAGAAAACACAGTGGAGTGGTGTGGTTTTCTGGAGAGCAAAGTGCTTATTTTGGCTAATTATTGTATGCCCAATAGCATTCAGCAAAATATTGTCAAGTATTTAATCTTTTTATTCCCAGTTTGTATTGTAAATAATAAGTGATTAGAGGAATGTTTGTATAAGAAATCTTATTTTAATTTCCTTGTACTTTTGTTTCTTTGAAAGACAGAGAAAGATACAGACAGAACAGCTTCCATTCTCTGGTTCATTCCCCAAGTTCCTGCAAAGCCAGGACTAGGCCAGGCAGAAACTGGGAGCCTGGAACTCAATCCTTGTCTCTCATGTGGATTTTGGGCGCCCAGCTACTTGAACCATCACCTGCTACCTTCCAGTGCACCCATTAGCAGGAAGCTAGAATCTGAAGTAGATCTGGTCCTCAAACCCAGGAGGGAGGCAGGCATCTCTAGCTATAGTTTGATTGCTGCACCAAATACCTCTAATTTTGTTTGAGAAAGTATAGAGAGGGGCCAGTGCTGTGGCGTGGCAGGTAAAGCTTCCACCTGCAGTGCCAGCATTCCATATGGATGCTAGTTCAAGTCCTGGCTGCTCCACTTCTGATCTAGCTCTCTGCTATGGCCTGGGAAAGCAGTAGAAGATGGCCCAAGTCCTTGGGCCCCTGCACCCACATGGGAGACATGGAGGGAGCTCCTGGCTCCTGGCTTCGGATCAGTGCAGTTCTGGCCATTGTGGCCATCTGGGGAGTGAACCAAAGGATGGAAGACTTCTCTCTCTCTCTGCCTCTGCCTCTCAGTAATACTGCCTTTCAAATAAAGTCAATAAATCTTAAAAAAAAAAAAAAAAGTATGCAGAGCAGAGTTACTTTTGGTTATTAGACTTTATCTTATTCAAGTTATACTTCCATCTATCTGTTTGAGATGATTAAGCCTGTGTGGCAAAGCATGTCTGGATAAAATAGGTGGTTATGGGGTCCAACTTTGTGATGCAGCAGGTTAAGCTGTTCCTTGTAAGCACTGGTGCAGTAGGTTAAGGCATACCATATGAATGCCCGTTGGAATCCTGGCTGTTCCTCTGCCCATCCAGCTCTCTTCTATTGCCCCTGGGAATGTGGCAAAAGATGGCTCAAGTTCTTGGATCTCTGCCACCCATGTAGGAGACCCTCATGGAGTTCCCCTCTTGGCTTGGCCTGGCTTAGCTGTTGCAGTTATTTGGGGAGTTAACCAGTAGGTAGAAGATCTCTCTCTTTCTCTGCTTCTCCTCTTTCTATAATTCTGCCTTTCAAATAAATAAATAAATCATATATATATATGTATGTACATATAAACATATACATACACACATATATATACACACACAAACATACATACACACATATATATATAAAATAGGTACAGTTTGTAGAAATAGGTGACACAGCTTGCTCTACCTGTAATGCATATTACTGGAGAGTCTTCTCCAGTCAATATTTGTGTAGGATGGTGTGCATGACAGTTGGAAGAGGACTATTCAGGGCCAATTAACTGCCACTCTGATTGATCTTGCTGATAGTTATTGCTATATTTGTCTGTATAGAAGTAAGTATATTTGTCTTAAACTTTTACTATAATTTTAAAGAATTGACATTTTCTCTCATTTAAAAATTTTACTCAGAGATTCATGAGATTTCCTTATTTTTTTAAACTTCAGTGTTTCTAATATTTTCATAGTTGATTCCTCTTATCATCCTCTCTTCAACTGACAGTTTGCTTTAAAATTTATATGTCTTCTTTTCAAATAGCATTCAAGAGAAAAATAAAGCCAATATACACAAACAAATTCCAAGTTTAAGGACTAGATTTCAGAAACCAAAGCCAAATATAGGAAGAGGAACTGGAAGGAGAGAAATTTGTTCAAAGGAAGAGGTACCTGGGGAAATTCTTGTCTCTGGAGAATTGACAGCAGCTTTGGGAGAAACTGTAAGACTAGACACCCTGCCAAGGGAGAATGTACCAGTGGAGACCACTACTACCAAAGAACTGGAGTCAGATTCAAAAGAAACTGGAAGAAACATCTCTCCCAGGGAGAAGGTATCAGAAACGGGTGATGTCACTGTAGAAATGGAAACATATTCCAAAGCAGCTGGAAGAGAGGCTTCCCTGATGGAGGGGGTGTCAGAGGTGAATGATGCCACCAAGCAAATAGACACAGTGTTGGAAGAAACTGAAAGAAGAGAGGTACCCCCACTGGGGAGCATCCCAGAGGAGATCAAGTCTGCAGGTGAAACGGAGGTAGATTTGAAAGAAATTGAGAGAGAAATGCCCCCAAGGGAGATGATACCAGAGATGGTTGATGTCATTGAAGAAAGGGAGGAAGTTTTGGAAGGAACTGAAAGAAGAGAAATATCTTCACTGGTGAAGGCCTCAGAAGAGGTCAGAACTATAGGTAACATGGAAACAGAGCTGAAAGGAATTGTAGAAGTTTCTCAAAGGGAAAATGTACCAGTGGAGATCAGTGCCACAGAAGAGAGGGAGGATAATGTGAAAGAAACTGGAAAAAAAGACATTTCCCTGTTGGAAGAAGTACCAAGAGAAGTAGCTGCCACTGAGGAAGCAGAGGAGAATTTGGAAGAAACTGTAGAAGGAATTTCCTTGAAGGAGCGTGGATCTGAAAGCATCCTTATTGAGGAATCGGGGGCAGATTTGGAAAAAAATGGAAAAGTAGCTGTTTCTCCAAGGCAAAATAAGCCAGAGGAGACATCCCGCCAGACTGAGACAGATTTAATGCAGAGCAATAGTGGTGACTGCAGCAGCACTGTGCCTCCACCAGATATCAAAGTATGTATTTTTCTGCCCTTTAAAACAATTTTGAATAGTTTCTCGGAGAAAACGTTCCAAAAATAATTCTATAATTATTGCCTGTAAGTTTAGCAAGGCTTATACTCTCTAAAAATTAGTTTTTTTTTTCTTAGCCCTAAATTTGTATCTGAGGACCTTGAAGAAACTCTATAATTTTTTTAAACTTAAAAAAATTTTAGTTGTGGAAAAGTGATGATTTTTTTAAAAGATTTATTTATTTATTTGAAAGGTGGAGTTACACAGAGAGAGAGACAGGGAGGGAGGGAGGGAGGGAGGGAGGACTTCCATCTGCTAGTTCACTCCCTAGATGGCCACAACAACTGAAGCTGCGCTGATCCGAAGCCAGGAGTCAGGAGCTTCCAGGTTTCCCATGCAGGTGCAGGGGCTCAAGGACTTGGGCCATCTTCTACTGCTTTCCCAGGCCATGGCAGAGAGCGGTGGCTTTACCTGCTACCCCACAGCACTGGCCCCAGTGAGGATTCTTTTAAAACATTTGTTTATTTTTGTTTAATTGAAAGGTAGAGAGAGACATACACAAATAGAGACAGAGCAAGATCTTCCATCTACTGGTTCACTTCCCAAATGCCTGCCATAGCTAAGGCTGGGCCAAGCTAAAGCCAGGAGCCAGGAACTCAATCCACCTCTCCCACATGGGTGGCAGGGCAAGGACCCAACTACTTGAGCCATCACCTGCTGCCTTCCAAAGTGCGTTAGCAGGAATCTGGAATTGGAAGCAGAGCCAGGACTTGAACCCAGGCACTAGGCACTCCAGTATGGGATGTGAGCATTCCAAGTGGCGTGGTTTTTTTGTTGTGGTTTTAAGATTTATTTATTTCTTTTAATGGAATTACAGAGAGAGAGAGAGAGAATCTTCTATCCACTGGTTACTCCCCCAATGACTGCAATGGCTAGAGCTGGGCCTTGTCACAGCTGGGGCTTGAACTGGTACCCATATGGGATACCAGCACTGCAGGCAGCTGTTTAACCTGCTGTGCCACAGCAGTGGACCCCTATTTTTTTCTTAGATAAGAAAATTATGGTTTGGAAAATTCATAATATATAATTTTAAAGGAAGAGTTTCTTTAATTCTAGATAATTTTTAAAGATTTGTTTATTTATTTGAAAAAGTTATACAGAAAGGAGAGAGAGAGAGCAAGAGAGACACGTCTTCCATCCAGTGGTTCACTCCACATTTGGCCACAAGTGCCAGAGCTGTGCTGGTCCAAAGCCAGGAGCCAGGAGCTTCTTCTGGGTTTCCCATGTGGGTGCAGGGGTGAAGGACTTGGGCCATCTTCCACTGCTTTTCCAGGCCATAGCAGAGAGCTGGATCAGAAGTGGATCAGCCGGGTCTCGAAGTAGTGCCCTTATGGGATGCTGGCACTTCAGGTCAGGGCATTAACCCACTGTGCCACTACGCTGGCCCCTTGAATTCTAGACTTAACATTTGTAAGTTAAATTTTATTTTTATTAAAATGTGAACAAACAAGTTCTGGAAACTTTAAAGGAATGTGTTTAGAATAGTAATTTTTTGTCTGAAATTATGGAATGCTTAATAATTATACATATATGTATGCTGATTTATGCTTTCCTGTGACTATTCCTCTAGAACACTAGCAGTGAAACCCTGTCAGTGCTGTATACGGCACCTGTGGAAGAAAACAGGCACTCTGAGAAAGAAGAGTTGAGTCCCTTAAATGACTTGGAGGCCTGTTCACAGACTTCTGCTGAAGTCAGTGAAAAAGAAGACCAGAGGATGCAACTGCCAGATGCTGCAGAGCCTTTTTCAGATACCAATTTAAGGTACAAGTGTGTACATCTGTGTGCTTTTAAAGAGCTTGTGAGGTTAAACTAAGTGTGGCTTCAAAGCAGAACGGATGCACGAGAGTGTCAGTGATTTTCAGATAGTTTTAGAAATCTTGGGAGAGGGAAGTGTGACCAATCTGGTAATGCATTGTAAGCGTTACCAGTATATACGGAACTGTATATAGCACTTACTCCTAAGTCAATACAGGTTTGACAGACCAGTCTCTTCTTTGGGCAAAAACGATGTAATTCCTAGGCTTATACCTGGATTGTAACTCATGTTTTTCAAAATATACCAAATAGTTCTGTTTACTTTTCTGTTAAAAATTAGAATTTAATGTTTACTGCAAATCTCTAAGGTTGTCAAAGACTCTGCTCCCACTGCCTCTTCAGTTCATTCTAATGTTTGGTAATTCTTGTTCCAAAAGCATATCTCTTCCTCAAGAACAGAAGCCACAAGAAGTTAAACCTGCAACTTTTGTGAGAAGTCGATTTAAAAGACCGAAACCAAATTTAGCAAGAGCAGCTTTAAAGAGAGAGACTATAGAAGCAGGAAAATATGCACCTGGAAAGAAATCAGAAACTGATAAAATGGAGACTGTTGTAGTACAACAGGGCAGTGAACAAGCTAATACTCTCCCTTCCCAACAAGTGAGTAGTATTTAAATGGAGCGTGTGCATGTGCATGTGCATGTGCGTGTGTGTGTATGTGACTAATTACTGTGGTCAACAAAAAAAGCCCCTGGATTAAATTTCATCAAATAATTTTTTATCTGGTGTGGTAGTTATTCCAGGGCATATTGTGCCTCCTTGTTCCTCAGAGTTTGTGTGAGTCTCGAATGTCTGATCACAGACAAGTGTGTTGTGGGAAGGTCTAAGCTATACTTCAAGTCTTGGCTTGTGTGACCATAGCTAAAGGAGACAATAAGTATATTTCATTCTATTGTGGAGGCAAAATGCAAAGTTTTATATGAGTTAAAGTAAGTATATTCTTCGTTAACTTGGTCCATAGCAGATTAAGTTTGTGTGATCCAGAGATGAAATGTTACCACTCATAAATTGAGTGTTTTATACCTAAAAAGTACTTTTTAGAATTAAAATTCTTATTTTATTTCTTAAAATGGCTGTTTTTTACAATGCATCAACATTTTCACTTTTTCTCCTAATTTTATATTTATAAAAGATAAGTTACTTTTTATTATTTTTCTGATTACAAAGATGTCAATTTTGAAAAATACATATATTCCAAAAAATGAGAGTTCTTTATATTGTTTCAGCCCATCCTCCCAGGATAATCATATAGCAATTTGAATATATCTACCCATACTTTTCCAGATAGTTATTTATAAAATAAAAAAACATACAAATATTTCTATTTTACAAAACTGGCATCATTCTTTGCTTTCTGCTTTTTCCCTTAAAACAAAATTGTGAACATCTCTTTGGATTGTTACAAAGAAATTTATCTTCTTTTAAATGACTGTGTACTGTTGCGTTGTAAAGAATTAAGGTTTATTTATTTAATCCTCTACTAATAGATTTGTCTTTCTAGTTTTTCATTTTTGATTTCTTTTCTCTGTTTTCTGTTTGGTGTTTTAAATTGTCACAGTTGTATTTACATTTCTAAGTACTTGTTTGAGAGTTTTTATAAATAAAGATTTTATTTATTTATTTGAAAGGCAGAATAACAGGGAGAGAGAGGTTTTCCATCTGCTGGTGCACTTCTCAAATACCTACAACAGCTGGGGCTGGGCCAGGCTGAAGCTGGGAGCCAGGAACTCTATTGGGGTCTCCCACATGGGTGGCAGGGACCCACATCCTTGGACTATCATTCTCTGTCTTCCAGAGGCATGAGCAGGAAGCTGTCTCAGAGGCACAGAGTATCCTGGACTGGAACCAAGCACTCCTGCCATATGGGATGCACACATCCAAAGTAGCAGCTTAACCTGTTGTGCTACAACTCCTGCCCCTGTTTGAGTATTTTAGAAAACAAATTTATAGACATGGAAATGCTGGGATTTTTAAAATTTTGGTAGATACTGTTGTCTTCTACAAAGAGTAGATCAATCAATTTATTCTACTAATAGTAGATGAAAGTTTTTATTTCCTTATTCTTTCACCAACCGTGGATGAATTTTTTTTCCTGCATTCTAGGCTGTGGCTTCCCTTATGCCATCAAGAGGAAAAGAAGAATCAGATGGAAAAGAAAAGGAGGACACTGTGATGCTGCCGTGTACACAAACTGAAAAGGACCTGTTACCTTCAGGTTCTTATGAACCTGAAGAGAAGTCTCAGTCAGCAGAAACCCAAGAAGATGATGTGGCTCTTTCCAGTGGGTAAGCCATGCTATTTCTTTGAAAATCTTTTTCATATTATTAAAACATACTAATATATTTAAAATGTGAATATAAATAACACTTGCTTTATTTTTATTGATGTGTCAGACATAGAAAATCAAATTGTGTTCTAAACTTTTTAATGCTTGCCGGCTTATTTCATTATGAGTTGTGTTAGATCTTACACAGAGCAATTCATTCATAATATATATATATATATTTAAGGTCTATATTTCTTTTAAAAATTGATAAAAATTAATAACATTTATATATTGCTTTAATCATTTTGAAATATATAGTCCAGCGGCATTACATATCATCTTCATTGTTGTTTAGTTATTACCACCATCTGACTCTGGAACTTTTTTATCTTTGCAAACTGAAATTCTATATCCATTCAATGTGAACTCTGCATTCTTTACTGCTTTCAGTCGCTGGCACCCAACATTCTACTTTCTGTCCCTATAAATTAGTCTACTTTAGGTATATAAAATATGCTATTACCTCTTGAGAATTGAAATAATTATTTTTTATAAAATAAGATATATTTATGGAAAGTTTATTAGAGGAAATTTACATTTTATATTTCATTCCAGTTCTCAACTTTTTAATCGTTAAGCATCCTCTCTCTCTACTTTTCTAGAACTCAGAATAAAAATGCCTTTCAACAAGAAATGAAGGAAAGTGTTATCCAAACTGTTCAACCAATAAGGGGCCGACTTCAGAGACCCAGACCAAATTTAAGAAAGGCTGGACAAAGACAAATAGAAAAAAGTGAAGCCAAAAGTGTAAATCAGGAAGAAAGAGCAGTACTACAAAATGATGAAGCTAATGAGAAATCCCTTACTGTGGTGAGTTGTATTAAAATCTCAAGTGATAGCTCATACTTGACTTAAAGTCATCTGACTCTTATTCTACTCAGTGAATATATAATACATCCAATTTTGTTTCAGATTTGCTGTTCTGGCTTTTAAGTGCAAATAGATCTTGTTTTCTTAACTATTGAAGTTATTCATTATGAAATGTTCAATCACTTAAAATACTATAATAAACACCCCTCAAATCTACCCACCCTGAGATAACCACTGAAAATCTATTTTTATTTATTTATTTATTTTTTGACAGGCAGAGTGGACAGTGAGAGAGAGAGAGAGAGAGAGAAAGGTCTTCCTTTGCCGTTGGTTCACCCTCCAATGGCCGCTGCAGCCGGTGCGCTGCTGCCGGCGCACTGCGCCTATCCGAAGGCAGGAGCCAGGTACTTATCCTGGTCTCTCATGGGGTGCAGGGCCCAAGCACTTGGGCCATCCTCCACTGCCCTCCTGGGCCACAGCAGAGAGCTGGCCTGGAAGAGGGGCAACTGGGACAGAATCTGGTGTCCCGACCGGGAGTAGAACCCAGTGTACCGGCGCCGCAAGGCGGAGGATTAGCCTACTGAGCTGTGGCGCCGGCCATGAAAATCTTTTGACATATCTTACTGGATCTGTGTCTGCACACACATGTGTATACTTACGTGGAGTTAAATAAGAAAATTGTGTCTGTGTTACTGTATAACTTTCTGTCATTCATTTAATACTATGTTAAATGGTTTTTGGTGTTAAGAAATTTGGAGGTACATACTTTTTTCTGTGTAACATGATACTTTGAATGAATGACAGTGTATCAGTTTCTTATTGATGAATTTTTTTCATAGTAGTCCATGTTCGTAGTCCAAGTTGTGTAGAGCTTAAACATGTCTGTTTCAGGGGCAGGCATCTATCTTAGTGATTAACACACTTACATTCCATATTGAAGTGTCTGGGTTTGTTTCCCAGCTCTTACTCCTGATTACACAGCTTTCCTGTTAATGGAGGCAATGGTGATTACTTGACTAATCGGGCTCCTACCCATATTGGAGACCTGAAATCAGTTCCTGGCCCTTGGCTTTAGCCTTGCCCAGCCCAGCCCCAGCCTGGCTCCAGCAGGCATTTGAAGGGGTAAACCAGTGAATGGGGAGCTCTCTCTCTTGCTTTCTCTCCCCTGACACACACTCTGTCCTCTCTCTCCCTCTCTCTTCTCTGCCTCTCAGAAAAATGATTTTTTAAATATCCATTTCAGCTAGTTTTTTTTTTTCTGTGCTTTTCTCTATCAGAGCAAAATCTAGATTTAAAGTGTTTATAATCTGTATTTGATCTAAAACTTTTTTAAAAAAAACAAAAAGCAATAAACTGTTTAAATTTTTTGTTTTGCAATGGATGACTTGTAGCTTTTAAAGCACTGTATAAACATATTACTGCAGTACTCTGCAACTTTCTCATGCAAGTAGCTAATCTTGTTTTGGCAGCAGAACATGAGCATTGAATACTCAGTTTGGTTCTTAATTTAAAAAATTAAATGTCTTTCTTAGTGATTAAAGAATCTTGGGAAGTATATACTCTGCTGTTAAAATGTGGTGGGTTTGTCATGCATTGGTTTACACTCCCACTTGGGAGGACCCGTTTGAGTCCTGGCTGCTCTGCTTCTGATCCAGCTTCCTGCTAATGCATCCTGGGAAGCAGCAGATGATGGCTCAAGTACCTGGGCCCCTACCACCTCATAGGAGACTTGATGAAGTCCCAGGCTTCTGATTTCGGCCTGGCCTGGCCTTGGCTGTTATAGGAATTGGGGAATAAAGCAGCAGATGGACGATCTCTCGCTGTTGTTCTTGCTGTTGCCCTCACTCTGCCTTTCTTTAAAAAAAAAAAAAAAAGACTTAAACTAACATAGTTTTTTGTCTTTCTAGCAAAATTCACAAATTGGAACTGAAATCGAAGTTGTGTCCTCCAAAGTTTCAGAATGCAGAATTTATGAAAATGAAAGTCACGATGTGGTTCTTGTAGAAAACGTTCATGTTAACAAAATAAATGTTTTAGATGAAAAGATGAGGTGAGTTTGCTATTAATGAGAAAAACACAAAACTTTTCAAGGATAAAGGTTGAAATTTTGCATAATTAATTTTATATAACTTCATATCTTGAAATGTTATGAAAGGATAAATTGATAATTATTAAACTATTTTAAATTTGCTCTTCACATATTGTAAGAATTGCATGAATATTGTTTTCTTAATTTTTACTTTCTCTGCAAAGTTTGGCAGAAAATTCTCATTTTTGGTGTTAAGGCTTAACTTTTATAGTAGACAAGATTCTTAAATTCTTTATATCTCCTATAGAAATGTGTAATGTACTGAATAGAATTCATAAATAGGAAGTGCTGTGAACCCCTTACTGCAGTGTAGTCAGAGGTAACTACATTAGAGCCAGCTGGTAAGAACAGTGTCTTGTAAATAAGATGCACTAGTTCAGAGATGAAATTTTCTCGTTATTTGTTATTTGCAGTCTGCTTGCATATTACTTGTATTAAAGCAGAATGTGTCAGTTTCTGTAGTGAAAACACCTCTTCTTTCTGTAAGTAGCTCATGGTCCATCTAATTTACTATATTATCTTTGTCACTGGGACATGTTTTAATGAAGTATTTATTAATATTCCTCCAGGATACCTTCACCTGTGAATTTACTTTGAATATTCCATCTCCCTCTAGTTACGTAGAAAGGCCTTGGTTTTTTGGGGAAGTGCAGAAGACATGTTATTAATATTCTTCACCTTCTGTACTTAGGTGAAGCCATAGAACTTATCTGAAAATGTCATCTTCTTTTATATGTCTTTAAACAGTTTGCTTTCATTTAGACAGGTTTCTTATGTGAACTTTTAATTATTTATTTAGAGAGGAAGAGAGAGTGCTCCCATCTCTTTGTTCATTCCCTAAATGCTTACAGCGGTCAGCACTAAGCTGGGCCAAAGCATGGAACTCAACCCAGGTATCCCACGTGGGTGGCAGGGATGCAAGTACTTGAGGCCATCATCTGCCATCTCCAAGGCTGTGCATTGGTGGGAATGAAGCTGGGACCTGAACTCAACACTTTGGGATATATGTATCCTAACCAGACTGCCCCTAGTATGGGTTTTTTTGCATTTCCTTTTTTGCTTTCTCTTGAAAAGCCTTTTGATATGGTTTTCATTTTAGGATTAACACCAGTTTTTACTTTATATTAATTTCATGCTCCTTTACTGAGCCACTCATTTTTAAAAGCTGAATGTTTAAATGATTGATGTTTAGAATTGTTTTTCACAAAAATTCATTATATATGTGCTTGTATTATGATTATAATTATTACAAATACTGTATTGGACTAGTTTGATCATATGTAGTAATCGTGTGTGACAGTGATTCTACGGAACATTTTCCCCCAAATTAAAGATGAACCTGTGAGTTAGACTTGTGACACAGTGATTAAGACACTGGGTAGAGCCGGCGCCGTGGCTCAATAGGCTAATCCTCCACCTTGCGGCGCCGGCACACCGGGTTCTAGTCCCGGTTGGGGTGCCGGATTCTGTCCCGGTTGCCCCTCTTCCAGGCCAGCTCTCTGCTATGGCCAGGGAGTGCAGTGGAGGATGGCCCAGGTGCTTGGGCCCTGCACCCCATGGGAGACCAGGAAAAGCACCTGGCTCCTGGCTCCTGCCATCGGATCAGCGCGGTGCGCCGGCTGCAGCGGCGGCCATTGGAGGGTGAACCAACGGCAAAGGAAGACCTTTCTCTCTCTCTCTCTCTCTCTCTCACTGTCCACTCTGCCTGTCAAAAATAAAAAAAAAAAAAAAAAAAAAAAAAAAAAAAAAAAAGACACTGGGTAGGATCTCTACTTCCTGTGTTAGAGTGCTTGAGTTTGAGTCCTGGCTCTGTTTCCTGCTAACATACGCTGTGGGGAGAGCACATGATCGCTTAGATGATTGGGGCCCTGTCACCCACACGGGAGACTGGGCTTCTGCGTTGTGGCTCTGAGTTCTGGGCTCCTGGCTTTGGTCTGGCCCAGCTCAGCTATTGTGGGCATTTGGGAAGTGAGCAGTTGGAAGAGCTCTCTCTCTCTTTGTGTCTGTCTCTGCGTATTTCTTGTGTCTCTCTGCCTTTCAAATAAAATGAGAAATGAATAAAAAATTTTGTTTTGAATCTGTTTTAAGAAAAGAACAAGGCTATTTACATCTTTTAAAAAACATTTTATTTTTTCTTTATTTGAGAGGCAGAGAGACAGATGGATTGAGAGAGCTTTTCCTCTGGTTCACTACCTGTCTGCAGTGGCCAGCATGGGCTGGGCTGAAGTTAGGAGCTGGGAACTATATCCATGTCTCTCTTGCGGGTGGCAAGGACCCCCAACTACTTGAGCCATCTCCTGAGGCCTGCAATGATCTGCAACTTGGAATTGATCCCAGGCTCTGTGATGTGAGACACAGGCTTCTTAACCAGCATGTAAAATGCCAGCCAAATACCTGCCCCCTGGGCTTCCATGCATAATCTCTTGCCTTTTTGGTCTTAGAGAATTACAGATTTTTGTCACTATAAAGAACTTTATTCATTCACTCAACACTTTATTTACAATTTTTTAAAAAAATTATTATTTTTTTAAAGATTTAATGTATTTATTTGACAGAGTTACAGACAGTGAGAGAGAGAAACAGAGAGAAAGGTCTTCCCTCCATTGGTTCACTCTCCAAATGGCTGCAATGGCCGGAGCTGCGCTGATCCGAAGCCAAGAGCCAGGAGCCGCCTCCTGGTCTCCCATGTGGGTGCAGGGGCCCAGGGACCTGGGCCATCCTCCACTGCCATAGCAGAGATACTGGATGGGAAGAGGAGCAGCTGGGACTAGAACCAGCGCCCATATGGGATGCCAGCACCGCAGGCTACCGCGCTGGCCCCTAAAAAAGTTATTTTAAAGGCAGAGAGAGAGAGAGAGAGAGAGAGACACAGAGAGCTCCCATCTGCTGGTTCACTCCCCAAATGCTCACAACAGCCAGGGCTGGGCTAGGTCAAAACCAGGAGCCAGGAACTCAGTCTGGGTCTCTCACTTGGGTGGCAGGAGCCCAACCATTTGAACCATCACCTGCTGCCTCAGAATGTGTATTATCAGGAAACTTGAATTGGAAACGGAACTGGGACTCAAACTCAGGCCAATTTTGCCCCTAAATAGTCTTTTTTAAAAACTTTTATTTAATAAATATAAATTTTGAAAGTATACCTTTTGGATTATAGCAGCTTCCCCTGCCCCCATAATCTCCCTCCCACCTGCAACCATCCTATCTCCCACTCTAGAGTCTTATACATTGATTTATTCATAGTGTCCTTTATGTCTGTTGTTTTAGGTGCTGTTAATATAAGACTGAACAAGGCAAAACATCTTGCCATTGTGAGGATTATATTGTAATTTGGAGAACAGAATATAAATGAAAAATAGGTTGAATAGAAAAGAAATAAACTAGTAGAGAAAAATTAAGCAGACTTGAGGGGGGAGGGAGTGTCATGATTGGTTCAATTTTTAATTAGCATTGCCCAGAGAATGCTTTATTGAAAGGGTGCCACTAGAGAGAAAACCTAAAAGAAATGAAGGAGCAGGTCAAGGGGATATTTGGGAAGAAGGAACAGCAATTCAAAAACAGCAAGGCAAGAGTATGCCTGGCATGATCGAGGAGCAATAAAGAGGCCGGGTTGGAACCAGATTAAACAGAGGAAGAGGAGTAGATGTGTGAGAGGTGGAGAGGATGGATTCTGTAGAGCCGTTGTGAAGAGTTTATTAGATCAGCCTGTCACTTGATATGACAGGTCATTTTTTTTTTTTGAAGATTTATTTATTTATTTGAAAGAGTTACAGAGAGGCAGAGAGAGAGAGAAAGTCTTCCATCCACTGGTTCACTCCCCAAACGGCTGCAATGACTGGAGTTGGGCCAATCCAAAGCCAGGAGTCAGGAGCTTCTTCCAGGTCTCTCACATGGGTGCAGGGGCCCAAGCACTTGGGCCATCTTCCACTGCTTTCCCAGTCCATAACAGAGAGCTGGATTGGAAGTAGAGCAGCTGGGACTTGAACTGGCACCCATATGGGATGCTTGTACTGTAGGCGGCTGCTTTACCTGCTACACCACAGTGCCAGCCTCAGGATTTTTGAGTTTTACTCTAAGTGGGACTTCAAACTAGAGGGACCTTCAAGGTCAGCCTCTCCTATTTTTTTTTTTTTTTTTTTTTTTGACAGGTAGAGTTAGACAGAGAGAAAGATCTTCCTTCCGTTGGTTCACCACCCCCCAAATGGCTGCTACGGCCGGCACACTGCGCTGATCCAATGGCAGGAGCCAGGAGCCAGGTGCTTTTCCTGGTCTCCCATGGGGTGCAGGGCCCAAGCACCTGGGCCATCCTCCACTGCACTCCCTGGCCACAGCAGAGGGCTGGCCTGGAAGAGGGGCAACCGGGACAGAATCCAGTGCCCCAACTGGCACTAGCACCCGGGGTGCCGGTGCCGCAGGTGGAGGATTAGCATAGTGAGCCGCGGCACCGGCCTCTCCTAGTGATTTAATTTATATTCAGCTCAATAGACCTAGAAGATTTTGAGAAAATGATTTTTTTTTTTTTTTTTTTTTTTTTTTGGACAAGCAAAGTGGACAGTGAGAGAGAGAGACAGAGAGAAAGGTCTTCCTCCGCAGGCGGAGGATTAGCATAGTGAGCCACAGTGCCGGCCGAGAAAATGATTTCTTAAAGTTACATTGGCAGTTTAGTTATTAAACTTCAGTTTTCAGGATTGATGACTTTCAAACTAGGAAATTCCTGAGTTACACAGCCAGGGTTTCCTAGAAGAAGCTTTTGTTTTATGCTCAGCCTTTGTATTTCTTAATAAGAAAGATTTAACTTTTAAACTTCCTGTGTGGAAATCCATCCCTACCCTGCTTTTTAACCATTTTTAATTCATCAAGTTTATTCCTGTTGTCAGCTGTACCATGACTGAGAGTATCAGTCTCTGTATGCTTTTAAAATTAGCTTATTCTTTTTTTTTTTAAGATTTATTTATTTATTTGAAAGTCAGAGTTACACAGAGAGGGAGAGGCAGAGAGAGAGAGAGAGGGAGAGGTCTTCCATCCGCTGGTTCATTCCCCAATTGGCCTCAATGGCTGGAGCTGTGCTGATCCGAAGCCAGGAGCTTCTTCCGGGTCTCCCATGCAGGTTCAGGGGCCCCAGGACTTGGGCCATCTTGTACTGCTTTCCCAGGCTATAAGCAGAGAGCTTGATGGAAGTGGAGCAGCCGGGTCTTGAACCGGCGCCCATATGGGATGCCGGCACTGCAGGCAGCGGCTTTACCCGCTACACCACAGCGCTGGCCCAAAATTAACTTATTCTTATGTCCTGGCATTTTGTTGTCCCTTTTGACCTCAGTTGCCCCTTGGGCTTATGTGTATATTTTATTCTTAAATACCTTTGCAGAATCACACTTGATTGTAAACATCTTGTCGTTAAATTAAATTTGTTTCTCAAATACATTAACCTATGCTGCAATGTGTTAGCCAACATTGTAACCTTGTTAGAAATTCCTGTGAATTTTCTTGGTATTTCACTGCCAACTACTTTTCTCTTTTAGGTAATTTATTTTAAAACATTATATAAGGTGAATTTTTAATGCAGATTTTTCAGCTAACTCATGATAGATACTTATAAATCCTTTCTTAGAAATATTCGAGCTTATATTAGTTTTTAAATGTCCTATTTCAGCTCCTTGCCAATTATTAAAATATTTTCCAGGATACCTTAAGATGGGTTTCCTTGGAAGGTGTGGCAACTCTATTAGATATTAGAACATTGTCTTCATCTGATTTGGCAGATGCAGAATTGAAAACCTTATGGCATTGGGCCGGCACCTCGGCTCACTAGCCTAATCCTCCACCTTGCGGCGCCGGCACACTGGGTTCTAGTCCCGGTCGGGGCGCCGGATTCTGTCCCGGTTGCCCTTCTTCCAGGCCAGCTCTCTGCTGTGGCCAGGGAGTGCAGTGGAGGATGGCCCAAGTGCTTGGGCCCTGCACCCACATGGGAGACCAGGATAAGTACCTGGCTCCTGCCATCGGATCAGTGCGGTGTGCCAGCCGCAGCGCGCTGGCCGCGGCGGCCATTGGAGGGTGAACCAACAGCAAAAAGGAAGACCTTTCTCTGTCTCTCTCACTGTCCACTCTGCCTATCAAAAATAAAAAAAAAAAAAAAAAGAAAAGAAAGAAAACCTTATGGCATTGGCTGTCAGTAAATCTGTGAGTTTTCAGGTGGGTGCTGGGAGAATGGGTTTGTCTAAAGGCTGCTCCAGAGCCAGGACAGGTTGTGACGACCGGGAATTCATGTTTTGGAGTCCAGTTAAAGGCATTTGTTTAAAGTGCTGCTATGAAATACATCTTTAGCTACTAGCATTTTGAAGATGTCTAGTTATTTTTCTGAAGATTACTTAAAGTAGCATGAAACTACACACTGAGTCAGTGACTGAAAGTTAAAAAAAAAGTTAATATTATTTTATCATTTTTCCCTAGACTCTGTAGAAAATGGAAGCTATAAAAGCTTTTATATTCCTCCTTTCATATCAGCACTGTGTGGCTTCATTTTACATGCTTGGTTTTATAGCCAATTTATATATAGTCATTTGAACATAGAATTGGTTTGTATCCAGAACTATTTGATTTAACAGCTGCTGCATTAACAAGGAATTTTGATTTTTGTTCTTCAACATGATTTGTACTTCATTCTAGACATGAAAATAAGCCATATGTTCCTAGTCCTGCACAATTGATAAGAGGGAAATTCCAAAAGGCTAAGCCAAATTTGGGAACAGCACATGGTAAGAAAGAGGAACCAGATATAGAAAAAGGCACAGCAGATCAGAGCGAGGCAAGCAAACCAGAAGATAATATACTGCAGCCTGGAGATTCTGACACTCAGCTCCTTCTAAAAGTAAGCTTGAAAAAAAATTGTTGTTTGTCAGTGATCATGAAGGATCATGAAGGAAAGTGTTAGTAAAATACAGTTTTGACTTTGTACTATTTTCATGAAAAGGGAATGATTTTATAGTACTATAAGAATTTAGAAATTCATCATTTGTGTGTGTGTTAAAGCTTAGTGTTTTGGGTCAAACCACCACACCACATTTACACAGATTGTTTCCATAGTAATGTTAGCTATTTCTTCTTAAATTTGAGGAAAAAGCTGAGTTTCTGACGTCTCTGGAGGTTTCACCAAGAAAAGATGGTGTAGGTGCTGAGGAGTCTGGTTTGGCTGAAAAAGATGCTCAGTTAGAAGAAGTTGGACCATCAGGAAATGTCGAAGAGGAAACTGTAGGCGATGAATCTCAGTCTCCCATTGTTGAGAATCAGTATCTCAGTAAACCAAGGTAATGTTTCCTTTAACAAATACTTTTGATCTAGGAAATAAAAGTTACTTTTTCTTTATAAATGTCTCACTGTAACCTAGTGATAGAGCAGAAAGATAGTTTGTTAACAGAAGTGGGGTGGATTCTATTACTAGCCTATTTCTCTCCCACTTCTCATACTTGTTTACTACAGTCTGCTTGCTTTGTTCCTAAGAGTTTTCTTTCCTAGGTTTACAGGTTTTTTTCGCTCTATTAGGCACGAACAGAACCTGACCAAAGGAGTGTGCACTCACATTACCAAAGTAGTTAGAGTGCTAATTCACATGGGGTTACAACACAAATGAAGGGTATCCTTCTTCCATAGTTTTCAAATAAAGTGGGAAGAAACCTAAATTCTCCAAAACAGCATTCATTGCTCTGATGGATGTTCTGCCTCTTACCTAATTTGTTTCTTCAGTAAAACCACTATCACTTTTTGATCCCATATTCTGTATTTATGGGTTCCATGTTTTTCATCCCTTTTTCTTCTTCTTCTTCTTTTTTTTTTTTTTTTGTTTTTTTGTTTTTTTTTTGTTTTTTTTTTTAAAGATTTTATTTGCTTACTTGAAAGGCAGAGTTACAGAGAGGCAGAGGCAGAGAAAGAGGTCTTGAATTCACTGGTTCACTCCCCAGGTGGCTACAATGGCTGGAGCTGCGCTGATCTGAAGCCAGGAGCCAAGAGCTTTTCCGGGTCTCCCATGTGGGTACAGAGGCCCAAGGACTTGGTCCATCTTGTACCGTTTTCCCAGGCCATGGCAGAGAGCTGTATCGGAAGTGGAGCAGCCGGGACTTGAACTGGCGCCCATATGGGATTTCAGCACTGCAGGCGGTAGCCTTAGCCACTACGCCACAGCACCGGCCCTCATCCCTTTTTCTTCTAACAATTTTCAGTCTTGTGTTAATTTCATCTCCACTTCCATATTTTCCATGTGGAAAAAGACATGGCCCAGAATTAGAAATTCACTGTGAAAAATTTATAATCTGGCAACTAAGCTAGCTAACTCTGATTGAAGTACTAATTTTTAATTAATTCTTTTACTATCTCACAGCATAAGCTTTTAAAAGAATGGGTGGTAAATGTTTTCATTTTAATGGATGCAATTTCACTTTATCAGTTTGGTTTTCATTAAAATTATTCATGGGGCAGGTGTTTGGTGTAGCAGTTAAATCACCACTTGGGATGCCTGCATCCCATATTGGAGTACCTGGTACCAAGTCCTGGCTCTGCTCTTCATTCCAGCTTCCTGTTAATGTGCACCCTGGGAGGCAGCTGGTGATGGCTCAAATAGTTGGGTCTCTCTCACCCACTAGGAAGACCTGGATTGAGTTCTAGGCTCCTGGCTTCAGATTGGCTCAGACCTGGCTGTTGTGAGCATTTGGGGAGCAAATCAGCGGTTGGGAGATCTCATTCTCTATTTCTTTTAAATAAACAAAGTAAATAAATAAAAACATTTAAAGTTATTCTTGTGCATATATGACCATATTGTTATTTTGATTATTTAGCTATCCACAGCTGTTAAAAGAATCAAGTTACTCTAAAATTGCTTCAGATCAAATACCAGCTATCTCTTCTGCCTCTGAATGTAAGATGGGTCATAATAAAAGGAGAATGCGTAGGAAAATCAAGCCAAATGTCACCAAGGGACGTGGATCAAAACGAATTCGGGGTAGGACCTCTAAGAAGGAACCTAGAGCATCCAGGGCCACACTGGTGACTCTTCGGGCTTCCCAGGAAGAAGAGGAGGATGATGCTGAAGATTTTGATTCTTATTTTGAGGAAGAGACCTATCATCTTGCCCCAGAAGAAGTAAACAAAGCTCCAGTGTTTGTGCCTGTTGGTCTCAGGTCTCCTGAACCTGTTTCTGCTCAGATTGAGGAAACAATGGAAGAGGTAGTTTGCTTTTTTGATTCTTTATAAAGCACTTCTATCTTACTGGCTTTTTTCTCCTTTATCTCTTACTTTTTCAATTAGTGATGATTAGGATTTGAAAAATTGCTTCTCCAAATAACTTCTACCAAATATAATTTGTCTGAGGCCTAGTGAATATAGTGAATAGCTTTAAGAATCAGTAGAAGTAGGCTTACGTGGCCTGCTTTGATGACTTAGCCCCTCCAACCCTGGCCCAGCAAGGAATCAGTATAACAATGAATACTAATGACAGAAATCTGTTTATGCTTGTATGTAGAAACTACTTCATCTACTTTGTGATTATTTGTTAGAAAATTTTTGTGGATATTTCCTTTTAATTCTTTTTATAGGCTCGGGCTGAGTTCTGGTGGTTAGAGACAGTAGACAGGAACCCCACCTCACCCCTAACCCCTTTTTTAAACAAACTTGTATTTATTTGAAAGTCTTAGTGAAAGAGAGAGAGAGAGAGAGATCTTCCGTTCACTAATTCACTCCCCAAATGGCCTCAATGGCTGGGGATGTGCTAGACCGAAGCCAGGAGCTAGGAGCTTAATCTGGATCTCTGATGTTGGTGGCAGAGGCCCAAGCACTTGGGCCATCTTGTACTGCTTTTTCCAAGCTATTAGGGAACTGAATCGGAAATGGAGCAGCCAGGACTTGAACTGGCACCTGTATGGGATACTGGTGTCCCAGGTGTGGCTTTACCCGCTATGCCACAGGCTCTGCCCCAGCCCCTAGTTATTTGTTCAACTTAACTGACTTATTTTAGTTTGCATAATATTTTCAAGGTTTATTTGTGTTGTAATGTATTTCAGAATGTCCTTCCATTTTAAGACTGAATAATATTCCAGTGGTATAACTTTTTATTGATTTATTCATCTGTCAGTGGACACTTGGGTAGCTTCTACTTTTTGGCTATTCTAATAATGTTTTGAACATGGTTTATGGATGCTTTTTTAAACCCCTACTTCCAGTTCCTTTGGAGATGTACCAGGAGTGAAATTGTTGGGTCATATGATAATTTTCTGTGCAATTTTTTTAGCACCCACTGTAATCTTTTCCGTATGCCTACATCATTTTATGTACTAAGCAACACTGTTTAAGGATTCCAGTTTCTCACATCAGTGGTGGTGGTTTGCTAATTTTTCTCCCTATTAAGATGGTTAGCTATCCTAAAGATGTGAGGTAGAGGGACATTTTATTTCCTTCTTTTGTCTTTGATATACCAATCCAACTTTGTAACTTCACAGTTCTCTGTTCTGCCTTAATTTTTTTATTCATTTATTTGGCTTATAGACCAATATGTTTGAATCAGTTTTGTGTAAGAAAGCACTGCAACTGGATGGTACCTTTAAGATCAGCTTTTCAGGGGTCAGTGCCTTGGTGCAATATGGGTGCTGGTTTGTGTCCCAGCTGCTCCTCTTCTGATCCAGCTCTCTGCTATGACCTGGGAAAGCAGTAGAAGATGGCCCAAGTCCTTGGACCCCTGCACCTTCATGGGAGGAGACCCTTGGCAAGACCCTGGCTCCTGGCTTAGGACCTGCCCAGCTCTGGCCATTGTGGCCATTTAGGGAGTGAACCATTGGGTGGAAGACCTTTCTCTTGGTCTCTCCCTCTCTGTCTTTCTCTAACTCTACCTCTCAAATAAATAAAAATCTTTAAAAAAATACCAACTTTTCATAATATAATTTGTCTCCTCAAATCACTTGAACCTTTTAATTTATCCTAGACCTATCAGGTATTAGCAAAAATTTTTCGCTTCTGAGTAAGCACAGAACACATGAGTATTACAATAATATTTAAGGCAGAATCTTTGCTCATAGTTTCTACTGAATCATCCAACATTTTATATTCATCTTTCTGTTAGTGGAAGTATAAGAGCCAGACGATATTGTATATATTTTAGAATGTAATTAAATATCTTGTTAACCCTCAGATTATAGGGCTCTTTGAGAAACAGGCCTGCCAAATAAAGAGTAAATGCAAGTCACCCATTATTTTACATGGCTGTTGCCTTGGGTATCAAGATTCGTGCAGGCTTTGGGGTTGTGGCATAGGGCAGTTGTAGTGCAGGGATGGGATGACAGATCTTTTTAAACATCTTCAGCTTATCTCTATTACAGCATTTGTGGCCATAAATATTTAGTTAATTATGTGTCTCATTCTTTTACATGGTGAATTCATTGAGGGCAAGGACCAGACTTTGTCTTATTTGACTTGGTATCACTATATCCATAATACTTCAGTATTTAGAAAACACTGCATAAATGTTAACACGTTGAAGAAAGAAATTAGAGGAAAAAAGCGGCATAGTGGAGAGCATAGAAACATGAAATGACAGCCAGTAGGAAGATAAGCCTTAGAAAATTTGTTGACTGTTTATATTTGTCACAGACCTTTCAAAAACCTTAACTGTTTTAGATTTGCTGAGTTGTGAATTGATGAATTTTTTTACTTTTTTTTGTTTTTTTTATTTGACAGGTAGATTTATAGACAGAGAGAGAGACAGAGAGAAAGGTCTTTTCTTCCGTTGGTTCACTCCCCAAATGGCCGCTATGGCCAGCACTGTGCCAATCCGAAGCCAGGAGCCAGGAGCTTCTTCCAGGTCTCCCATGCGGGTGCAGGGGCCCAAGTACTTGGGCCATCTTCTGCTGCTATCCCAGGGCACAGCAGAGAGCTGGACTGGAAGAGGAGCAACCGGGAGTAGAACCTGGGACTAGATCCTGGCGCCCATATGGGATGTCGGTGCTGCAGGCATAGGATTAATCTAGTGAGCCAAGGTGCTGGCCCCTTACTTTTTTTAATATTTAATTTATTGATTTGAGAGGTAAAGTTGCAGACGGTGAGAGGGAGAGACAGAGAAAAAGGTCTTCCATCTCCTGATTCACTCCCCAAATGATCTTAGTGGCCAGAACTGGGCAGATCCAAAGCCAGGAGCCAGGAGCTTCCTCTGGGTCTCCTATGTGGGTGCAGGGGCCACTGCTTTCTCAGGCCATAGCAGAGCTGCATTGGAAGTGGAGCAGCCGGGACTAGAACCAGCACCCATATGGGATTCTGGCACCACAGGCAGAGACTCAGCCCACTATGACACAGTGCCAGTCCCTATGAATTTTTTTAATCATGTATGAATGAATTATTTCTTCATTTTAATAGTTTGTTTTACTTATGTGGGAAATGAAGTTTTGTTTTGCTGTTAGCAGTGCAAGAATGAAATAATAAAATTTTATTTTGACAGCTTGAGATTACTGTGAATGTTCCAGACATAGAATGCATAGCAGTTGTTGAAGATCAGCTCTCAAACACAGATGTGACTGCTCAGGAAACGAAACAAGAAGAAAATTTGAATGCATCATCATTTGTAAGCATTCATTTTTATATGTTTTGCTTTTTATTCCTTCTTTAATTTCAAATGCCTAGAGGTTTATTTTGATAGTGTTAGGTTTACAAATACTTTTTTAAGCAAATGTCTTTTTATTTCCTTTTATTTTTTTTAAAAATTTATTAATATAAAGAAGACAGATTTTATGCATTTCGTAGATATAGTTCCAGGAAGACAACCTCACTTCCTTCATTCCCGTGTTGTCCTCCAGTAACTCTTCCTCCCTCCCCTCTCTTCATCAGTATGTGCAAAGACATAATTTTAATCCACTCTATATTCACAGGCTTAATTTTCCACTAATAATATTCAACAAGTAAAAGGTAGGAAGACCACAGTTCCACAGGAGTATAAAAAGGGCTAAAAACGACAGTTATATCCCAAAGTGACTATTTTATTCCTATACTCTTTTATTTTTTGTATTCTCTATTAACTGCCACATATCAAAGAAAACATGTTTGTCTTTTTGAGACTGGCTTATTTCACTAAGCATAATTGTTTCTAGTTGCATCCATTTTATTGCAAATGCGGAGTTTCCCAATGTTTTCCTCTAGTAATTTGATGGTATCAGGTTGTATATTCAGATCCTTGATCTATTTTAAGTTGATTTTTTTAAAGATTTATTTATTTATTTGAAAGGCAGAGCTACAAAGAGGCACAGAGGGAGAGACAGAGAGAGAGAGGGAAAAAGAGAGAGAGAGAGGGAGGGAGGGAGGTCTTCCATCCATTGGTTCACTCCCCTGATGGCCGCAATGGCTGGAGCTGTGCCGATCCGAAGCCAGGAGCCAGGAGCTTCTTCCAGATCTCCCACAAGGGTGCAGGGGCCCAAGCACTTGGGCCATCTTCTGCTGCTATCCCAGGCCATAACAGAGAGCTGGATTGGAAGAGGAGCAGAGGGGACTAGAACCAGCGCCCATATGGAATGCTGGTGCTTCAGGCCAGGACTTTAACCTGCTGTGCCATAGCACTGGCCCCCATAAACCAGCTCTTCATTTCACTGATCTTTTGTATCTTTTTTTTTTTTAGTTTAAATTTTGTTTATTTCTTCTCTAATTTTAATTTCTTTCCACCTACTGATGTTGGGTTTGGTTTTTCGTTGTTTTTCCAGGCTCTTGGGTTACACTGATAGTTCATTTATTTGATGCTTTTCTAATTTCTTGATGTAGGCAGTAATTGCTATAAACTTCCCTCTTTATACTGCTTTTAATGTATCCCATAAGTTTTGATACATTATGTTATCATCTTCATTTGTTTTAGGAATTTTTTGATTTCCCTTTGCTTTCTTTTGTGACCCACTGTTCATTCAGAACCATATATGTCATGCAGTCTCCATGTGTTTTCATATTTTTTAGAATTCCTTAAGTTGTTAATTCCCAACTTCATTCAGAAAAGATACATGATATAATTTCAGTTTTGTTGAATTTGCTGAAACTTGCTTTGTGGCCTATAGTGTATGGTATAATAAAGAGAAAGTTCCATGAACTGATGAAAAAAATATGTATTTTGTAATTGTGGGATGAAATGTTCTGTAGATATCAGTTAGGTCCATTTGGTCCATAGGGTAGATTAGCTCTGTTGTTTCTTTGCTGCTGATTGATCTGTCGATTGATGAAAGCAGGATGTTGAGGTCCGCCACTGTTATTGTATTGGAGTCAGTTTCTCCCCTTATTTCCATTAAATATGTTTTAAATAGGCAGGCACCCTGGTATTGGGTGCATATACATTTACTGTAGTCATATCTTCCTGTTGAATTGATCCCTCCATCATTACATAATGCCCTTCTTTGTCTCTTAACAGTTTTTTGTCAAGTCTGTTTTGTTTGATGTTACAATGGCTACCCCTGCTCATTTTTGCTTTCTTTTAGCATAGACTATCCTTTTCTATCCTTTGACTTTCAGTGAATTTAGGCCATTTACATTCAAGGTTACTATAGGTAAGTAACTATTGGCCCTGCCATCTTTCTATAAATATTCCTATTTTGCTTTGGATTTCCTTTGTAATTTTACTAGGAGATTTTCTGCCTTCACTTTATTTTATAATAATGGTTATTATTCTCTATTTCTGGTGTAATATCATCCTTAAGAATCATTAGTAAGGCAGGACAAATGATGACAAATGGTGGGTATTTCACCTTCATTTATAAATGAGAGCTTTGCTGGGTACAATATTCTGGGTTGATGGTTTCTTTCTTTTAGGACTTGGGCTGTGTCTCTCCATTCTCTCTTAGCCTGTAGGGTTTCTGATAAGAAATCAGCTGGTAGTCTAATTGGGATCCTCTGAAGGTAATCTGGCATTTCTCTTGTGTACATCTTAGAATCTTTTCCTATGTTTTACTGTTGAAGATTTGACTATTATGTGTTGTTGTGAAGAACTTTTCTGATCATGTCTATTAGGGGTTCTGGTGTGCTTTCTGTACTGGACTGTCCCCCCCCACCACCTTTTTTTTAAGATTTTTATTTATTTATTTGACAGGTAGAGTTGCAGACAGTGAAAAGAGAGACACAGAAAGAAAGGTCTTCCTTCTGTTGGTTTACTCCCCAAATGGCCGCTATGGCCGGAGCTATGCTAATCCAAAGCCAGGAGCCAGGTGCTTTTTCTTGGTCTCCCATGCGGGTCCAGGGGCCCAAGCATCTGGGCCATCCTCCACTGCCTTCCCAGGCCACAGCAGAGAGCTGGACTGGAAGAGGAGTAGCGGGGACTAGAACCCAGCGCCCATATGGGATGCTGGTGCCACAGGCATAGGATCAACTAGTGCGCCCCTGGACTGTCCCTTTGTTTCTCCAAATTAGGGAAGTTTTCTGCTATTTGCTAAATAAGCCTTCTAATATATTTTCTCTTTCCACACCTTCAGGAACTCCTAAGACATGTATGTTTGGTTATTTTATAGTAGCCCATAAATCTTGAACACTATTTCCAGTTTTTCAAATTTTTTTCCTTCCTTTTTTTTTGTCTGAGGTATTTCCAAGGATTTGTCTTCTACTTTTGTCTTCTTTCTTCTGCCTTACCAAATCTGTTGAAACTTTCCTGTGTGTTTTATATTTTACATATTGAATTTTTCATTTCTAATATTTCAGTTCGATTTCTCTTCAGTATTTCTATCTCTTGGCAGAATTTTTCATTCATGTCATTTATGGATTTCTTTATCTCCTGAATTTGTTCTGACATCGTCTTGATCACATCAACAAAGACCCTATTTCCAATAAAGGGTTACAATCACATTATTGCAGATTAGGACTTCTTAATTTTCTGGGGGACACAGTTCAACCTACAGCATTTTCCAACTTTCATCCCGTGCCCTGGCTATAACCTCTAGTTGAATATTTAGAAGTGTTGAGAGTGGATAGTCTAATTCTGTTCCTCAGCTTACAGAGAGAGCATCCAGTCTTTCACCATTAAATATGATGTTAATTGTGGGGTTTTTTGTAGGTCTCCTCTCTCAGCTGGAGGAAAGTCCCTTCTGTTCCTAGTTTTTTGACAGTATTTTTGTCATGAAAGGGTGTGGGATATTTTTGGTTGCTTTTTTTTGTTAAAGATTTATTTATTCACTTGAAAGAGTTATAGAGAGGCAGAGAGAGAGATAGGTGTGTGTGGGGGGGGGGGGGTTCTTCCATCCGCTGGTTTATTTCCCAGGAGCCAGGAGCTTCCTCTGGGTCTCCCACATGGGTGCAGGGACTCAAGGACTTAGGCTATCTTCCAGTGCTTTCCCAGGCCATAGCGGAGAGCTGCATCGGAAGTGGAGCAGCCGGGACTAGAACCCATGCCCACATGAGATACTGGCACCACAGGTGGTGCCCCACTTGCTACACCACAGTACTGGCCCCAGTTTTAAATATTTTATTTATTTATTTGAATGACAGAGTGACAAAGAGAGGGAGAGACAGAAAGAGAACTTACATTCACTAGTTCACCAGCAAAATGGCTGAAGTGCCCAGGGCTGGGCTAGACCAAAGCCAGGAGCCAGGAACTCCACTTGGGTATCTCGCATGGACAGCAGGGTCCCATATATTTGGACTGTCTTCTGCACCTTCCCAGGAGCATTAGCAGGAAGATGGATTGGAAATGGAATAGCCAGGCATGAACTGGTTCCCATACAGGATGCCAGTGTTGCAGGCAGCAATTTAACCTACTGCGCCAGAGTGCTAGTCCCAGAATAGATGTTTCTTCATTTGCTTTTTGGCCTTAGAACTATTTCTGGAGACTTTATTTTTTATTTATTTTTTAAAGATTTATTTATTTTACTTGAAAGTCAGAGTTATACAGAGAGAGAAGGAGATGCAGAGAGAGAGAGAGAGAGGTCTTCCATCCACTGGTTCACTGCCCAATTGGCCACAATGGCTGGAGCTGCGCTGTTCCGAAGCCAGGAGCCAGGAGCTTCTTCTGGGTCTCCCACGCGGGTGCAGGGGCCTAAGGGTTTGAGCCATTTTCTGCTTTCCCAGGCTATAGCAGAGAGCTGGATAGGAAGTGGAACAGCCGGGACTCGAACCAGTGCCCATATGGGATGCTGGCACTGCAGGCGGTGGCTTTACTTGCTGCACTACAGTGCTGGCCCCAAGACTTTAAATAATGTTGTGGATTCTTTAAAAAATTTTTTTGAAAGGTATCTCCATCCAATGGTTCACTCCTGAAATGCCATTAATAGCTAAAGCTGGACAAAGCCAAAGCCATGTGCCTGGAACTCAGTTCAGGTCTCCCATGTAGGTGGCAGGGACCCAACTACTCAAGCCATCATTTGCTGCTTCCCAGGATGTGCATTAGCAGGAAGCTGGAATTGGAAGCAGATCTAGGATCTGGACCCAGACACTCCAGTATGGGATGTGAGCGTTCCAAGAAGCAGTTTTTATTTCCAGGTTTTTGTTTTTGTTTCTTGAATTAATATCACCAATTTCATTGGAACATTGGTCAGCAGATCTCCTTACATTGTCTCTAGACTTTTGTTTTTTTTTTTTTTTTTTTTTTTTAAGATATATTTATTTGAAAGTCAGGGTTACAAAGAGAGAAGGAGAGAGATCTTTCATCCACTGGTTCACTCCCTAAGTGGCTGCAGTGGCCAAGGCCAGGTTAGGCAAATCCAGGAGCTTCATCTGTGTTTCCCAGGTGAGTGGAGGAGGCGCACACACTTGGGCCATCTTCTGCTGCTTTTCCCAGTCCATTAGCAGGCAGCTGGATTGGAAGTGGAACAATGGGGAATATGAACTGACACCCTTATGGGATGTTGATGTCACAGGCGACGGCTTTACCTGCTATGCCATAGCTCTGGCCCCAAGTCCTGGAACTTCTAAATTTATTAAATGAAGTTGCAAGTTTAAGTAATAGTATAAGGAAATTGCAGGACTCTTCAGACCTTGGTTTTCATTGGGTAAGAAACTGGCAATCAATCTGACTAGAGTTGAAGGATTTTGTTTTATGAGAAGAGGTAAAATAGGGAATTAGATATACATAGGAGTTAAAAATGTGCATGTAATAAAAGAAAAAGGTAAAATCAGGAATGAAATGAAGAATTTGGTTTCCAAGTTGTGTTATTTGAGAAATTTTATGAATAATTATAAACTAGGGGGAAAATGTGCCCACTGTGGTTACTAAAAGACTAGAAAGACAGTAAAATGTGCTGATTATTTAATGTTTATTTATTTTCATCTACTTGAAAAGCAGACAGAGAGACAGAGAGATCTTCTGCCTGCTGATTTATTCCTGAAATGCACTCAACATCTGGCCAGGCCAAACCCAGGAGCCAAAAACTCCATCTGGTTCTTGGATATGGGTGGCAGGGTCCTAAGTACTTGGGCTATCATTAGTTGCTTTCTGAGGCACAATGGCAAGGAGCTAGATTACAAATGGATTAGCCAGTGCTTGAACTGGCACAGCAATATGGGATGTGGGGATCCCAGATGGCAGCTTAACTTACTGGGCCAAAGCGCCTGCCTCAAGTATTGTACTTTTTGAGAAACGGAGCGTGTGTTTGGAAAATACTAAGATGGTGTTTATCTTTTCCCCTCTTAGGAAATGACCACCAGTGTACATACCCAAGATGAACCAGGTAACTATTAACAAGGAAATGTCTAGTTAACACTAGCTCAAAGATTTAGTAATGGTGATAGTAAGTGTGTCAGTTTGCTAGAAAGTTGGACAAAATATTCTGTTTTTGAATACATTATCTCTATGAAAAAACTTGGATTTTTGACATGTTACTTTAGAAGGCAAGTTAAAAGTGAAGTTTTTTAAAATTTAAATTTATTTGAAAGATTGGAAAAGACAGAGAGGGGTCTTCCATCTACTGATATACTTTCCATATACCCTCATCAGTCAAGGCTGAATCAGGATGAAACCAGGAGCCAGGAATGCAATCCAGTTCTCACAAGAGGGTGGCTGGAGCCCAGATACTTGAGTCATCACTGCTTCCTGCTAGTGTGTGCATTAGCAGGAAGCTGGAATTTGGAGTGGAGCTGGTACTAAAAGCCAAGCATTCCAGTATGGAATGTGGACATCCCAAGCTATGTCTTAACACTGTGCCAAGTGCCTGCCCCACAGTTAAATGTTTACTACAGAAAGGCTTGTTGAGCATTTATTTCTTCTGGGTCTACCAAGATAAGGGTATTTTCTTAGAAATAAATGCCAACAATTCTTTATTTGTAGTATTTAACCTGACAATGCACTGTCCTAATAAGGAAATAATGGAACAGCAGAAACTGTTACTAGAAGATAGATACCTGAATTAAGAACCTTTTTTTTTTTTTTTTAAGATTTTATTTATCTGAGAGGCAGAGTTACAGACAGAGGGAGAGACAGACAGAAAGCTCTTCCATCTGTTGGTTCACTTCCCAAATGGCTGCAGTGGCTGGAGCTGGGCCTATCCTAAGTAGGAGCCAGGAGCTTCTTCTGGGTCTCCCAAGCGGGTGCAGGGGCCCAAGCAGTTGGGCCATCTTCCACTGTTTTCCCAGGCCATAAGCATAGAGCTGGATTGGAAGAGAAGCAGCTGGGACACGAACCAATGCCCGTATAGGATGCTGGTGCCACTGGCAGAAACTTATCTTATCTTACTATGTCA
Source organism: Oryctolagus cuniculus (assembly GCF_964237555.1). Lineage (NCBI taxonomy): Eukaryota > Metazoa > Chordata > Mammalia > Lagomorpha > Leporidae > Oryctolagus > Oryctolagus cuniculus. The sequence continues at coordinate 39,455,596 of NC_091445.1, read as the reverse complement.
CAGCACCGGCCCCTAAAAATGTTTTTTAAGTAAACTAATTTCTCAATTGATCCTTCTGTCTAAATGTTCTTATATTTCCTCACAAGGTACCAACGATGGAAGTGCTGAAGCAGCCATAGCTTTACTTACAATGGGGGACTTAGTATTGCAGTCAGAGGTCAATACTGAACAGGATGATGGTAAGAATGAAAGATAATTCCTACCCAAAAATCTCTTAAAATATGGCTTTTACGAAGTTATACCCACACTGAGTAATAAACCTTTCATATTTGAAGTGTTTAAAAGCATTTTGTTGTTTTTCCAAAAGAGGCAGTATTTGTGCATTGATCCATCCAGTGTTTTATTTAGCTCCTTAATGTGTATTGGCAGCCATCTGATTTATTAAGAATAAACAGTAGTGGGCCCTGTGCTTCTATGGGTATAACATCATTGGTTAACTGAGCTCAGTGAGTACTTTGTGAAACAGAGGACTTGCTGCTTGGGTTTTTTTCACAGTTAGATGCCAGACACAGTCTGGAGGGGCAGTGACAGTGAGGCAATTTAAACTGTGGACAGGCCAGAAGATATGCCAACCAGACTTAGAGAAAAGATTAAGCTGAACTTAGAAGCTATGGGCTTTCCTGTCTCAGTATCTTTAATTAAATTTCATGGATAATTATGCTATTCTATTTCTCATAATAATTTTGATTGATAATGACTGGTGCCATTCATTTTAGATGTTAGTCTTTTAGCTTTATAACCATATATGGAAAGTGTGATTTGCAATCTCTACATTTAGGGCTGCTTTCTGAGAGGCAGGGAGTTGTGGTGGAGGCTGTAACAAATCTTTAGAACATAAAATACAGGTTTAAAAAAAAGTCATTAATGAATGCAGTCCTGTCTTGAAATCTATTTAGAGTTATGTTGTTGCTGAAAGTAGCAGAATGATTCAGTTTTACTGATATAATATCATTTAGTTTCCAGTCTGTAAGAATTAAGCCTCATAAAAGGTCATGAAATAAATATATTATAAATTTAAATATCGAGCTGAAAAGAGTAAACATTATTTGGACATCTGTTTATACTAATCAGTTGTAATTTTCTTTCCTTTTATTTTTTCTCCCAGTAGGTGTATGTGTACTTACTGATGTTGATTCAAAGAGTGAAAGCCATGTTCCTTTCAGCCCAGATAATGTACATTTCAAAATCGTTCATGAATGTCAGGAGCTTTCTTCACCTGTCATCAATACAACTCCTGAATCATTTGAAGAAAACAAGATTGAATTGGAGGAACAAAGCACTAGAGAAGAAATTGGTTTAGTGGAAAAAGTAAAGGAGAATACAACACCAGCCAGGTTTATTTTAATATCTAACTATTAAATGCAGTTAAACCCACCATCAGTTAGTAGCTTTGAGTAATGCTTTTTAAATGTAAAATAGGTAATTAGGATTTCTTATCCTTTTCAGTAAGGTCTGACTGATTTTTATTTTAATTGTTTAATAGTTTGTCTATTTTTATATAGCACTGTGTATTGCAGGGATGGGGAATCTTTTTTTCTGCCAACGATCATTTGGATATTTATAACCTCATTCATGGGCCATACAGAACTATCAGTTTTGGGGGCTGGTGACAGCAGGTTAAACGCCTGCTGTGATGCCTGCATCCCATGTGAGTGCGGATTCCAGTCCTCGCTGCCTTGCTTCCAATCTAGTTCCCTGCTAACACGCCTGGGAAAGCAGCAGAAAATAGTTCAGTTGCTTGGTGCCTTGAACTCATGTCGGGGACCCTGAAGGAATTCCAGGCTCCTGGCTTCTGCCTTGCCCAGCCCTGGCTATAGCAGCTTTCTGGAGAGTGAACTAGCAGATGGAAGATCTTTTTTTCTCTTTCTATTTCTGTTTCTCTATGTCTCTCTAATCCTGCCTTTCAAGTAAATAATCTTAAAACAAAAAAAATTATTTGGGTCCAGCATTTTGGCATAGTGAGTTAAACTACCGCTTGTGACACTGGCAACCCCTATGGAGGCCGTTTGAGACCCAGCTCTCCACTTCTAATCCGGCTCTCTGCTAATGCTCCTGGGAAAGCAGTAGAAGATGGCCCAGGTGCTTGGGCCCCTGCACCCATGTGGGAGAACCAGAGGAGGCTCTGGACTCCTGGTTTTGGCCTGGCACAGCCCCTGTCATTGTGAACATTTGGGTAATGAACCACTGGATGGAAGATATCTCTCTTTTTCTGTCTCTCTATCCCTCTCTCTTTGAACTCTACCTTTTAAATACATAAAAAAGAAATTTTAAAAAAATTACCAGGGGCCAGCGCTGTAGTACAGTGAGTTAAGCCATGTCCTGCGGGTCCCATATGGGTGTGGGTTGAGTTCTGGCTGCTCCACATCTGATTCAGCTCCCTGCTAATGCACCTGGGAAAGCAGTGGAAGGTGGCCCAGGCCCCTGCACCCATGTGGGAGACACAGAAGCTCCTGGCTCCTGGCTTTGACCTGGCAGCCTTGGCTGTTGCAGCCATTTGGGGAGTAAGCCAACGGGTGGAAGATCTCCCTTCTCTCTCTCTGTGTAACTCTACCTTTCAAATAGATAAATCCATATTTCTTTAAAATTACAAACTTAAAAAAATTATCCTGCTATAGCTGTGTCAAATCTTGAGTTGCCAAAATCCTGCAGTTGCCAGACTGATTTCGTGAGCCTAATGTGTCCTACACGCCAGAGGTTGCCCAGCCCTGAATTGTATTGTGTGTCTTTGACACTTTAATGAAACAGAAATCTAATGTTAATGTAAGTGTTGTTTTACAGACATAGTCCAGATTCCTTTTTCAAGTAGTAAAGGAACTACTTTAACATTTTAGCATTAAGAAATGAATATTTGCAGACAATGTGACCTTGACAGGTGACACCTTAATGGTATAAGAGCTAAAAAAGTGCTAGACAAGAATGTATCAATGTGAAGGAGCAAGGGAATTCTTATATGGTGGCTTAGTGTCTCTTCCTGTTTTTTTTTTTTGTTTGTTTGTTTGTTTTTTGTTTTTTTTTTTGTATCTAGCAATACATCATCTAAAGTCACCAGTAATTTGAGAATGAGAAGAAGATTTGTCAAACCTAAACCCAATCTTGGGAAAGTTTTACGGACCAGCAGATTTCATGTTCTTGAGGAAGTTCCCAGTTTGTGTGTCACCCAGGAGGAAAAAGCAGAGATTCCAAGACGTAAGTTTTATTGTTCTCTTTACAAATTACAGAATGACTTTGACACCAGGAACTGTGTTAGCTTTTCAGTGTAATATTTAGATGTTACAAGTGGCTTATTTTTTGAACTTACAAAAAGGTAAAATGGGGGCCAGTGTTGTGGCACAGTAGTTAAGGTGCCACCTGTGACAGTGGTATCCCATCTGGATGCTGGTTCAAGTCCCAGCTGCTCCACTTCCAGTTCAGCTAGCTGCCTGCTAATGCATGTGGGAAAACAGCAGAAGATGACCTAAGTGCTTGGGCTCTTGCACCCACAAGGGAGACCTGAATGAAGCTCCTGAATCCAGCCATTTGGGGAGTGAAGCAGCAGACAAAGATCTCTGTCTCCCTTTTTCTCTATGAACTCTGCCTTTAAAATAAATAAATAAATCTTTAAAAAGCAAACAAAATGGCCAGCGCCGGCCGCGGCTCAATAGGCTAATCCTCCGCCTGCGGCACCAGCACCCCGGGTTCTAGTCCCTGTCAGGGTGCCAGATTCTGTCCCGGTTGCTCCTCTTCCAGTCCAGCTCTCTGCTGTGGTCAGGGAGTGCAGTGGAGGATGGCCTCAAGTGCTTGGGCCCTGCACCCACATGGGAGACCAGGAGAAGCACCTGGCTCCTGCCTTCGGATCAGCGCGGTGCACCGGCCACAGCGGCCATTGGAGGGTGAACCAACAGCAAAAGGAAGACCTTTCTCTCTGTCTCTCTCTCACTGTCCACTCTGCCTGTCAAAAAAAAAAAAAAAAAAAAAAAAAAAAACCAAAAAAAAACAACAACCAAAAAACAAAAAAGGTAACATGACTGAAGAAATAAATATCCATAAATGCAATAACTGGTTTCAGTAATTAGAACCATTTCGCATCATTTGATCAGTCTTTTCTGGGTGTGTACATGTGTGTGTACTTGTGCGTATTCATGAATATCTCATACAAAGGTATATATGGAAAACATGGCCAGAGATACCATTTGCCTGAAGGGCATGAAATTAAAAACAGAATTCTCAGCTTCCTACTCCCATTTTTACTGGTAAACTGCTGTTAACCAGTCCTTTTAAAAAATTCTGTAATTTTTTTGTTTGGAAGGCAAAGAGATAGAGACAGAAATCTCCCCCCAGCTGCCTGATTCCCCAAATGTCCACATCAGTAAGGGCTGGGCAAGGCCAAGACCAGGATCCCAGAACTTAGTCCAGATCTTCCATCTGGGTGTCAAGAACCCAACCTCTTCGTCTTCCTTTTTTTTAAAAGAGTTATTATCTTTATTTGAAAGAGTTACAGAGAGAGATTCTTCCATCTGCTGGTTTACTCCCTAAAGGACCACAATGGCCAAGCCTGTGCCAGACCGATGCCAGGAGCTTCTTCCAGCTTTCCCACATGGGAGTTGGGAGCCCAAACACTTTGGCCATCTTCTGCTGCTTTTCTCAGTCCTTTAGCAGGCAGCTGGATCAGAAGTGGAACAGCCAGGACTCAAACTCACGCTTATATAGGATGCTGGCATTGCCTGCGACAGCTCTACTCACTATGCTGTGATGCCAGCCTCTGACCCAACTTCTTGAATCATTAAAAATAATGGTTTTATAAGTATATATCAAGGAGAGTGCAGTTTTAGAAGATTTATTTATTTATTTGAAAAAGTTACAAAGAAACAGAGAGCTTCCATCCACTAGTTCACAATGACGATATATTCTTGAAAATATTTAGAGAACGAACAGCTGTCTGGTGTTCTTATGATACAGATGATAAATGCATGAAGTCATACCATTCCACAATGTATATGTACTTCAGAACTTCATGTTATATACAATAAAAACAATGTTAAGTTTTTAAAAATTAGAGGCCAGCATTGTGGCCCAGTGGGTTAACCTGCTACTTGGAATGCATTCATCCCATATCAGAGTGCCCCTTTGAGTCCTGGTGGCCCCTCTTCCCGTCCACCTCCCTGTAAAAGCAGAAGAAAGTATTTTTGCTCTTGCCACCCTGTGGGCGACCTGGACTGAATTCCTGGCTCCTAACTTCAGCCTGGCCCAACCCAGCCATTGTGGCCATTTGGAGAGTAAACCATTAGATAGAAGATCTCTTCTCCCGCCCTCTCTCATTCTCCTTCTATCACTCTGACTTTCAAATAAATAAATAAATTTTTTTAAAAAATTGTATTTTGGGCCAGCACTGCAGCTCACTAGGCTAATCCTCCACCTGCGGCGCCAGTACTCTGGGTTCACTAGAAGGGTTGGGGTGCTGGTTCTGTCCCGGTTGGTCCTCATCCAGTCCAGCTCTCTGCTGTGGCCTGGGAAAGCAGTGGAGGATGGCCCAAGTGCTTGGGCCCTGCACCCGCACAGGAGACCAGGAGGAAGCACCTGGCCCCTGGCTTCGGATCGGTGCAGCGCGCCAGCCGTAGTGGCCATTTAGGGGGTGAACCAACGGAAGGAAGACCTTTCTCTATCTGTCTCTGTCTGTCTCTCTCTCACTGCCTAACTCTGTCAAAAAAAATATGGTATTTTGTTTACTCATTTATCTGTTCATGGGCATTCTGGATGTTCTAGCCTTTTGCTATAATGAATAATGCTGCTAAGATTATTGATGTATATGTTTTTGTGAGGATAGATCTTTTCATTTCTTTTAGGTTTATATCTAGAAGTAGAATTTCTGGGCCATGTAGTAATTCTATATTTTACCTTTTGAGGAACTGCCAAATTGTTTTCATGAGTGTGAGCATCATTTTATATTTTTATATATTTATTAGCAGTCTGCAAGTTTCAATTTCTGTGCCTCTGCCCCAACATTTGTTACCATTTGTCTTTTTGATTATAACTGTCTTGGTGTGAAGTGATGTTTCATTATGGTTTTGATTTGCATTTCCCTCCTGGCTAATGGTATTGTATATTTTTTCAGTGTTTGTGTATCTTTAAAAAAATGTTTGTTCAGATGTATGCTTTTTTTTAAATTGGGTTGTCTTTTTATTATTGATTTTTAAGAGTTTTTTATATATTAACACCTTTTTTTTGTTTTGTTTTGTTTTGTTTTGTTTTGTTTTTGACAGGCAGAGTGGATAGTGAGAAAGAGAGAGACAGAGAGAAAGGTTTTCCTTTGCCGTTGGTTCACCCTCCAATGGCCGCCACGGCCGGCGCGCTGCAGCCGGCACACCACACTGATCTGAAGACAGGAGCCAGGTGCTTCTCCTGGTCTCCCATGCGGGTGCAGGGCCCAAGCACTTGAGGCCATCCTCCACTGCACTTCCTGGCCACAGCAGAGAGCTGGCCTGGAAGAGGGGCAACCGGGAAAGAATCCAGTGCCCGACTGGGACTAGAACCTGTTGTGCCGGCGCCGCAAGGCGGAGGATTAGCCTATTGAGCTGCGGCACCGGCCTACCTTTTTGTTTTTAAAGCTCAACGTATTGAGGAAGTATCTCCCGTATGATCACAGAGCACCCTTTCATTTCTTAGTGACTTCATTATTTTTGTGCTGTATACATTGCCCCTTAGTCTCACTTCCTGTTCTACTTTCCCTCCTTGCCTAGAGCTCAACACCTTAGGGTGTTGATGGTAAGGGTAGAAATGGCGCTGTCAGCTCCAGGCTGCCTGGTGTACTGAATCCATGCCTAGAGGATCCGGGTAGTTAGCCTTATTTCCTGGTTTGGAGTTCCTGATGTCTGTGATCGCCTCTCATTGAGCAGCACTTTTGTGCATTGTGCATATGCAGTTAGGCCACAGTTAAGCTGCTTGAGCAGCCTCCCAGTGCTCTCAGTGGGTGGACTCACAGTGCCTTTTTCATACAGAAATCACTTGCTTCCTCTTGTGATATTATTCATTCCCGCATGGCCTCCTCCTGAGCCTTCTCCTCATGGGGAGCTAACCAGAGCTTATATGTTCCCACCTATCCCTCCTTTATGTATGTATTTCTCATTATAGCGCTATTACATAAAGCAGGATTACAGCTGCTGGGGCCGCCAGGACTGACATATGTGCAGCACAGGATTCACCAATAACATTGGCCAGGATCACACTTCTGCCTCATGAATAAGTTGATTTTTGGGTCAACAGAGGTTTGCGAGACTTAGCTATACTACTTTGAACTGTATCTTACATGTGTTTTATATTTAAGAAACAGAGGAAAATGCTCCCAGAGCAACAGAAGTGGAAGATAAAGGCTTTGGACCAGTTACAGGAGCAGAGAATGAGGAGCAGGGCAGATTGGAGTGCATACATGGTACCAATGAGACGAGTATTTCACAAGAAGCAAGCTTAACTCAAAGGTAAAAGAGGGAAGAGATTCTGGGTTTTGGTTTATATTCTGTTTTAGCTATTGCTGTTTGATGATAAAAGGAATTTTGTTGCTTTATGTATACTTAAAAACTTTTGAAAAACTATTGAATTATGTTATTGTTGATGTGCTTAGCTCGAGATAAATTCTCCAGCTGTTTGCTTCATTTCTGGTAAGTCACTACAACTTTCTTTCAGAGATGAAGAGGAAGAGGAGGGCTCGGAAACCGTGCTGATGCCGTCAGTTGCTCCGCTTGTTCCCCCCGAGCCAGTGGCCTGCACACTCGCTCTCGGTGAGAGCTCTGTTGACGAGCCCCTGAGACAGGAGTCTGAGGGAGGCAGTGTGCTCGCCCTTCACGTGCCGCAGGTGACGGATGCCAGCTATAACGGGGTAGTAGGGGCCTTGCCCTACTTCAAAACAGTCAAGTTTAAGTGACGTACAATAAACTTCACGCTTTTTCGTGTACAGTTCTGCAAGTTTTTGCAAATATATACATCATGTAACTAATACATGAATGGTTCCATCACCCCTCAAATTCCCTGCTATTTGTATAGTTACTTCTCTCCCTACCTCTACAACTGCTAATACTTTTTCTTTCTCGTTAGTTTACTTTAGTGTTTTGTTTTATTATTTCTTATTTTTTTAAAAATTATTTTTTTGAAAGTGAGAGTTAGACACACACACACACACACACTGAGAGAGAGAGAGAGAGAGAGAAAGAGAGAGAGAGAGAGAGAAAGTTCTTCCATCTGATGGTTCACTCCCCAATTGGCTGCAGTGGCTGGAGCTGAGCCAGCCAGGAGCCAGGAGCCGCTTCTGGGTCTCCTACGTGGGTGCAGGGGCCCAAGGACTTGGGCCATCTGCTGCTGCTTTCCCAGGCCACAGCAGAGAGCTGGATGGGAAGTGGAGCAGCCAGGACTAGAACCAGCGCCCACATGGGATGCCAGCGCTTAAGGCCAGTGTGTTAATCCGCTGCACCACAGCACTGGCCCCTGTTTTATTTTAAGATGTAGGTATTTATTTGAAAGGTACAGCAACAGAGAGGAGAGACAATTTTTGCATCCTGTGGTTCACTCTCCAGATGGCTAAAACAGCCAGGTCAAAGCCAGCAGCCAGGAACTCCATCCTGGTCTTCCATTTGGGTGACAGAGACCAAGTACTTGGACCATCATCTGCTGCCTACCCAGGCATATTAGCAGGGAGCTGGATGAAAAGCAGAGCAGTCGGGACTCTGACCAGCACCTTGGTATGGGATGCTGGTGTTGCAAGCAGTGGCTTAACCTGCTGTGCCACAACGTTGCCTGCTTTCCTTGTAGTTCTAACTTCTCCAGAATATACTGTTGTACAGAATTGTAATGAAGCATGGTTCCCGTGTTGGAGCCTAGGATAAAACAGCTAATACTCTTGTAAAATATTTGGAAAAGGACAAAAGGAAGGATTTTTTTTCTAAGATTTATTTTATTTATTGAAAAGGTGGAGTTAGAGGGAGAGACAGAGAGAGATGTTTTCCATCCATTGGTTCACTCCCCAGATGGCCACAATGACCAGGTTGGGCCAGGACTGGGCCAGGCCAAAGCTAGGAACTTCCATGTCTCCCATGTAGGTGTATGGGCCAAAGCACTTGGGCTATCCACTGCTTTACCCAGGGCATTAGCAGGAAGCTGGATTGGTAATGGAGCAGCTGGGACACGAGATGGTGCCCATTTGGGATGCAGGTGTTGCAGGAGGCAAGTTTACCTGCTATGCCACAGTGCCAGCCCTAAAGGAAGTGTTTTATACGTAGAGAACAAATTTCTTGCCTGTAACCGGGGCATATGATGAGTTCATTCATAGAGCAAGTCTTAGTTGAGCTGTTACTAGTACATGTGTATACCATGTGAGATACCAAGGATACAGATCTTTGGGAACAGATGAATAGATGCGTGGTTAAGTTCAGTTTGATAGGTACTGTGCACAAGACTCCCAGGAGTTGTCATCAACCCAGTCCAGTAAATTGGACATCTGGGCATGGGCTCCATGCGTGATTTTTTTTTTTAAAGCTCCCCAGGTGGGAGAAGTCTTGTTATTGAAGAAAAAGTATAAACTAACCAGTTAAAGGGCCAGAACATGTGTGAAATAGCATGAAATGTTCAGGGATTATAATTACAAGTGGAATGTAAATGAAGAAAGTGGTTAGCAGTAAAGCCAAAAAGGTACCTTATAGACAGATCATAAGAAGATTTTTAAAGACTAGCTAAGGAGTTTCAGTATATCCAAAGTTACAAAATCCTCAACTCTCAACTTTTTTAGTTTTATTTTGAAATAATTTTTATTTATTCATTTGTGAGAAGTGTGCACATGCATGAGGGAACTCCCATCCCCTAGTTCACTCTCCAAATGCCTGAAATATTCCTAGAGGAGATCTTAGTTTAGGTCTCCCATGTGGATGGCAGGAGTGCATTCCCCCTCCCCCTGTTACCATCACCACTGCCTTCCAGGGTATGCATTAGCAGTAATTGGAGTCAGGAGCCAGAAGCAGTCATGAAACCCAGGCACTCTGATATATGCCAACTAGCAGCTTAACTGTCTGCTGCTGGAGTAATTTCAAACCTAGAGAAAAGTTACAAGAATCTGACGAAGACCTTTCCATTCCCTTTACTTGGATTCATTCATTGTTAACATTTTGCCTCATTTGTTTGCTTTCTGTCTTGTTCTCCATCTCTATAGGCAGAAAGATACTTTTTAAAACTGAACCATTTGAAAGAAAGCTACAAATATAAGCCTTTACTCCAAATATTCCATCTTTTATGGACATTTTCTTTTCTTTCTTTTTTTTTTAAGATTTATTTATTTTTTTTTATTTGAAAGACACAGTTCAGAGAGGCAGAGGCAGGGAGAGGGGGGAGAAAGAGAGATAGTGAGAGAGATCTTCCTTCTGCTGGTTCACTCCCCAAATGACCACAATGGCTAGAGCTAGGCCAAGCCAGAGCCAAGAGCCAGGAGCTTATTCCAAGTCTCCCAGGTGGGTGCAGGGGCCTAAGTACTTGGGCCTTGCTGCTCTCCCAGGCGTGTTAGCAGGGAGCTGGATCAGAAGTGGAACAGCCAGTATTTGAACTGGCACCTGTATGGGATGCTAGCACTGCAGGTGGCAGCTTTACTCTTTACGCCATAGCACTGGCCCCTGGACATTTTCTTGCAGAGATGTGATAATACTGTGTCACACTCAGTATTATTTAAGATTGACTCAATAGTATTGTATAATGCATAATATACAGTTCCCATTCAAATTTCCCCAGTTGTCCTAGTGATGTCCAGGATGGATTTTTTTTTTTTTAAAGATTTTTTTTTTAACTGAGAGGTAGAGTTACAGACAAGGAGAGACAGACAGAAAGGTCTTCCATCCTCTGGTTCACTCCCCAAAGTGGTTCGAACTGGGCTGATCTGGAGCCAGGAGCTCCCTCCAGATCTCTAATGCAGTTGCAGGTTTCCAGCACTTGGGCGATCTTCCACTGTTTTCCCAGGCCATAACTAGAGAGCTGTTTTGGAGGAGCAGCCAGGACTTGAACTGCTGCTCATATGGGATGCTAGCACCGCAGTCAGTAGTTTAGCCTACTGTGCCACAGCATTGGCCCAATTACTGACATTGTTGATTGAACCAGTGACTGGTGTGATGGGAGTAGAGAGAAGGTTAAGGGATTTGGCTCTCTCTGTCCTGTTGCTTTGAAAATCATTTCATATTATACAAGAATTCTTTATTTGAGTGAATCAGAAGTTTATTGGCATAGCTAAACATTTCATAACACTTGAACAATTGTACATGGTTTAATAAAGTGGTGAGTTTTAAGATTTTGTTCTTTTACTTGAGAGGCAAGAGAGAAAAGTGAGCTTCTAACCATTGGTTTACTTCCTGAATGCCTGTAATGGCTGGGCCAGGGCCAGGGCCAGGGCCAGAGTCAGAGCCAGGAGCCAGGAGCCAGGAGCCTAATTACTTGAGCCGTCACCACTGCCTCCCATGGTCTGCATTGATGGGAAGCCGGAATCAGGAGCCAGAGCCTGCAATCAAAACCAGACACTCTGATGTGGAATATGAGCATCTTAACTGCTAGGCTAAATGCCTGCTCCAGCTGTTGAATTTTGAAAGAATTCTTCTGTGGTGTCACATTTTCAGGAAAACTTTTTAAAAATTAGACCTGGCTAACCTCAACCTTCATTTTAATTTTTTATGACAGTGTATACCAACTAGTATTCCAGAAGTCCAACAAGAGAATGTAATCAATCCTCAGGATTTAACAGGTATGACAAGTGTCAGAGCTGGATAGTATGATTTTTATGCCTCATGTAACTATGGAAAAGCACAGAACAGTATTTTTTTTAAGTTATATGGTAGCCTTAAATGAGGAAAAAAACTTCAAGTACTTTGTGTTTATCAATTTTGTTGTTTAGCATAAATTATCTACATGATAGATCAGATTTATTCTTAAAGAGTTATTTGTTTATTTGAAATGCAGAGTGACACACATGCATGGGGAAGAGGGGTATCTTTGGTTCACTCCAGAAATGACCACAAGTCAAGGCTCTGCCAGGCAAAGCCAGGAGCCCGTAACTCGTGAGGGGCAGGGGCCCAAGTGCTTGGCCATTGCATGCTGCCTTCGCAAGCACATTCGCAGGAGCTGGATCAGAACAGCCAGGGTGCAAACTGGCACTTTGATACGGGACGCCAGCCTTGCGAGTGGTGGCTTAACTTGGTGCATCACAACACTGACCCAGTATCGTTGTTATTCTTTATGAAGTTACTTGGTAAGGGGTGATGATATGTGATTTAGTTTTTTATTTTGATGGTAAATTGTCATGAAACTACCTTTTCAGAGATGAAATAAATGATTTTGTGTTATTTCATGGTTCACCTTTCTATTACTAACTTCTCAACTTTTTTAGTCATCCACGAAGAAGGAGAAGACGAACAAGCATTCATTCTAACTCTGGTGGAAATCCCAACTAACACAGCTGAAGAATTTACTGACGCCACTGCCCAATTAATGCCTGCCCCTTTGTTGCCAGCACCCATATTGGTGAAGTCAGTGAACACTGAAGAAAAAGGTGATAAGAGGTAATGAATGAGCTAAATTGTTTTGCTAGGAGAAAAGGCGCTTTGTGAATGGAATAGTATCAGTTGAACAAGCTGTTCACGAACATTATTTGTAATTGTTGTGGAATCTTAATTAGTAATTATATGGTAACAGAAAAGACATTTAATGTGGTTGATTTTATACCTGATAAAGATCCCATTTAAAGTATAATACTTAGAATTTGAAACTTGTTTTATATCTTAAGTTATTTTGAAAGCTAAAAAAATTTGGTAGTCTGGATACTTGTTAAAAGTAAACATATATATACAAAACTGAAATAAATGTTAACACAAAGTTGCAAAAAATGATAGAGAAGTAACATTTTTGTATATTCCTGATACTTGTATTTTAACTCCCTATTGTAGACATGTTACATTATATTTTAACCACTATTGTCTATAACACTTTATTGTCTATTAAGTACCATTAGAAATTGAAGCTTTTTATATTAGGCAGGGATTTTAGATTTTAGTTTAACTCTACAGAGATGGAAAGCATTATATACCTCAGATTTAACTCAGTATTGTAGAAGTTAGGTGAATGGAAATATGAATGGAACTTGAAACTAGTATTTTTATGGCTGTGACCATCTATATAATTAATTAGGAGGTTTTTTTTTCATTGTAATAGTTATCTTCGTTCTTACTAAGTAGCTTCTAATTCACTGTTTGAATATGTTTTTATTTTCTATGCAGTGTAAATTTACCAGTAACATCATTTATTAAAGATGACATGTATTTATCAGATTTTGGAAGAAATGATTCTAAAAAGCCTCCTGCTAATTTGGATCTTATATCTAGGAAAAGATTTCATTGCAGCCTTGATGAGAGTGACCAGGTTCCTCCTGCCAAAAAGAGTTCACTCGCGTCAGGAGATGATTGTCAAGAATACACCTCTGAGGTAAGAGAGAATCAGTTAGAAAATAACATGATCTTACTGCAGCAGCTCTTGCTTCTGTTTTTTCCTTTACTCTCTTTAAACTTTTAGACATATATAAAGATAGTTCTTATACTTTAATTCATAAATAATCCAGGAGTAGTAGGCATTTGGTTCAGTGGCTAAGTCACTGCTTGGGACAGCTCCATTGAATCAGAATGCCTGGATTGAGTCTCACCTACTCTCTTTCTGGTCTAGTTTTCTGCTAATGTGCCTGCTGGAAGGCAGCAGATGATGATTCAAGTATTTGGGTCCCTGCCACCCATATGAGAGACCTGGATGAAGCTCCAGGCCCCTGACTTCAGTCTGGCCCAGTCCTAGCTGTTGTGGAAATTTGGGGAGTGAACCAGCAAATGGAAGATCTCTCTCTCTCTCTCTCTCTCTCTGTCTCTCTGCCTTTAGACTAGAATAGAACAAAATAACATAGAATAATTTAGAATAATAATTCCAACCCAAATGGAATGAATATAATTGCTTTAAAGTAAATAATCTAGGTAAAACTGGTCTTAGGTTATAGTTTTTGACTAGTTCTAGTTGAAAATTAGTGGACATTAATCAAGAACCTCATATCCATCTCTGTGACCTTGGCTATACTACTTAATAGCTATGGTATCTTGGATATGATACTTCACCTCTCTGTAAACTTTCCTGATATTTAAACATAGTAATAATCATAATGCTTAAAGTTCTCTTTTGTCCTTAGGAATAAAACCAGAGCCTCTAGTGCCCTTTATAGTTGGCTCGTTTCTGTCTCTAGTCTGATTTTTGTGCTAGTCTCTTCCCCACTTTTTAGCTTCTCTCCATCCCTTGAATGCACTGTGTAACTCTTCCAAGTTTCCAGGGCATTTAATTTGTTGTCCCTTCTGTACAAAACATTTCCTTGCAAAGCATACCAGGCTCCTTTAGCTTAGTCATCACTGCCTTAGGGACATCTGACCAGACCACGCGTACTGGTGGCTTCTTGTTACTCTTTCTAGTACTCATCATAATTTGTAACTGCACTTTCTGAAATTTGTGAAACAGTTGATTTGGAATCTATATTCTCAAGGGAATTATTGAAGACCAATAGTTCTTGGATGATAGCGGATACAGAGGCAGTGTACTTTGATTTATCTGGTAGATAAAAATGGTATCCTATGGGCTGGCATGGTGGAGGAGCAGGTTAAGCCTCCATTTGCAATGCTGGCATCCCATATGAGTCCATCTGCTCCACTTCTGTCCAACTCCCTGCTAATGTGTCTGGAAAAGCAGTAGAAGATGGCCCAAGTACTCAGGCCCCTGCTACCTACGTGGAAGACTCAGATGAAGCTCCTAGCTTTGACCTGGCCCAGCCCAGGTTATTGCAGATATTTGGGGAGTGAACCAGCAGATGGAAGATCTCTGTCTCTGTCTCTTTTCTCTCTCTTCCCCTCTCTATAACTCTGCCTTTCAAATAAATAAAAATAAAATCTTAAAAAAAAAAAAAAAAAAGATATCCCAGGGGTCAGCATTATGGTACAGTGGGTTAAACTGCTGCCTGCAACACTGGCATCCTGTGTGAGCAACATTTTGAGTCCTAGCTGCTCTACTTTCAATCTAGCTTCCTGCTAATGTGCCTGGAAAAGCAGTGGAAATGGCCCAAATGCTTGGGCTCCTGCCCCTCACATGGGAGACCTGGAAAGGAGGCTTCACCTCGCCCAGTCTTGGCTTTAGTGAACATTTGAGGAGTGGACCAGCAGATGGACGATCTCTCTTTCTCTGTGTCTACCTCTCTCTCTCTAACTCTGCCTTTCAAATAAATAAGTAAATCTTTTCTTAATAAAATGGTATCCCAGAAGGGCTGGCATTGTTTTATATCAGATTAAGCTGCCACTTGAGAGGAAAAATTGAAGACTGATAATTCTTGGATGATGGCAGATTTATCTGGTGGATAAAAAGTAGAATCTCATGGGTTGGCATCGTGGTACAGCAGGTTAAGCTGCTGCCTATGATGCTGGCATCCCATGTGAGTGCTAGTTCAAGTCCCATCTGGCATCCCATATCAGAGTGCCAGTTGGAATCCCAGCTGCCCCATTTTCTGTCCAGCTCCTGCTAATGTGGTTGGGAAAACAGCAGATGATGGCACAAGTACCTGGGCTCACGCCAACCACATGAGAGACTCAAATGGAGTTCCAGGCTCCTGGCATCAGCCTGGCCCAGCCCTGGCCATTGCAACCATTTGGGAGTGCACCAGCAGATGGAAGATCTCTGCCTTTCAAATAAATACATGTCTTAAAATAATAATAATAATAATAATAATAATAATAATAATAAATGGTATCCCAGAGTAGTTGTGATTTCTCATGTTGTGGCCGATATTGAACATCTTTTCATATGCTTAAAAGCCATTTTTGTATCCTTTTCTTTGAAATGAGTTTTATATTCTTTACCCACTTTCAACTGGGTTGATTTTTTTTCTTATAGGTTTAGAAGCACTTTCTATTCGGTGTCTGTGATAAACTACACCTATTTTTTTTTCTTAGTTTGTCATTTATATTTTGACTGTGTTTATTATTTTTTCCTAAAATTTTTTTTGCGTAGCCTTTTATTTTAAGCATTTATTTGAAAGGCAGAAGAACAGAGAGGCAGACTGAGAGATACAGAGAGCTCATCTTTCTGCTTGTTCACTCCCCAAATACCTGCAACAGCTGCGGTTGGGCCAGACTGAAGCCAGGTGCCATTAACAGGAATTCAGTGTAGATCTCCAACATGGGTGACAGGGTCCCAACTACTTGAGCCATCCCAGGCTGCCCCCTAAGTTGTGTATTAACAAGAAGCGAGAAGGCCGGCGCCACAGCTCATTAGGCTAATCCTCCGCCTTGCGGCACCGGCACACCGGGTTCTAGTCCCGGTCGGGGCGCCGGATTCTGTCCTGGTTGCCCCTCTTCCAGGCCAGCTCTCTGCTATGGCCAGGGAGTGCAGTGGAGGATGGCCCAAGTGTTTGGGCCCTGCACCCCATGGGAGACCAGGAGAAGTACCTGGCTCCTGCCATTGGATCAGCGCAGTGCGCTGGCCATTGGAGGGTGAACCAACGGCAAAAAGGAAGACCTTTCTCTCTGTCTGTCTCTCTCACTGTCCACTCTGCCTGTCAAAAAAAAAAAAAAAGAAAGCGAGAATCAGGAGGGGAGCCCAGGCACTCCAGTATGCAGATGAGGGGCTCCCAAGCAGCATCTTAACCACCACCAAATGCCCACACCTGTTTATCTTTTTAATATGAATATTGTCTAGCCTAATGTATCCCCATGTACCTCTTAGCCAATTTTAACAATTTGTTAGCATTCCCAGGAGACATTGTTTTGCTTTGTTTTAAAAGTATGTGTAGGGCCGGCACCGTGACTCAATAGGCTAATCCTCCGCCTTGTGGCGCCGGCACACCAGATTCTAGTCCCGGTCGGGGCACCAGATTCTGTCCCGGTTGCCCCTGTTCCAGTCCAGCTCTCTGCTGTGGCCCGGGAGTGCAGTGGAGGATGGCCCAAGTGCTTGGGCCCTGCACCCGCATGGGAGACCAGGATAAACACCTGGCTCCTGCCTTCGGATCAGCGTGGTGCGCTGGCCGCAGCGCACCAGCCGCAGCGGCCATTGGAGGGTGAACCAACGGAAAAGGAAGACCTTTTTCTCTCTCTCTCACTGTCCACTCTGCCTGTCAAAAAAAAAAAAAAAAAAAAAAAAAGTATGTTCAATAATAGCATGGCAGAAAGCATAGTGCATAACTTAAATCCAAAACTAAATTTAAATCTAAAACCAGATTATACTGTGCTGTTTAAAAAAAATAGATGTACATTGGTACAGCTATTTAAGAAAAGTATAGTATCTGTTGGGCTTATTTGTGGTTTCTATTTTCTAAACTTTCTTTTTTAAAAAATTTTTATTGTTTTATTTGAGAAGCAGAGAGAGAGCAACAGACAGACCCGCAGAAAGTTCCCATCTGCTGGTACACTCCCCAGATGTCTGCGATGGCCACCCTGGGCTGAGGCAATGGCCAGGAACCGGAACCAGGAACCTCAATCCAGATCTCTTACATGGGTAGCATGAACCCAATTACTTGAGCCATCATCCTAGCCTCCCATGGTCTGTGTTGGTTGGAAGCTAGTCAGGAGCTGAGGCTAGGAACTGAACCCAGCCACTCTGATATGGAACACTCTGATATCTTAACCACTTGGCTAAACAACTGCTCCCTAAAACAGAATTGTTTGTACAAAATTCTGGAATGCATGCATACTGCATTTAGAGAGGCATGCACACATTTTTTTCATTTTCTGTCATCAACTTCATTAATCTTTTCATTTGTGGCTTTAGGGGATTACGTTATACACTGAAAGGTCTTCTTTGAGATTTAAAATAAAGTTTCTAGGGGCGGCGCTGTGGTGTAGCAGGTAAAGCTGCCACTTGCAGTGTCAGCATCCCATACAGGCGCCGGTTCAAGACCCAGCTGTTCTACTTCTAATCCAGCTCCTTGCTATGGCCCCGGAAAGCAGTAGAAGATGGCCCAAGTCCTTGGGCCCCTGCATCCGTCTGGGAGACCCAGAAGAAGCTCCTGGCTCCTGGTTTCAGATCAGCGCAGCTCTGGCTGTTGCAGCCAATTGGGGAGTGAATCAGCGGATGGAAGACTTCTCTTCTTTCTGTGTGTGTGTGTGTGTGTGTGTGCACGCGTGTTGCGCGCCTCTCAGTAACTCTACCTTTCAAATAAATCTTTTATTTTTTTTGATATATTACCTTTTTTTTTTTTGACAGGCAGAGTGGACAGTGAGAGAGAGAGACATAGAGAAAGGTCTTCCTTTGCTGTTGGTTCACTCTCTAATGGCTGCCACGGCTGGCACGCTGCGACCAGCGCACCGCGCTGATCCAAAGGCAGGAGCCAGGTGTTTATCCTGGTCTCCCATGGGGTGCAGGGCCCAAGCACTTGGGCCATCCTCCACTGCACTTCTGGGCCACAGCAGAAAGCTGGCCTGGAAGAGGGGCAACCGGGACAGAATCCGGCGCCCCGACCGGGACTAGAACCCGGTGTGCCGGCACCGCAAGGCGGAGGATTAGTCTATTGAGCCGCGGCGCCGGCCCCAAATAAATAAATCTTTTATAAAATAAAATAAAAGTTTCTAGCAGCCTAACCCACTATGCCATAATGCTGGCTCCGAACAATTATTTTCTATCTGAAGTGCTTACTAAATTTCCTCATTGTGTGCAGCTGTTTTTCAGTTAACTCTCTTGAGTTTTATAGGTAAGCAGTCATTTCATCTGCATATGTAGTTTTAGTTTTTTCTCTTCTACTTTTTAAAGCTCTAATTTCTTTCTCCTTTCTAAAAATTGTATTCAAATAACTTAAAATGTTAATAGTCCCATTATTGGACATCTTTTCTTTGTTCCTGGTGTCAGTGGGAGTACTTCCAATGTTTAGTAAGTAAAATACTCACTTTCAGACTGTGATGGATACATATTATGATGTGAAGAAAATGGTAATCCTATTTCACTCAGTTTTTTTCAAGATTGAGTATTGTTGGACACCTTTTCTATAAAGAGATAGGACTTTTCTCCTCAGAGCTGTTGAATTGTATAGACTGTGTAATACTGTGTGTTTTCTGCATTCCTGAAACAAACTCTTAGTGACTGTGATATCTTTTTTCATTAAAGTTTATTTATTTGTAAAGTAGAGTGACAGAGAGAAAGATCTTCCATCTTCAACAGATGGGACTTGGGCAGATGGAAGCCAAGAGCCAGGACCTCATCTGGACCTCCCCTGTTGGTGATCCCAGCCCACCTACTTGGACCACTGTGTCCTGCCTCTCAGAGTGCACATTAGCAGGGAGCTGGGTCAGAGGAAAGGCTCAGACTGGCACTCCAGTATGGGGTGGTCTGTAACATTTCATATGGAATTTATACACTGATGTTACGTGAGACTGGTTAACTGGTTAGGCTTGATTCATAAAAAGCATTTGAGGGGCAGGCATTTGGTACAGTGGGTAAGATGCCACTTTTAAAAAAAATTTTTTTTTTATTTGACAGACAGTGAGAGAAAGAGAGAGAAAGGTCTTCCTTCTGTTGGTTCACCCCCCAAATGGCTGCTACAGCCGGCGCTGCGCTGATCCGAAGCCAGGAGCCAGGTGCTTCTTCCTGGTCTCCCACAGGGGTGCAGGTGCCCAAGCACTTGGGCCATCCTCCGTTGCCCTCCTGGGCCACAGCAGAGAGCTGGACTGGAAGAGGAGCAGCTGGGACTAGAACCCGGCACCCATATGGGATACTGGTGCCACAGGCGGAGGATTAGCCAAGTGAGCCTCGGTGCCGGCCCCAAGGTGCCACTTTGAGTGGACTTGCCTGGTTTCAAGCCCTGGCTCTGCCCCTGATTCTGTCTTCCTGCTAGTGTGTATCTTGGGAGGCAGCAGGTGATAGCTCAAGTAGTTGTATCCCTTCCACCTACATAGAAAACCTGACTTGAGTTCTGGCTTCCAGACATTTGGGTAGTAAATCAGTGGATGAGAACTGTCTCTCAAATGAAATAAATAAAGGACACTTAACAACTGTCTTTTTACTGGACTCTGGAACAGTTTAATTAATGGTAGCAGTGTCTTTTCCATCAACATTTGGTAAGTATGCCTCCTGTAATACATGTCTGACTCTAGAGCTTTCTGAGAGATGGCATGCTTTCTTAAAGAAGGAAAGACTTAAAATTTTATGTAATAAATGGATTTCTAATGTTTTTTGTAAATTTTCTTAAAACAGGTATGTTCAAAGGAATTAATAAATGTTTTTGAGGAAGCAGGTGAGTGAAGTAAATTTTAACATGATTGAATGTTGCTGAATACCCCTGAATATTTTTGATGTATTTTCTCTGAGAGTGATTCTTTTATTCTCAGCATTTCTTCCCTTCAACAACTGCCTTTTAGTTGAAGATGAAGGAATGTTTAAATCGGTACTTACCATTACCTGAAAATTCACTTAGAGCCAGACATCTTTTCAGGCTTAAGTCACCTATGGAAGCCCAAAGGATGTTAGAATAAACTCTCTCAAGGATATTAAACCATTTAGGGTCCAGTTCCCTCATAAATAAGACAACCAGACATATTTATCCTGTATTTTATACACTTGTTATCAATTTTTTATGGTGTTATTTCTCTTTTCTTTCAAACTTAATGTGCCTTAAGCTTATCATTCTCATCTTTAGCCATTGCTTAACTGTGACAATGCCACTTGTGAATTAAAAAGAAGTTGGTAATGACATTTAACAGAGTTAACCATGGGAAGGTTCAATAACCTTGGTGGTTCTCATTCTTTACAACATTGTCACAGATTTTACCTCAGTTGTCGCAACTGGGACTGTGAAACTGACACGTGATTGGAGTTTCTGTTTTCTAATAATGTCCAATATTTCTCCCATCTCTTCCTGTCCTGTAAAAGCATTTGACAAATCACAGTGCACTGAAATGCTAGTCAATGTGTTCCATCGCATCTGTAATTGGGTTGTTTGTTTCAGTGGGTATACTTGCCAACTCCATTCCCCCTTTACTCTGCTAGAAAATTTCCACTGGGACTAGGCCTGAAAAGCAGCTATCTTAAAGGAAAAAAATTTTTTTTAATTTAACGAGAAATTTCTCCATGTTTTGTGCTAATTAAATGCTTTTCAAGGTTTTTAAAATACTATTTAAGGCCTCTTTAAGTGTTTGAGATTCTATGGGCCTAATTTTTCCATGTGGCCATGGAATTACTGCCTCTGCTTTGGGTTAGTGTTTCTATATTATAATAGCCCTAGATTTTTAGAACATCATCATCAAATTCAAGAAATATTCATAGAAAAAGATTTTATAGGCAAGATATTGTGATATGACTATTTTATATCTGACTACAGAGGCTGTTGCAAATTTTTTACCAGTTATATTAATAGTTCTAGTAACTCCACTAATTATAATTTAGCCTAATCTTTTTAGGGTAGGTTTATCATAGAGTGGCCCTTCCAATACTGTGATTAAATTGCATTATTTCGATGTATGTGCTTACTGTTTGCCTTCCGGTTTGTTTTTTTTTTAAGGGAAGTCTTACAAGGGTCAAGATATTTCTCCTACCATAGGAAGCACGTTGAGTCCAGAACCTCAAAAGGAACACCGTGAATCAACTCTGCAAAGTATAGGATCTAGAACTGTTGATAACATTGGCCATACACTTGGAGAGAAAAGTGTGCCTCAGTTACCTCAGGTTGAGACAACAGTGTCTGATAAGGAAGGAAGGACTGATGCTGCTTGTACGTCTCAGCAGATGGAGAGCAGGGCACCTGCCACAAAGCCGCCACTGTCCAGGTACCACAAGACAACCTTCAGTGCAAGCTTCTCTCTCTCCGTCTCTCTTTCTCAGTGTATAAATATGAAGTACATGAAATGGCTACAACTTAGGTGTATCTGTAAAGATGAAATCTAGCACTGTGATGGCATTTTAGAAACCCAGTCTGTACCAGGAACGGAAAGGGAAGAAGTTTCAGCAGTTGGGAGTACAGAGATATTCCCGATAAGCATTCACTGCAGACATCCAGACTCTTAAGTGCTGCTACGACGGCTGTTTTAGATAGGAACTCTTAAACTGTGTTGTACACCTTTTCCAGATCATCCATGGTGATTCTGATTGTCACCTATTCTGCCATATGGGAGCTGCTCATACTCAGGTGGATGGTAGGAGACAAGAGGCTGATGTTTGAGATAACTCTGGAGCTTGCTTTTTTGAAGTCCCAGATAAATAATATGTTCTTTTTCTCTTTCATGGCATACCAACAAAGTAAAGCATGGTTTCCTATTTGTGAGAGTAAGTGTGGAATTTAAGCCCAAAGCCAGCTTCCCCCACATTGGTTTTCCTCAGAGTCTATAAGCAAGTTTTTGGGCTATTGATAACTGTTGGCTTGTCAGCAATACTCAAAAAGCTTACATGGTGAGGGAAACGGTGGGAAAGGACTGTGTTGCTTAAGTAGGCGTATTTAGTAAATCTATTTTGTTGTTACTAAAATTTCAAGTAGTAAAGCTTAAAATGTTTTGTCTGGCCTTGGAAATGTGCTGAAAATAGACAGCGGGAAGTATCCTGAGGGTTTGGGTGAAAACAGCTTGGAAGTAGTGTTTTAGAACAGAGGTCAGAGGACAGCACACTTTTTGTAAATGGGCACACAGTACATATTTTAGGCTTTGTGGAACTGTGGCCTATATTACAACTACTCAGCTCTGCAGTTGCAGTGCAAAAGTAGCAATAAACCATGTGTAAACAAACAGATGTGCTCCAGTAAAATCTACTTAGAGATTCAGGTTGGGCTGTACCTGGCTTGGTTGACCACAGTTTGCTGACCATTGCTTCAGAGCCTTACTTGCTACTCAAAGTGTGGTTCTAGGACCAGCAGCAAGGACAGTGTTAGGAGTGCAGGACTTGGGCCACACCTGCTATCAACTGTGTAATGATCTTCATTATAGTAAGATACTCATTTGGGAAGCACTGCCTGTCACAGCGTGGTGGTATCAGTACTCCACACAGATATAGGGGCCCAAGGACTTGGGCAATCCTCCACTGCTTCCCTAGGCCATTAGCAGAGAGCTGGACCAGAAGAGGAGCAGCCGGGATATGAGCCCACACCCATGTGGGATGCTGGTGCTGCAGATGAAGGCTTAGCCTACTATGCCACAGTGCCAGCTCCTTGAAACACACTTTTCAAAAACAAGTATAACCTGGTCTTATCTTTCTGGGACCCAGACCTGCTTACACAGCAGGAAGAATAAAGCCACCAACTTTTTAAAAAACATTTTTTTCTTTCCCCTTTATTTTAAAAAAAAATTTAAGTTATACAAATTTTATGTGTATATATACAGATTTAGCAACATAGTGATACTTCCCACCCTACCCTCCCTCCCACTTCTTCCTCCCTCTCCTATTCCCACTTTTAATTTTTACAAAGATTTGTTTTCACTTCACTTAATGATTGTAAGGTTAAACCTACACTAAGTAAAGAGTTCAACAAATAGTATGAAGGAAAAAAACACTGTTCTTCAACAGAAGAGACAAGAGCTGTAAATAGTCATTGAATCTCAAAATGTCCATTTTACTGTAATACATTACATTTTAGGTACTTTATTAGTTACCCCAGATCAGGGAAAACATATGATATCTGTCTTGTTGGGACTGGCTTATTTCACTTAGTATAATTGTCTCTAGTTGGATCCATTTTGTTGGAAAAGACAGGATTTCCTTTTTTTTTTTTTTTTTTTTTTTCCTGCAGCTGAGTAGAACTCCATAGTGTATATACTATAGTTTCTTTATCCAGTCAACAGTTGATGGACTCCTGGGTTGATTCCCTATCTTAGCTATTGTGACTTGAGCTGCAGTGAATATAGGGGTACAGATAACTCATATGCTGATTTCTTCTGGTTTGGGTGAATTCCCAGGAATAGGATGGCTCGATCATATGGTAGGTCTATATTCAGATTTCTGAGGTAAAGCCACCAACTTTTACATCGCCTGGCTAATCATGGAAATATGTCCAGGCTTCAAATAACTTGAGTTTTAATTTTTTTCTAGGCAGAGCAATGTAAGATTAAAATGGGGAAAGATATTTAATATTTAATGTTAAGCTTTAAAAAGAAACCTGCTGTCATTGCTATGTATCTTCATAGAGGACTATGATGAGAAAGTACAAAAGACACTGTCATTCAGAGAAAAAAAAATCAATGTGTCTCTCTAGGTATTCTTGAATAACTTTTTAATTTTGCATTTCTAGACCTGGCAGAAGACCCTTGGGATTTTTATCTTTAATATGTTCAAAAAATAGTCTGGAGTCTGATGAACCCACTCAGGTCCATAGAAAGAAGCGCCTAAAACCTCTTATACCTGTATCAAGACAGAATTTGAAAAGGTCTACCCCACTCAATGAAGGCCAGGAAAAAAATGCGGAGTCCTCTGATGCGCTTCCATCTCCAGGTGTTGTTGCTAATGCTCCGTCTGAGAATGCTGGCGATTCAGCAGCTCAGGTGTGTGGTGACCACTCTGTTGTTTGTGTAAAATGGGTTGGGTTTCATACTTAACTGGGGAAACATCATAATTGCTATTTGAATATCAGAAATTATTTCACAGCAGTTGCATCTGGCTCCTCCCCATGGCGTCCCCTCCATACTGAAAAGTTAGCTATCAAATTAAGAAGTTACAGCTCTGTAGTATCGAATTAGCCATACGTGTACACACAGTTACCATTACTTTAATTTAAAGCCCACTTCTGACTTGTGGTAGCAGAATGAAGCAGTGCTTGCATTTTATTTGCCTTAGGAGACATGTCCTGACACCTATAAGAATTTAAGGGACTATGAATTGTTTGTGTGTTTCATTTCTGTGTGTTTCTTTCTTTTCTTTTTTTTACAAGCAGAGTTAGACAGTGAGAGAGAGAGAGAGACAGAGAGAAAGGTCTTCCTTCTGTTGGTTTACCCCCCAAATGGCCCCTATGGCCAGGGTGCTGTGCCGATCCGAAGCCAGGAGCCAGGTGCTTCCTCCTAGTCTCCCATGCAGGTGTAGGGCCCAAGCACTTGGGCCATCCTCCACTGCCTTCCTGGGCCACAGCAGAGAGCTGGACTGGAAGAGGAACAACCGGGACAGAATCCGGCGCCCCGACCGGGACTAGAACCCGGTGTGCCAGCGCTGCAGGCGGAGGATTAGCCTATTGAGCCGCGGCGCTGGCCAAGATTATTTCCTTAATTTTAATAGTAGGAAATTAAATTGTTGGGTCCATATGAACATATTTAGAAGTCAGTATTTATTGGCATATTGTTTTTGAAGCAGATGATATCCATTTAGGTTATGATTAGCAGTATCTAAATGTTGTGTTGCATTTTTCTTTTTATTTCTTTTTGTTTGTTTGTTTCCCAGAAACCTTTTATTTAAGGAATACAAACTTCATGCATTTCATAAATACAACTTTAGGAACATCGTGATTCTTCCCACCCTACCTGCCCTCCCACCCTTCTTTCTCCTCCCTCTGCTATTCCCATTCTTATTTTTTAAAAATAAGATCTATTATTAATTAATATACATAAGATTAACTCTATACAAAGTAGAGTTCAACAAACAGCGTGAAAAAAAAAAAACTGTTCCTCCACAATTGAGACAAGTGCTGTTCAAAGTCTTCATATCTCAAAGTGTCAATTTCACTTCTATAGATTATCATGCATTTTTATTTTCACTGTCTTCTTTAGGACTCTCGTGATCAACCCTTATTGACAGAAGAGTGTAAAAGTGGCCAGAAGCAGGCACCTGCGGAGGAGCCAACCTCAGTCTCTGAGTATTTCTTCAATGATATCTTCATTGAAGTGGATGAAACAGAATAAGACATTCTTAGGTTTTTTATCTTTTTAATTTCTGGACTCAGTTACATCAACAAAGCAGTATTTAGCAAAAAAGGAAAGGAAAAAAAAATCACTGTCTGTTTTTCTTTAGATTGATTTTGAATATTTAAGGAGCTTGAAGCTTGATTGGAAGCTTTTGTAATCAGTGGAAAAGATTGCTTGAGGTTCCTTCCTTCTGATTGATTCAGCATTTTGGAAGTACCAAGCAATTAGGACCTGCTTTCTCAGACAGAAATGCAGCTCTTGTTTACATTCTGACTCTTCCTGTGCGGAGCACACATGGACATTGGGAATGTCGTGGATAAATATCTCTGTACAAATCACAGTGCCGACGTCTTTGGAGGTTGATTGTATTTAACATTTTGTGAACTTCTCTTTGGAAGGTTTTTTTTCTTTGTCTGTTTTTTGGGGTGATGATGAAGGCCTTTTCAGTTGCCTTTAAGTATAGAAAAGCAAATTGTGAAATTCCACTTTAGTATGCTAAGATTAAAACTTTTCTATTATCAGCTGTTTGGCTGACTGAAAAATATGTATTTTTCTAATTCATGGTGATGTAACATTAGTCCTAATTGAAGAACTAGTATTTAAAGTTATTATTTATAAAATGACACATCAGAGAGCTTATTTATTTTTAAATTTTTTATTTAAAATGCTAGTCAGTTTTAATTATTTTCATCCCTCTGATTGTGGGTAAGGGAGGCATTAACAAATTTTGTCTCCTTTTCCTCTTTAATTTTAAAGATATTTAAAATGATACAACTAAAATGTTTGGGTAGTGTATATGTGTTGAATACTTTTTTTCATCGTTTATTATCTTTGTACTGTGAATTTTTTTGTTTTTATTTCTTGAATAATCTCAGGATTTTCATGGGTGAGAAAAACTCGTAAGTTGATTTATGAAAAAATTTCCATACAAAACGCAATCTCCTATATACACACATACACACTCCTTTTTAAAAAAAAAAAACAAAAACCTACTTCTTGATAGTTTTTCCACCATTAATTTCTGCTCAAGGAACTTCTTAGGCCTTTAAGTACACAACATAATTTTGATGTTAAAAGTAGAAAATAATGTAATAAGACTTTATATAAAAGTCAGTGATTACCATCAATATGAATTTAGGGTTTTTAATTTTGAAGCTTCATGATTTACATATTATTAAATAGAGTAGATAATTATCTGTTACCTATTCCAGCAAATCTTAGGAGTTCAAATTAAACTTCTCCAAGAGCAGATTGATTGTGGTTTTATTTGCAAAGCTTTTTGAGTTGGAAACATTTTGTGCAGAATAATCTGGGCTTTGCCAGATGTCACCGTGGCAGCCAGACAAGCCTGCCCTTTGAGTGGGAAAGCAGCCACAGACAGTACTTGAATGGAGAACCGTGGCTGAATTGGGCTCCTAGTTTGATTTGACCCCTGTGGTGCTGACGTGTCTATGTATGAGTTGTTGAAATCATGACTTGTGCCTAAAAGTCTGATGTGTGGATTGCATTATGAACTGATCAGATTTTTATTGGGAAGATATTTTAAAGTCCAGATAATTGTGTCTATATGTTGAAACACTGGTAGCCAGTTTTCAGGCTCCTTAGTAAGAAGGAGTGTGGCTCAGCAAGTGTAACAGTAAAGCTAATCTGTTGAAATGATTGCTGTAAGAGCTTTCGTATTCATTGCCTTATAGTAAAATTTACAGTAACTTTGTCACAAGAGAGGATGTATAAACTGGGAGATTCTCTATAGATATGCATTTATTTATTTTGTGTGATTAATATGTTACAAAAATCATGGAGTAAACCACATTGCTATTTTATAACTTGTTTTTGTAAATTCTAAACAATCTCATATTCTGAAAAGGCTTCCTTCTCTTAATTAATGTTGAGTATTGGATGTCCATGACTGTTATCCCTGTGTAATATTTATTTTTTAACTTTGTCCACATCTATTCCTGCTCATCTACAGTAAAATAATTTTATGGAAGATAAAATTACTGTACAAAGAATACAGAAGGCATTCCTTTTATTAGAGAATAAAGTTGGCCAACTAAATTATCCTAGTTTTTCTTAAAATGGATCTTGGGCAAAGAGAAACATAATCAGTGTATTTATCTTGTAAGATGGAAAGACCTATGCTGAGTCTGATTAATGTAAGAAGATGTTGCAAAGAATTGATTTTATAAATCTTAAAGGAGATGTGATTGAAGGGATTTATCTTTTCTTGATTTTTCCTTCTGAACATTGATGTCTTTAGAAAGTGATCAACATGATGGTTTCAGGGCCTAATTGTTGGTAAATGGTTGAGACTCAGATAAAAATGTTAATATCCACTGTTTACCACCATGTTATTTGAATTAGAAGTGACCATGTATATTATCTTGCTTGAAGAAGTATTTGACAAAAAAAAGCAGTATCTGTCATTTGTAAATTTTCTTGTTCTAAAGAAAGCATTATGTTCTATAGATATAAATTATGTAAATAAAAGTTATTTTATACCATTTCTATTGTGTCCTTTTCAAACAAGTTATTTATGTTCAGTTAACCAAACCAGTTACTGTTTTCACCTATACTGTGCACTTACTTTCTTCCTTCTGTAAAAACACAGCTGGAAGAATTAATTTTTATTCTTCTAAGCTTGCTATGTTTTGCTCTTGTAAGAGTAAAGAATAAAGAACAGCCTGCCCCCATATCTCTGACATGTAAAAAATTGCTTACATTTATTTTCTCCTTCTATAATGAATTTCTAAATATATGAGCTTGATCTGTTTTACTCATTTCTTTTCCTCTTCTTCTACCACACACTATGTTTTCTCTGTAGAGAAAGACAAATGGGAAACTTTAGACCTGGATATAATATAAAGTTGGATTTACAAAGTAGATATTGGCAGAATCTGAGTTGGCCAAAAAGTTTAGTCGAGAGAAATGTCTGGAAACTTTCCTGAAATGTAGGCAGTCTAGTCATTTCTCCAGATACTTGGCCTTGAGTTTTGCTATACTATCAAAGAGCTGCTCATATGGGCTGCATTTTTTTGTCTGCCCATTTTTAGGGACAATGTCAAGTACAGAAGTCTAAAAAAATAGTTTTTATTATAATGATGCAGACTTTGTTTATTATCATCTAGTATCCTATTTATGACAACCTATATTTTGTTCTAGTGCTAGGAATAATTGTGTTTCTTTTCGATTAATTTTTTTTTAATATGTGGTGTATCTGAATCTTCGTATTTTCTTTCGAAGGGCAAAGTCAAACTGGGAACCAACATGTTACAAGGTAGAATACTTTATGTCACACATTTTGCATATTAAATTCATTCTCATTTCCTCCCGTCTAGATTTTTAGAAACCTGTCACCTTTTCAAAATAAGAAGCTATGATTTATTAAACTGGGCATAGTGCTAACCTCTTCACTTTTCCCTTCTGTACCTGTCAGTTAATCTAATGTCTTCCAGGATTAAACATGGGTTCCTTCCTCTTTTTTTTTTTTTTCTTTTTTTTTTTTTTTTTTAAAGAGATTTATTTGTTTGAAAGGCAGAGAAACAGAGGGGGGAAAGACAAAGAGATTTTCCTTTTTTTTTTTTTTAAGATTTATTAATTTATTTGAAAGGCAGAGTTACAGAGAGGCAGAGGCAGAGCGAGAGGTCTTTCATCTGCTGGTTCATTCCCCAAATAGTTGCAACCACTGGAGCTGTTCCAATCTGAAGCCAGAAGCCAGGAGCTTCTTCCAGGTCTCCCACATGGGTGCAGTGGCCCAAGGACTTGGGCCATCTTCTGCTTTCCCAGCCATAGCAGAGAGCTGGATTGGAAGAGGAGCAGCTGGGACTTGAACCGGTGCCCATATGGGAAAGCTGACATTGCAGGCAGCAGCTTTACCCGCTACGCCACAGTGCCAGCTCTGAAAAAGATTTTCTGCTGGCTTACTCACCCAAATGGCTGTAACAGCCATGTCTGGGATAGGGTGAAGTAAGGAGCCAAGAACTCCATCTGGGCCTCCCATGAGGGTGGCAGGGGCCCATACAGTAGGGCCATCATCAGTTGCCTTCCCAGGCATGTCAGCATGGAGCTGAATTTGAAGCAAATCAACTTGGAATCAAACTAGCACTTTAGTATGGTATGCTATTGTTCTAAGGAGTGGCTGAACCTGCTGTCCAACAATGCTAGCCCCCACTATCCTCCTTTTATTAGGTTGAGCCATATTATCTGTGTTCATTTCCTTTGGATTAATACCCCTTAGTGGGGTGCTAAATCGTATGGTAATGTCCCTATTGAAGTTGGTGAATTACCCAGTTCTCTTAACTGTTGGTTCAGCGACTCTGTAATAACCTTTATGTTTCCTATTGGAAACATCTTCCATTGGATACTAGAACCTCCAAATACATAAAGGTTGAGGGCAAAGAGATGGGAAGCAATAATCTGCAAGTGGCATGGTGAGAGGGGCTGCTCCCCGTTAAGCTCTATAGTTTTAAGACTTGTGTATTCTGACTCTGAGGAAGACGGCACTTTACATTGGCTGCTAGTTTTAAGGCATATACAACATTGTCTTCTCTTCTTGACTAGAACTCTTTCAACTCAGTCTTCATGAGGCCATTCCACCCAGCAGCTACTTCTTTATTTTTATTTATTTGAAAGGCAGACAGATGTTCCATCCTCTGGCTCACGCTCCAGATGCCCACAACAGCTGAAGCTAAGCCAGGCTGAAGTCAAGAGATACCTGCACCACCATGTTTATAGCAGCCAAAACATGGAATCAACCAAGGGGTCCATCAGCAGATTAAGTGGATAAAGAAAATTTGGCATGTCTACACAATGGAATATTGTTCAGCTATTTAAAAAAATGAAATTCTAACATTGCAGCAAAATGGATGCAAGTGCCGAACATCATGTTGAGTGAAATGCCACACAGGGAAAGACAAATACCACGTTCTCCCTCATGTATGTGAGCTAAAATTAAAAATGGGGGGAAAAAAGCCTGCATATATCGTTATTACTACAAATATAGTTTTGTCAAACTTTATTTTATGTCTTTGCCAAAGCAATGGTTAACAATGTTATACTGGGGCAGGTTTTAGGCTGTAAAGCCACTGCCTATGACACCGACATCCCAGTTCAAGTCCTGGCTGCTCCACTTCCAATCCAGCTCCCTGCTAATGGCCTGGGAAAAGCAGTGGAAGATGACCCAAGTGTTTGGACCCCTGCCGCCCAAATGGGAGACCCGATGGAATTCCAAACTCCAGGCTTTGGCCTGGCTCAGTGCTGGCCATTGTAGCCATTTAGGGAGTGAACCAGTCGATTTAAGATATTCTCTTTCTTTCTCTAACTCTGACTTTCAAATAATAATAATAAAAAAGTTATACTACCAAGTTTTAATGACCTGTGATTACTCTCAAATTTGCTGTATGTGGGTGAAATGGTCATCTTTCTGTCTGAATGTTGTTTACAGCCCTTCCTATATCTACACTAAACTGGGGTCTTCTGGCTCTACTTGTTGAACTCTTTATTAAATGGAGCATTAAGCCCTGGACAGTGATGCAAATTAAAAAATATGTTATCTCAGAAAAAAAGAATAGAGAAGGAGGAAGGGAATATCATTATATTCTTAGAATGTATCTACTAACTATATTCAGTCTGTTGAAAACAAACTAAAAATTAATTAAAAAAAAAAAAAGGTTGCTGGCAGAATGCTGTTGGCACACAGACAGTTCCACACCAAGAACATGAATATCCCAATTAAAAAAAAAAAAAAAGCTTTGAGGCCGGCGCCGCGGCTCACTAGGCTAATCCTCCGCCTTGCGGCGCCGGCACACCAGATTCTAGTCCCGGTCGGGGCGCCAGATTCTGTCCTGGTTGCCCCTCTTCCAGGCCAGCTCTCTGCTGTGGCCCAGGAGTGCAGTGGAGGATGGCCCAGGTGCTTGGGCCCTGCACCCCATGGGAGACCAGGATAAGTACCTGGCTCCTGCCATTGGATCAGCGCGGTACGCTGGCCGCAGCGCGCTGGCCACGGCGGCCATTGGAGGGTGAACCAACGGCAAAGGAAGACCTTTCTCTCTCTCTCTCTCACTGTCCACTCTGCCCGTCAAAAAAAAAAAAAAAAAAAAAAAAGCTTTGTTCCCTGTGTGACGATGGAAGGGGTCCTGTGTAATCAACCTGCCACCGGGTCTCCCTGGTGAATGTCAGGTAGGTAAGGAGGTGGTAGCAGGGAGGGGCCGTGGGCACCAGCTCTCCCTGCATGCCCTGCCTGTGCTGCAGCTCCACCTGCACTGTCCCAGCCCTGCAAAACTGCCACTGCCACTGGGAACCAGCACCAGCCAAAAATCACCGGCATGGCTGCCAATGGCATCCCCATGAGGACCTTTAGCTAACTGTGTCATAATAAAGTTACCATGGCTGACACCCCTACATTATGCACCTTCACCATGACACTTTCCAAAAAAAGGCAAGGGAATGAATGAGTGGCACTCATCTCTGCCCGTATGAATATGCAATGAAACCCCACTCCAGACAACACCCCTTGTGCCTCCAGTCGTATAAAGGGAGGGGCCAAACCTTGTTGAGTGCAGCTCACTCTTTGAGTATGGGCACACTCTCTTTCCAGTGTGTACGTTCACTTTGCAAGAAGATAAATCTTGTTTCTCTGCTGACCTTTACCTGTATCCGGTCCTTGAATTCTTTCTTGTGTCAGAGACAAGAACTCAGCCATGCTACACCACAACCCATGGAGCCATTCAGGAGGCTCAGCACTGGTCTTTGCTGCTGCAGGCTGGGCACCCAGCAGTGGTGCAGTCACATCATTCTTGGTGAGAAGGCCTTTCTGCCTTTCTGTGGATTCTCTGCTGCAGTGGGCACTTAGAGCAGGGCCCATTATAAGCTCATTTACAGTGGGCAGCAGGGAAAGGTTGTGAGACACCTGAAAGATGAGTGACCTCATCCATCTGATCATGGACACTCTCTGTGCATATTTACATGGGACAAAAATATTTTCATACTCTGTGCCTATTTTGAGAGGCTTATACTCAAATTTTGCCTCCAGATTTCTTGATTACCAGTTTTCCATCTTTATTCTTCGCAAATTCCTGACTAGGCTGCTAATCTTTAGCTCCTGAGTTGATGTAGATCCAAACCTTGGAAGCTTCATCCAGACCTCCCACATGGGTGCAGGCGCCACTTGGGCCATCCTCCACTGCTTTCCCAGGCACATCAGCAGAGACGCTGGATCAGAAGAGGATCAGCCAGGACTTAAGCCACCACCCATATGGGATGCTGGCGCCACAGGTGGAGGCTTAGCCTCCTATGCCACAGCGCCAGCATCCTGTATGAGTGCCGGTTAAAGTCCTGGCTGCTCCACTTGCCAGGAGCCAGGAACTCCATCTGGATCTTCCACATGGGTGGCAAGGGCCTAAGTAAGCCCATAATGAGGGGGCTGGATTGGAAGTGGAGCATCCTGGACTCGAATCAGTGCTCTGATATGGGATGCTGGTGTTGCAGGCAGTGGCCTAACCCACTGTGCCACAACACTGGCCCCTGGAATTGTGTTTCTGATAAGTTCCCTGGGAACCATCTCTTTGGAATGAAGCCATCAAGGGACAGTGCCCGTCTATGGAAGCGTAGGGGCCTGACTTCAGTGGGCACCTGGCAATCTGCAAACCACTCCTGTCATAAAGACAGGAAGAGTTAATTTTCCTGTCGATAAGGGCAATCAGCAAGCACAGGTGGCTGCCCCAGTTACCAGGTGAGTTTAGTTTGAACCCTGTGTGACAGATCGTGCTGTTCGATCCTTTTGAGAACCACCCATTGCTTATCTTGAGAACACGTGTGAAATGGGTGGCCCTTCTTTGTCTCTGCTCTCTCCAGCTGCTTGCCTGTGATGCCCATCATACAAAGCGATCTGCCTTCTCTTCTACTTTTTTTTTTTTTTGACAGGCAGAGTGGACAGTGTATGTAGCTGTGCATAAAGGGTCAACTCAGCAGGCTCAGAGTGTTCAAGCCTTGCACATTCCAAAGACAAACAGCTCTAGACCAACTCCTAGAGATATCCCACAAACCCTGGGAACATCCTGCCAACAACAGTGCCTTTGTATGCCTCAGGCCTTGGGCCATGCCAGAGAGTCAATGCTATTTCATGTGAACTTTAACCTGTGTCCTTTTTTTTGGACAGGCAGAGTGGACAGTGAGAGAGAGAGACAGAGAGAAAGGTCTTCCTTTTTGCCGTTGGTTCACCCTCCAATGGCCGCTGCGGCCGGCGCGCTGCGGCCGGCACACCGCGCTGATCCGAAGGCAGGAACCAGGTGCTTCTCCTGGTCTCCCATGGGGTGCAGGGCCCAAGCACTTGGGCCATCCTCCACTGCACTCCCTGGCCACAGCAGAGAGCTGGCCTGGAAGAAGGGCAACCGGGAAAGAATCCGGCGCCTCGACCGGCACTAGAACCTGGTGTGCTGGCGCCGCAAGGCGGAGGATTAGCCTATTGAGCCGCAGCGCCAGCCTACCTTCTCTCCTTCTTTTGTGGAGAGGTTTTTCTGGGTTGGCAAGACACTTTGCTTTTAATTATGTATTTCCCAACAGTACCAACATACATAACCCTAGCTCAATGATTAAAATCAGGAAGTTGAAATTTGTACAATATTATTAACTAAAAGATTATAGAATTTCAAAAAGTAAAAGGTAGGGGCCGGCGCTGTGGCAGAGCAGGTAAAGCTGCCACCTGCAGTGCCAGCATCCCATATGCATGCTGGTTCGAGTCACAGCTGCTCCACTTCCGATACAGCTCTCTGCTATGGCCCGGGAAAGCAGTGGAGGACGGCCCAAGTCCTTGGACCCCTGCACCTGTGTGGGAGACCTGGGAGAAGCTCCTGGCTCCTGGCTTCAGATCAGCGCAGTTCTGGTGGTTCACTCATTGGAGAGAGCACCAGTGGTGGGAAGACCTCTCTCTCTCTGCTTCTCTTCCTCTCTCTGTTTAACTGACTTGAAAATAAATAAATAATTTTTTTTTAAAAAAAGTAAAAGGTATGTGGCTTTGCATGTTTGTCTATCATTCTTTGAAACTCGATTACCTGTACAGGTTCTCCGCCATAGTCAAGATACACACACTGTTCCATAGCTCCCAAAGCCCATCTGTGCTGTCCTGTGTGGTCATTTCCCCTCCCTCAACCCCTAGCCCCTGTCAACCACTTATCTATTTCCCCATCACTACACTTTTTCATTCCAAATGCACTATTCAAATGGACTCATACAGTGTGTAGCTGTGCATAAAGGGTCAACTCAGCAGGCTCAGAGTGCTCAAGCCTTGCACATTCCAAAGACAAACAGCTCTAGACCAACTCCTAGAGATATCCCACAAACCCTGGGAACATCCTGCCAACAACAGTGCCTTTGTATGCCTCAGGCCTTGGGCCATGCCAGAGAGTCAATGCTATTTCATGTGAACTTTAACCTGTGTCCTTTTTTTTTGGACAGGCAGAGTGGACAGTGAGAGAGAGAGACAGAGAGAAAGGTCTTCCTTTGCCGTTGGTTCACCCTCCAATGGCCGCTGCGGCCGGCGCGCTGCGGCTGGCGCACCGCGCTGATCCGAAGGCAGGAGCCAGGTGCTTCTCCTGGTCTCCCATGGGGTGCAGGGCCCAAGCACTTGGGCCACCCTCCACTGCACTCCCTGGCCACAGCAGAGAGCTGGCCTGGAAGAGGAACAACCGGGACAGAATCTGGCACCCCGACCGGGACTAGAACCTGGTGTGCCGGTGCCTCAAGGCGGAGGATTAGCCTAGTGAGCCGCGGCGCTGGCCACCTGTGTCCTTTCACTGTAAAAATCACAAGT
The DNA here is from genome assembly GCF_964237555.1 of Oryctolagus cuniculus. Taxonomy (NCBI): domain Eukaryota; kingdom Metazoa; phylum Chordata; class Mammalia; order Lagomorpha; family Leporidae; genus Oryctolagus; species Oryctolagus cuniculus. The sequence goes on along the minus strand of NC_091445.1, from coordinate 39,419,956 downwards.
ATGAATATAACAACTTTTGGAGTTCTGTAAATCCTTCTAGTTAATCAGGAAACTCGGGGCAATTTTCTTTTACATAAACTAATTTAAAATTTTAGTCATTTATTTATTATGTTTATTTGAGAGGCAGAGAGAGAGAGAAACTACCAGAGAGACAGAGAACTCTCATCCACTGGTTCACTCCACAGATGCCTGGGATGGTCAGCACGGGACTGGGCTGAATCTGTGAGCCAGGAGCTCAATCCAGGTCACCTGGGCAGGAACCCAGTACTTGAGCCATCACCTGCAGCCTCCCAGGGTCTGCATCAGCAGGAAGCTGGAGTCAGAAGCCTGAGTGAGGCCAGTGCCATGGCTCACTAGGCTAATCCTCTACCTGCAGCGCCGGCACCGCGAGTTCCAGTCCCGGTTGGGGCGCCGGTTCTGTCCCGGTTGCTCCTCATCCAGTCCAGCTCTCTGCTGTGGCCCAGGAAGGCAGTGGAGGATGGCCCAAGTTCTTGGGCTCTGCACCTGCATGGGAGACCAGGAAGAAGCACCTGGCTCCTGCCTTCGGATTGGCACAGCGTGCCGGCCGTAGCGGCCATTTGGGGCTGAACCAAAGGAAGGAAGACCTTTCTCTGTCTCTCACTAACTCTGCCTGTCAAAAAAAAAAAAAAAAAAAAAAAAAAAGCCTGAGCGGGATACTGAGCTTAGGCACTCCACTATAGGACATGTGCATTTTGACCACTAGGCCAAATGCCTGCCCCCTACTGCAGGTAATATGCTATCATACAGATTGGTCATAATTGGCTTATCCTTTATCTGTTAGTGGGCACTTGGATGGTTTAGTTTCCGTGTATTACAAATGTATACAATACATTTGTATATATTACAAATGTTGTATATATTACAAATGTATTACAATATAAATGCTGTTATAAATATTTCATTTTTAAAAGATTTATTTATTTATTTGAAAGGCAGAGAGAGATCTTCCATTTGCTGGGTCACTACCCAAATGGCCATCACAGCTGAGGTTGGGCCAGGGCAAAGCTCGGAGCCTGGAACTCCATCTGTGTCTCCCATGTGGGGAGGTGGGAGGGGTCCAAGCACTTGGGCCATCTTCTATTGTCTTCCCAGGTGCATTAGCAGGGAGCTGGATAGGAAGTGGAGCAGCCGGGACTCGAATGAGTGCCCACATGGGATGCTGGCGTGGCAGACAGCAGTTTTAAGCACTGGCCCCTGCAAATATTCCTGTGCAAGTTTCTGCCAGTCCACCTACTTGATATCTCTTCAGTAGATTTCTATGATAAGCATGAAAACTCAGAAGACCTTTTTCACAGCTTTTAGTCTGTTCTCCCTTTTTAGAGATGTATTTATTTGAAACGCAGAGTGACGGGAGAGAGGTATCTTTGATTTGCTGGGTCACTCCCCAAGGGATGGGAACAGCCAGGCTGGGCCAGGCCAAAGCCAAGAGCCTCAAACTCCACTTGAGTCTCCCACGTGGGTGCAGGGGCCCAAGCACTTGGGCCACCTGCTGCTGCTTTCCCAGGAGCAATAGCAGGGAGCTCGACTGGAAGCAGAGCAGCTGGGTGAGCCCGTTATCTTCTGTAGCTGCAGCAATTTGCTGAGGACCAACCCTGACTATCAGGGGCACGGAGTTGAAGTGCCAATTAAAGGTAACACTGATATGCTAAGGACACTGCTACCTGAGACATGAGATGTGGGTGACACTAAGATTTTCAAGCTTTGAACTCTCCTGAGAGTTGGAGGCAGCCCACTCTCATACTCACCCCGGTTCCCACGTAGCCTTCCTCTCTGTAGAAGTCGTCCAGTGACTTCATTTGGAACATTTGCCCCCATACCACGTACCTTTGTCTCTGAATCATTATTTTTAAAGATTATTGTATTTATTTGAAACACAGATTTACAGAGAGGAAGAGACAGAGTGAGAGAATGAGAGAGAATGAATATCTTCCATTCACTGGTTCACTTTCCAAATGGGTGCAATGGCTGGGGCTGGGCCAGGCTGAAGCCAGGAGCCAGGAGCTTTATCTGGGTCTCCCATGTAGGCACAGGGGCCCAAGCACTGTACCATCTTCCACTGCTTTCCCTGGGTGCACTAGCAGGGAGCTGGATCAGAATGGGAGCAGCCGGGACTCGAACCAGCACCCACATGGGATGCAAGTGCTGCAGGCGGCAGCTTAACCCGCTGCTGCACCACAGCACCGACCCCATCTCTAGATCTTAAGAGGAGTTAGTTATTCCAACATAACTGCACAGTACCAAACATGGCACAGAAAGAGTGGTCTCTCGTCAGTTTACATGGGCAATAGTTAGGGGATGTGGAAACAGATTACCAGTGTTAGATCAAGGAAAACACAATGTAACACTGGGTCAGGCTAAAGTATAGACATGGATGCACTTGCCTGGTGTGGTCATCTTTTCTCCAAAGACAGCTGCACCGTATCTCCCATCCCTCTGTAAGGGCCTTGGCGTTCTCTCATTGAGAGGTGGAGTCTACTCACTTCTCCTTGGATCCAGCAGAATACTGGACACCCAAGGCAAGGCCATGTGATAGCCCAGGGAAGGCCACATGGGGGAAACTCAGGAGACCTGATGCAGACCAGAGCCTGCCCAAGTCCCACTGCCCAGCAGGGGCTCCCCAGCTTCCTGCTTTGCCTTTAAACCACCCTGCTCCGGATGTCCGGGGCTTCTCCTGGCACGGATTCCAGACCGGTTATTTTTTCATGCCCTCATTCAGCACATTTATCATCTGCACTATGCCAAGCACATGGCTGGTTTTAGGGACTAGAAGACGACTCTGGCAAGATCCTAGGCTGAGAAATTAAATCAGCCCAAACAACACAGCACAAGCTGAGCCACCCCAGAGGTGTGCTGGGTGGAAAGCGGCCAGGAAGTGGGGTCGGGCAGGGCTTCTGGGGAAGCAGACCCCTAGCGGGGTCCTGAGGGACCTGTAGGAGCTCCCCAGGGGTGGAAGATGGGAGGGGCAGGTGCAGTGGTGGGGCTGTGTCCTGGCAGGGGGAACAGCACTTTTAAGGAAGGAAAGCCTGGGGACGGTGACAACCATGGGGATGAGTGAGCAGGCAGGTGGTGCTGAGAGTGAGCAGCCCACGGCAGCGCTCGGGGTTGCAGAGGGCAGTCCTGGGGCTTCAGCTTTCAGTTCATCCTCTTTTTCCGTGATACAAGACATTCTTTAAAAAACCCAGCAGAGAGCAAGTGTGCAGCTTCCCCCCTGAGGCACCAGACACCAGCAGGGGCAACGTGGCTTTGGTGGCACTTGGACTCCGCCATTTCTTCTCGCCTGTTCTGGGAACCTTATACAATTTGAACAAGCTTCTTGTAACAACAGCTGCCAGGAATGAGGCGCATGTCTGCATATTAAAGAAGGCAAGGAATCATATTCTAATCATTGCGGCTTGTTGGGTCTTCGGACGTGATTTTCAGCATCTCCCATCACCGAAGAACAAGCAAGGGTCCCCTGGGTCCATCTGAAGAGGCACCGGGTCACGGGGTGGTCTTCTGCTGAGCGTGGGAGGCAGGCACACCTAAAGCGGCTCAGTGCCTGCTCTTGCCCCGTCTCTCCAAGCCGTCCCACGCCGGCCCGGGCCTCCAGGCTCAGTCTACACTCAGCGCTTCTGCCAGGCGGCCTGGCTGCCTCTCTGCCCCTCTGCATTGCCTTCCTCTTTCCCCTTCTCCCCTCCACACGCCGGGGCCCTTCGTAAGGCTTTCTGACAGGTGCCTTTATTTAAGGCCACTGCGCTGACAACAAGAATTCCAGGAATGTTTTCGCGTCCCCAGCGACAAGACGAGAGACTTGTGCTGTCTGCACTCTCAGGACCCATAAATGCTCCAGTGGTGTCACCAGCCGCTACTATGGCTGCGTAAGTTGAGAGGATACAACCCTAAAGCAAACTGAAGCCCGCCTCTCTAAGGTCCGCCTAGCATGCACCAGCAGTCCCGGAAGAGAAGTTCCGCCCCGATTCCGGGTTCCTGAGCTCGCGATGGGCCGGGGCCTCGCGGGGCTGCGCCTCTCTTCCTTATTGGTTGAATTAAGGGGCGTGGCAAGCGGCGCCGACCAATCGGAGGCGGCGCAAACAAGCGCGTGCGGGGGCGGGCCTGGGCGTCTGAGAGGCCTCGTCTGGGGGCTTTAAGGCAGTGATCTGAACCGAGCGAGGTTCCGGGGTGTGCTTCCAGCCGGGCTGAGAGCCGGTTCTCGTTCTGCACCCCAGCTGTGTGCGCACTGCCATGTGGGCCGCCCTGAGGTTAGCTCTGCGGCCCTGCGCCCGCGCCGCTGCGCCAGGGCTGCGCGGCTACCACGGGGACGCGGTGGCTCCGCTGGGCACCCAGCTGGACGCGGGCTCTGCAGTCTACCAGGTAGGCCGCGAGAGCGCACCGGCGGGGTGCGGCCAGTGCCGGAGCGACGGCACGGGGAAGCGAGGGCGACTCTAGCAGCTGCTGTTCTGGGGTGCCGTGAAGTTTGACAAAGCAGATGTTCCCAAATCCACTAAAGAACGGGCACTTACTTTTTGGCTGTTAAATCAGTGGTTCTCAAAACCTGGCTTAGCGCTGTTACCTGGGTTGACCGCGCAGGTGCCAGAGCTCCACCCGGACTTTCTGGGTCCCAGGGGCGGGGCCTGGCGTTTGCCTTCTTGGTGAAGTCCCCTGGGGGCTTTGGGACCCTCTGGCCTAGAACAGGGTACCCTGGGTTGTGAGTACCAGATTATGGCTGGTTTGTTGTATTAACAGAAATGTGTGAATCCACAGTATCTTTGAGCGGCTTTTCATGGATCCAGGAAACAACTCACAGCTTAACTGTCAGAGCTGGAGAATTCTAAGCCTGTGCAGATAACATCTCGGTTGTACAAATAACACTGAGTTGAAAGGAGAGAATGTTTGCTTCAGAAACGTTGAGTGGGCACTGTGGTCCAGACACTGTTTTAGATCTTTGATGCAGATGGGTGAGAATGGAGCCCTAGTTCTGTAGGGAAGACGGACAGAAAGCAGGCAACGCGTGCATTGTGATCGGTGGTGTTTAAACCTTGGAAAGGTGCTCACAGAAAGCTACAACTAGGAAGTCATGGGTGGGATGGGGCATCTCAATTCATGGTGGAGGATGGGCGGTGAGCCCATCAAACAGGAGTTACAGGAACAGAGGTACCGCGGCCGGTGCTGTGGTGTTAACCGGTTAAGCCGCTGCCTGCGATGCCAGCATCCCACATAGGCACTGGTATGAGTCCCAGCTGCTCCACTTCTGATCCAGCTCCCTGCTAATGACCCTGGGAAAGCAGCAGAAGATGGCCCAAGTACTTGGGCCCCTGCACCAGGTGGGAGGACTGGAAGAACCTCCAGTTTCCTGGCTTTGGCCTGGCCCAGCCCCACCCCCAGCTATTGTGATCATTTGGGGAGTAAACCAGTGGATGAAATATTGCTTTCCTTCTCTCTCACTCCCTCTCTTTGTAACTCTGCCTTTCAAATAAATAAATTTTAAAAAGAACAGAGGTAGAGGCCGGCACTGTGGTGTAGTGGGCAAAGCCACTGCCTGCAGTGCCGGCATCCCATATGAGCGCCGGTTCAAGCCCTGGCTGCTCCACTTCCAATCCAGCTCTCTGCTATAGCCTGGGATAGCAGTGGAGGATGGCCCAAGGGCTTGGGCTCCTGCACCCGCTTGGGAGACCTGGAAGAAGCTCCTGGCCCTGGCTTTGGATTGGCACAGCTCTGGCTGTTGTGGCTAGTTGGGGAGTGAACCAGTGGATGGTAGACTGACTGAATGACTCTCTCTCTCTGCCTCTCCTCTCTCTGTGTAATAATCTTAAAAAAATAAAAAAGAACAGGTACTGCATTATCCAAGTATGTAGTAGGTGTGTGATGACTTGGAAGTCTTGGCTAGGACTCATTGTGAGCCCAGAGAGAAGAGGGTCTTGCATGCAAAGCTACCTCAGACTTCCTTTTGCAGGCTGTCCACTACAGTATTTAAGTAGAGAGTAGAGAAGAGGCACAGTCTCATGGATACCATAGAATCACCAGTGTGGTGACAATGTGGGCAGTAGGTTGGTGTAGGAAAGACTCTAGAGCTAGGTGACAGTTGAAAGAATTTATTCTTTTTTTAAGATTTATTTATTTATTTGAAAGTTGGAATTTAGAGAGCTAGAGAGTGATCTTCCGTCTGCTGGTTCACTCCCCAAATGGCCACAATGGCTAGAGCTGGGCCAGGCCGAAGCCAGGAGCCAGGAGCCTCATCCAGGTCTACCACTTGGCCCATCCTCTGTTGCTTTCCCAGGCGCATTAGCAGGGAGCTGGATTGGAAGTGGAGCAGCCGGGACTTGAACTGACACCCATTTGATATGCTGGCACTGCAGACAGTGGCTAACTCTCTATGCCACAGTGCCAGCCCAAGAATTTAGTTTTGAGATGACAGAGGGTCAGAGTTGTCCTTGTATGCAGGAAGAGGGGTTGAATAGCTACAAGCAAAGATTACAGAGTTAATGACTGAGTAAAAGGGGAAGAATGAGTGAGGAGCATGGGTGACTTTGGAGTCTCTGACTGGGCGGGATATTCAGGTGGATGGCAATGCTCTCATCACAGGGGCTTCTAGGACCAGCACTGGTTTGGCAGGTGAAAAGACAAGGTAGTCGGTGCTGGGTTTTGTATGTGGCGCCAGATGCTGAGTGCCCAGTAACCACGTTCTTGATTCCACCAGAAGAATTTGTGAACAAGTTGGAGAATAGTGGGTAGCCGACAACAAGGGTTTTACTGCTGAAAGTACATACCCTACAGAGTGTGGGCTCACTCAGGGGACGGCGGCCCATCTCTGAACTGAGCTTAATACTGTGTGGGTCGTTTAGTGAAAGGGGAGGTTCGTTCTCATAAAGGGGAGGAATATTCAGGGTTTTTCTGGGGAGTAGGTGGTGATTTCTCAGAATCTAGCTAAAGGCCTGTTTTGCCCCTTATACGGTCTGATGTTTCCTATAATGACGACTGGGGAATGAGTCGTTTAGCATGCCGATATAGTACGGTGAGTGTATAACAAAGTGTAGATTAAAGTAGGTCAACCTTGCCTCCTAAAGCGGGGTGAATGTGGTCTGCTTGTGAGATGGCAGGAACCGCCGCCAGGTGGCGCAGCTGCTCCCTCTCCTTGTGCCTTCCCGTTACAGTAGCTCACAATAGCAAATATTAACTTCTTGCTCACATTATGTGTTAGTGGCTTTACGACCACTGTGGTGACTTGCGAATGATTAAATTAAAATAGTTTAGGGCAGGTTTTGGCTTAGTGGTTAAGATACCAGTTAAGATGCCCACATGCCACATGAGGGTTCCTGGGTTTCACACCTGTCTTTGGCTCCTGGTTGCAGCTTCCTGTTAATGCAGACCCGGGGAGGCAGCAGGTAATAGATCAAATGATTGGGTCTCTGCTGCCCCGTGACCTGGATTAAGTTCCTCCCTCCTGGCTTCTGCTGGGTGGGCGGGGGGCTGTTGTGGACACTTGAGATATGAACGAGTAGATGAGAGCTCTTTCTGTCTCCCTACTTCTCAAATTAAAACTATGCAATTTAATTATTTTAAAAAATATTTATTTATTTATTTATTTATTTGAAAGGTAGAGTTGCACATAGAGAGAGACATTTCATCTGCGAATTCATTTCCTAAGTGGCTGCAACAGCTAGGACTGGGCGGGCTGAAACCAGGAGTCTGGAACGCCATCTGGTCTCCACAGGGGTGTCAGGGGCCTGAGTGCTTGGGCCATCTGCTGCTGCTTTCCCGGGTGCATTTGCAGGGAGCTGAATCAGAAGTGAAGCAGCGGGGATTCAAACCGATGCTCAACTGGGATGTCAGCATTGCGGGTGGAGGCTTAACCCACTGCCTACAACACTGGCCCCTACTTAACACTCTTATTTGTTAATTGGCTTTATTTTCATTTCTAGCATTGGACAATATTTTGTTCTGTTAAATAGAATAGGTTTCAGTGGGCTGAGGAGGAGTTGTTTTTTCCCCCTAGTTTTAAATGTATTTGAGAGGAGGGACACAGGAGAGAGGCAGATTGAGGGAGCTTCTATCCACTGGTTCACTACCCAGATGCCCATAGTGACTGGGATTGGCCGGGCCAGAAGCTGGGAGCCAGGAGCTCAAACCAGGTCTCTCATGTGGCAAGTGCCCAATTACTTGAGCCCTTACTGCTGCCTCCCAGTGCCTGCATTAGCAGGAAGCTGGAATCACCACTCAGAGCCTGTTATGCAACCCAGGTACTCCAATGTGGGACATGGGTATCTTACCTGCTAGGCCAGGCGCCTGCCTCAACAGGCTGTTTTTATCGACAGAAAAGGCCTGAAGAAAGTAGGAACAAAGGACAGCAAGCAGATTGATTTTTTTTTTTTTTTGACAGGCAGAGTTAGAGAGAGAGAGAGAGAGAGAGAAAGGTCTTCCTTCCGTTGGTTCACCCCCAAATGGCTGCTGCAGCCAGCGCACTGTGCCGATCCGAAGCCAGGAGCCAGGTGCTTCCTCCTGGTCTCCCATGTGGGTGCTTGGGCCATCCTCCACTGCTTTCCCAGGCACATCGGTAGGGCACTAGATCAGAAGTAGGGCAGGTGACAGCTTAACGTGTTACGCCACAATGCCAGCCCCCATGTTGGTCATTTTAAAGTTACTTTCTTTGTCAGGAAAGGCCAAGGAGACAGAACAATAGAAAATTACCTAATGAATTCACATTAGCTTATTTCAGGTTTTGAAACAGGGAGGCACTTCATGATCACGATGACGAAACTGGCCGTTGGGGAAATTGAGTTGTTGTTTCTCTCTTTCCTGATTTCTGGGAGGTTTGGTATGAGTGATTTTGTTTTGGTATTTCGGTGTGGGCTGTTGGGCTTTCATGTAGGAGCCTAGTGCAAAGCAGTGACCTCCTATAACTCGTTGTTGGACAGACTGCTCCACAGCGGGGGTGGGGGGAGGGTTTGGGTCCGCTGGCTGTGTCTGCCTGTTCCTGGGCTGAGGTTGGTGGAGCGGCCCTGACTGGGATATGCCTGTCTCACGCAGAAGGCCCAGGAGCAAGAGGCCGAACATGGATGGATTGTCAGTTTCTGCGGGAAAGTGTTTAACTTCATGTCTGCTCCCATTTCATTAGACAAAGCAAGTCATGTGGCCAAGTCCAACTTCACGGAGTTAGGGAGATTGGGATGACTGAGCCAAATTAGCAGTGTTTCCTAATTACTAATCACAGCGCCTATAGTAAGTAAGTAATGCTCCTCATAGCAGAAATTATAGTATGCCAACCATTTTACTGAAGGCCGTAAGGATTTCCTTATGAATTTGTCATAACAGTTCTGCATATTGGCCTAGGTAGAGATCAAGTAATTTGTCCGAGATAACACAGCTGTTAAGTGGCATAGCCTGAATATGAAGCTAAGCAGCTCCTGACTACTGAGTCCAGAGTTTTTTTTAACTTTTATTAAATAAATATAAATTTCCAAAGTACAACTTTTGGGTTATAGCAGCTTTTTCCCCCCATAACCACCCTCCCACCCACAACCATCCCATCTCCCACTCCCTCTCCCATCCTATTCTTCATCAAGATTCATTTTCAATTATCTTTATATACAGAAGATCAATTTAGTATATACTAAGTAAAGATTTCCACAGTTTGCACCCACATAGAAACACAAAGTACAAAGTACTGTTTGAGTACTAGTTATACCATTAATTCACATAGTACAGCACATTAAGGACAGGATCCTACATGGGGAGTAAGTGCACAGTGACTCCTGTTGTTGATTTAACAATTGACACTCTTATTACATCAGTAATCACCCAAGGCTCTTGTCATGAGCTGCCAAGGCTATGGAGGCCTCTTGAGTTCTCCAACTTCGATCTTATTTAGATAAGGCCATAGTCAAAGTGGGAGTTCTCTCCTGCCTTCAGAGAAAGGTATCTCCTTCTTTGATGGCTTGTGATGGGTGTGGCCAGAGAGCTCCATTCAGTTCTTCAGGGTTAAGGGTGTGCCAAAAGTGACACACCCAGGTTTGGCGTGGTAAATCTCTCTCTCTCTCTCTCTTTTTTTTTTTTTTCAGAAAGGAAGTAATTCCACTCAGCTGAGCTCTTCTTGCTGGCAATCAGTGCCTGAGCGCTAGCCCCAGTGGGTATAATATTCGTCTGCTCTGCCCAAGGACCACACAAAGGATCTGTGCAGTCCTCAGTGTAAGCTCAGATTCCTCTGCAATGTCTCTCACTGGGTTGCCAAGGGTACCGAGTTTGTAGCGTCTCCCACTGAGACTACTCACGTCTCAGCCTACTGTGAGTTCTCCCACATACCCTTATTTATTTATTTTTATCACAGTCCGGGTTCATAAGCTCCACACATTCACTAGGTCTTAGTCTCCTATTATTACTCCCAAGCAGAGTCAAGTGTTTCTGTTTGGCTGAGAGCGGGCACAGCCCTGAGCAGGCACAGCCCGAGCTGGCACAGCTGTTATGTATGTCCAAAATAGCGCCTGCTCTATTGTCTTGCATGCTTTGGTAAAGTGTGTGGAGAGAGAGAATCGTGTCCGTACCGTCCCTTTTGTTTTTTTCTCTCCTCTAGTTAGACTGGTGTACTTTCCTCCACAGGGCTTCAAGCCTCCTTCCCTCTAGGCTCTTCCTGCCGCTTTTCTGTCCATGTCTCAGGCTACTGCGGTTTTGCCTCACCTCTGTTTCCAGCGCTGGTGCAGAGAAGATTCTTGGCAGCTGGGATCTGGGATCCTGAGCCGTGGGCACCCGTGTCTTCTCAGTAGATCCACCGTGTCCCTCTAATTCCGGAAGAGTTCCCTCTGCAGTTTTTTCCCTAACTCTTCCCTGAGACTTCAATATCTCCACTTTTATTAAACTATCTTTTCCTGGACTATCAGTGAGCTCCCTCTCTATTCCGCCATCTTGGAGCCACCCCTGGATATCCTATTGAGTCCAGAATCTTAACTGTTGCTTTTTTTTTTTTTTTAAGATTTATTTATTGATTTGAAAGTCAGAGTTACAAAGAGAGAGGGAGAGACAGAGAGAGAGAGAGATCTTCCATCCACTGGTTCACTCCCCAAGTGGCTGCAACGGCCAGGGCTGAGCCAGGCTGAAGCCAAGAGCCAGGAACTGCATCCAGGTCTCCCACGTGGGTGCAGGGGCTTGGACTTGGACCATCTTCCACTGCTTTCAAAGGCCATAGCAGGGAGCTGGATTGGAAGTGGCGCAGTCAGCACTTGAACTGGCGCCCATATAGGATGCTGGCTCCACAGGGAACCTATTATGCCACAGTGCTGGCCTGCGTACATTCATTTCTGAATGAGCTACTTGCCTGATATTAAAAGGTACAGTTAAAAATTCATTATGGCTTCCTTTGTTTTTGTTGCTTTTTATTAATGAGTGCTGCACAGCCCTAGGTGGGTGGGTTCTGTCGTTGAAAGCACTGGCTGGGAACATGTCAGCGTCTCAGCCCAAAGTCGTTGTGACAGCCAGGCACTGAGCTCTGGTTGCTCAGCCTCACAGCAGTTTTGCTAGGTAGGTCCTAGCAGTTGTTTCATGGGTAATAAAACCAAGGCCCCAGGAGATTGAGATTTGCCAAATGCTGCATTACCAGTCTGTGGGGAAAGTAAAAGGTGAACTCAGTTCTGCCTGGCTTTCAACTCTGTGCCTTTGCTGAGCTACACTGTACTGTATTCTCATCCAAGGAGACTCTGTCAGTTAACTATGATGGTTCAGAGTGCATCCTGGCCAGTGCTGGTTCTTGCGTGGTGAAAATGTGGCCGGCCGAGCCTTGCCGGAGCAGGCGAAGGTCGGCACCAGCGGAGGGGTCTCTTCTTTGACCCGTTGGTTACTTAAGGGTGTGTTTAATTTCCATGCATTTGTGAATCTTGCGGTTTTCATCTGTTGATTTAGAGTTTCATTCCATTATGATTGAAACAGATACTTTGTGGGGCTGTTGCTGTGGTGTAGTAGGTTAAGTTGTTGCCTGCAGTGCTGGCATCCCACATAGGGGCTGATCCTCTTCTGATCCAGCTCACTGCTAATGCACCTGGGAAAGCAATGGAATGTGGCCCAAGTGCTTAGGCCCCTGAACCCACATGTGAGACCTCAAGGAAGCTCCTTGCTTCTGGCTTGGGACAGGCCCAGCTCTGACTGTTGCAGCCAACTGGGCAACTGGGGAGTGAGCCAGCAGATGGAAGATCTCTCTGTAATTTTGACTTTCAAATAAATAAATACATCTTTAAAAAAGATACTTGGTATGATTTTAATTTTTAAAATTTATTTTTTATTTTTTAAGAATTATTTTATTTATTTGAAAGACAGTTACAGAGAGAGGTACTGTCCAGAGCTCCTATAGGGTTATTCTAGCCTGCCTGTGGGGTTTTTGTCATTTTTGTCTCCATGGGGGAATGAGAACCTTGAGCTTCTTAGTCTGCCAGTTTGCTGACATCAGGTCTGAGCTGATACTTTTTCCTTCAATTCATTCAATTGCAGCTGGTCAAAAGGAGCCAATAAATGAATATTGAATTACTTTCTTTTGGATTTTTAAAACCCTTTAATTCCAGACTATACAAGCATCTTGCATATATCCCTCACCACAGACCATCCCGGTACTTTTTCTGTAAACCACAGACTCCAGATAACAAAACTAGGGGTGAAGCTGACATGGTCTGATCAGAGCTGGTTGACAGAAGGGCGGGGATTCCTGATGAAGCTCTATGGACCGGATGTGGTCACTGTAGGGCTGAGGTTCTTCAGTGTAAAGAAGGAGCAGCAATGACGGGACCAGGATAATACTGTTCTAAGATGTGCACAGTGCTGTGGCCTCACAGTCAGAGCTCCATTCTTTCCTTGCAAGACTGTCATCTTCCTCCTTCCTAGCCGTCTTTCTACTCTCAGCCTGCCGAGTTTTTGAGTCAGTTCTTTGGAAACAGCATCCTCAGTGTTTTGTGCTGCCTTGTGCTTGAGTACAAATTTTACTTTCTTGTATGCAAAGGCTCCCAAATAAGTGCCCACTAGGGGCTTCAGCTGTGCAGAACAGCTGTCTGAATGAGGTCGTATGCTGTATTTGCCGGTGTAACCACATGAGGATGGCACACACGAGGAGCGCATGCCCACGTAAGGGTGTGGGGGCGTGGCTGAAACAGGAGCAGGTCCCCCCTGGACTGCTGCTCAGAGCTGCCTTTAGGAGCCCTGGCAGAGCAGGCACTGAGGGCCCAGAGGCCACGGCAGGCAGGCCGGCCGGCAGCCAGAGGCCAGGCTCAGCTGATGTTTTTGAGCGTGAGCTTGACATATAACTTCTTTCTCTGCATAAGATGTATTGAGCTCTGGTCCAGGCTGTACCAGTAAGCAGAACACGGAAGTAGCTCAGGCCGTGTGTTCAGTGTATGTTAAAAACTAACAACATGGGGCTGGTGCTGTGGTGCAGCAGGTTAAAGCCCCAGCCTGCAGCGCCAGCATCCCATATGGGAGCCAGTTCAAGTTCTGGCTGCTCCACCTCCAAACCAGTTCTCTGCTATGGCCTGGGAAAGCAATAGAAGATGGCCCAAGTGCTTGGGCCCCTGCACCCACGTGGGAGACCTGGAAGAGGCTCCTGGCTCCTGGCTTTGGATCAGGTCAGATTTGGCTGTTGCGGTCATTTGGGAAGTGAAGCAGCGGAATGGAAGACCTCTCTCTCTCTGGCACTACTCTCTGTAACTCTGTCTTTCAAATAAATAAAATAATATATCTTAAAAAAATACCGTAACAACATATTTCCCTGGGGGAGAAAGAGCTGGAGGGGTATGCATGCTGAAATGTTAACTGTGGCCCTAAAAGTGGGGAAAAGGGGCAGTGCAGCTAATTATTTAAGCGCAGTTGACAACTGCTTGGAACAGTGCGTGGAATGTGATACGCCCTCCAGGAGTATTAGCCTGGCTGCCACGGGAAGCTTGCACACGACTGCTGGTGCCACTGCCTGTCTCTCACCATCCCGGAGAAGTTCCCGCTTGCCGTTGTGGGAGATAGCCTGTGCCTGCGCTGCCATGAAGGGTGTGGGTGAAGATATGCTCATGCGCTGTCGTGGGAAGCAGACCCTGGCATCACCCAGGGGATGGAGGACTCACTGACGCTGAGGTGGAATGTGTGAGCTCCAGTGTCCACACTCCACCGAGCACAAGATCCCAGACCGTCGGTTGGAAAGAATGGCAATATGGCCAGGACCTGGCTAATAGGGTGGACAGCAAACTCCATGCAGACCAGAAGCGGTTCCAGAAGAAGATTTGGGCCCCTAGCGGGCAGTTCCACTTCTAGGGCCTTCATATCCCAAGCCAACACATCAAGACCACTGACTGAGTGGCGGTCCTGTGCTGTGGCCAGGAAGAAATGACTATAGGCCTTGGCTGTTGGTGACTAGTTATGTCCCTAAAAAAAGAAATATCAGCTCTCGCCACTTGTCCTCTCCTTCCCTAGATCGTCTCACCGTGGGTGCTGGCCAGCAGTTGCTTTGGTGATATGTAGCAAACGTTCACAAGGTCTCGGGGCACCAAGGAACAAATGCTTGTATTTATTCTTTGTTCTGGAGCTATGGGTTGCGGCAGTTTTGCTTCAGGCATTCACAGGACTTATTTTTTTCTTATTCCGGGGCCCAGGCTGAAGGGAGCAGTGGCTCCTGGGGGGTGCCCCTGGCATATGGAGGGCAGAAGCACAGGAGGAGAGTGTGGAAACACTTGGTCCCTCCTACAGTCTCTGCTGGGAGTCAGTACTCTAACTTCCCCTCACGTTCCCGCTGCTCGGTGCAAGAATGTGCACTCAAATTCTGTGTGCTAGGGACCTCTGTCTTCTCACAGTGCACCTTGACAAGGGTGGAAAGAAAAGTACTATGATCTCCCTCATCTCTAAGCTGACTGCTTGGACTCTGTTAGGTTTGAGATCCAACACAGGAGGCAAGGTGAGTAGGCAAAGGGGCAACCTCACGTGCTGTCTTCTTCCTAAGGAGCCTTTCTAGAAGTCGGGCCCAGCAACTTCTGCATCTGTTTGTTGGTTAGAATTTACTCATATGGCTCTGCCTGTCTATGAAAGGAGCCTGAGATATGTCTGTAATATCCCAATTGGGCATGGTGCTACCTTGAAGACTATTGACGTTCAGTCTTAAAGGAAATCTGGCAGAATGAACATGGGTAAGCATCTGGCGGTGTCTAGTGCAGATAGTGAATGGTATAGAGAGTTAGTTTGGGTGCTGAAAGATCTCATGTTAGGGGACAGTATTGTGGCGTAGTGGGTAAAGCTGCCATCTGCAATGCCAGCATCCCATATGGGTGCTGGTTCATGTCCTGGTTGCTCTACTTCCCATCTAGCTCCTTGCTGTTGGCCTGGGAGGGAACAGAGAATAGCCCAAGTGCTTGTGGTGAAGGAACCCACGTGGGAGATCTGGAAGAAACTCCTGGCTCCTGGCTCAGTCCTGCCCATTGCAGCCATTGGGGGAGTGAACCACTGGATGGAAGATTCATTCTATCTCTCTAACTCTGCCTTTCAAATAAATAATTTTTTTTTTTAAAATCTCATGTTAGCATACACTTGTCTTCCAGAACCTTCAGCTGCAAGCAGTAAGCCTTGCTGCAAAGACACCCATAATAGGGGAATGAGAAATAAAGCTGTGCCGGGGATGAGGGCGGACACCCAGAGGTTCTGTTTGCTGGTGCCCTGGCGACAGTCTGGTTTCTCCTGGCCCCTTGCATCAGCATGCTTGCAGGTGTGGCCTGCCCTGTGTCTTGCCACCCATGCTTCAGCAGCTGCCTGACTGAGAGGCCAGCTGAGCCGGCTTTAGTGCTCACCGACGCTCTTCTAATTGGCCGGTTGCCGTTGGCTGCAGCAGTCGTACCTCGGGGCTCGGAGACTCTAAACCAGTGCGACGTGCTTGCTCTGTACATAGGTGAACTGTTTTTTCTCAGCTCTGGACTTTGGTGACTGTGGTTTGCAAAGTTGGGAGGAGACCAGGAGGTGGAATGCAGGTGGGTGGGAGAGCAGCTTAATCCTGATGAGGCTGGAAGGCAGGGCTAAACAGAGGTTTTCCAGGATCTCAATAGCAATCTAGTTCTATGAGGGAAGAACTTTGTGGGGAGCAACTCGGACTGGACTAAGTTACTGGAATTAAGACTTATTCTATGCATCTGCTCTCCCACAATATGGCGCTGAGAAGGGAGAAACAGCTTCTACACAGCTGCCTCCAGTTCAACCAATAAACTGCAGGACCTGCTCCTGATTGGAGGAGAGCAGCATACTCGGTGTTGTGGGTAGCAGAGTTGGGATTGGTGGAAAAGGACTATAAAGGAGGAGAGAGACAACATGCACCAGGAACATCTAAGAGGAACATCTAAGAGGAACACCTGTGCAGCCCCCGAGAGAGCCGGCCGGCGGTGTGCCGCTCCCCCGCGGAAGTGGGGAATGTGGCAGGGGGAACTGCCCTTCCACGGAGGTGGAAGGGACGGTAGCCAACCCGGGAAGAACCAGCAGCAAACCCGGGAAGGGCCGAGCAGACGAAAGAACAACACAGGGTCTTGTGTGGTTCCTCCATGAAGAGGGGGAGCGACAAACTTGAACAAGGATACTGTGTGGATACATTTTCCTCTATGGGAAACATCTATAGGATAACAGAACAGTTCAGGAAGAAAAAAAATGGGTGAGCTTATATTTTAGACAAGACTTAGACATATTGCCTAATTGTGGCCATGTAGGTCTACTATGTAGGATCCTATTTAAATAAACCATAAGTAGGGGCTGGTGTGTGGCACAGTGGTTAAGAAACCTGCTGGGATGTGCACGTTCCATATCGGAGTGCTTGGTTCTAGTCCTGGCCCCTGGTTCTGATCCCCGTTTCTTCCCTGGGAGGCAGCAGGTGATGGTGCTCAAGCAGCTGGGTTCGTGCCTCTCCGGTGGGAGGCCCAGATCAAGTTCTGGGCTCCTGGCTTTGAACTGTTGTGAGCATTTGGGTAGTACACCGGCAGATGAAAGATCTCTCTCTACCTTTTGGTTAAAACGAAAATGAATAAGCAAAAGTCTTTAAATACCAAATATACAAATCTTTCTGTCAGTTGGTGCAATGTCTTCTCTAATTGCCTATTTGATGATACTAACAAGTTAGTGACATGTGATTATGGTTCTTGTGCAGATACAGAAATGCTTATAGATGAAGTGTTATATCTAGAATTTCCTTCAGAATAATTTAGGGTGCGGGACAAGAAAGAAACAACGTTGGCCATTACAGATAATTGTTTCAAGTACACTGGGTATGTGTGGTCCTTTACACTGGTTCTGATCTTTTTTATTTTTGCATATGTCTGAATATTTCCATGAAAGTTAACAGTGATGACTGCAAGCCACAGCGGAGTTGAAAGTGTTAGTGGCGCGCTTCCCTGTGCAATTTGCTGTAGCACAACCCTGTTCTGCCCCTTTCCTGGTGTTGTGCAGTTGTCCCCATTATTCAGTTTCACTTTTCATGGTTTTAGTTATCTGCCATCAGCTGCGGTCCAGAAATGCTATGTGGAAAACTCTAGAAATAAATAATTCATGAAATCTTAATAACTTTTATTACAGTTCATTGTAATAATTGTTCTTTTATTTTTATTTATTTTTTTATTTAGTAAATATAAATTTCCAAAATACAGTTTATGGATTACAGTTTATGGATTATCCCCCCCCATAATTTCCCTCCCACTCGCACCCCTCCCATCTCCCGCTCCCTCTCCCCTTCCATTCACATCAAGATTCATTTTCAATTATCTTTATATACAGAAGATTGATTCAGTGTATAATAATTGTTCTTTTTAGTAATATCTTACCATGCCTACTTTATAAATTAAATTTTATTGTGGGAATGTATACATGTATGAAAAGTGTATACAGGAGAGAACAGTGCACACAAGTTTGGTGCTGTCTGTGGGTTCAGGTGTTTATAGAGCATCGTGGAATGTATCAGAACCTGTCCCCTGTGGGTCTGAGGGTACTGCCGTATGTGGTAATGATGGATGCACTTGCTGGAGAAGTAGCACTACGTGATGTTGCTGAAAAAAGCCTTTCTTCCTTGCTCTTAATCAGTTTATACAGAGAACATTCAGTTGTTCCTAAGTAAATGAGTTAACCTTTCATACACCTCGCCAAGATAACAGGTACTCAGGTATTTTTTCAGTAGCATTAGATTTCTTTTACTAAACATGGGGAGACATGTTGAGCAAATAAACACAGTAAGTCCTGTTGGCCTATCTTTTCCCACAGTGTATTTTTTGGGGTATCATTTAATTCCGACTACTTGAAAGTGAGGAAGCAGAAGGCTTGATGATTTGGATGAGGTTCCTTACAGAAATCCTTTCAGTTCAAAATGATCAGATATTTTGTTAAAACAAAACCAAACTAGGGGGCAGACATTTAGCCTTAAGGTGCCTGAGTCTCAGATTGGCTGGCTTTGAGTCCCAGCTCTGGCTCCTCGCTCCAGCTTCCTGCTAGTGCAGGCCCGGAGAAGCAGCAAGTGATGATGGCTCACCTGCCAGCCATGTGAGACCTGGCTTGGGTTCCCAACTTTTGACTTTGGCTGGTCCAGCCCTGGCCACTTGCCAGCATGGGAGACCTCTTTCTCTGTCTCCCTGCTTCTCAAAATAAATGAATAAGTAGGTAAAACCAAAACCCAAAGCAGTCAGCCTGTGACTACACATGCTATATGGGAAAGTGGTGGAATGGAAAACCAAGCAGGAGGGCATTTGAGCTGGGTGCCCACCGTACTGATGTGCCTTCACTGCCCATTGGGATTTGTTTTTGATGGACATAGAAGCTGTTGGTGTTTATGGGACACTCTGTGACATTTCATTACATGCATGCAGTGTGTGGTGATCAGATCAGGGCTAGGGGATTCTGAGGGTCAGGGTTTCTGGAGCACTGGGCACTGCAGTAGGTGGGTTTTTACCCTGGAGTTAGTGTGGCGATAGATCTTAAGCATGAAACAAAAAAAAAAAAAAAAAAAGGAAAAACAGAAAAACAAAAGGTAAACCAGCTTTCTTTTCGCGTAGCAGCGCTATTTTAATTGGCACATTTTCTCCCCGGTGTGCTCAAAGCTAATAAATGAGAGCAGGGCAGGGAGAGCCTGGGCTTGAGGCCAGTGTAGTGCACCTGTCCTTGACCCTTTGTGTGGTGGCTGCAGCCCCGGCTCAGGGGGATAGAGTCCAGGGAGAAGATGCCTTTTGGTGACAGATGTGGGGACATCCTCCAACACCATCTCCCAGAGCCCTCCTCTGCCATTCGGGTTTGTATACAGGAGGCCTTTCTCATACAGAGCCTGTCCCTGGCTCTCTTGGGGAACCGGGAAGTGCAGGAGGCAGCCCTTGGAATACAGCGCCTGGTTTCCACCCCAGGAGGGGTTCAGCCAGAGGTTCTGAAGGGCTGCTCCCAGTCCCTCTGTGCATTTCAAGACAAGGTATGAGACGCTCTAGTGCCACCTGTTGGTGACTGGTGGAGCTTGCACCTGCTGACCTGGAGCTTTGCTTCTGTGTAAGGCGCTTCAGAAGCCCTGGGGATTTCTGAGGTTGGTGCAGGTGGACAAGGGGTCTTGTTGCCTGGGTGCCTCGGTTATTGTAACAGACCATGTTCTTGGTTTCCTCTGCCTCTTGTTAACACCAACAAATTCTGTGATGACCTGAACAAGCCCTGTGGCAGGAAAGAGGATTTGCCTCCTACTGAACCCCTTCTTTCAGTATGTTCTCAATTTGTTTTGACCTTTTTTTTTTTAGATTTATTTATTTATTTGAAAGGCTGTGTGTGTGTGATAGAGAGAGAGAGAGAGAGAGAGAGAGAGAAAGAAAAAAGAAAAAGAAAGAAAGGAAGAAAGGAGAGATCCTCCATTTGCTTGTTTACTCCTTAAATACCTACAGTAGCTGAGGTTGGGCCAGGTGAAGGCAGGAGCCTGGAACTCAGTCTGGGTCTCCTTTGTAGGTGGCCGGGATCCAAGCACTTAAGCCCTTACTTATTGCCTCCCAGGGTGCACGTTAGCAGGAAGTGGAGCCGTGACTTGAACCCAAGTACTGTAATATGGGGTGTGGGTGTCCCAAGTGGTGTCTCGAGTACTGTACCAAGCGCCTGCCACTTGTTTGTCATTTAAAACCTCCCAGGATCTGCAGGAGGCAGGTACTTGAGTGAGGCTTGCTCCCAGCACTTCTTTTCCAGAGGGTGCAGGCCAGGTGGGACTGGAAGGGAATTACTCACAGGGCTGCCGGACAGAGGTGGGTCAGGGGTTGGGGCCTCGCTTCTCCAGGGCGGAGGGTCTTTTCTTGGCACCACACTGCTTTCCTTTTTTGTTTCCTGGATTTTGTACAGCAAGAGAATGAGGCAGAAACCATGGCCTCAGGAGCTCTTGGAGCTGTAAAAAATAAGCAACAGTAGAGCCACACTGTGAAGTCTGTAAATTCACCTAATGCTATACACATGGGGAAATTGTTCAATTTTCTGGCACATAAAAATAACCAAAGACGGGCAGTCGGTGTTGTGGTGCCCTGGGTTAAGCTGCAGCCTGCTATGCCAGCATCCCATATGCTGGCCCCAAAGCTTTGATTCCTTAAATCAGGCAAACAGCTTTCAGGAATAGCAGTACTCTGGCAAATGCGGTGACTGTTGCCAAACCTCCTGGGCCTTCTACAAGCAGTGTGGCAAGCCCTGACCCTGCAAGGTGACAGCACAAGGAGCACAAGAGTGCAGAGTGGCATTGTGATGGTTCACAGTGCGCAGACTAAGCCAGTTTTCCAGAAAGAGGCCAAAACTGCGAACAAGGTTGTTCTGAGGTTTGAGTATGTGGAGTCCAACTGCAGATCCAAGAGTATTGGCTACTGAGAGGTGCAAGCATTTTGAACAGGAGGAGATGAGAAGAGAAAGTCCTAGTGATGCAGTTATAAGCCCCTAATTTTATTTTATTATGACTGCAATAGTATCTTCAAGTTACATTTACTTCAAAAAGTAGGAAAGCATGTTGAGGTCAGTTAGGTTCAGTAGATGCCTGAGGAAGAAAGATGATATTGCAGGAGTAGCAATGGTGTTGGTGAGGAATGAACGTGAATTAGTTTTTAAGCGGGGCTAAGATTCAGAGAAGTGGACTGGAGAGGGGTGGTAGTGCTGAAGAAGGCGTGAACAAAGCTGGAACAAAGGATGGAGTGGCCTGGCATGGAGACCACACCGGTGGGGGTGGTGGCCCCTGTGGAGGCCTTGCAGAGCTGGGACAGATGGATGATTTCTCCCCCCTTATTTTGGTAAAATAATTCTCCTATTTCTGCCCCTCCTTCTGTTACAGGAGAACTATGAACAGATGAAAGCGTTAGTGGACCAACTCCGTGAACGAGCACAGCGTATAAGACTAGGTGAGCCCAGCACTTCAGTTTATGCTTGGAACATGTCCCCATGTAGGTACTGGTTTAGGGAAAGCTAGTACCATTGGGTGTTTGACTCAAGACTAATCATGCATTTGTTGGTGTGCAGACTGTTTTTTTTTTTCCCCATTACTGTCAACTCTTGATATCCACGGGGCATTGGTCCCAGGATCCCCTGAAGATGCTAAGATCCAAGGATGCTCAAGTTCCTTATATTAAATGGTGTCATTTTGCACAGAACCTATGCCTACCCTCCCTTATACGTTAATGCATTTCTTGATGACTTATAATACCTGTCAATGTAAGTGCTATGTAAGGAGTTGTTACACTGAACTGTGTAGGAAATAATGACAGGAAAGTCTGTATATGTTTCTCTCGAGAGGAAAAGTAGAGTACTGTAGCTCTGTGCACCTGCTGAGGATGGTGGGTTCTGATGAACTGCAGGTAAAGGCTGATTTACGAAGGAGGAGACTGGGCAGACCCCTGGAGGGGGAGATAGGGAGAAGGAGAAAAGGACAAACCACATTTTTGCCCAGAAATAGTTGTATTTTGTCATGAAAATGGATGTTACACATATGTATTTAAAAGTAACATATACTTGTATATTTACTTAAATATATATTTAAAAGAAATATACTTATATATTTAATATATATTTAAAAGTATTATTTACTTAACAGAATTTTTGAAAAATAGATAAATTACCCATTAACAACCCCTCTACATTTTGATTTACCTCAGGGAGTCTCATAATAGCTTTAATAGCAAAATGTGTGTGTGTGTGTGCGTCTGTGTGTTCTTCTGAGGATTTTGTGCACCTTGCTCTGGCTATTTTCTTCTGTCGTTTTGCTCTGTGAATGCTCATCAGTTGGCTTAGCCGTGGCTGTGTTGGTCAAGTTAGGGAATATTATTCACTTTCTCTCTGTTCATTTCCGTCCTGCCATTGAACTGAGCTATCCTGACTCTTCAGTTCATGCAATTCCTAAACAGTTTTCAGCCAGGAGGAAGGGGGCGGTGTTTCAGGTTGTTAACAGCTCTCTCTCGTTGGAGAGAGCTGGTGGGAAGTACCGAGGTGACCGGCCCGGGCGACCCTCGCCCTCCCTGTGTCTTCCCCTCCTTGCTGCCCCACGCTCCTCCCAGAGCCTCCCGCCTCTGACCTCCCCTTTTGTTCCTGTCTGAACGTGTAGGACCGTGTGAGGATGACTTAGTCATTCCTGTGGGTGGAAGCAGGATTTCTCTGTGGTGTTACTCATAATACCTGGAACCAAGTGTTTTGATCCACACGAGTTAATGGAAGGGCTGTGTTTGGTGAATTCCTAAGTGCTTTGTGTTCATGCTAGGCAGTAACTTGAAGCATGTAAAAAAGCTTAAATGGTTTTGGTGGCTGAAGCTAGGGGCTTCCAATAACCTGATGAAAAGGCTCATGAGGATTTTTGGTGACATTTTCGCAGGAAGTCGGGCTCCACACAAGGGGTTTCAGCAGTGGGGGCAGCCCAGCTGCAGAGGCAGTCAGCTGTGTCTTGACTGCCCCCTGGCAGGCAGAATGGGAGGTGCTTTGAGTTGTAAAATACTTCCTGGGTTCAGGGCTGTGCAAACAGTGTGTGTCTTGGAACTGATGCAGCAGGCAACAGGAGTGTAAGGACAGCGTGAGGCCCTTGTGGCGCCGAGTCTGTGAGCACGGGAAGAGCAGTGTTGGAAGACTAGGGAGGTTGTGTTGTGCTGGGCCACACTTCTCACTCCTATTCAGATGCCAGCAGCGCTTCACCCTGTGCTCTGCAAGTCTGCATCAGGGTAACCCACTCTGCTTCTTCCTGGAAAAAATGAAATTCACAAGTGGCTCCAGATTAGAAGGCCAAACTCAGGGCAAAATTAAGAAAGAATGGTGTCCTCTTAAATACTTTCTTTGGTATAGCATCCCACCTCTTTGTCACACACCCTCCCCCTCTGCCACCTGCCCTGCCAGCCCCGACTGGGCACTGTGTCACTTGACTCTCCAAAGAATGGAGGGTCTGGCCCTCTGTCCAGTCATGTAGCTCATTTTTCTTTGAATATTTGTTTTAAACAGCTCTGGTGAAATATAATTGGCATAGAAAAAAACTGCATTATTCAAATTATGCAATTTTGCATTTAAAAAAGATTTATGTACTTATTTATTTGAAAGAGAAAGAGGCAGAGACAGAAAGGAATGAGATCTTCTACCTGCTGCTTTCATTTACCAAATGTCCACAACAGCTGGGGCCTGGCCGGACTGGGCCAAAGCCAGGAACCTGGAACTCCCATCTGGATCTCCCATCTGAGTGGTGGGGACCCAAGTACTTGAGAACCTGCTCCCTCCCAGTGTGTGGATTAGCAGGAAGCTGGGTGGGGATGGGAGCAGGCAGGCCTTGCATTGGCACTCCATTAGGGGATCTGGGTGTCCCACATGGTAGCTTAACCCACTGCACCACGATGTCAGTTTCCATTCTGATACACATTTATATGTCTGTGAAGCCATCATCACAATCAAGATAATGAGCATGTCTGTTATTCTCCCAAACTTGCCGTGTCTCTGGCAACCCCTGCGTCCTTCCCTCCCCTATCCCTAGACGCACCTGAGTCGGGACCCAGCCATTGATTGGGAGATGAGAAGAATCATTTGACTTAATTATCACTGTCTTGTCACTAACTCTTTTCCTTCCAGAATTATTTTCATTTTGAAGAAAATTAGATGCTAGATGTGTGATATAATTCTTTTGGTAACCTTAAGGCAGATTTAATCATAAGAGTTACCATGTACTTTTTGGAAAAAAACTCCCCTTAAAGGGCTGGCATTATCCCATATGAGCCCTGCTTCCAATCAAGCTCTCTGCTAATGGGCCTGGGAAAGCAGCAGAAGATGGCCCTGGTCCTTGGGCCTCTTCACTGATGTGGGGGACCTGGAAGAAGCTCCTGGCTCCTGGCTTTGGCCTGGCCCAGCCCAGGCCGTTGTGGCCATTTGGGGAGTGAACCAGCAGATGGAAGAGTTCTCTGTCTCTCCCTCTTTATAACTCTGCCTTTCAAATAAAGACATTTTTCAAAAAACAAAGAATAAAAAACCCAGAACTCCTCTAGATACACCAAATGGTCCTGGTTTTAAAAATGAGGTTATACTCGAAAGCCTATTTGAAATAGATATGAACTTATTTTCTCACTTACATAAACAAAGAAATGACTTTGTTAAATAGCTGAGCATTTCATTATACGAAGGCTGTCTTGATGAAATTACGGATGACAATGAAAAGAAACATGTCAAGGTACAGGTGGATACTTGTGCTCCTGCTCTGTAGCCTTAGTCTGTTCAGAGTGGGTTCTGGATAATTCCCAAGAAACAGCCCCCAGCCTTAAGGTTGGGTAAGTTTTGCAACTTTTGACCTCAGGTACCTCCGTGGGCTCTTCAGTTCCTTCAAAAGTTGAGAAACACTTTGAGAAGGTGATTTCTGAGCCATAATTGAACAAATTGAACAAAGGGGTATTTTTTTTTTTTAATGTGCTTTTCATCTACTTGAAAGGCAGCACAACAGATGGGGTGAACCCCTGACTGGCTCACTCCCCAGATGCCTGCAACAGTTAAGGCTGGGCCACACTGAAGCTGGGAGCACAGAACTCAGTCTGGATCTCCCTTAGGTGTAGCAGGGGCCCAAATACTCAATGTTCATCTACTGCTGCTCAGCATGCTGTAACAGGAAGCTGGATCGGAAGTAGAGCAGCCAGGATTCAAACTAGGCCCTCTGATAGGGGAGGTGGGTGTCTCAAGTGGTGATATAGCCCGCTTTACCACCACAGTGACCAAAAGGGTCACTTTTCAAGTGCT
This sequence comes from Oryctolagus cuniculus, assembly GCF_964237555.1. Taxonomy (NCBI): domain Eukaryota; kingdom Metazoa; phylum Chordata; class Mammalia; order Lagomorpha; family Leporidae; genus Oryctolagus; species Oryctolagus cuniculus. The sequence continues at coordinate 39,394,786 of NC_091445.1, read as the reverse complement.
GTATAAGCAAGTGTTCGGCTCTCCCAATGGCAGGCCTAAAAAGTTACCAGTTACTGTTGGCACTTTTAGGAGAGTTTCACTGTGCTTATCATGGAAGAAACATCTAAAATTGTGGTTTTCCTATTACAAATGAAGATAGAATTTTCAGATTTTGCATAGCGTGTAGTACAATGTTAATTGTAAGTATATAGAGTAGGTATTCACTAAGTGTGGTATTGAGGTAGTAATTGCTACACATGAATTGCAGAGAAATACTTTTAATTTCTTTATTACCAGTGATTCCAGAACACATATGATATACTCTAGCATCAGGGATAGATTGGCTTTTCAAACTCCAGTTTTACTTACTTTATTTTATTAATATTTTTAAGTTTTTAGAGATTTATTTATTGATTTATTTACTTGAAAGGCAGAGTAAAAGAGAGAAGAGAGAGAGAGAGAGAGAGCGAGCGAGCTAGAAAGAGAGAACAAGCTTCCATCCACTGGTTTACTTTCCAAATGGCTACAATGACCAGGGCTGGGTCAGGTTGAAGCCTAGATACTAGAACTTCATCCAGTCTTCCATAAAAAATTTTGCTTTTTATTCCAGCTGTTGGCAACTTGTAAGTCAAATGAATGATCTGAAAAATTAGCTGTTTATCCAGGAATATGTGGAGCATCTTAAAATTTTAATTTAAGCATTGTATGTTTTTCTGGCATTAAGTTCAGTGGAGACCTTATTTCCTATCAGTCTAATCTAGTGACTTTTTTTATTGTAGGAGGTAATGAGAAAGCCCGAGCCCGGCATACGGCAAGAGGAAAACTGTTACCCAGAGAAAGAATCGACAATCTTCTGGACCCAGGGTTGGTGCACATCCAAGTGCTAATACACAGGGCTCTCTGTTCCATGCTGCTTCAGTAGCCAGTTTTGTAAATGCACAGTTTTGAATTCTGGTTCTTTTAAGATGCAACAGCAAATGTTGGAGAGACTGCTGTGTTCTGGCCTATTCCTCCTCTTCTTTTTATTTATTTATTTTTTAATACTTATTTAAAAAGGCAGAGTGATGGAGAGGGGTGCGGGGAGATCGATTCCTCCACCTACTGATTCACTTCCCAAATTAACTGCAACAGCTGGGTCTGCTCCAGGCCAAATCCAAAGGTCAGGAACTCCGTCAGGGTCTTCCATGTGGGTGGTAGGGGACCAAGTACTTGGGCCATCTTCTGCTACCTTCCCAGGCATGTTAGCAGGAAGCTGGATCACAAGCAGAGTAGCTGGGACTTGAACTACCACTCCAATATGGGCCGCCAGCATTGCAAGCAGTGCTTAACCTGATATCCCGCAATACTGGGTCTCTTTTTATAGATTTATATGCAACATATGTATTTGAAACATTGCCCCATTAAAGAAAAATCTTTTCCTTTCTCAAGTGATGTTTTTATTTTTTATTTTTTTGTTTCTTAAGTGACTTCATTCAAACAACATCCTTTTTCTCTTTAGGTCTCCATTTCTGGAATTGTCCCAGTTTGCAGGTTACCAGTTGTATGGTGATGAGGAGGTTCCTGCAGGTGGCATCATCACAGGCATTGGGAGGGTATCAGGGTGAGTATTGCACCTGTGCTCAGTAATGTGCATCAGGAAGAAGACTTGGCGGGGCATAGGAATCCACACATATCAGCATGCCAGTTTTATGCTCTTTATATTATTTATGACTGAGGCCTCCTATCCAGACCTGAATTAGAAGCTTCCATAGAGTGTTGGAGACAAAAATCAAAGGGGAAGAAACCCCAACGAAGGCCCCTGAGATCCAACTCAGACCTCCCTGCTTAATCAGAATCTTTCAGTTGTGGGCTTGGCTTGTGGTCTCCAGAGACCCCACGGTGACCTCTTGCACATCTGGGTTGAAAGCCGCTCTTTCCGAGTGTGGTCCCCAGGTGGCTTTGACAGCTCTTCCCCAGAAGTTCTAAGTGGGAAACGCCAGGGTAGAGCTCTGTAATCTGTTTTAACTAGCCCTCTGGCTTCTCGAATGCAAAAATTGGAGAACCAGTGTAGACTTAGCAAACATAGATTGCTCGATGTAAAATTTGTTTGTTTGTGTTTATGTGTGGTCTCACACTCAGCCCATGGTTACTGTCCCAGCCACTGCAGTGAGCACCTACCACTGATAGCCTGTATGAGTTCTCGCCAGAGCTGTGTGCGAGGGAGCACTGTTGTAGTTGTCGCCGTTCTGCAGGAGGGGCAAAGGCTTGGAGGTACATAGCTGGCCGAGGTCGAGATGGTGGAGCTCGGATTTGTCTCAGTCTGACAGAGCCTGGCCCACCTGCCACGGAATCAGGTGTTGGCTTGTGGTGTGTATTCTTCCCCCTTCTCCCCATGACCCGGTGCCGCCATTGCTTCTTCTTCATTTAGCTCCTTCCTTGGCTCTTGGCTTCATGTTCACTCAGGGTGGAAAGTTTTTTTCTCAGAGTCTTAGGGGACAAGTACACTGTTCTGAACATGGTGCACTTAATTCAGAGTGAAGCTGAATCACTTGTCAAGGAAATGCGTGATTGAGTGGGATAATTTCTCCGTGTTATCCATTCACTGATAATGGCGGTCAGCAGGTCGGAGCATGACCTTCCTCTTCCCACATGTGTATACAGTCACATGTCACTTATGCCAGGGGCGTACTCTGAGAAATGTATCAGTAGGTGATTGTATCATGGTGTAGACATCTTAGAGTGCACCGCATGGACTAAGATGGCTCTGATGTCAACGAAGCGATGCGATCTTCTGGAGACCACTGTTGGAAATGTAGTGTGACCGAAACACCATTGTGCAGGGCCTGACTGTTACTAATACTTTATTCCAGGTTGGTTACTGCTTATCCGAAATTCTTAAGAATAGAAATGCTTCAGAGCTCAGATTTTGGAATATTTTCTCCTACATGTTAAGATATTTTGGGGGCCAGCATTGTGGCAAAGCAGGTTAAGCCACCGTCTGCAATGCTGGTCTACAATCCCTTATAAAGCACTGGTTCAAGCCCTGGTTGCTCCAATTCTGATTCAGCTTCCTCTTAATGTGCCTGGGAAAGCAACAGAAGATGGCCTGAGTGATGGGGCCCCTGCTACCCACCTAGGAGACCTGGATGGTGTTCTGGGCTCCTGGCTTCCCTGTGGCCCAGCCTTGCCACTGTGCCATTTGGGAGTAAGCCAGTAGATAGAAGATTGATCTCTCTCTGCCTTTCTCCCTCTCTTTCTCTGTAACTTTGCCTTTCAACTAAATAAAATCTATTTTTTTTTTTAAGAGCTATTGAGGCCACTGCAGTGCTAGCATCCCATATGGGTGCCAGTTTGAGACCCAGCTGCTCCATTTTCCATCTAGCTCTCTGCCATGGCCTGGGAAAGCAGTGGAGGATGTCTCAAGTCCTTTGACCCCCGTACCCTTGTGGGAGACCCGGAAGAAGCTTTTGGCTCCCAGCTTTGGATTGGCCCAGCTCTGGCCATTGTGGCCATTTGGGAGTGAATCAGCAGATGGAAGACCTCTGCCTCTGCTTCTCTATAACTCTGCCTTTCAAATAAATAAATAAATCTTAAAAAAAGGAACTATTATTTGAAAACATTTTAAAAAAGCTATTTGGGAGACGACCCAAGTCTGAATTTAAAATGTTTCGTATGCACCTTACATACATAATTTGAATGTTATTTCATACAGTATTTTCCACGCCTAACCCTATGTGAGGGATAGCAGTCAAAGTATAAGTGTACTAAAAATATTATAAATTTTGAAGTGATTGGAAGGGGCTTGTTATGAATAACAAAAGATACTCCTGTCATCCCATCACTCAGAAATGACAAAAGTTTAGGATCTCTGTGCCAGGAATTGAGAGGGTAGACAATAGAATATGTATTTTTTTTTTTTTTTTTACCTTGAAACAGGCTCCATGATAAATACTTTTTGTTTGTTTTGAAAGGCAGAGCTGCAGAAAGAGAGAGGGAGAGACAGAGAGGGGTCTTCCATCTGGTGGTTCACTCTCCAAATGACTGTAACGACTGGGGTTGGGCCAGACTGAAGTCAGGAGCTGGGAGTCTCTTCTGGGTCTCCCACGTGGGTGTGGAGCCCAAGCACTTTGTCCATTTTCTGTTCCTTTCCCAGGTGCATTAGCAGGAGCTAGGTTGGAAGCAGAGAAGCTGTGACATGAACCAGTGGCCATATAGGATGCCAGTGTCACAGGCAACAGCCCCAAATCCTTTTTATTTTTAAGATTACTCATTTATTTTAAAGACAGAGAGATAGAGAAAGAGATACAGAGATCTCCTATACGCTGGCTCATATCCAAATGCCTGCAACAGCTAGGGCTGGGCCTGGCTGGAGCCAGGGGCTGGGAGCTCCATCCAGTCTCCCACGTGGGTGTCAGATGCTGCTGCCTCCCAGGGTGCATAGCAGCAGTAAGCTGCAATCTGGGGCAGAGCTGGGATGCACTCCAACCCTGCAGTATTTTGACGTGGACGTCCTGAGCAGGTTTTAACAGCGAGGCCAAAGGCCTGCTCTTCAGCAAACATTTTTTGTTGCTTTCCACGTTCCTGGTTCTAGTTTAGGGGCACAATGGTGAATAAGAAGGACAAAATTTCGGAGTGGACATTTGCCACAAGGGTTATGACGCATAAATAGGAGAAGCACATTGCCCTCGCCTGGGAGCCCAGCTGCTTTTATCCACTTTATTTTCAACAAGGATTCAGGGCGTTACCTTTCAGAATTCTGGAGGTTATAAAATGAGATAATGAAAGCATCGTCAGTGTAAAGAAAATTGAATTTTGTGAAGAATTCAGATGTGTCCCAGATTTCCAGTGAGGAGCTGCTGGTTTTAGGGCTTCCTGGTGAGGCTGCACCGTTTCCCTCCCTGGCTGTCTTTGTCCCCTGCTCTGCTCTTTGTTACCCGTGGGTCCTCGTACCCAGCACACTGGTCTTGGTGAGAAGGAGCACTATTGAGGGCTCATTGTATCTGCGATATGTCTTCAGTGTGCTGTTTTACGGTTTGCATCCGCTGTGACTTCAAGCTAATTTAATGTTGTATTTTAGACGAATTTTAGTTTTATGGAAGAGCATAGACCCGTAATACTGAAGATCTTCTGAAAAATATAGTAAATAAATGCTGGAACTCCTGATGGGTCAGTGTTAATTTTTTTTTTTTTTTTTTTTTTTTGCAAATTTCCTTGCTTAAAGAGAACTCTGAAGGTTTTTTTTTTATTTATTTATTTTTTTGACAGGCAGAGTGGACAGTGAGAGAGAGAGACAGAGAGAGAAAGGTCTTCCTTTGCCGTTGGTTCACCCTCCAATGGCCGCCGCTGCAGCCGGCGCACCGCGCTGATCCGATGGCAGGAGCCAGGAGCCAGGTGCTTTTCCTGGTCTCCCATGGGGTGCAGGGCCCAAGCACCTGGGCCATCCTCCACTGCACTCCCTGGCCATAGCAGAGAGCTGGCCTGGAAGAGGGGCAACCGGGACAGAATCCGGCGCCCCAACCGGGACTAGAACCCGGTGTGCCGGCGCCGCAAGGTGGAGGATTAGCCTATTGAGCCACGGAGCCGGCTTTCTGAAGGTTTATTGTAAAGGAATTCCTCACCCCCAAGACTTGAGTTTTTAAGGTTTTGGGTATTAACATTGTTAGGGTCCTTTCATTCAAGGAACCATCATGAAATGAGCTTACGTTTGTAGTTTTTCAAGTGTGAGTTTGTACCCTCAATAAAGTAATCATTCGGTTTTATATGAATGACTGTGTCAGCCATGACCATTGTCAGGCTTGTTTTGTATCCTCAGACCGGCAGCTAATGGGTGTCACTGGTGAAATGCACAAGGTGTTGAGGCTTACACTGAGCGTCTTGTCATTCGCTACCATGGGCCTTTAATTTTGAAGAAATCACTCACATTCTCTTTCCGATGAAATTTCTGCCTTTCAGAGTAGAGTGCATGATCGTTGCCAATGACGCCACTGTTAAAGGAGGCACCTACTACCCGGTGACCGTGAAGAAACACCTGCGGGCCCAGGAGATTGCGCTGCAGAACAGGCTCCCCTGCATCTACCTGGGCAAGTGACAGGCACCGCACAGTAAGCTGTGGCCGGCTGGGAAAGTGCAAGCCTGTTTAGAAGGCTAGACCCTGACGCTACCAGTTGTTTAAAAAAAAAAAAAAAAAAAGCTATTGATTGATTTCTTCCACAATTATAAAGGAAACACATGTTCTTTCCTGAAAACTCCAGGGGAAATGAACTTCCAGGAATATCCCCTAGGAATATCTTGGTGTGTGCCGTTTTTTTTTTTTTTCTCTCCACACTGTGGATTTTTTCTTCTATATATTTTGTTGTTCTGTTACCCATAATGGGTCCAAACTATGAAAAAAATAGCTAATTTTTATGGATCTCTTTGAGTGCCTGGCACTGTGTTAAATGCTATATTATATAATTTGAGCAAATGTTATTTTAAGTAAATTTAATTTCTAGTGAATTGCTTTAAAATCAGGGGATATTCCAGAAAGAACCTAAAAGCAAAGCAGTTTAGAAAAATTGGCACCTCCTAGATATTGACTTAGTTTGATGAGATTCCAACATACATTGTTCATTTATGCTGGTACTCGAACACAGATACTGATGTAGAGATTTTTTAATCCTGGAAAGTGAATACCTGGTTTACTCACAATGTGAACTGTTTTTCGCATGTACAGAAAATAGCAAATGAAGCCCAGCTGCTTGTGGTCCTGGGCCAGATGCTGGAGGGGATGAGTGAAAGGCATGATGTTGTCTCTGTCTTCAGTGAGCTCATGATGACTTTGAGACAGGAGATGGGGTTAAATAACTATTAAAGACGCAGTGGTCATAGGCAGTAGTAGTAAATGTAGGACTAGCCAAATTTTAACATCTCCTGTGTGCACTCAGAGTGTGTGCCTCTGAATGAAGTGCTTTATATATGGTATTTCACTCCTCCTAGCAGCTCTGTGGGGTAGCTCCTATTGTTATCTTCATTTCACAGGGGAGAGACTGAGGCAAAGCATGGCAAGGAGACACCTGTAACCACACAGCTGTGCAGTAACAAGCTGTGTTTGAACACAGTACCCTAATCCACTGTTTCAGTCTGCGATCAGCGCAGTATCAGAAGGCCTTAAGTGATGAATCGTCCCCATGAATTCCGTGGATGGCTTTTGTATTGGCGTGGAAGAGGAAAAGAAAAATTTTCAGTTCAGTTGGTTAAGAATTTATATTCCTGGATTATCTGAGGACCTTAGCTGGTCTTCAAATGAGAGAATGTCCCAGACATCTCAGCTAGCATTTTGCACAGACGTAGGGAAGCCAGGTGGGTTTGGGACCAACAGTGAGTCCTTCGGGCTGTGCAGGGGGTTGGAGAAAGAGACTCCAGAGTGTGTCTAGAACGTGGCTGTGATCAGGAACCACTACTGTCCTTGAGGCAGGTCCCCTGGGAGAGTGTGTTTTGTTCACAGAGATGTGCTGACTTCTCCCATTTTCCTTCAGTCGATTCAGGAGGGGCAAACTTACCTCGACAAGCAGATACGTTTCCAGACCGAGATCACTTCGGCCGCATATTCTATAATCAGGCAATTATGTCGTCTAAAAATATTACACAGGTAATATCTCACTGGTGAGCTGTATTGCTTTTTTATTCCAAATGTCTCTGCCAATCATATACTCAGGGATGATTTAAAGATAAACTAGAATTTAGGCTTTTCCCACAGAAAGTATCTCAAGATGGTCTCCAGTTAGAACCTTCTGATGATCAATAGGTCTGCCCCTACACTGTAGTAAAGGTTATTTACCTAGGAAAACAGGTTTTGAAAAGAAAGGGCACTTCGTAGTTCCTTTTCTAGGTCTGTTCTGTGGGGAAGTTCTAGTGGATGCATGAAAAAATCTAGACAATAAAAGGTCACTGGGGGTTGGCATTGTGGTGCAGCAGGTTAAGCCACCGCTTATGACACCAGTGTCATATCAGAGTGCTGGTTCGAGTCCCAGCTACTCTGCTTCCAGTCCAGCTCCTTAATAATGTGCCTGGGAAGGCAGTAGTAGATGGCCTAAGTATTTGGGCCCCTGTCAGCCACGTAGGAGACCAGGATGGAACTCCTGACTAGCCTAGCCCTACCTGGGCTATTGCAGCCATTTGGGAAGTGAACTAGCAGATGGAAGATCAATTCCACCCCCTTCCCCCCTTTTTCTGTGTTGTTCTGTCTTCCGTTTGCAGTGCCAGCATCCCATATGGGAGCTGGTTCAAGTCCAGCTGCTCCTCTTCTGATTCAGCTCTCTGCTATGGCCTGGGAAAGCAGTGGATGATGGCCCAAGCATTTGGGACCCTGTACCCTTGTGGGAGACCAGTTAGAGGCTCCTGACTCTTGGCTTTAGATCAGCCCAGTTCTGGCCGTTGAGGCCATTTGGAGAGTGAACCATTGGATAGAAGATCTCTCTCCTCTCTCCCCTCTCTCTCCTCTCTCTCTCTGTCTCTCCCTCTTTCTGTAACTCTGCCTCTCAAGAAAATAAATAAATAAAAAAAATTTTTTTTTTTTTTGACAGGCAGAGTGGACAGTGAGAGAGAGACAGAGAGAAAGGTCTTCCTTTGCCGTTGGTTCACCCTCCAATGGCTGCCGTGGCCGGCGCGCTGCGGCCGGCGCACCGTGCTGATCCGAAGGCAGGAGCCAGGTACTTCTCCTGGTCTCCTATGGGGTGCAGGGCCCAACTACTTGGGCCATCCTCAACTGCACTCCCTGGCAGAGCAGAGAGCTGGCCTGGAAGAGGGGCAACTGGGACAGAATCCGGCGCCCCGACTGGGACTAGAACCCGGTGTGCCGGCGCCGCTAGGCGGAGGATTAGTCTATTGAGCTGTGGCACCGGCCTAAATAAAATCTTAAAAAAAAGAAAAGTTAAAGAGTAACCTAAATGTTGATTAATGTGAGATTAATAATTTTAGTTGTTGAATGTACTCAGATTGCAGCATCTATCAACATAAGTAAGTGTGAAAATATGTTGAATAGAAGCACAGTTGCCATGTCTGTAAAGGTTAATTATATCATATTGTACTGTATACTATATAAGTGTAAACAGGCACATGAGAACAATCCATTCAACTTTAAACAATGGCTTCCTGTAAGGTAGGATCAAGGAGAAAGGGATCAGGTGGTCAGATAGGAGGTCTGTAGGTTTGTAGGGCTTCAATTTATATATATATATATATACACATACATATATATATGTATATGTGTATATATACACACACATTTATACATTTATACATGTAATTATATATAAAAGATTTATTTATTTGAAAGATAGAGTCACAGAGAGAGAGAGAGATCTTCCATCTGCTGGTTCATTCCCCAGATGGCCACAAAAGCTGGGGCTGGCCCAGGTTGGCCCAGGAGCCAGAAACTTCCTCTGGATCTCCCACATGGGTGCAAGGGACCAAGCACTTGGGGCATCTTCTGCTGCTTTCCTGGGCCATTAATAGGGAGCTGGATTGGAAGTGGAGCAGCTAGGACTTGAACCGGTGCCCACATGGGATGCTGGTGCTGCAGGCAGCAGCTTAACTTTCTGTGCCACAACACTGGCCCCAGTTATATTTGAAATATTTTATTCCTTTAAGAAAAAAGATGTGAGATAAATTTGGCCAAATTTATTTATTTATGAAGACTGGGGATTAAGTGAATGGATATTTATTTTTTATCCTCCTACCTTTTTTCATGGTTGAACTACTTTGTAATACTTATGCTCTTCCTTTGTTTCCATTTCCTTGTTGGATTTCTTAAGTCCATATTTTTATTGATGTTCTAGTTAAATCTTTTGACGTTCTATCAGGGGAGTAGGTTGTATTTATTGTAAATTGTAGTGTTGGCAGTGACCTTGCTCACCTCTATGCTTTGTTTATCTAAATGAGAAACTTGAGCTTTGTTGACGCTGCACCTCTCTCCCTCTCACTGTCCTGAATGCAGTTGTTATTACCATCTTGTGTATCATAGGGGAAATCAGCACTTTTAATCTGGTATTACAGCATATCTGTCTTGCTTTGTGTTAGGTCCCTAGAGCTGCTGAAACAAATGACCATGAACTTAACCATGAACCAGGGGCTTAACCAAGATTCATTCCCTGAAGTTCTGGAGGGCAGAAGTTTGAAATGTGGGTGGCAATCTCTGCCTCTCTCTTCCCAGGCCTTTTCCTCTTTGGATGGGTGACTGTTCTTTCTTATAAGGATGCTTGTTATTGGATTTTTTTTTTTTTTTTTTTGACAGGCAGAGTGGACAGTGTGAGAGAGAGACAGAGAGAGAAAGGTCTTCCTTTTGCCGTTGGTTCACCCTCCAATGGCCGCTGCTGCAGCCGGCGCACCGCGCTGATCCGATGGCAGGAGCCAGGATCCAGGTGCTTTTCCTGGTCTCCCATGGGGTGCAGGGCCCAAGCACCTGGGCCATCCTCCACTGCACTCCCTGGCCATAGCAGAGAGCTGGCCTGGAAGAGGGGCAACCGGGACAGAATCCGGCGCCCCAACCGGGACTAGAACCCGGTGTGCCGGCGCCGCAAGGTGGAGGATTAGCCTATTGAGCCACGGCGCCGGCCAACTTGTTATTGGATTTAAGGTCCATTATTATCTTAATATAATCACACACACTCAGGCCCTTTTCCCAAGTAAGGTCACATCCACAGGTCCTGGGGATCAGGCCGTGGTCCCATCTTTTGGGGCTGTTGCTCAACCCACTGTAGACCTCTGTCATCTTGCATGTGTATAATTTGCTTTGTGTCATTGTTGTTCATGTAGCTTCTGTGGAGACTAAAGCATACTATTCTGCTACTATTTATGGAGGATCTGCTGTGAGCCAGCCCTGTGCTGGTAAATGAAGCCAGGCGGGGTCTTTTTCTGTGGAACTCAAAGCTTGAGGTGCTTTAGCATAAAGTCTTTTATGAAAAATGCACAGTTTTTTTGAATAAGCAAAACCTACCTATGATAAAAAATCTAAAATGACTAAAAGTCCTCTGATTGTCTTCTTTTTGCGCTTTTATTTTTGTTTTCTAAAACTTGTAACCCAGTGATTATTTCATTGAGCCACTTCTCTTTGCATTTATTTTTTCTCTTTTATTTAAGCAGGAATTTAGAACCCAAGGCTTCCTGGTTCCCAATTTTCCTGGCCCAGCCCTAGTTCTTCTGGCCATTTGAGGGGTGGATCAGTGGAAGGAAGATTTCTTTCTCTTTGTCTCTGTCTTTCTCTCCCTGTCACTCTGCCTTTTTAAAATAAAGACTTACAGAATTCGAATTACTTTTATACATTCCATGCAAATGTGACTCCACATATGTTGCATCATCACATTCATGTTGTGTGTTAAGTGGTACATATATGTGTGTAAAGATGCTGGCACTTTTCGGGAAGTTATGTCCTTTCTGTTCATCTGCCTTTGTGAAGTGTCTCAGCTCTTCAGGTGACTATATTCATATATATATATATATGCGCTGTGTGACCCCTGGGGAATTCTGATTGATCTTATCAAATGACTTTAGGTCACCTGTCACTGTTTCTCGGGTGACTCCAGTTACAAAGCTCACTGTAAACAGTTTCCAACCATAGGAATATGTGATTATACAGTTTCTACTTTTTGACTGATTGTGAGTATAGTTCATCTCTTTATAATTTTTATACCTGTGTGACTATCATTTGTGTACCTGAGTGTTTATGCTTGCAAAAGTATGTATATTTTTTTTAAAAGATTTATCTTATTTATTTGAAAGACAGCATTAATAGGAGAGGAAGAAAGAGATCTTCCATCGGTGGTTCACTCTCCAAATGACTGCAATGGCTGGGGCTGGGCCAGGCTGAAGTCTGGGTCTCCCACATAGGTGGCAGGGGCCCAAGCACCTGGGCCATTCTTTTCTGCTTTCCCAGATGCATTTACAAGGAGCTGATTGGAAGTGGGGCAGCCAGGACTTGAACTGACACTTATTTGGGATGCCAGTGTTATGCCACAAACCAGTCCCTATCATTGCATTTTTATTGTATAATGTGAGTCATTACCTGTTCTGCACATTTTTTTAATGTTTCTCAAATCCCCCTTTAAAAGCATGTATAAGTATCTTTTAAAGAACTTTTAAAGTGACTTTTTCTAGAATTATACTTTTGAGACTTTAATCTTCGGGGATTTCAACATTCAGGATTGTGGCATTAGGAATTGTGTCTTTGGGATTATGTCCCAGACGATGCCCACTGACCCAGAGGCCAGAGTCTCTCACTCTACCTCATGGTGTTGTCATTTGTTCCCTTTCCTGAAATTCTCCTTAAGTCATGCCTGTAGGGTTTCCCTGTTTTCCTTCTACTTTCTCCTTTTAATTTCTGCAATCTTTGTTGATGATTTTATAAACTGTCATGGCTTCCTTGCCTGTTCTCTCCCTGACCTCTCCTGGTCCTGCCCCCTCAATATCTCTGCTTGTAAACCTTGAGGCTTTGTGTCTCTGAACATTTCTTGCTAGTGTTTTAGTATGAGGTGGTATCTCTGATCTCTGACCTCAGTCCTTGGCCTAGAGCTCCTTAAAACATCAGTGATTTCCTAATGCATAGCGGGTGCCTGCAGCATCTGTTGTTCTAAAGTTTGGTCTTTGACTCTGGTTCCTGATACAGAGCCCCTAAATCCCTTGGAATGTCATGGGAGATGGGAGCATCCCTTATTCTGATGGGGTTACTCTTGGTGGGCTCCTTGAGGGCCTGGTTCCCAGGAAGGCCAAGCCATCATTATAAGGTTGGAGCTTTCAGCTCCACACTCCATTAGAACCACCATGGGGTTCCTCACCCAGCAAGAAGGATCTCTGGGCTTTGCTTCTGTCACCACTGGTGATGGGGTGGACTGTGGCCTCTCGATGGCGGTCTTTGGAGTTCACCTGTGTCCTGATATAAATGGGGATCCTGTGACGTCTCTCTCGGCACATATCTGCATTCCACACTAAACACAAGCCAGATGTGCCTTGAGTGTGGTCAGAAAAGTATATGGCCATGCATCTCACGTCCTTTCACGTCCCCTTAGTGGGGACGGCAGCAGCCTTCTCTTTCTGGGTTGCAGAGCATGTGTCGGGTGTGGGCTCGCGTGAGAGCCTGGTTGTACCACGTGCGTGTGTGTGTGTGTGTGTGTGTGTGTGGGTGTGTGTGTGGCTCCAGGAAGTTGTCAGTGCTCTTTGACCCTGCTTTGCGAGTAGGAAAAGCAGACCCAGTAGCAGAGCTCTTGTAGTTCCTGCTCTTCATCTCCTTTGTGTGTGAGTGACTCTCACATCCTCTTTGTGACTCAGAATTAGATGATGAGCGAAGTGGTGTGACAGTGGCTTGGCATTGATTGCTGACTTATCTGTGTTGGTTTATTTAATTTGTATTTCCATTATCAGTGTTTGCTTTAGCAGTAATAAATTTTTTGCCTGTTAGATACTTGTGACTAGAATGATCTCTTTCCTTCCCCCTCCCATTCTTATTGACAAAAAAATTTGAAATTTTTATTCCTGTACGTTTAGTAACTCTAGCTCTTGTTTTTAATTTATTTTTGAATTCCACTCAGGTTTATAGAGATATAATTTGTGTTCCCATGTAATGGGTGCAATAAGTAGATTTTTGGATAGTCACAGAGTCGAGTTGATTTTAGAGTATTTTTGGCACACTATCAGCAGTCACTCCCCTGCCCCCAGCCCAAGGCAACACTCATCTGCTTTCTGTCTCTGTGCATGGGCCTGTTCTGGACATTTCATATAAATAACATCATAGAATAAGTGGTCTTTTGTGGCTGGTTTCTTTCACCGAACACAGCGATTTCAGAGTTCATCTATGTCTTGCTCTTGGTTTTTCATACTCTGGGATGGTACAGACCTCTGCTTACCCATCTGTCTCCCACCTCTGGAGTAGCTGAGGAGTTTACAGATTCTTTGAAGTACACAACAAAAAAGTACTTCTAAGCAAAGTCTGCCCCAGGTCTTCACAGAGCTTATATATATTTTTTTTATTTTTTGACAGGCAGAGTGGACAGTGAGAGAGACAGAGAGAAAGGTCTTCCTTTGCCGTTGGTTCACCCTCCAATGGCCGCCACGGCCAGCGTGCATTGGCTGGCGCACCGCGCTGATCCGAAGGCAGGAGCCAGGTGCTCCATGGAAGCATGGGGTGCAGGGCCCAAGTACTTGGGCCATCCTCCACTGCCCTCCCTGGCCATAGCAGAGAGCTGGCTTGGAAGAGGGGCAACCGGGACAGAATCCGGTGCCCCGACTGGGACTAGAACCCGGTGTGCTGGTGCCGCAAGGTGGAGGATTAGCCTAGTGAGCCGCGGCGCCGGCCTCAACCCAGGTTTTCCACATGGGTGCGGGAACCTAACCACTTGAACCATTGCCACTGCCTCCCAGGTCTGCATTAGCAGAAAGCTGGAGTCGGGAGCTGGAGCTGGGTTTTGAGTCCAAGCATGTCAGTGTGGGACACAGGTGTCTTTAATAGCGTCTTAACTGCTAGCCTAAACGCCAACCCCAGTAGATGGTTCTTGAACTCTCTCTTGCTGGCATATTGCTGCAGAATACATCCCTCAGCTTGGCAGTGTAAATACACTACACGTTTATTTTCTTGCAGGTTCTGTGGGTTGGAAGTCAGGCTTAGCTCTGGGTCTCTCAGTCATTTCGGGGCTTGACTAGGAAGGGTCCACCTCCTAGCCTGCTCACGTGGTTGTCAGCAGGGTACAGTTCTTCACAGGCCTCACTCAGTTTTCTTTTAAAAAGTATTATTCATCTATTTTCATTTTATTTGAAGGGCAGAGAGACAGAGATCTTGCATCCTCTGGTTCACTCTCCAAATGCCCACAACAACAAGGGTTGGGGCAGGCTGAAGCCAGGAGCCTGGAACTCAGTCAGGGTTGGCCATGTTGGTGTCCAGGACCCAGCTGCTTAAGCCATCATCTGCTGCCCCCAGGACACACATTACCAGAAGCTGGATTGGACACCGAGCAGCCAGAATCCAGGCACTGCACTATGAGCTGCGACTGTCCCAAGCAGCGTCTTAGCCACCGCACCAAATGCTGGCCCCCTTACTCAGTTCCTTGCCTTGGAGCATCTCACATGGGTCACCTGGCTTCATGAAAGCAAGAAAGGGTGCCAGCACAGGAGAGAGGGCAACGCGGGGGAAGACGCCGTCTGTCGTGACCTGACCACAGAAGTGACAGCCGTGACTGGCCATGTTCTGTTTGTAACAAGCAAACTGTTAGATCCGCCACACCCTCAAGGGGACGTGCCACAGATATGAATCCTGATGACAGTCGGGGATCACTGGGGTCCTTGCAGAAATCTGCCTGCCCCACTCCTGTACTTTTCTGAGCATGCGTGAGCTGGTGTCAGAGAAGTCAGTTGTTGGTTGGTTTGGTACTGAAGGAGTGCCCTTAGATATGTGGTTCGATGCCCTGAAGGAATCAGCTCTTCACCTGTGATGTTTCTGCCAAACTGGTCACCCCTTCCTGCTCCTCTCAATCATGCAGAGTCTTAGTTTGGGCTGCTTTACTAGATCATCAACAACTGGGTGGCTTCGACAACCAGCACTTATTTCTCACACTCCTGGAGGCAGAGGGCCAGGGTGGTTGGGGGCCGAGTGGGGGCCCTCTTCCAGGCTTGGTGGATGGAGAGAGCTCCTCTCTCTTCCTCCTTTTCTAGGGCACTCATCCCATCATGGGCGCTCCTCCCTCATGGCCTCATCTAAATATGAAGACTTCCCAAAGGCTGTACCTTCAAATAACTTCCTATCAAATAACATGTGAATGGGGGGCGGGGGAGGGAGACAGGCATGCGTCCCATGGCAGATGGTAGGATGGTGTTCGGACAAAATTAGCCCTCTTTCTTGGTCTCCTTGCCCTCGCCACCCCTCCCCAGGTTTTGAATTTGTTGCTGATACTTGCTGTTCTTCCCTTTCCCTTTGCTCTTGAGTTGTTTTTGTGGAACTCCACTATGCCTGTTTGGTTCTTTGGGTCTTATTTTGGAAAACGGCTCCTTTTTAGATTCTTACATCATTGTGACTCTTCTCTAAGTTTCTTGACTTTTTTTCTTATTGAATACTGAAAATAGTTTGAGCTGAACCTGGTGTTCTATTATAGAGAACAGGGCAGTAAGGTGAATTTATGTCCTTGTTCCCTACAGAGCCTTCAGAATAGCCCATAAAATAATTTTCAGAAGTGTAGGAAGTATAAAGAATAATAGAATGGAATGCTCACATACTCACCATCTGGATTTGTTAAGTGTTAACAGTCATTTTGTTATTTTTGTCTCAGATATTTAGAGTATTTATTGGCTTAAAAATTTATCTGGAATTCATTTACCATTACAGTGTTGTGTGGATGGCCATGTTGCCTATTTGCATATTTTTCCTATTATAAACACTGATACAATGAATGTTACCTTGTTTTCACAGGCAGGAGTTTTTGTAGCCATAGAAACCTTTAAAACAAACTTGTGGATGATAAGCAAGACAGTGAGATAAACATCTCATTAATATGTTGACAAATGTGACAGCCACTTTTAATAACATGCATGAACCTTTAGTTAAGGGAAAAATGTTTTTTTGTGATGGCCATTGGGATGGAAAACACTTGCTACCTTTTATCTGTGGATTCATACCAGTATGGCATGTTGTTTTTCTTTTTCTTTCTTTCTTTTTTTTTTTTTTTTTCTTTTTTGACAGGCAGAGTTAGAGAGTGAGAGAGAGAGAGAGACAAAGAGAAAGCTCTTCCTTTTCCATTGGTTCACCCCCCAAGTGGCCGCTACGGCTGGTGCGTTACGGCCGGCACGCTGCGCTGATCTGAAGCCAGGAGCCAGGTGCTTCCTCCTGGTCTCCCATGCGGGTGCAGGGCCCAAGGACCTGGGCCATCCTCCACTGCCTTCCCGGGCCACAGCAGAGAGCTGGACTGGAAGAGGAGTAACCGGGACAGAATCCAGCGCCCCAACTGGGACTAGAACCTGGGGTGTCAGTGCCGTAGACGGAGGATTAACCTAGTGAGCCGTGGTGCTGGCGGCATGTTGTTTTTCATAACAGATATTAGCATGGCTGTAAGGAAAGTGATGGAAACTACTTTCATATGATAATTTCAAAAATATCCATTATATACGTCTTTCTCTTTGATGATATTTCTAATCAGCCAAACCTGTATTTATTATTCCTTGTGCCATACTAATCTCCGAGCAAGAATTCTTTAAGCTTGTTGTGGAACATTTTGTACACACCAAAGCAGAGAAAATTGGTGCTGAGAGCTCCGCTGCACACGGCATCCAGCTTCGTTCAGCATGGCCGATTTTCTTTTGAGCGATACTTTCCAGTGCAATGATAGCATCACTTTTATATCGAGAAAGTGTCAGGGTAACAAAATGTGAGACATGCTCAAGTGAAGAATTCTTTTTTCTTTTTTTTTTTGAATTTTTGAGATTCATGGGAAATGTGTATTATCTTTCAGCTCCATTTTTCCATGAACTTTTAAAAAATATCTATTTATTTGAAAGGCAGAATTAGAGAGAGGCGGAGGCAGAGAGAGAGAGAGAGAGAGAGAGAGAAAGAGGTCTTCTGTTCTCTGGTTCACTCCCCAGTTGGCCACATTGGCCAGAGCTGGGCTAATCTGAAGCCTGGAACTTCTTCCAGGTCTCCCATGTGGGTGAGGGGCCCAAGGACTTGGACTTTGTTCCACTGCTTTCCCAGGCGCATTAGCAGAGAGCCCTGCAGGTGGCAGCTTTACCCACTATTTTCTGTATTGCTTTGAGGTGAGGGACAATTGTTTAGAGGGCTTTGAGGATTTGTTATTAGATCTCATAGCTGTCCTTTCCACACAGGTTCGCTAAATTTGGAGTATATTGTGAGCTTGTTCTCTCCATTAGTTGCATAGGGTAAGAGAGTATCGGGCCATTCTCCTCTCTGACACGGAGCTTGGCCACGCATTTTATTAAAAGAGTGACATAAACCATTCACAATGATTTTTTTTTTTTTTTTGACAGGCAGAGTTAGACAATGAGAGAGAGAGACATAGAGAAAGGTCTTCTTTTTTTCCGTTGGTTCACCCCCCAAGTGGCTGCTACGGCCAGCGCGCTGCGCTGATCTGAAGCCAGGAGCCAGGTGCTTCCTCCTGGTCTCCCATGCGGGTGCAGAGCCCAAGGACCTGGGCCATCCTCCACTGCCTTCCTGGGCCACAGCAGAGAGCTGGACTGGAAGAGGAGCAACCGGGACAGAATCCGGCACCCCAACCGGGACTAGAACCCGGGGTACTGGTGCCACAGGTGGAGGATTAGCACAGTGAGCTGCAGCACCGGCCATTCACAATGTTTTGATACAAGAAATGAGGACAATATTCCCAGTGTTTAGAGGACTCTTTTAAAAATAAAGTCTAGGCCAGCGCCATGGCTCACTAGGCTAATCCTCCGCCTGTGGCGCCAGCACCCCGGGTTCTAGTCCTGGTCGGGGCGCTGGATTCTGTCCTGGTTGCTCCTCTTCCAGGCCAGCTCTCTGCTGTGGCCCGGGAGTGCAGTGGAGGATGGCCCAGGTCCTTGGGCCCTGCACTTGCATGGGAGACCAGGAGAAGCACCTGGCTCCTGGCTACTGATCAACGCGGTGCGCCAGCTGCAGCAGCCATTGGGGGGTGAACCAACAGCAAAGGAAGACCTTTCTCTCTGTCTCTCTCTCTCACTGTCCACTCTGCCTGTCAAAAAATAAATAAATAAATAAAAAGGTCTAGGGACCAGCTAGTGCCATCCCCTGGTCACTGGGGCTACAGATCAAACATGGTACACTTCTCTGTCTGAGCTGCATCTTAGGGGCTTGTGGTGTGCTTGAATTCCAGATAGCAGTGGTCATGGGCTCCTGTACGGCGGGAGGCGCCTACGTGCCTGCAATGGCTGATGAAAACATCATCGTCCGCAAGCAGGGCACCATCTTCTTGGCTGGACCTCCCTTGGTAAGGACATAATCGTGACTGACTGAAGTTCAGATCCATAGAGAAAATCATTTGCACTGATTATTGATGATTTTTAAAATGTGATAAAATATAACATTTATGTTTATAACCTAAAGTATATCACTTGTACCATTTTTAAGCATACAGTTCTGTGGCATTAGGTAGATGCATATGTTTGTGTGTGGGGAGCAGGGTCCGTCTCCCGCAACATGGCGGGGCGCCCGGGGGGACAAATAAGTACTGAGACTGTGGACTGAAACTAACTCTATGCGTCTGATCTCCCACCATATGGTGCTGAGAGAGAGTAAACAAATCTTACACAGCTGCTTCGTTAATTAGCTGATTCCTGACCCAACCCCTGTTTGGAGGAAAGCGGCGTGCTCAGCATGCGGGCAGCGGAGCACGGATTATTGGGAGAGGACTATAAAAGGAGGAGAGAGACAACATGCGGGCCCCCCTGAAAGAGTCGGTTGGAGAGCTCGTTGGTGCCGCTCCTCCGCGGAGGCGGGGGAGCGGCAGCAGATCCGGGAAGCATCGGGGAAAGAAAACAGTGTCCGGTGTAGTTCCTCCGCGAGTGGGGGAGTGACATTTGTGCCACCACTGCCACCTTCCATCTTAGAATCTTTTTGTCTTCCCAAACTGAAGCCCATTAGACACCCACCACTTCCACTGCGCTGGTAACTAGCACGCTATGTTCTGTCTCTGTGGACTGGAGTACTCTGGGTGCATCCCATGCACGTGCAGTCATGCTGTATCTGACTTCTATGACCGGCCTGTTTCACTCAGCGTAATGCAGAGTAGAGGGTGCAAACACTCCATGAGTAGTTTATGCTTATTTCTTATTAGAAAATGAGTAAAGGAATGACTAAAAATTGAAAACATCTATTGGGAGTATAGGCAGCATCCTCATATTGGAATAGTGCTCTGTTTTTTTTTTTTTTTTTTTAAGATTTATTTATTTATTTGAAAGAGTTGCACAGAGGGAGAAGGAAAGGCAGACAGAGAGAGAGGTCTTCCATCCGCTGGTTCACTCCCTGAGTGGCTACAACAGCTAGAGCTGCACTGATCCGAAGCCAGGAACCAGGAGCTTCTTCCGGGTCTCCCATGTGGGTACAGGGGCCCAAGGACTTGGGCCATCTTCTGCTTTTTCAGGCCATAGCAGAGAGCTGGATCAGTAGTAAAGCATCCAGGTTTTGAACTGGCGCCCATATGGGATGCCAGCACTGCAGACAGCGGCTTTACCCACTATGCCACAGTGCCAGTCCCTGCTCTGTGTTTTAGAGAGAAGGTTGTGTCTTAGGGCCAGCAGTTGCATTGTCTGTTCAGTGCATTCAGATTCGTATTAGAGAGACACAGCTCAGTGGCCAGCCAGGCAAGCCTGCAGTTCCGTGAGAGCAGGCGCTGGTTCAGTGCCTGCCATTGCCTTTGCAAGACCATGGGTGGCGGGTACGGAGCTGCAGCCTCATCCACGTGAGAATTCGAAATTCTGCCGTCTGCTTGTCTGAGGGCTGAGGGAAGGCTATAGATTCATGTGTGGTGTGAGCTTCTATGGCTGTTGCCTGCAGTAGCTTAGGGTGGTTGCAAAAGAAAGAGAGTAATAAGTTAGGTTTTTAAAGAAGCTTTTTGTACTGTTTATCTTCTGAGCTTCTTACTTGGTGGAATGAACTGTTTTAATTTTCTGTCATCTTTGTACCTATCACAGTATCAAACATGTTGTGGGTGTTGGTAAACAATAACTGATGACAATCATTATTGTTCTCAGTTGATGTTAGCTCTCTGAGTGTAAATATAGCGTATCTGTGGTTCATTCCTCCTTACGACTTTAAATATCCAGACACTTCTAATTATTGTCTGGACTGAGAGATATTTTACACAGATTTTTTTAAAAAACGATTTTATTTATTTATTTGAAAGGCAGAGTTACAGAGGCGGAGAGAGAGGGAGAGAGAGGGAGAGGGAGGGAGAGGGGTCTTCTATTCACTGGTTCACTCCCCAAATGGCTGTAATGGTGCAATAGCTGGAGCCGGGCCGATCCGAAGCCAGGAACCAGGAGCTTCTTCTGGGTCTCCCACATGGGTGCAGGGGCCCAAGGACTTGGGCCATCTTCCACTGCTTTCCCAGGCCATAGCAGAGAGCTGGATTTTAAGTGGAGCAGCCAGGACTCGAACTGGCGCCCATGTGGGATGTCGGCACTGCAGGAGGTGGCTTAAGACTACTATGCCACAGAGCCAGACCCCACAGATTTTTTTTGGAAAGAAGAGAACCAGGAGTTTAGTTATGAGAGTGGAATAATTGGAGGTGAAAATTCTGTTTGCCTTCCCCTGGGGAAAAACATTTTAGTTAGGTAAGACAAAGTTTTTGATTTCATGAATAAGAAATCATTCCTATGCTGTATTTCAGGTTAATATTGATTATTTTTAATAAATAATTTTCCTATGTGAAGAAAAAGAAGCAAATTAATCAACTGAAGAACTAGTAATCAATGAGCAGTTCCTAAGGGATGATGATTGACATTTGGCATTCAGTGATTTTTCTTTCTTTTTCCTATTCGATTTCCTCTGGCTATAATTAAATCACTCATAATTTATTACTAGAGGTTTCTTTCTTTTTGGTTATAGTCTGCTAGATCTTAGATTTAGGTAAGCCTTGGAGATTTTTTTCTCATCTTGAAGTTATTACTGGATAATACTTTCTGATAGTGACTGAAATATTTCTGCATTGTTATTGAGTATTCAAAGATGAGTAAGGCACAGTTCCTGTTGTTGCTCAACTCACAGTATAGACAGCAGAGATGTGCAGATCGCTGAGGTTCAGTCTGGCAAGGGCCGTGACTCTTAGACTGTGCGTGGCAAAGCTACTCTGTTACTCTTGTCTAAGCAGGAGGAGGTCTGGGTGGGTTGGGGAAAGCTGCAGGTGACTCCAGGTGGCACTTGAAGGCTCAGTGGACAGCATTCACCAGGTAGGGAGAAGGCGAGGCGACCTGGGTGGTGGGAGGTACACACACCCACAGACACAGAGGCTTGACCATAACGTAGGGAAGGGGCGTGGACTTTCAGCTCAGAACCTGCTGGGCTGCAGTCGCGCTCCGTTGCTTGCTCAGGGGCTGTGGGCCAGCTCTTAGTGACCTTGAGCTCTGATTTCCCATCCACCGGCTAGGGAGAGTTTTCCCTAGGCTTGTTGGGGAGTGGAATGAGAAAACTCTTGAGCTCTGTAGGTGAGAGGGTGTAGGTGTGGTCTGGGAGGTGAGCTGATTAGGACAACTCTTTCATTCTCTGATGGACCCGTCTCAACACTGGTTCTGTGTGTGTGTTGCAGGTTAAAGCGGCAACTGGAGAAGAGGTGTCTGCAGAGGATCTTGGAGGAGCTGATCTTCATTGCAGGTGCAGTGGGAGCTAGGTGTTTCTTTTCAGGACCGACTGTTGCTTTGTTTGTTTAAAAGCAGTTTTACACCCACCCCACCCCACCCCCGCCCCATACTGAACGTGCCAGACCAGACCACAGCTTATCTGTCCTCAGTCTGCTGTTCAGGTTCAGTCTTTGAACTGTAGAGCTGCACTTCCAAGCTAGAGCCTCAGCTTTTTCATCATAGCCAGGGGCTGGAGAGACAGATTTCTTATTTATTTTTAAACACCGTGTGGCAACTATTATGTACCAGGCAGTACAGGCAGTGTTTTGTTTTAGAGGTAGAACTGAGAGACTTGTTGATGGGTTTCATATAAGGGCTACAGCCAAAGTCAGTGGCTGAGAGGATGATGTGAAGTGCGTTCGTTTCCTGCAGTTAGCACAGCGGGAGGAGGAGCAGATCTGGAGCTGAGGCAGATGGTCAGGCTTTGCTTCGGGAACTGGTAAGTTAGAGATGCCCGTGAGATGTCCTGGTAGAGACTGCTGAGCAGGCAGTGGCTGTCAGAGTCGGGAGTCCACATCAGGGTTAGAGGTTGTTACTTGGGAGTCATCTACAGAAATGGAGTTTAAAACCATGAGACAAGGTGAGCTCACCGTAGTGTGAATGCAAATAGAGAAGGGCTCAGGACCGTGCCCTAGGAACCCAGACACAAATGGCAAGTCCGTCCTGTCATTGGGTTCAGAGGCCGTGCAGGTGTAATAAACCTCACCTTGCTCTGCCCCATGGCAAACTCAGGAGGCAGTGGTTATGAGAAGAGTCCAGGAGGTCCTATCAAAAAACTGGTGTGCCATTTGATGGTGTTTACAGGACCTTTGCCACAGGATCTCAGTCATTCCTTTCACACTGAACGCTTCTTATGGATAGATTGATTGTACTAAGTATTATGAGTCATAGAGAAACATTTCAGGCCTAGCTTCTGCCCTCACATTTTATAATTAAGCAGATAAGAGAAAGAAATGAATGAACTAAAAAAAAAATGGTAAGATGCACTCTTCCAATTTTAACTAAAGGTGGAATGATCAAGGTGCTGATGAGGAGTTTGGAGCAGAGCTTAGCGGAGGTTGAATTCTGCCTGCGTTTGAACAGAATGCTGGAATTTCAGTGAACACAGGCGTGGCGTTACTGTCTGTTGGGCCATTGACCAACTGTCACAGGTGGACAGGAAAGTGATTGCTGGCTGGGTGGACGTTCCAACCCAGAGAAAAGGAGGCTGCAGGTAGAAAGGTGTTAGGTGGATGGCGCAGAGCAGACTTCTGTTGTTTGTGGGTACCTGCTCAAGGGAAGGGGTTGAAGGTAGTATTGGAAGGCATTATTTTTTTTTTCCAAAGAAGCCTTTTATTTAATGAGTACAAATTTCATAAGTACACCTTTGGGAATACGGTGATTCTTCCCCCCATACCCACCCTCTCCCACCCCCACTTCCAGAAGGGCATTAATTTTTATGAAATGTTGACCGCCTGTAGGCAGTGGATCACGTTAGAGATGTAGATTCTGGAATTCATCTTCTGTTAGCCTCTCTGTTATCCTTGTGACTTGCACAGACTGCTTCTCCTCCCTGGGTCCCGGTTCCTCATGTAAAATGAAGATGTGGAGCGCATTGGCCTCCTAGCACACTGTCCCACGTGTGCCATGCTCTCTGTGCATGGCTACCTGCTTAAAACCGTGGGGACGTGATGACGTTGTGACGGCTCTTTTTTTTTTTTAACAGTGTTGTAAAATTTAGTTGTCATGAATTGCTCTGCTTTCTGTTTGTTATTATGAATTCATGTTTATACCTGTCTGATGGGTCATGGTTCAGGGCTCCTGTGACACAGACTTACATCTACAGTGTCTCGTCAAAGGTTTCCTTTTCTGCGGTTTTGGTAATAGTAAACAGCTTTACAAGAAAGCATTTTCTTTTCTTTTCTTTTCTTTTCTTTTCTTTTCTTTTCTTTTCTTTTCTTTTCTTTTCTTTCCTCTCTCTCTCTCTCTCTCTCTCTCTCTTTCTTTCTTTTTAAGATTTATTTTACTTGAAAATCACGGTTACACACAGAGAGAAGGAGAGGCAGAGAGAGAGGTCTTCCATCCGCTGGTTCACTCCCCATTTGGCTGCAACAGCTGGAGCTCTGCTGATCCAAAGTCTGGAGCCAGGAGTTTCTTCCAAGTTTCTTCCAAGTTTCTCGTGTGGGTACAGGACTTGGGCCATCTTCTACTACTTTCCCTGGCCACAGCAGTATGCTGGATCAGAAGTGGAGCAGCCAGGTCTCGAACCGGTGACCACATGGGATGCTGGCGCTGCAGGCGGCTTCACCCACTGTGCCACAGCGCTGGCCCCAAGAAAGCATTTTCTGTCCTGACTGTTTTAGAAGCAGCTTCTTTATGCTTCTGTTTCTTATTGCATCACAGTGTAGGCTGAAGTCAGTGATGTGCCTCGTATTTGGTGTGAAGGAATAAAGGGTGTGGCCGATTGGGAAATGCCTGAAAGAAACTGAAGGGTCTACCATTTGCGAGGCATTGGAGGATATGGAGGGGAGGAAGCGTGGCCCCTGCCCTTGTTGAGGGACACCCACTGCAGAGGGGAGTGGCAAGCAAGCACTGGAGAAGTGGCTCTAAGAAATGTTTCCCAGGGGATTGGATTGTTCCCTATATTAGATTTCAGCAATTTAGTGCTTACTCATAAAATGATCTAAAATTCTGCTTATTTCAGGTTTATATTTTTGCCTGACCTTTCAGAGTTTTAAAAATACTTTTTTAGGGAGTCACAGGACATGTGAAATAGCAAGTCATCTAATTGGAACAGAACTGGTGACCAGAGCAAGCCCATGTTTCAGTCACTGCACTTGAAATTCAAGGGGAACTTCCATGGCCCTTATCATAGAACCATTTTATTAGTTTCCAGTTTTACACGTGATCTGAGGGACACTGGATCCTTGTTCCTTATGACTTGCAGTGGTGTGACTTTGTAAAGAGGGAGTCAGCAGTCTCTTTAGAAATAGAGCCCACAGTTGGTGGTATCCCTGCACGCCAGGCGGGTGCGGACACCTGGTGCTGGCATCAGTACCTCATGAAAAGGCACTGCCTGTGGGGCATCCTCACATTTAGTTCTGTTCCAGGTGCATGGGGTGAGCGCTTATTAGATGCTCTTGGCAGCAAGGCCACGGTTGGAAACTGGAAGATGTGGTTCTTATGCAGCTGCCAGGGGCTCTTAGGTGTACCTCAGTTTCTCCTGTTTGTGAAACAAGACAGCACTGTTTTCTCACAGATGGGATGGGTGTCAGATAAGATGGCATTCATGAAGGTGTTTTGGACGTAAACAAGCTGTGATCCTCAGATGGGAGAACATATTGGGGGTCTAAGATCTGTGACTCTTGCCCCACTCTGATTATATCAGTGTGCTTTACCCTGTAGAATGTCTGGAGTCACTGACCACTATGCCTGGGATGACCAGCATGCCCTCCACTTAACCAGGAAGGTTGTGAGGAACCTCAATTACCAGAAGAAATTAGAAGTGAGTAGGAGATGTGCTTCTGCCTCTTATTTTCCTGGGAAGCATTTTGACGATGTCACTCTGAAATCATGCCTTTAGAGAGGTTAAATCGATTGTTCTGGATGCCCACAGGTGACCGTCGAGCCTTCTGAAGAGCCTCTGTTTCCTGCCGATGAACTATATGGAATAGTTGGTGCCAACCTCAAGAGGAACTTTGATGTCCGAGAGGTTTGTAAAAGTGCACCCGTGAGCTGTAAGCCGTGCTGTCAGCCTGTGTGTGCCCGTTTTCAAGCTAGAGTTTGTTGTGGTATACTCATCTAGATCTCAGAGTATCGAGGTGTATGGGAAAGACACTTCTCCATAGCATAGGTATTGTAAGGACAGTAATTACTAAAAGAGGGGAAAACACTCTAGGATTGGAAAGTTTTTGTTGTACAGCCACAAAGCTTGGATTGTTGATAAATAGGATTCCATATTCCTGTGGACATGAGTAAGGATGTAGCGCAACTTCACGATATTCAACTGTTTCTCTTCAGTGTTCTTATTTCGGGAAGTGGATGAAATGTCAGGAAGTTGTTGGGGGAAAAATACCCTTTTAGATCAGTGTGACATTAGTGAAGGGTAGACTTGATTATAGTTGAAGATGTTGCTATGGTTACCGATTGCTGAGGTAGTCTTCTGTAATCTAGATTGACAATTTTCAGTGTTTGCACGATGCATGTAGTGTTTTATTTCTAAATTAGGAAATTATCTTCATTGCAGATTTGTGTTAGAAGCTTTATAATTTTACTAGTTGTGAAAAATGTAAAAAAAATACAAAAAAGAAAAAATACATTTGCTTGTCATTTTGCTACCTAATGAAAGCAGCTGATGTTTTGATGTTTTGGCATAATGTGTGTGTATGTGTGTGTGTGTGTGTGTGTGTGTATATTTTTATGCAGTTGAGATAGGATATATGAAACATTTTCTGTGGTTGGGTCCTAACTCCTACAGTAGTGCCTGAAGCTCTTGGTCAGTATCTTTTTGAATGAACTGATGAATGTAATATTTCAATGTATAGATGTGTGCAGTTATTTATTTAGACAATACTCTGTTACTGTTAGAGGGCCTTAAAGCCCAAATTTTATAGGACATCAGCTGATGTTTCACCTTAGCTGGGTGGCTTAGTTTAACTGTAAGTTTTAGAATTAGGTTCTTAGTTTGACTTTCATTTATTTGGTGGCATAGAAAAAGAAATGGTACTTACAATCTTAGGTGCTTGAAAGATGATTTTTGCAAACAGCCAAGAATTTTAGATGGCTGAGGATTCATTCTTTTAGCATAACCACATTTTCATTTATTCGGTGGCGTTTACCTAGTACATGTTCTATGTAGGTGTTGTCTGGTGAAGTGAACAGAGCCAAATCCACGCATTCACGTTGTTTCTGTTTCATTTTAAATGAAATTTTTTTAAAAAGATGGACTGTTGCCTTCTTGAAGAGTAACCTGGACTTCCACCTTTTGCTGATGTTTGCTCATCGCTGTGATTTCAGTTCATTATATTTTCCTGTGGTAGCAAATAAGCCTCGGGTGGAGGTCTTGCTGGTGTGTAGAGCCGTGGGACGGCACTGGTGTCTGAGCTGGACGCTCTGGGTTCTGGTCCTTGTTTCCCCAGTCGGTAGTGCTGAGATTTAACCTCTTTGAGCACCCACTTCTGCCTCCAGGAATAGGAATAGAACCATGCGATCTGTCTGCTTCCTGAAGTTTGTGTTTCTGGGAAGGTAAATTAAGATATTTTGTGTGGCTGGGTGGTGTTGGGGTCACTGCAAACCAAAAGCAAGGTGGTTTTGCACTAAATGGCCCTAGATTGCTGTGCCCATTGAGTATCTTTATCTTCCTGTGGAAGAATGATAGTTGTCATGTGTCAACTTAAAAGGTTAATTTTGGAGGTACTGAGCTTGGGAAACAGATACCTATTATACTCTCATTATATTACTGGGCCAGAGATAACTGAAAAACAATTCAAAGCAGGTTTTTTATTTTATGGGAAGGAAGACACTAGGGAGCATTCACTCATTCTGCAGCTGTTGCATCTTACAAAACAAGGCTGTGAGTGACATGGTAAACAGGAAAAGGGAAGTGGGAACTTTGTAGAAAAAGAATATGTTTCACCTCAGATAGTTTCTGAAGAAGTATGGAAAGGGCTCCATGTCTCAGACTCTTTGAAAATGGTCCTGGTGTCTCATGCTTAGTCCCAGGGATAAATTGAGTTATTTCTACTCCTTTCAAACAGTACGCATGTGGATGATCTTTTTTTTTTTTTTAAACTTTTATTTAATGAATATAAATTGCCAAAGTACAGAATATGGATTACAATGGCTTCCCCCCCATAACGTCCCTCCCACCCGCAACCCTTCCCTTTCCCACTCCCTCTCCCCTTCCATTCACATCAAGATTCATTTTCGTTTCTCTTTATATACAGAAGATCAGTTTAGCATACATTAAGTAAAGATTTCAACAGTTTGCTCCCACACAGAAACATAAAGTGAAAAATACTGTTTGAGTACTAGTTATAGCATTAAATCTCAATGTACAGCACACTAAGGACAAAGATCCTACATGAGGAGTAAGTGCACAGTGACTCCTGTTGTTGACTTAACAAATTGACACTCTTGTTTATGGCATCAGTAATCACCCTAGGCTCTTGTCATGAGCTGCCAAGGCTATGGAAGCCCCTTGAGTTCACTGACTCTGATAATTTTTAGACAAGGCCATGGTCAAAGTGGAAGTTCTTTCCTCCCTTCAGAGAAAGGTACCTCCTTCTTTGATGACCCGTTCTTTCCACTGGGATCTCACTCGTGGAGATCTTTCATTTAGGTTTTTTTTTTTTTTTTTTTTTTTCCCAGAGTGTCTTGGCTTTCCATGCCTGAAATACTCTCATGGGCTTTTCAGCCAGATCCGAATGCCTTAAGGCTGATTCTGAGGCCAGAGTGCTCTTTAGGACATCTGCCATTCTATGGGTCTGCTGTGTATCTCACTTCCCATGTTGGATCATTCTCTCCCTTTTTTATTCTATCAGCTAGTATTTGCAGACACTATTCTTGTTTATGTGATCCCTTTGGTTCTTAGTCCTATCATTATGATCAATTGTGAACAGAAATTGATCACTGGGACTAGTGAGATGGCATCGGTACATGCCACCTTGATGGGATTGAATTGGAATCCCCTGGTATGTTTCTAACTCTACCGTTTGAGGTAAGTCAGCTTGAGCATGTCCCGAATTGCACATCTCTTCCCTCTCTATTCCCACTCTTATATTTAACAGTGATCACTTTTCAGTTAAGTTTCAGCACTTAAGAAGAATTGTGTATTGATTACAGTATTCAACCAAAAGTATTAAGTAGAACAAACAAAAAAAATACTAAGAGGGATAACATATAAAGCTGCTTATCAACAGTCAGGGTGAGGGCTGATCAAGTCACCGTTTCTCATAGTGTTCATTTCACTTTAACAGGTTTCCTTTTTAGTACTCAGTTAGTTGTCACCTATCAAGGAGAATAAGTGGTATTTGTCCCTTTGGGATTGGCTTATTTCACTCAGCATAATGTTTTCCAAATTCCTAACAAGGATCACTTTTCAGTTAAAATTTAAACACCTAAGAATAATTGTGTATTAATTACAGAGTTCAACCAACAGTACCAGAACAAAAAAAAAATACTAAAATGGATAAAGTATTACATTGTACATCAACCATCAGGACAAGAGCTGATCAAGTCACTGTTTCTCATAGTGTCCA
Organism: Oryctolagus cuniculus; assembly: GCF_964237555.1. Classification (NCBI taxonomy): domain Eukaryota; kingdom Metazoa; phylum Chordata; class Mammalia; order Lagomorpha; family Leporidae; genus Oryctolagus; species Oryctolagus cuniculus. The sequence goes on along the minus strand of NC_091445.1, from coordinate 39,365,243 downwards.
TTTCATTTCAACAAGTTTCCCCTTTGGTGCTCAGTTAGTTGTCATCGATCAGGGAGAACATCTGGTATTTGTCCCTTTGGGACTGGCTTAATTCACTCAGCATGATGTTTTCCAAATTCCTCCATCTTGTTGCAAATGACCGGGTTTTGTTGTTTTTGACTGCTGTATAGTATTCTATAGAGTACATGTCCCATAATTTCTTTATCCAGTCTACTGTTGATGGGCATTTGGGTTGGTTCCAGGTCTTAGCTATTGTGAATTGAGCTGCAATAAACATTAATGTGCAGACTGCTTGTTTGTTTGCCAATTTCATTTCCTTTGGGTAAATTCCAAGGAGTGGGATGGTTGGGTTGAATGGTAGGGTTATATTCAGGTTTCTGAGGAATCTCCAGACTGACTTCCATAGTGGCTTAACCAGTTTGCATTCCCACCAACAGTGGGTTAGTGTCCCTTTTTCCCCACATCCTCTCCAGCATCTATTGTTGGTAGATTTCTGAATGTGAGCCATTCTAACTGGGGTGAGGTGAAACCTCATTGTGGTTTTGATTTGCATTTCCCTGATGGCTGGTGATCTTGAACATTTTTTCATGTGTCTGTTGGCCATTTGGATTTCCTCTTTTGTAAAATGTCTATTGAGGTCCTTGGCCCATCTCTTAAGTGGGTTGTTTGTTTTGATCTTGTGGAGTTTCTTGATTTCTTTGTAGATTCTGGTTATCAACCCTTTATCAGTTGCATAGTTTGCAAATATATTTTCCCATTCTGTCGGTTGCCTCTTCACTTTCCTGACTGTTTCTTTTGCAGTACAGAAACTTCTCAATTTGATGCAATCCCAAATGTTAACTTTGGCTTTGATGACTGTGCTTCTGGGGTGTTTTCCAAGAAGTCATTGCCGGTACCTATATCTTGCAGGGTTTTTCCAATCCTCTCTAATAATTTGATGGTGTCAGGTCATAGATTTAAGTCTTTAATCCATGTTGAGTGAATTTTTGTGTAAGGTGAAAGGTAGGGGTCTTGCTTCATGATTCTGCACGTGGAAATCCAATTTTCCCAGCACCATTTATTGAATAGACTGTCCTTACTCCAGGGATTGGTTTTGGATCCTTGATCAAATATGAGTTGGCTGTAGATGTTTGGATTGATTTCTGGTGTTTCAATTCTGTTCCATTGGTCTATCCATCTGTTTCTGTACCAGTACCATGCTGTTTTGATTACAGCTGCCCTGTAGTATGTCCTGAAATCTGGTATTGTGATGCCTCTGGCTTTGTTTTTGTTGTACAAGATTGCTTTAGCTATTCGAGGTCTCCTGTGTCTCCATATAAATTTCAGTATCATTTTTTCCAGATCTGAGAAGAAGGTCTTCGGTATCTTGATTGGTATTGCATTGAATCTATAAATTGCTTTTGGGAGAATGGACATTTTGATGATATTGATTCTTCCAATCCATGAACATGGAAGATTTTTCCATTTCTTGGTATCCTCTTCTATTTCTTTCTTTAAGGTTTTGCAATTTTCATCGTAGAGATCTTGAACATCCTTGGTTAAGTTTATTCCAAGGTATTTGATTGTTTTTGTAGCTATTGTGAATGGGATTGATCTTAGAAGTTCTTTCTCAGCCATGGCATTGCCTGTGTATACAAAGGCTGTTGATTTTTGTGCATTGATTTTATACCCTGCTACTTTGCCAAAATCTTCTATGAGTTCCAATAGTCTCTTAGTAGAGTTCTTTGGGTCCCCTAAGTAAAGAATCATATCATCTGCAAAGAGGGATAGTTTGAGTTCTTCCTTCCCAATTTGTATCCCTTTAATTTCTTTTTCTTGCCTAATAGCTCTGGCTAGAACTTCCAGAACTATATTGAATAGCAGTGGTGAGAGTGGGCATCCCTGTCTGGTACCAGATCTCAGTGGAAATGCTTCCAACTTTTCCCCATTCAATAGAATGTTGGCTGTGGGTTTTTCATAGATTGCTTTGATTGTATTGAGGAATGTTCCTTCCATACCTAGTTTGCTTAGAGTTTTCATCATGACTGGTTGTTGTATTTTATCAAATGCTTTCTCGGCGTCTATTGAGATAATCATATGGTTTTTCTTCTGCAGTCTGTTAATGTGGTGTATCACATTGATTGTCTTGCGCACATTAAACCATCCCTGCATACCAGGGATAAATCCCACTTGGTCTGGGTGGATGATCTTTCTGATGTGTTGTTGCATTCTATTGGCCAGAATTTTATTGAGGATTTTCGCATCTATGTTCATCAGTGATATTGGTCTGTAATTCTCTTTCAGTGCTGCATCTTTTTCCGGCTTAGGAATTGAGGTGATGCTGGCTTCATAGAAACAATTTGGGAGGATTCCTTCTTTTTCAATTGTTCTGAATAGTTTGAGAAGAATTGGAGTTAGTTCTTCTTTAAATGTCTGGTAGAATTCAGCATGTGGATGATCTTTAATACGTCAGATTCAGAATCAGTGAGCCTTTCTGAGAGCTTCATAATAACAACGACTGCTTTTTAGTGAGAGCCAGGCAGTATGCCTTAGTGGGTTTGTTGTTGTTGTTTTTTAGCACTTCTGTTTTTTAACAGATGAGGAAACTGAGGCCAGGAAGATGTTAAGTCATCACCCCAGGAACTCTTGTCTCAGTGGTAGAGCTGGGAGTTGGCTGGTTCTCCGTCTTGGCGTTGTTTTCTTAGATTCTTTTTACTGTGGGGTTCATCCTCTCCTCACAGCCGATTTCCTTCTTTCCTGAAGTGAGACTGAGGCTCATAGGGGCTAAATGGCTTGCTGTGGGACACACGCATCCTATGTGGTATCTTAGGATCGCTTCTGACTGCAAGCCCTGGCTGGCCCTGCTTTCCGATGGATCCCTGGGCCTCCACCAAGATGCTCCAGCCGTCCCTGCAACTCTGAGTTAGCAGCCAGCCCAGGGTGCTGGTGACTTGTCCTGTGGCATGTCAGTACCTGCACTGACATGTGCTCTCTGCTCTTATGTGCAACGTGATGCTACTGCTTCTATAGTCAAGTGTAAAATCACAGCCCAGAGTGACTGTGGGGCATTAGCCACACACATCAGGAGAGAGTCTAGTGAGATTTTCTGGGTAAACTTTGTGAAAGTGACAACTTCTGTATGAATTTTTTTTCCTTATAGATAAAGCTTTAATGCAAAGAATCTGATAGTAATATAATTTCTCAGAGTCATTGTTATTTTTCCTCTTAGGTCATTGCTAGAATTGTGGATGGAAGCAGATTCAACGAGTTCAAAGCCTTGTATGGAGACACATTAGTTACAGGTATAAAAATGCAGAATTGAAAATAGGAACATTTTCTGCTGCTTTGAAAATAAATGGTCTCTTGTCTCATGGCTTTGGTACACTTGGCAGGGGCTGTGTGATTGAGGGCAGTGCAAATTTTATTTATTTATCTATTTATTAATTATTTTTTTTTTGACAGGCAGAGTGGACAGTGAGAGAGACAGACAGAGAGAAAGGTCTTCCTTTTCCATTGGTTCACCCCACAATGGCTGCTGCGGCCAGCGCACTACAGCCGGCGCACTGCGCTGATCCGAAACCAGGAGCCAGGTGCTTCTCCTGGTCTCCTGTGTGGGTGCAGGGCCCAAGAACTTGGGCCACCCTGGCCACAGCAGAGAGCTGGCCTGGAAGAGGGGCAACTGGGACAGAATCTGGCGCCCGACCGGTACTAGAACCCGGTGTGCTGGCACTGCAGGCGGAGGATTAGCCTAGTGAGCTACGGCGGCACCAGCAGCAGTGCAGATTTATGCGTCAGGTTTCCAAGTATCTTCTTTCGTGAAGATCACTTGTAGCTGAGTGGCTTTGTGGATTCAGAATTTAATGTTGGGGGGAGACAGATGCAGTGTGTACGCCTTCATCTGTGGCTCTGGGGCATTGTCTGAATAAAGAGGTTCATATAATAAAATGAGCAGAACACATTTGTGTTCTTTTTCTCTAGATAGCTGTAATTATTTTGAAAATCTCAGCATTGCCTTCTTCACTTAGTCTCTGATGTAACTAGGAGACTATATGTGTTGCTTAGTTTCCTGGAAGCATGAAGAGTAAGTTAAACCTTCTCGCTGCCCCTGTCTACAGAGAGTGCCTGCACACTGCCTCTGCCTTAAGCTGCTGTGTGCAAGAACTGGATTGAGAATATAGGACAGTGTACCAGGCCTGGAAAAAACAAAATGATGCTTGTAATTCTGTCATCTCAAGTGTTCAGTCTATAAGCCTTTGGAGAAAAAGATTGGAAGCAGAGGCTAGACCTGTACTAATCTATCTTGGACAAACAGCAGGGCAAATTTCGTGGTTTTCCTAGGTTCTGAAAAGCTTGACAATATAATGGTTATAATATAATGAAGATAACACATCAGAGCAGGGGAAAAAGGTAGCTGCAAAAATCCCAATTTCAAATGTAGGTTGAGGCTTAAGGATAAGTCACAGTTCCTTTTAGTTAGATTTGTGAGCAGGAGAAGGGTTCATACTGGGAGTGGAATTTATGTTTTTGTATTTAGGTGTTTAAGTGATTAAGAGCTTTTTGCTTGATATATAGACAGGATTTGTTCCCAGATAGTCCAGGATGTAACCCTCACTGTGTGGCAGTCTCACACAGGGCGATGCTTTTTCTGCTTTCTCTAAAGATGGATGGGCTGTCCTTGTCATCCGCTTTGCATCTTTGCCCTGTGTTTGCTAAAAGACTTGTGGTACCCTTGCCCCCTAGAATACCAGCGACACAGCCAGTGTCCTCCATCTCTTGGCTGTACTAGAATGCGAATAAGGTTGGGAGAAGGAGAGGGGAGTGAAAAGGGGAATGAGAAGGTGACTGGGGATAACAGGAGGATGGGGGCTTGAGAATAAGGATGGGGCGGAGCAGAGGGTGGGAAGCACACAGGTGAGGGGGTGAGGGGAGAGCAGATTTTTCTGGGGCCCACGTGGTTTCCACCCTGCCTCAGCACTTGCCGTAGGAAGGCCCTAGTATTTCTTGGCCATTTTGCTTCCCTGTTTGGAACTCGTTTGGATCAGGCAGTAGGTAAAGGCCCACCCTCCTTGGTGTCCCACTCGGCAAGCCCTGCTGTGCCTGGAGATGCTCAAGCAGGCCCGGCATGGGCTGAGGGTCTCGACCGTTGACTTAGGTCTGCTGGAGGTGGTGTGTCTGCACGCCGGCGTCTTACTGGGGAGTCGTGTGCTAGATTCCCATCTCTTGGTGGAGTGCAGCAGCACTGAAGAGTGGAGTGCTAGGCCTTTCTGGAAGCTTACCCCTCTCTGAATTGCTGTGCAAGTGCCAGTGCCAGTTAGCTTTTGGCTGGAATTTTAGACGTGAAAGAGAAGGAGAAAGCTAGGTGGCCATCACATCAGTGTTTTGCTTTTTCCCACTGAATATGATGATTTCTTACAGTAATAAATCAAGACAAAGGCAGAGTAAAGATCAAAAATAAGTCTTTAAAAGGTCCATGTTCTGGGGGACAGGCGTTTGGCACAGTGGCTTAGGCATTGCTAGCAAGGCCTTGGGTTCCAGTTGCAGGTCTGCACTCTGTTCCAGCTTTCTGCTCATGCACACCTTGGGAGACAGCAGGTGACGGTTCAGTACTTGGGTTCCTGCTGCCCATATGGGAGACCTGGATAGAGTTCCTGGCTCCTTCAGCCTGGTCAAGCCCTGGCTGTTGGTGGGGCATCTGGGGAGTCAATCAGACGAGATCTCTCTCTTTCCCTTTCTCCACCCCACCCCCGTGTGTGTGTGTGTGTGTGTGTGTGTGTGTTTTCCTTTCAAATAAAATAAATTCAAAAAAATAAAGACAAAGTCAGTGCCCTGGCTTGTCAGTACGTTGGTGTTTTCTTACCTCTTAACTTGGCCTCAGTGATGTTTCTGAGTATCTGGCAGGCACCAGGTCTGTCTGTTGGAGACAGAATCCAGTTGCAGGGACTTGTGTAGCATGCTCTCTTTGACCCACTTACCCAAGCCTGATGTGCTGGTTCTTGGGCTCTAAGCACTGCCCCCATTTCTAGTTGGAGGTGGGCTTGTTGAAAGTCTCTCTGGCTGGTCACGTTCTTTAGGTTGCAGAGCATCAGGCTCCGAAGTCACCTATGGTACCTGCCTCACAAGACAGCAGTTCCCTGCCCTGCCTCTTTTCTCCCAGGTGTGTGTGTGCGGGGCAGGTGTTTGGAGTGGTAGTGGAAGCCATGGTCAGATACAAATGACACTTTTGGAAAGGAGAAACAAAGAAGTGTGAAAGTAGAGTGATTCATTCTTCTTGGCTGACCTGGATTTCTTACTTTATCTGTGGTCTCCGCTAGGAGCCAGGTGCTTCCTCCTGGTCTCCCATGGGGTGCAGGGCCCAAGCACTTGGGCCATCCTCCACTGTCTTCCCCGGCCACAGAAGAGAGCTGGACTGGAAGAGAAGCAACTGGGACAGAACCAGCGCCCCAACCGGGACTAGAACCCGGGTGCCAGCACCGCAGGTGGAGGATTAGCCAAGTGAGCCACGGCGCCGGCCTGAATTTGTTTTTTAATTGCTTTTGCTAATTCAGCCTTTTTAAGGGTCTGTCATATCACAGAATTTTCGGTTAAGCTGGCTGATAGCTCTGGACGTTGGTCTACAATTTAAATGGCTTTAATTTGTTACATTTCAGAAGATCCCTAGTGGGTGGTGTTAGGCCCAGTTCGATTGTCCCCAAAGACCATCAAGGAGCCGATACACTGTAAAACACATGAGAGTTTTATTGCAGGCCCGGGTCTGGACTCTCAACCACCACCAACACAGCAGATTTGAATTGAGAGCCCCGACTCTTCAGTTTACAGGGTTTTTATAGGGTTTTCAGAGACGTTCTATACATTATGGTACCATTTAGCAAATCATCTCATTCTACGGGAAATTCAAAGAACATCTCTTGGAATTGATTAGTGCATCCAGTGGCAGAAATGGACCTAGTAAAGGTGGTTGGATGGCTTTGGGGTTGATGCCTTTTAGATTGATTGGCTGAAGTATAGGGTCCAAGCCGCTAGGATGTATGTGCCAAACTGCAGGGTCTCGGGATGTTATCAGTCACCTAAACTGCCTGAAAAGGCACCTGGAACTTTAGGTATTTCCCTGCTATCTGCTGATTGGCTGTTGCTAGGAGAGTTTATTGCAAGGGGAGCTCATTTATTTATTTTTAGGGGCTTCTGGCTCAGGGTTCAGGGCCTGGTCAGGCCCGAGTTACAAGATGGAGGCCTATTTTAAAATAGCTGCACCTTGATCCAGGCTCAGATCTCTCAGTGGTACACAGTGGGCACCCAGATGTGTGTTAAGTGAATGAGTGAGTGTGGGCTCCCAGATGTGTGTTAAATGAGTTAGTGGGTGACAGTCAATCAGATGGGACAGTATACATGCACCATGACTGTTACAAGATGCTGCCCTCCAAACCCAGAATCCAGTACTACAGGAGTGAGGAATTGTGACGTGAGTTGTTTTGTACCTTATCTATTAGAGTGTCATCTGATTTTCACTGGACAAGAGTGAAAATGACACCTTTTCATTGGTTACTGTTTATAGCCATTGCCTATATTCCTGCTGAACTAGGCATCTTCCTACTTTTTTCTTGTTGAACTCTTTATTTAGTGAAGCATTAGGTCTTTGGCTATAATATAAATTCAAAATATGTTATCTGAAAAATAGAATAAATTGGATCTGAAATTAAAGAATGTGCAAATATGTCATTTTTGTTGTGAATTAAAAACCCTCTGAAAAAATAAAACTTTTGAATTTTGTTTTGAGGATTTGCTCGAATTTTTGGATACCCAGTAGGAATCATTGGAAACAATGGAGTTCTCTTTTCTGAGTCTGCAAAAAAGGCAAGTATTGTTTATAATGCTTCAGGATTTTCTGTTTTAATTTAACACAAGTAACTTTGAAGGTCAAGCCATGAATTAAAGCTTCTTATTGCATAAAAGATTTAAAATGTTTCTCCAGGTGCCGGAGCAAACAGAGCATTCTTTGCAGGTGTGTGCATGTGCATAATCTTTGTGACTTCAACATGGTGTCATTGATGGGCTATCGAAAAATGAGTGTCCTCATCTTAGGACAGTTCTTGTGTGTGTGTGTGTGTGTTAAATATTTATTTATTTATTTGAAAGGCAGAGTTACAGAGTCAGAGATATCTAGATATCTTCCATCTTCTGGTTCACTCCCTGAATAGCTGCAATGGCTAGGGCTGGGCCAGGCTGAAGCCAAGAGCCTGGAACTCCATCTGGATCTACCATGTGAGGGACTCAAAGACCTAGACCATCTTCCGCTGCTTTCCCAGGCCATTAGTGGGGAGCTGGATTGGAAGAAGAGCAGCTTGGACTGGAACTGGCACTTATGTGGGATGCCAGAGTTGCAGATGGTGGCTTAACCCACTATGCCACAACACCGGCTCCTAGGACAATTATTGGATGGTACTTGAAGTATAGTTGCTATAGAGGACACGCACATGTATTTTTTTTTTTAAAGATTTATTTATTTATTTGAAAGGCAGAGTTTCAGAGAGAGAGGGACAAAGAAATCTTCCATCTGCTGTTTTACTCCCCTAAAGGCCAAGTGGCTGGAACTGGGCCAGGATAAAGCCAGGAGCCTCATCTGTGTCTCCACAAGGGTGCAGAGGCCTAAGCACTTGGGCCATCCTCTGCTGCTTTCCCAGGCACATTAGCAGAGAGCTGGATCAGAAGTGGAACAGCGGCTGGCGCCGTGGCTCACTGGCTAATCCTCCGCCTGTGGCGCCGGCACCCTGGGTTCTAGTCCTGGTTGGGGCGCTGGATTCTGTCCCAGTTGCTCCTCTTCCAGTCCAGCTCTCTGCTGTGGCCCGGGAAGGCAGTGGAGGATGGCCCAAGTGCTTGGGCCCTGCACCCGCATGGGAGACCAGGAGGAAGCACCTGGCTCCTGGCTTTGGATCGGTGCAGCGCGCCAGCCATAGCACACCAGCCATAGCAGCCATTTGGGAGGTGAACCACCGGAAAAGGAAGACCTTTCTCTCTGTCTCTCTCTCTCTCTGTGTCTAACTCTGCCTGTCCAAAACAAAAAAACAAAACAAAAACAAACCAAAAAAAAGAAGTGGAGCAGCTGGGACTTGAACTGGCACCCATATGGGATGCCAGTATTGCAGGCAGTGGCTTAACCCTCTTTGCCACAATGCCAGCCTTGCATGTGCTTATGTTCTAAGAAGGTAGAGAGCACTCGTTCTGAAAGTGCCTTATTCTGGCGAGGTTCCCAGGTCCTGAGGCGTGGTGTGTTCCCTCCTGTCGATCCCTTTTCAGCTTTATTCTATTTTTATTTTTTAGAAATGGAAAAGCATTGAGTCTTTGATACTGGAGCTCAGACTTTAAAAGGGGGAGTTCTTGAACATTGTTCAACTTAGTGTTTGATTTCATACATTAGCTATCTCAGCTTTGCTGAAATTGGCGTAAATGTAATTCATGTTCTTCTTTGATAAAATGTTTTCTTAAGAAAAAAGATGACAGGCACCTAAGCTTTTTCAAGCCCCCTTTGGGGAGGCATTTTTCTTTGGTGAAATGTTCTGTCAATAAAATCGGCTTCTATATCCTGCTATTCATTATTGTTCCCTCAAGTCACTTATGAAATGGAAACAATCAAGTAAAAATTAAAAAATAAAATCACCATGCCAGAAATAACCTTTAGGAACATTTACTTTTGTTTCCTTAGTTTTTTTCTTTTTTGAAAAACAAAACAAAACCCAAAATGTGTATTGCCATCTATATAGAAAGAGGTTTTACTTGTTTTCAATTACCAGTGTAGTGCGTGTTTCTCCAAATAGTACCTGTTCCTGAAATAATGCCTTTTACTGTATATCTAGTATACTTATTGAAATGGAGGCAACATCTGACTGGGGAGGAACAGACTCCATCTGGTTTTATTTCTTGTCTGGGCACACATAAACCCTGGAGGGGTTGGGTCTGGCTCAGTCTGACATCTCATTTGTTGAAGTAAGCCCCAGAGGTCTGTGTGATTTCCTCATTCTTGTAAACACAGTCTTATTCAGGTTGAGCAATTACTTGGCAATTTTCTACCTGCCAAGATCTTTCCAGCAGAGGTAATGGGATCTGCAAATAGAGAAAAACATAAAGGAAGTGGTTGATGAGAGTTTTCTTACTCACATGATCTTTAGACAATAGGGAGGGAACAGTTACATTTTTGTACCATTATTATTTTTTAAAGACTTATTTATTTATTTGAAAGGCAGAGTTATAGACAGAGAAGGAGACACAGAGAGAAAGAGAGAGCTCTTCCATCCACTGGTTCACTCCCCAAATAGCCGTAACGGCTGGAGCTGGGCTGGTCCAAAGCCAGGAGCCAGGAACTTCTTCCAGTGGGTGCAGGGGCCCAAGGTCTTGGGCTGTCTTTCTCTGCTTTTCCCAGGCACATTAGCAGGCATCTGGGTTGGAAATGGAACAACCAGGACTCAAACTGGAGCCCATATGGGATGCTGGTCTTACCCACTACACCATAATGCCGGCCCCCATTTTTGTACCATTAAATAATTTTCTAAGTTCAAGATTAGAAGTACTGTTTACAAAGGTACTTCAAAAAGGTTGTGGAAAAATGGAATTAAAAGATCAGTCTGTTTTGGGATTTAAACTTACACTTTAATTGCATTTTCCCACAACCTTTTTCTTTCTTTTTTTTTTTTTTTACAGGCAGAGTGGACAGTGAGAGACAGACAGAGAGAGAAAGGTCTTCCTTTGCCGTTGGTTCACCCTCCAATAGCCGCCGCTGCAGCCAGCGCACCACACTGATCCGATGGCAGGAGCCAGGAGCCAGGTGCTTTTCCTGGTCTCCCATGGGGTGCAGGGCCCAAGCACCTGGGCCATCCTCCACTGCACTCCCTGGCCATAGCAGAGAGCTGGCCTGGAAGAGGGGCAACCGGGACAGAATCCGCGCCCCGACCGGGACTAGAACCCGGTGTGCTGGCGCCGCAAGGTGGAGGATTAGCCTATTGAGCCACGGCGCCGGCCCCACAACCTTTTTGAAGTATCCTCATTTGGGGGGTATGATGGTAAAATATACACATATATATAATATATATATATATATGTGTGTGTGTATCTATCTATATAGTTTAAAGATTTTTTTGTTTGACAGATAGAATTAGACAGTGAGAGGAAGAGACAGAGAGAAAGGTCTTCCTTCCGTTTGGTTCACTCCCCAAATGGCCGCTACGGCTGGCGCTGCGCTGATCCGAAGCCAGGAGCCAGGTGCTCCTTCCCCGTCTCCCACACGGGTGGAGGGGCCCAAGCGTGTGGGCCATCCTCCACTGCCTTCCCGGCCACAGCAGAGAGCTGGACTGGAAGAGGAGCAGCCGGGACTAGAACGTGGTGCCCATATGGGATGCCGGCGCTGCAGGTGGATGATTAACCAAGTGAGCCACGGTGCTGGCCCCAAGATTTATTTTATTTATTTGAAAGATAGAGTTACAGAGAGAGGTAGAGACAAGAGAGAAAGGTCTTCCATCTGCTGGTTCACTCCCCAGATGGCCACAACAGCTGGAGCTGTGCCGATCCGAAGCCAGGAGCCAGGAGCTTCTTCCGGGTCTCCCACATGGGTGCAGGGGCCCAAGGACTTGGGCCATCTTCTACTGCTTTCCCAGGCCGTCGTGGAGAGCTGGATTGGAAGTGGAGCAGCCAGGACTTGAACTGGTGCCTATATGGGATGCCGGCACTCCAGGCCAGGGCTTTAACCCACTGTGCCAGAGCGCTGGCCCCTATATATATATTTAAAGATTTATTTCATTTATTTGAAAGGCAGAGAGACAGGGAGAGAGGGAGAGAGAAAGAGATCTTCCATCCGCTGTTTGGCCATGACCAGCCAGGGCTTGTCCAGGCTGAACCAGGGGCCTGTAAGTCCACCCAAGTCCTGTGTAGGTAATGGGGGCCCAGATATTTGTGCCATCCTGCACTGTTTTCTCAGGCATGTGAGCGGGGAGCTGGGTGAGATACAGAGCAGGCAGGACTCAGACCAGCACTGTGATATGGGATGCTGGCACCGCAAGCAGTGATTTAACTTACTACACCACATGCCAGCCCCTTGAAAGATAGATTTTGTTATAATCTTGATGCATGAGAGAATTTCAGATGGTCATCAGAATGTAAATGTCATCTTTGATATCCCAAAAGGACTTAGCATTCTGTCTTCTCTAAAGTGGTGAACTAGAGGATTGTCTTACAGCAAAGATCAGCATTCTCACTGGCAGCAGTTCTTCCCTTTCTCTGACTGAACTTTCCCCTTCTGTTGGGAATGTTAGTGACTGGCTTCAGCCTCGATGCAGTTGCCCTACAGCCATGAGCCTGTGATTCCACGGGTGATCATGCAAAACACGCAGAGCACGAACCCACGGTGACATCTATCCTGTTGATAAGGGGGCAGCATTGTGCGATCACTGTTACTGTCCGTACAAGGTCAGACAGCCAAACAAACAGCGTCGTTTCCTGTCTTTGACCCAAGTTGTGGCACTCATAGGATGCATGATGATTATAGAGTTGCTAACTCCCTTTTAAAGAGATTTCTGTTATTTACTTATAGGCTGCTCACTTCATCCAGCTGTGCTGCCAAAGAAATACTCCCCTGCTGTTCCTTCAAAACATTACTGGTGAGAATCAGTTTGGTTGCATTGATCCCAGAGCTGCGCAGACTTGAGTGGCCCGTGCAGGACGGCACAGCCGTAGACCCCTTCCCTCCCAGCAGACAGCTCTACTGAGTGCTCTTCCCAGGGTCTCTTTCAGGGTGTGCACACTTTTCTTTGTGAATGTTAAATATTTTGAGGCCATTATGCACATTTCCTAAGTGAAGCAATTTCTGAGTTATGTAAATCATAAGCATTCAAATGGCCTCTCTCCTCCCCACACAGCCTTCTCTGCAGGAACACGGGCTGAGCTCTGCCAGAGGTGGTATCTGGTCCGCCGGTTCTTCCCCAGTGCCTCATTCCCCCTGGGTTTCAAGCAAATGTTCTGGGCTTCCCCTTTCTTTATCTTTTGTTGCACAGTTACCTGGAGCAAAATATTTTCAAAATGGACACATATATCCTGGGCCAAAATCATGGGATTTCAATTTTACCTCCAAAGAGTTTTGTCAGCTCTCTGGACTTTGTGTTCCATGGATGATCTGCACACAGTGGATGAAATGATTTTTGAAGTCTTTCAGTTCCAGGGTTCTGTTCTCCAGACAACTCTTCCATACTTGTCTTCTATGCTTCTCCATATGTTGCACAGGGCCTGCCATACAGGAGGCACTCATGTTGGTTAGCAGAAAACTTCCTTTTCCGGCCAGCGCCGCATCTCAATAGGCTAATCCTCCACCTTGCGGCGCTGGCACACTGGGTTCTAGTCCCGGTCGGGGCGCGGATTCTGTCTTGGTTGCCCCCCTTCCAGGCCAGCTCTCTGCTGTGGCCAGGGAGGGCAGTGGAGGATGGCCCAAGTGCTTGGGCCCTGCACCCCATGGGAGACTAGGAGAAGCACCTGGTTCCTGCCTTTGGATCAGTGCGGTGCGCCAGCTGCAGTGCACCGGCCGCGGCGGCCATTGGAGGGTGAACCAACGGCAAAGGAAGACCTTTCTCTCTGTCTCTCTCTCCCACTGTCCACGCTGCCTGTCAAAACAAACAAACAATCAAAAAACTTCCTTTTCCCTTCAAACTTCTAAGGCGCAGCTTCGGAAGGAGAGGCTCTTCCCTCTGTGGTGTTGGGATCAGGCGAGCCTTCCTGAGAAAAGGGGTCCCGCCCCTGACAGTGCCTCGGGCTTTAAACAAGACTGTGAGGACTCTGCTTCCTCCCGTGCCAGGCTGAGGTTGGAGATCCTCGATGAGTTTTGGAAGGAGTGATGACCACACGGCAGCACACGTAGAAGATGAAAAGGATTCCCAAGTCCAATCCAGGGACCTTTTTTTTTTTTTTTTTTTTTTTGGTCAGGCAGAGTGGACAGTGAGAGAGAGAGACAGAGAGAAAGGTCTTCCTTTGCCATTGGTTCCCCCTCCAACAGCCACCGTGGCTGGCGCGCTGCGGCCGGCGCACCGCACTAATCCGAAGCCCGTAGCCAGGTACTTATCCTGGTCTCCCATGGGGTGCAGGGCCCAAGCACTTGGGCCATCCTCCACTGCCTTCCCGGGCCACAGCAGAGAGCTGGCCTGGAAGAGGGGCAACTGGGACAGAATCTAGCGCCCCGACAGGGACTAGAGCCCCGGGTGCCGGCGCCGCAGGTGGATGATTAGCCTAGTGAGCCGCGGCGCTGGCCGGGACCTTCTTTCTGATAATGATCTGTGGATTGTTAACCAACACTGAGTTCAGCGTTGTGCTTGGAAGTTCCCTGTGTTTTTGTTCTGTTTGCCTGTGTTGGAAGCAGTGAGCAGAGTTAAGTTTAGTCTTTGAGGGAGCTGTGAGATACCCATTTGGAGATGTGTGGTCGGCTCCTGGATGAATCTGTGCTATTCTTCTTCTGCTTCTTCTTCTTCTTCTTCTTTTTAATTATTTATTTATTTATTTGAATGGCAGACAGAGAGGCAGAGGCAGAGGCAGAGCGAGAAAGAGAGGTCTTCCATCCACTGGTTCACTCCCCAGTTGGCCTCAATGGCCGGAACTGAGCCGATCTGAAGCCAGGAGCCAGGAGTTTCTTCCGGGTCTCCCACATGGGTGCAGAGACCCAAGAACTTGGGCCATCTTCTACTGCTTTCCCAGCCCATAGCAGAGAGCTGTTGGGAAGTGGGGCAGCCACTCAAACCAGTGCCCATGTGGGATACTGGCATGGCAGGTGGCGGCCTTACCTGCTATGCCACAGCACTGGCCCTGGTTCTGTGCTATTCTGAGGGCCGGCTGGGGAGGGTAATGGGAGGAGGCAGAGAGTGCCCTGTAAAGGTTGGTAGGGACAGTGCTGTCCTTCCTGTGGCGACCACAGTGAGTGAGGTGCTCCCTAGGAGTTGTCAGGGTTGAACTGGATGACCCAGTGCTGGAGATGTGCAAAGCTACGGTACCCGCATGAGAGAGGCCTTTGTCAGAGACCCGCTCAGGGAGGGAGGCCAGTGGAGGCTGACTCGGTGTTTATCAGGGGAAGAGGGACGAGCCCTCGCCCTGAGAGGCACAGAGACCACAGGGCAGTTTCAGCAGGGGCTTGAGGAAGCAGAATGTCCTGCCATGACACTGAAGGACACGTCTTTCTAACCTCACTACTGAGTCACTGGCGGGGACTCCAAGTGTCTCCATGAAACATTAATCTTCATTTCATCAAAGTTTAAAACTTCGCTCTGAAAGATCAGCCTGTGTTGTTAAACCAGGTCAGCGAATCCGGAAGCCCGCGGCCTGGCCTGGCCTGGCGGTGACCGCGGCTTAGCTTAGTGTCACATTCTGTCATCGTCAAGTGCCCGCCCTGAGGATTTCGTGCAGGTAGATTGCACCCTTGTGCTGTTCAGTCATCTCTGTGTGCCTCCCGAGGAGCTCTTGGGAGAAAAGTTTAGAAGTTGTCAGAGGGAATTTTACTTTTAAAGCAAACTTTGTTGAGAGCATATTTCACGTAGAGACGGTCAGGCAAGCTGTGCTTCTGCTACCTCAGTGGGACTTCTCAACAACCGCATCACCCACAGGCTCTGTCTGTCCTTCCTCCTAGGGTTTATGGTCGGTAGAGACTATGAAGCAGAAGGAATTGCCAAGGATGGCGCCAAGATGGTGACTGCCGTAGCCTGCGCCAAAGTGCCCAAGATAACCGTCATCATTGGGGGATCCTACGGGGCTGGAAACTATGGGATGTGCGGCAGAGCTTATAGGTGGGTGGCTGAGAAGGAGACACACTTGAAGGGTAATCGTAAGTGGTTGATTTCAGGTTTATTTAAAATACAGAACGACATTGATCCGTTATACTGTAATCTGTACCATCTGGCCAGGTGAAATTAAATTCAATGTTCAGTGTAGTATTAGGAAAAATTCTACAGTGGGAGCCAGGAGATATCAGAAATGGCTGATAACGAAAATACGGCCCATGAAGACTTGTGAATTGACAGTTAAGGGCTTGTTTT
This sequence comes from Oryctolagus cuniculus, assembly GCF_964237555.1. Classification (NCBI taxonomy): domain Eukaryota; kingdom Metazoa; phylum Chordata; class Mammalia; order Lagomorpha; family Leporidae; genus Oryctolagus; species Oryctolagus cuniculus. Next base: position 39,349,227 of record NC_091445.1, on the reverse strand, counting down.
GTGAAAGGTTGTAGCCTTGTATAAATGTATAGGCTGGAAAAGAAGTAAGGCGGAAAGTCAGTGAAATGAACGTGTAGTACAGGAAGTTAGAAGGGAAACATGCATTAAATCCCAGGAAAATGGAAAGTGCAGACAAGAAGCAGAGAGGGAGGAGAGTGAGCACAGTGCCAGACGGGTTTGTTTGGGAAGGTTTAGCAAGCTTGAGGACCCCTCAGTGCAGTATCAGCAGTGCGCAACGGGGCGTGACCGCGGGGCAAAGGGATGTCGCGGATGACCTGGTCAGTGCCACGTCGCACAGGCCTCACTGCTGGGGCCTGCACTAGGTTCCCGTGTCAGTGTTGCTTCTGAAAGCTCGGCAGGTGATGGCAGTGCAGCAGGAAGCAAGAACCGCGCGGTTAAAAGGCAGGCAAGGACCTCCGCACACCTCTCTGCGCTCCTCTGAATTAATTTGATCAGTTCCTCTTCTCTTTCTCCCCAGCCCTCGGTTTCTGTACATTTGGCCAAACGCTCGCATCTCAGTGATGGGAGGAGAGCAGGCAGCCAATGTGTTAGCCACCGTAACCAAGGACCAAAAGGCGCGGGAAGGGAAGCAGGTAAATGGGTCTCTTCCCCTGGGGTTGGGCTTTGAGCTGTGAGTGCCTGGAGTGGAGGGGCGGGGCTCCCGGATGCCCTCTGGGTTCACTGGAGGGTATCTGCCTTTGTTTAGAAGATGCTGACCTGGGAGTGGGTTCAGCAGTTTTGGCTGCTCACACATTTTCTGTCCCCCCACCCCCCCACCCCCTTTCCTCTATTTTGCCTTTGGATCCCTTGAGTGGGAGGGCTCAGTCCTCAAGACCTGAATCAAGCAGACTGAGAACGAGGCCAGGATGACAGGCCAGTCAGCACGTAGCTGTTGTTGACATGCAATCTTTTTTTTTTTTTAAAGATTTATTTTATTTATTTGAAAGGCAAAGTGACAGCAAGAGAGGGAGACACAGATCTTCCATCTGCTGTCACAACAGCCAAATATGGTCCAGGCTGAAGCCAGGAGCCTAGAACTCCATCCGGGTCTCGCACCTGGGTGACAGGGACCCAATTAGTTGTGTTATCATTTGCTGCTTCTCCCAAGCCCATCAGCAGGGAGCTGGACCGGAAGCAGAGGGGCCAGGACTCGAGTTGGCGCTCTGATTCGGGTGCCAGCATTGCAGGAGACCATTTTACCCACTGTGCCACAACACCGGCCCCTAAAAATGAAGTCTCTTGCTGTCTGTGTGTCTGTTCAGGATTCTTCTGGTGTCCTGCATTGCTTTTTGGTTCTTCCACGTGTAGCTGTTCCTGGTGAGCATGCAGCCTGTGGGCTGTGGTCTGTTGTCCCCCCGCAGCCCCCTGACACCAGGCCCTTTTTTTCCAGTTCTCCAGTGCTGAAGAATCTGCTCTGAAGGAGCCCATCATCAAGAGGTTCGAAGAGGAGGGAAACCCCTACTACTCCAGTGCAAGGTGGGAGCCGGATCAGAGCTCACCTGCCGGCTGCATCGCAGCCATCTGTAGGCCTGAGCGGGTGGGGTGGCGCAGCGCTCACAGGGAGCACCACTAGGGTTTGCACAAAAAGAGGCTTTGCCTGCTGTCTCTTTTAGATGGGAAATGCCGATGCCCCCCTCTGCCCAGCTTCCCTGCACTGCGGAGCCGCCGCCAGTGTGGGATTCGGCCCCTCCCCATGTGCCACCCCCCGCTTCAGGTGTTGGGAGCCTGGCGGGCTTCCTGGGAGCTGGGAATCAGGGCACAGCCTCAGCTCTCACTCTCAGGAGTTGGCTCTGATTTGTGTTTAACAGTGCACACTCCTGTCCTACCCCTGTCTCTGACGCTTTTGTTGGCACCCCGATTAAGCACTAGTCTGAGTACTTACTGGTACTCGCTAGCAGTTTGTGTGTGCATTTAGAAGGTGATTGGTGATTGGTCCCAGCTCAGGTCCCTGTGTCCGCTCCAGGTAGTTGCCAGACACTCTCTTGCAGCTGTTGGTTGTTTCTTACACCAACCACTTAATGCGGCCGGCCCAGCTGCAGCCTTGCTGGCCTGTGCTTCCGGACTTCTGAGCACCTGTAATGTTCTGGGTCCTAGGATGCATCCAAGCTGCATGTCTTTCTCCCATCTTTGGACAGGTAGAAAAAAGACCTTAACTATCTGTGTCTTTTACAGTTAGGTTATGTTATACTCTGGTTTCTCTCCATATCGTATAAATATTTCACCTTTTACAATTAGGTTATGCTGTGATGGATGCCATTTGCAGGTGAAGGCAAATGAGAGGAGGGAGAGAAGGGCAGTCAGTCATTTGAGAGCATGCTTTACGGGGGCCCTGCTCAGCACAGGGGCACCGTGACCAGGCACCCAGATTTGTAAGAGCGTACTTAGCCTGAATGTTCCAATCATGCCATTTGGGATTGTTTTAAAAGCCTGTTTCCCTCCTTACCAAGTACACATTTTCACAAACACATTACAGGTATATTTTGTTGTGTGTCATGAATTCAATTAAGTGTGAAATATTTTAATCTTTGGGTCAGAAAGCAACATGTTCATCATTTTGCCATAAGGCAAGCAGACTTATGGAGTAGCCAGTAGAGGCAGAGAAGCCGAAGAAGTCTATGTAAGGTTTAAGACGAAGTCTGTATTGTGAGGTTACCTACAATTCTTGTCCACATACGATTTTTAAATTTTATTTATTTATTATTTATTTATTTATTTTTAAAAGGCAGATGGAGCAGGAGGGAGAGAGAAACAGATGCAGAAAAGAGATTTTTTCCCATCCACTCCCCCCATGTTTACAGCAGCCAGGGCTGGGCCAGGCAGAAGCCAGCGGCCTGGAGCTCCATCCAGTCTTTGATGTGTGTGGCAGGGACCCAACATTTGAGACATCGCCCTCTGCATCCCAGGATGTGCTTCAGCAAGAGCTGGAGTTGGAAGCAGAGCCAAGATTTGAAGCCAGACACTTCATTATGGAATACAAGTGTCTCAAGTGACAAAACTCTGGCCCCTTGCATAGGATTTTGACTGAAATGTGCAGGGACTGTTGGAATATTAAATTTGAAAAATAGCCTGTCTTGGGTAAGACATTATTAACTTGTTTTTCAGCCCTGGTTAAGATAAGTCATCTCTTGAGTAAGATTGCATCCTTTATTATTTTCTTACTAAAATTATTATTGTTTTGGGGATTACATTCAAGGCAGGAGATCATATGGGCCAAACAGGCTTATCTTTGGAGATTTATTTATTTTTTCTCAGAAACCTTGTATTTAAGGAATACAAACTTCATGCATTTCATAAATACAACTTTATATTTGGAAATTAATGTCAAAAGTCAGATTATTGGGGGCTGGCACCATGGCGTAGCAGGTGAAGCCGCTTCCTGCAGTGCTAGCATCCCATATGGGCACTGGTTCAAGTCCCGGCTGCTCTACTTTCAATCCAGTTCCCTGCTAATGGCCTGGGAAGGCATCAGAAGATGGCCCAAGTGCTTGGGCCCCTGCTCCTCCCATGTGGGAGACCCAGATGAAGCTCTTGGCTACTGGCTTCAGCCTGGCCCTGCCCTGGCCATTGTGGTCATCTGGGGGAATGATTCAGATGAAAGATCTCTCTCTGTAACTCTGACTTTCAAATAAAAAAAAATAAATCTTTAAAAATCAAAATCAGATTTTTTGTTAATTTGTAGATGAGTAAAACCTTCTTTTGAGTTAGTGGTTAGGAGATAGCAACTTTGAAAGATGCAAGGATTTTCTATTCTTTTTTTATTTTTTAAAGTATATTTGATTTTTGTCCCCAGTTGCTTTTTTTTTTTAAGATTTTATTTATTTATTTAAAAGGTAGAGTTAAAGAGAGAGGGAGAGACAGAGAGAAAGGTCTTCCATCCACTGCTTCACTCCCCAAATGGCTGCATTGGCTGGAGCTGGGCCCATAGCGAGTGCAGGGGCCCAAGCACTTGGGCCATCTTCCACTGCTTTCCCAGGCCACAGCAGAGAGCTGGATCAGAAGAGGAGCATCTGGGACATGAACTGGTGTCTATATGGGATGCCGGTGTGCAGGTGGAGGCTTATCCCACTACGCCACAGTGCCAGCCACACATGAAAGGATTTTCATGCCTTCCTCCAGTTTAGTAAAGCTCAGCTTAACGATAAAACTCCTTGACCGGCGGCCTAATTAGGCTTGGACAAGGCTGGATGTGTCTTTTCAGAGAGCAGGGTTATCTGTCAGCTGTCCTGGGCCCTCTGGTGCTTACCCTACCCTTCTATGTTACACACACAGTGTGCTGTTTACTTCTGCTGAGCTGCTTTTGCAGTCAGCAGATGAGCTATCTTTTATTTTATTTATATAAAGGGAACAAGTTTTGTGTATTTCATATGATGAGCTGCTTTCTTAATGAGCATGGTTAACCAGCCCTTTCCTCCTTGTGCTGCAGGCTGGGGGCAGGGGGAGGGGGGAGGATGGGCCGTGCACCTGTCACAGATTTCAAGGGTGACTTTCTTCTTTTTGGCCCTTGATACTTTAGGGTCCCTGTTATAAATATTTTATGAGCAGAGATTTGATTCATGTCTGTTAGTGGAAGAATGGTTTAATAATTCATGCCATGTCCAGATATTGAAGGCAGATTGTTTAAAGAAAGCAAAAATGCCACCTACTAATAACCGTTGAAAGTAATATTTCTTACTCATTTTTCAGATAAGTAAATAAATCTTTAAAAAAGTTTCTTCTGAAAACAGTTTAAAGTTATAACTGCACTTGTCTTTTTGTGACAAAAATATTTAAGGTTTTTTTAATTGATAAAATATACTGAAACTTATTTAGTAATTCGTATAATTTCTTAAAAGTTTGGGGGAATTCACCTTTCCCAGTAAAGACTCAGATTTTTTTTTAAGGAATTATTTGTTTGAAAGGCAGAGCAATATAGAGAGAAGGAGAGAAAGGAGACAGAGATCTTCCCTCCTCTGGTTCACTCTCCAGTGTCCCATAGCGTCCAGGAGCCCATAGTTCCATCCTGGTCTCCCACATGGATGGCAGGGGCCCAACTACCTGGACCAACACTGCTGCTTTCTTAGGTGCGTTAACAGGAAGTTGGATCAGAAGCAGAGCAGCAGGACTCGAAGTGGTATTCTGATTTGGGATGCTGGCGTTGCAAGTGGAGGCTTAGCTCTGCACCACAATGCTGGCCCCTCATTTGAGGTTATTACCTGGATCCTCGTGTCTCCATATTACTGACAGAAATACAGCAGCTTGATTTGTACATTGTTGTGGACAAAAGAGGAACAGGAGAGTTTTTCCTGAAATAAGCAAAAATATTTGTAAGCCAGGGATCCCTTTGAGATTCCACGCAGTGAGCAGTTTGTGAAGCCTTCATCTCTGTGTGGCATTCTGTGATGGCCTGGGACAAAGGCTGTGCGAATGTCTCCTTTTCCTCTCTGTGCCCTCTCTTGACTGTGGTACACAGAGGTTGACCTGTGGATACATGTGTTACCTGGAGTATATAAGTGGTGGTTTGGTGGTAAATTCATCACAGCTCACATTGTGTTCTTTTGCCAGGCTCTGGGATGATGGCATTATTGATCCGGTCGACACCAGAATGGTCCTGGGTCTCAGCATTAGTGCCGCCCTCAACGCACCGATCCAGAAGTCTGAGTTTGGCATCTTCAGGATGTAACCAGAATATAAAGTGTTTTCCACTGGACATGTACCAGAAATTAGCACATGTAATAGCTTTAAGATTTTACACTTTTTGAACATGTGGCTAGTACAGTAAATTTTTTTAGCACAGTTCATTGTGCTTTTCTGCCTTAAAAACATCAACAAGGATATCTATTTGGTGAATATTAATTCCTTTTAGGCTACTTAAAGAAAATCAATTTGCCACCCACAGAATGAAGAGAATAATTTCCAGTTATCCTTTCTGCCCTACAAGCAGCACGAAAAGCTCTTTAACCTGTAAATGGTATAAATTATTGAAGTTAGTTGTTGAAGTTCATTTCCATTGAAACGATTGTGTTGCTGATTATGCCTGATCTCAGCCGTCTATTACTCTCCCCTTCTGCCGCCCTCCTGCTGCTTCCCAGGCTGGGGATACTGTGCATTGTCTGCACTCCGGGCTCTGTCAGCCTGCTCCCTCCTCACTCTGTTCCTCTCTGACTTCTTTCACCAGTGGCTCTCTGAGGTCACCCTTGATCTCCATGTTGCTGAAACTCGTGGGTTCTTTTTGACCTTGTGTGGCTTCGCTCCACAGCATTCAAGTCGGTTGGATGCTACCTCCCTGAAGTGCTGTCCTTAGCTCTCCTGACCTAACACTCCAGGTGTTCTCCCAGCCTCCTGGGCCACTTTGTTTCCTGTGTAGGCGCCTCTTCCTTTACTGATCCTTCTCTGTTTCATTATTTGCTTTGATTTTATTAGACATGAATACATTCTTAATAAAAGATAAAAATAACACAGAAGTGTCTCTTTGTCTTTTTTATTATAGTAAGGTTTATGTATACATATATATAAAATGTACCATTTGAACCATTTTGCGTGTACAGTTCAGTGCATTAAGTACCCTCGCACTGTTGTGCAGCCTTCACTGCCATCCGTCTCTGGAATTCACTCATCGTCCCTAAGTGAAACTCCCCATCCATTTCACGGTAACTCCCGATTTTCCCTGCCTCCGGCCCCTGGCACAGTGCATGAGTTTCTCATGGCTTGATTTGTTTCCGTGAAGCCATTCTAGCCCCTCTGCTGGCTTCAGTTGCCATCAAAGTGCGGATGAGTCCTGCACTGAGTTCTGAACTCAGCCGTGCCTGTCTCCCAGGTCTCTCATGCACGCTCCCTGGGTGTCTTCGAGGAGCCGTGCACTCAGCCGTCAAGTCCTGCTGATTTTGCCTTCTAACTCTCTCTCGAATCCTCTCAGCACCACAGGCCTTCGACACGGGCTGCCTGCCTCCAGCCTAGTCCAGGGAGCCCCTTGTTCTGGAGTTAGAGAAGTGCACCTGTGGCCATGCCACCCTCCCACTTAGAGCCCTTCATGGTTTCTTATTTTTTTATTTTATTTTATTTAATGAACATAAATTTCCAAAGTACAGCTTATGGATTACAATAGCTTCCCCCCCCCCCCCCCGCCCCAAAGTGCCAAACCCCGAAAGCCCTCTGTGATCTGCTGGACTCCTCTTCTCACAGGAGCGTGACTCCAGTCATTGTGGGCTTCTCCCAGTTCTTCGAGCCCACCGGATCCTCCCTTCCTTAGGGTCTCCAGTACTCTCTGCTTGAACTGCTTTGCAGTTCCTTCTTCACTTTAACCCCTCTGACTGAGGAATGTCTGCCACAGCCAGCACTGGCTTAGCTTCCCTCTGGGTGCCCTTGTAAAGCGCACTCTGCAATGACTTGGTGTGACACTGCCCGTGAGAGCAAGGGGCCTCCTGCTGACCCCGTGTCTCCCGTGCCTGGAGCTTGTCAGTGCTCCAGTATTCATTGAACGAGCAGGAAAAAAAATCCATACTGTAATTGATGTCTTCAGACAACATAGCTTTACGATTAGGTGTTCGATTATGTGACCCAATACAACTATCAGTTTTCCTAATGAAGTTAATATTTCAAACATTTGTGTGTGATGTCCCATTGAGACTGCATTTGCATATCAAAAAGTCAATTTTTTTGGGGGGGAGGGAACATACAGATAGAAGAGCACAATTCTGCAGTCGGTTGCATTTTCAGGAGGAACACATTCTTTCCTTTTTTCTTTTTTAAGATTTATTTATTTTTTTGAAAGAGTTGCACAGAGAGAAAAGGAGAGGCTGAGAGAGGGAGAGAGGTCTTCCATCTGTTAGTTCACTCCTCAATTGGCTGCAACGGCTGGAGCTCCACCAATCTGAAGCCAGAGCCAGGAGCTTCTTCCAGGTCTCCCATGCGGGTGCAGGGGCCCAAGCACTTGGGCCATCTTCTGCTTTCCCAGGATATAGCAGAGAGCTGGATCAGAATTGGATTAGCCAGGATGGATGCCCACATGGGATGCCACCACTGCAGGCAGCGGCCTTACCTGCTTTGCCACAGCGCCAGCCCCAGGAACACATTATTTTAAAATACTAGCTTATAATAAATTTTCAATTAAAATATGCATCCATATTAGACAACAAAATGCTTTTCTTAAGCAGAATAGGTGATATTCCCTTGGTAGAAACCATCCACAGATCAGGGATTCATGGATGTTTTAGGAAAGCTTTTGCCTTTCTCTTTTAGAAAAATCACAGTCATCAATAAAATCACATTTAGATTATTTTGTATATTTTATCCAATAATAAACATTTTTAATTGTTTTTACTAAAACAGGCAGCCCCTCCCCCAATTTCACTATTGTAAGTATGAATTTCAAGATGATACAAGTTATTTAGAATTTTAAGAAGTAACTTAGGGACTGGCACTGTAGCATAGCAGGTTAAGCCCCCCCCCCCCCCATAGCCCGGCATCCAGTATGGGTGCTGGTTGTATCCCAGCCCCAGCTGCTCCACTTCTGATCCAGCTCTCTGCTATGGACTGGGAAAGCAGTGGAAGATGGCCCAAGTGCTTTGGCCCTACACCCGTGTGGGGGACCTGTAAGAAGCTCCTGGCTTCTGGCATCAGGTTGGCCAGCTCTGGCCATTGCAGCCATTAGGGGAGAGAACCAGTGGATGGAAGATCTCTCTGTCTCTCCTCTCTCTGTGACTCTGCCTTTCAAATAAATAAATCTTTAAAAAAAATTGCCAGTTCTTAGTCTCTAGATGCCCCTCTCATTATGGAGGCAATTATTTCTGTTTGTCAGGTTTCAAGAAATACGTTTTCCGATTAGAATGTCTAGGGGTCTGGTGCTGTGGTGTAGCGGGTAAAACCTCTGCCTGCGGTGCTGGCATCCCATAAGGGCGCTGGTTCAAGTCCCAGCTGCTCCACTTCCAACCCAGCTCTCTGCCATGGCCCAGGAAAGCAGTAGAAAATGGCCAAGTCCTTGGGCCCCTGCACCCTGGTGGGAGACTCAGAAGAAGCTCCTGGCTTCAGATCAACTGAACTCTGGCCGTTGCGGCCGCTGGGGGAGTGAGCCAGTGGATGGAAGACTTTTCTCTCTGCCTCGCCCCTCTGCAATTCTGCCTTTCAAATAAATAAATAAATAAATAAATGTTTGAAAAATAAAAAAAATTGTCTAAATAAAATGAGCTAGATAATTATAGCCTAGTATCATTTATAGTATTTCTCTAAAAATCTTACACTTTTTAAGTACAAATGCAAGAGTACTTCAGAAGTTCATGGAAAATGGAATTAGAAGGCAATTGGTGCAAAGAAATTTTGAAAGTCATGCATAGCTTTTTCATAATAGCTATTTTTCATTCAATTAAAAAATTAAAATTTATTTGAAAGGCAAAAAGAAATATCTTCCATCTACTGGTTCACTCCCCAAATGCTTGCAAGAGCCAAGGCTGGGCCAGACTGGAACCAGGAGGCTAGAACCCAATCCACGTCTCCCACAGGGGTGGTAGTGACCCAAGTACTTGAACCATCATCTGCTGGCTCTCAGGGTACATGTTGGCAGGAAGTTGTGTCAGAAAAGGAGGAGTCAGGACTTGAACCAGGCACTCCCAATATGGGTAATGGGCATCCCAAGCAGGATTTTTTTTTTTTTTTTAAGATTTATCTATTTTACTTGAAAGAGTTACACAGAGAGAGGAGAGGCAGAGAGAGAGGTCCTCCATCTCCTGGTTTACTCCCCAGTTGGCCACAATGGCTGGAGCTGTGCCAATCTGAAGCCAGGAGCCAAGAGCTTCTTCTGGGTTTCCTACGTGGTTGCAGGGGCCCAAGCATGTGGGCCATCTTCTACTGCTTTCCCATGCCATAGCAGAGAGCTGGGAGCCACAGCGCTGGCTCCCAACTTATTCTTAGCCGGTATTCCAGATTCTTGTGTTGTAACTTTTAATAGAGATTTCATTGTGATTGCAACCACATAATAAGAATGAGCATGATGGGGGCTTGCGCTGTGGCGTAGCGGGTAAAGCCATTGCCTGCAGTGCCGGCATCCCATAAGGGCACCGGTTCGAATTCTGGCTGCTCCACTTCTGATTCATCTCTTCCTTTTCCGTTGGTTCACCCCCCAGTGGCTGCTGCGGCCGGCGCGCTGCAGCCGGCGCACCGCGCTGATCTGAAGCCAGGAGCTGGTGCTTCTCCTGGTCTCCCATGGGGTGCAGGGCCCAAGCACTTGGGCCATCCTCCACTGCACTCCGGGGCCACAGCAGAGAGCTGGCCTGGAAGAGGAGCCACTGGGATAGAATCCAGTGCCCCAAGTGGGACTAGAACCCAGTGTGCTGGCGCTGCAGGTGGAGGATTAGCCTATTGAGCCGCAGCGCTGGCCGAGAGATACCTTCCAACCATTGTTTCACTCCCCAAATGGCTGTAAAGATGGGGTGGGGCCAGACCGAAGCCAGGAGCCAGGAGCTTCCTCTGGATCTCCCGCATGGGTGCAGGAGTCCAAGGACTTGGGCCATCTTCTACTGCTTTCCCAGACCATAGCAGAGAGCTGGATGGGAAGTGGAGCAGCTGGGACTCAAACTGGCACCCATTTGGGATGCCAACATTGCAGACGGCAGGTATTGCTGCGCCATAGCGCCGGCCCCAAAGTGTACAGTCTTTGAAGACACGTTGTTAAGTTGTGCTCCACAAGGGTTCCTTTATGAGACAAGTATTGCTTACTGGATGTAATGGTGACCCTGGTGCTTCTGAGACTCAAACAGCTTCTAGTAGAGCTAAAATTTGTGTCAAGTGACCATGTCACAGCAACACGTTCTCAGCATGGGAGGTCATAGTCGTGGAAGGACAGGACCCATCAGCCCTAAGAAGTGTGAATGTGAGGCAGGATGGAGGGGACCACAATCGGCCTCTCTGGCCTTGGAGCTGTTTTCCTTCTAGATGCTCACATCTCTCTCCACTGCCCCAGATCCCCTTGTCTCTGCTGGTCAGTGGTCCTGGTCTCGGGCTGAGGGGTGAGGATAGGAGGGAGGGCCACAGGGCGTGCTGATATCTTTTTAATTGCACAGGGACGCGTGTCCCGGCCAGCTCAGTGGGACTCAGGGTGGCAGCCGTTTGCTGGGCTGATACATTCTCCCTGCTGTCAGAGTCCATTTGTTCAAATGAAGAAACTTCACGGGGCTAACCTGTGGCCAGCTTTGGGAAGATGGACAGAGGTCAGCAGGCTGGCCCTGTGTGGCATGGAGTCAGCGACTTGGGGGAACTCTTTTCAGCTGCTCAGTCCCCCTCCCGACTCTGGTTCTCTGGGAAGTGCCAGTGGGATGCTGGCACTACAGGCTGCAGCTTTACCTGCTGTGCCACAGCGCCAGCCCCCAAAGTCAGATTCTAATGTATATATCAACAAACCCTTATTGGTATGCTATTGTGGAAGTCCAGGCTTTTAGTAAATTTCTCCATATTTGGAAGCCTTTTGGTAAAAGGGCTTTACTGCCTGATTAAAAAAAAAAAATACTTTCCGGCTTGTGGCACAGCAGGTTAAGAGGTTGCCTGCAGTGCCGGCATCCCATATAGGTGCTGGTTTGAGTCCTGGCTGCTTCACCTGTGAGTCAGCTCCCTACTAATGTGACTGGGAAAACAGCAGACCATGGTTCAAGTTCTTGGGCCCCCGCACCCACGTAGGAAACCCGTAAGAAGCTCCTGGCTTGTGGTTTCACCTAGTCCAGCCCTGGCTGTTGCAGCCATTTGGATGAAAAATCTCTCTCTCTCTGCCTCTCCCTCTCTCTGTAACTCAGCCTTTCAAATAAATGAAATAAACCTTAAAAAATACTTTCCAGGGGGCTGGCGCCATGGCTCACTTGGTTGATCCTCTGCCTTGCGGCGCCGGCATCCCACATGGACGCCGGGTTCTAGTCCCGGTTGTTCCTCTTCCAGTCCAGCTCTCTGCTGTGGCCTGGGAGGGAGGTCAGTGGAGGATGACCCAGGTCCTTGGGTCCTGCATCCGCATGGGAGACCAGGAGGAAGCACCTGGCTCCTGGCTTCGGATTGGCGCAGCGCTGGCCATAGCAGCCATTTGGGTGGTGAACCAATGGAAGGAAGACCTTTCTCTCTGTCTCTCTCTCTCACTGTCTAAAACTCTACCTGTCAAATAAAAAAAATACTTTCCAGAAACTAAGCCAATGGAACATTGGCACTGAGTGGAATAGATGGGGCAGAAGAGGAAACTAAGGGTTTCTCAAACACACAGGGCATTCAAAGGTGCGTCATGACTCCCCAGCCTCGGCACTACTCAAGATGCACCTGCTAATCCGGCTGTCCCACGGTTTAGACGCCTGAGTCCCACATAGGAGTGGTTGGCTTCAAGGGCTGGCTCTGGCTCCAGCTTCCTCCTGGTGCAGACTTGGTAATCGCTCAAGTAACTGGGTTCCTGCCACCCACGTGGCACACTTGGGTTGGGTTCCTGGTTTCCGGCTGTGGCCCTGGCCTTGCCCTGGCCCGCTGTTGTGGTCACCTAGGGAGTGTACCAGTGAACAGGAGCTTGCTCTCTGGTTCCATCTGCTCCTGTCCCTTTCTCTTTGCCTCTCAAATTTACAAAAAAAAAAAAAAAAATTGTCACAAGGCAACTTGATTTACTGCAACCTTTTGATCACTGAAATAGATCACTGAGTGAGACATTAGGCTACTTTGAATTGGCAATCTGCCAAAAACTCTGGAAAATCTTCCATTGGGATAATTGAGAGGCGCTCATGAAAAGACAGAAGGCAGAGCGATGTGACTTCATAGGTAGCCTGAAGTGGCCTCTGGAGCCGCTTGAAGGCCACAGTGAGGATCTTTTCTGAAAGTCATCAGATTGTGCACAGTCCCTTGTGAAGTGCTAACACTTGGCATTTATTACACGGATGTTTGTAAATATATGTGAGGCTCCTGTTTGCATTTTGGAGCTACTGATACTTTAATTTCATTTTTTTAACTTTGTCCTTTTTTTTTTTTTTAAAGATTTATTTATTTGTTTGAAAGTGTTACAGAGAGAGAGAGAGAGAGAACAGACAGAGAGAAGTCTTCCATTCTCTGGTTCACTCCCCTAATGGCCGCATCAGCCAGGGCTGGGCCAAGCGAAGCCAGGAGCCAGGAGCTTCTTCCAAGTCACCCACGTGGGTGCAGGGGCCCAACCACTTCCTGCTTTTCCAGGCCAAAGCAGAGAGCTGGATTGGAAGTGGAGCAGCCGGGACATGAATTGGTGCCCTTGTGGGATGCCGGCACTGCAGATAGTGGCTTTACCAGCTGCGCCACAGTGCTGGCTCCAAACTTTGTCTGATATTAATGTGGCCAGTCTTCAAGCGTCCTCTTTGCACCATTAAGGATATAGAAATAGTAAAGGAACATTGTTGTCTAATGGGACTCAGAATGGATTTAGCATCCATGAGTAAGAGAAATGGGGCTTAATTTGGAATCGAGGGATTTGGCTCCTTGACCTGCTGGTGGCACTAACTAGCTGTCTACTCTTAGGCGAGCTTCCCTTCATCTCTTAATACAGGGGTGGGGCTAGATTAGTGATCTGCCGCCTGGTTTCCTGTAAAATCAACTGAGGAGGCTTAAAAATATGCTTGGGGGGCCGGCACTATGGCATAGCAGGTAAAGCTGCTGCCAGCAGTGCCGGCATCCCATATGGGCACCGGTTCAAATCCTGGCTGCTCCACTTCCGATCTAGCTCTCTGCTGTGGCCTAGGAAGGCAGTAGAAAATGGCCCAAGTGCTTGGGGCCCCTGCACCTGCATGGGAGACCTGGGAGAAGCTCCTGGCTTCTGGCTTCAGATGGATCCAGCTCCGGCCACTGAGGCCATTTGGGGAGTGAACCAACAGATGGAAGACCTCTCTCTCTCTCTCTCTCTCTCTCTCTGTCTCTCTGTAACTCTGACTTTCAAATAAATAAATAAATAAATCTTTAAAAAATATATGCTTGAGGGTGGGCATTTGGTGTAGCAAAGACACCACTTGGGATGTTCGTATCCCATATGGAGTGCCTGGGTTGGAGCCCCGGCTCTGCTTTTGATTCCAGCTTCCTGCTGTGTGTACCCTGGGAGGCAGCAGGTCACGGCTGAAGTGCTAGGGTCTCTACCACCCACATGGGAGACCTGGATCGAGTTCAGGTTTGCGAGCTTTGAGCAGGTTTAGCTTGGCTATTGTGGGCATTTGGGGCATAAATCAGCAGATAGAAAATTGATCTCTGACTCTCTCTACCTTTCACATAGTTAAGAAGTAAATTTCAAACATATAATTAAAACTTGCTTGCATCAGAAACTTTGGGGTGTGGTGGGACATTGTTCAGACTCTCTTGAACAATGGTTCTCCAGCTTCGGCTTGCATCAGCCTCTCTGAGAAGGCTTCTCAGAACACAGGGTGCTGGCTCACACTCGGTCTCTGTGCTGGGCTCTGGACTGCATTTTTTTTTTTTTAAGATTTATTTATTTACTTGAAAGAGTTACACACAGAGAGAAGGAGAGGCAGAGAGAGAGAGAGAAAGAGAGAGAGAGATCTTCCATCTGCCAGTTCACTCCCCAGATGGCTGCAATGGCTAGAGCTGCGCCAATCCAAAGTCAGGAGCCAGGAGCTTCTTCCGGGTCTCCCACATGGGTTCAGGGGCCCAAGAACTTGGGCCATCTTCTACTGCTTTCCCAGGACATAGCAGAGAGCTGGATCGGAAGTGGAGCAGCCGGGTCTTGAACCAGTGCCCTTATGGGATGCCAGTAATGCAGGCGGCAGCTTTACCCACTATGCCACAGTGACGGCCCCTGGACAGTGCATTTCTAACAAGCCAGTCCAGGGCCCACACTTTGAGAACCACTGCTGTACATAATCTCTGAATTCCTTCCTAGCTCTGAAGTTTCAGGACTCAAAGATACACTTGCAGATCTTATTACTGTTGGGTATTTTTCGTTAGGTGATTGCACATTTCTTGCCATCATTGTCAGCGTGGAGTGCAGTTAAGGGTTCACGTAGCCTGGGCTGCCTGTGAGTCCCCCTGGGGGACTTCTAGCAGGAAAGATCCTAACGCCCTGGCAAGACTCCAGGAGGAATCAGACATTCTTGCGGTTGGGCCGGGGAGCAGTCATTTTTAAAGCTCTCCTGTGTGATTCCAAGGTGCAACCACAGCTGAGACCTTCACAGGGGAAGGCTACACCCGCAGATTCACAGTGAGGCAATTTGTTACTTGAAGATACTTCCACGGGTTTGAAATCCTAACTTTCAGGTCGTGTCTGAACTTTCTAGGTATAGCTCACAGACCAGAAGAAGTTTGCCTGATTTTGCTCTCTGCATCCACCTGAGTTCAGGCTCACGGATGGAAGTGGGTGCCAGGAGCCGAAAGTTCCTAATGAAATTTATCCACGGTGATGGGCAGAGCAAAACCAAACAGCCCTAACGGAAGTATTTTACGTAACGGGCCCTGAGAGCAGCTGCCAGTTCGCTTCCACAGGATCGCGTCCCGAGTCATTTCTTCATGCTCTGGTGCAGGTGTTGTAGCTTTTCAGCGGGTTCAACAGAGGCAATCGGTCTCCGCGGACTCCTGTCACTTCTTCATTTCCAACCAACTGTGATTAGACTTTTTTAAAAAAGGAATATTTGTCACCAACATGGATGGCTGAAAACTGAAGACTCTTCTTTCTTTTGAATTTTTAAAATTGTGGTAGAATGTATCTACCACGAAACATGCCTTTGTAACCATTTTAAGCGTGCAATTCAGTGGCTTTCAGCGTGTGACACTGCGCAATCATCACCATTGTCCGTCTCCAGAACTTTATCATCATCCAAAATTGAAACGGCACCCAGCCAGCAAAACCACCCTTTCCCCCTCGGCTGCAGCCCCTGGTAGCCAGTCTTCTACTCGCGGTCCTGCGGACTGGCCTCTATTTCACAGAAGTGGAATCACGCAGTATTTGTCTTTCTGTGTCTGGTTTGTTTGCCTTAGCATGATGTTCTCCAATTCCATCCAGAGATTGCTTTTGATCAGACAGATCCATGTCACAATTGAATTAGGTTCATGAATGTGTCAGTCTCCTTTCAATTAAACAAACACATGGGCGATGGAGATAGCTCCTCGTCCCCAGACATCCGGTGGGAAGGGCTGACAGGGGATGAGGGCTGCCCTGAGCCCTGCCCCCTTCTCACTGCTTGGTGCAGACATCTGGGCGTCACGGTGACTCTTTCCCTCCTTCCCTGACGTCCGATTGCCCAGTCCTACCGATCCCACCTCTCCACATCCTCCCCTATCACTGACCCACCTCCACCTTTATCCTCACTCAGAGCAGCATCCGAGCCTCCCCGCCAGGCTCCCGGTCAGCTGCCACCAGTCATCATTCCATGGTGCACCCAACAGATATTACACAGCGTGAACCTTTCTTGTCGGGCTTTGAGCCAGACTCTTAAATTAAGACGCCTTCTGCACGGCCACGGGCGCCGTCTCACACAGATCAGACTTCACCCACCTGCGTCTGAGTCGGGAGCGCCGCTTTTCCCTGCTCCCCACTGCTCCCAGTTCAGGAGGGAAGAAACCTCAGAGCTCCTGGTAGGTTAAATCAGGGCTGCCAGACAAGAGGAAGTTCAAGAGTAATAAATACAGTCTTACACCTGAGTCAGGCAAATAAGAAGCTTATGGTTAGAGTGGGGGAAACCGGGCTTTGCAGTGGTTCGTAGGGACAACAGCAAAGAGCCTGGAATTTTGGCTCCCAGGATCCATGCCTGTATATGTTCAGGTGGGGCTGGTGTACATTTAGCTTTGATACCAGGGGCCTAGAAGGCACGAAAGGCATCATCCAGGACTTGGAGGAAGCGGGTATTTAGCTCAGAGAGACAGGACTAGGGGAGAGGCCATAGGTGTTGTTAAGTTGAGGGTGCCCAAAATGTTCTGAAGGGCACTCACCTTCATACCCTCATTGTGTCCATAGCTTTGCTCCACCCGTGTCTTCCCTGCCTCCTGCTGGGAGTTTTCTCCCCCTCTAAGCATCCAGCTTGGGCTCAGGGCGATGTGGTGCCGTATGTCAGGCTCTGCCCCAGCTGAGAGAATCAGAGTGAAAGGGAAAGGCTAAAGAGGGTCTGCGCTGGTACTTGACGCTGGCAGAGGGGCCTGCTTGTGTGTTCTCACTGCGGGGACCTCGGCCAAGATGGCTCTGGAACTGCATTGTGAAATAGATCCGAAGTCATTGCATTGTGGGACTCAGGGGGCGGGGGCTCCCTCCGGACTCGCCCCCCCCCAGTCCTGTGCCCCAGCCCCACTGTGCCCTCATTGCAGGCCTGCTTGACTTTCCTGGAGAATGGTTTTGGATCAGGCCACCCTCCCATGCTTGAATACTTTTGTTGACTCTACCACTTAGGGATAGAATTTAAATGTTTTTCCCTGGCATCCATGAGTGTTTGTGGCTTGGCTTAAACATCTTAACATTTGAAATAAGTCAAATAGTACATGCAGATGTTTAAAAAGGAAATGGGGCAAAAAAGCTCACAGCAGTCCCCGATCATCACCCCTCATCATTGGGGAATCACATTTTTTTTTAAGATTTATGTATTTATTTGAAAGAGTTACAGAGAGAGGCAGAGAGAGAGAGAGAGAGAGAGAGAGAGGTCTTTCATCCGCTGGTCACTCCCCAGATGGCTGCAACAGCTGGAGCTGCGCCAATCTGAAGCCAGGAGCCAGGAGCTTCTTCCGGGTCTCCCATATGGGTGCAGGGACCCAAGGACTTGGGCCATCTTCTACTGCTTTCCCCAGCCATGGCAGAGAGCGGGATTGGAAGTGGAGCAGCCGGGACTCGAACCAGTGACATATGGGATGATGGCACTGTAGGCGGCGGCTTTACCCGCTACACCACAGCGCTGACCCCAGAAATCACTTTTACCGTCTCTATTTGTTGTTTTTTTTGGTGACCACCATTTCCCTCTGTGAACACCTCTATTAATATCTCATGGCTTTTCAACTTTAGGAATTATCTACTTAATTCTTGCTGTAATAAATGAAAGTTTTAACTCCTCTAACCAGCCCCATAACCTCTTCCTTCTCCCTTCAATACAGTTATACTGTCACAGCTGTATACTATTTTATCTGTATGGTCAATGTCCAAAAAGCTGTGAAATCTAAGTTGTTTTGATGGCGGTGAGAAAAGTTTGGGGTCAGACGCGGTCTCTGAGGATCTCACGTGTGGTTGGTTATGGGAGGCATCTGCTGAAGCAGGAATTTGCAGGGACCAAGTGACTGCTGCACCTGACCGTTGTGTCACACATGATGGCCGCTGAGGACAGTGGCCGGGCCGGACTCTCGTGGGAGCCTTGGGCACTTAGAGCCTATGGCAGCTCAGATGCTCAGGCCCTCAGCTCTCGGCTCAGAGAACGGGGGCTTCTCTGGGAGCCCTCTGAGAGTCTCTTATTCCTCACGGCTGCAGTCACTCTCGCTGAAGAGCAGGCACACGACCGAACTCAGAGCTGCACCTGTCTCTCTCGTGGGTATCTGCTTGTTGGTTGAGAAGGAATGCAACCTTCAGATGTGTGATGGGTTCAGATGAAGCCGAGACTCTTAAATCCCCTCGTGACCGTGGGCTTCCCTTGTGGGTAGAAGCGGGCTTCCCTTCTGTAGACTAGATTTCTTGCTTTGAAGATGCAGTAATGAGCTAACCTGGGCCAGTTGCTTTGTAACAGGACGCCTATTGAGGCCGGCCCTGTGGTGCAGCAGGTTAAGCTGCAATTTGCTGCACCAGTATCCCATATCAGCGCCAAGTGGGGTCCTATCTGCTCTACTTCTGGCCCAGCCCCTGCCAATGCGCCTGGGAAAGCAGTGGAAGATGGCCCAAATGTTTGAGGCCCTCCACCCATGGGGGAGACCTGGATGGAGTTCCAGGCTCCTGGCTTTGGCCTGGCCCAGCTCTGGCTTTTGTGGCCATTTGGGGAGTGAACCAGCGCATGGAAGATCTCTCTCTCTCTCTCTCTCTCTTTCTCTGTCTGCCTTTAAAATAAGTAAGTAAATCTTTTAAAAAGAAGATTCTTTATTTTCCCCTTAAGATCTACTGCAATCTCCCATTGTTGTCATTAGATGCATAATTAGGGAGATAAGTTTAAAAATCTGACGGGGGGGGCAGTGCTATGCTGTAGTGGGTACCACCTGTGACACCAACATCCCATATGGGCATCAGTTCGAGTCCCAGCTGCTCCACTTCTGATCCAGCTCCTTGCTAATGGCCTGGGAAAAGCAGTGGAAGATGGCTCAAGTGTTGGGCCCCTGCACCCATGTGGGAGACCAAGGTGAAGCTTCTGGTTCCTGGCTTCAGCCTGGCCCAACTCTGGCCGTTGTGGCCATCTGGAGAGTGAACCAGCAGATGGAAGACTTCTCTCTCTCTCTCTCTCTCTCTTTCTCCCTCTCTGTAACTCTGACTTTCAAATAAATAAATATTTTTTAAAAATCTGCATGGGAGGAGATGGCCAATGCTGCTGCACCACAGCCGGAGGCATCGTCCTGCAAGGTTCTGGTCCCTGTCACTGCCTATTCAACTTGCCTGCACGGCCTTGGCAACAGGCAGAAGAATCTTGAGAATGACCATGGACGATCCTGTGTATATTGACAACTTGCTACCCAGGTGTCGGCCTCCCTCTGCTTCTCTGCTTCCTCCGGTGCTACGAGAGCATTGTGCAGTGTGCGGGGCAGCCTGGTGGTCCCGGGGACCCAACACTTTCAGGGGCAGCCCTCAGGCAGGGGGATGGACAAGGTTGGGTGGGTATGGATATTCCAGCTCTCTGGGCCCGCTGTGGGACAGTGCTCATCCTCCAGCGATGTACAGCGTGACCTTCATATTAGCATGAACTCCATTCTCTTTTCTCTCCCCCTCTCCCACCTCACTTTGCCCTTCCCCTCATCATGCTTTCTTGGGATTACCTCCCCAGTAAACCACCTGGATACAAGTCTTGGTGGCAGGGCCTGCTCCCGGGAAACCCCAGGCTTAGATGCCGCCCAAGAGCTCTGGGCGCAGACTGTGGCTTCCTTACCCTGTTCCATGCCAGTTTCTCTGTTCTACCTTGATGAACTTGATCGTGCATCCACAGATCGCTGCCTTCCGTTCTCTGGGTTGTTCCTTTTGTGCTCCTTTCTGTCACTGTGTTTGCCTGGCAAGACAGTCAGGAGCCACGGCTCCCTGTGTGTTTGGACTTCAGTGGAAGTCGGCCCCATCTCGGCACCCCAGTCTCCATTCTGGTGTCTTCTCCCCACAAACCCACAGTCTCTGAGCCCTCATCGTGTCTCCCTCCTTCAAGCCCTGCCCTCTCTCACCCGCCATTTCGTTCCCCTTATGACTGACCAACTCCAGTTTTACTCCAAAAATCCTGCTCAAAGGTTAGTTTTTCTACTAAATTTCCCAGTCTTTTTTTTTTTTTTTAAAGATTTATTTATTTATCCGAAAGTCAGAGTTACACAGAGAGAGAAGGAGAGGCAGAGAGAGAGAGAGGTCTTCCATCTACTGGTTCACCCCCCAATTGGCTGCAACAGCTGGAGCTGCGCCGATCCGAAGCCAGGAGCCAGGAGCTTCTTCTGGGTCCCCATGCGGGTGCAGGGGCCCATGGACCTGGGCCATCTTCCACTGCTTTCCCAGGCCACAGCAGAGAGCTGGATAGGAAGTGGAGCAGCCAGGACTTGAACCAGTGCCTATATGGGATGCTGGCACTGCAGGTGGCAGCTTTATTCACTATGCCACAGTGCCAGCCCCCTCAATCTTTCTAAGCAGGTGATATAAACTATGAGTTCAGCCTTTCTCTCTTACACTTAAAAATTATTTATTTATTTGAAAGGCAGAGTTACAGGATGGGATAGAGAAAGAGTGGGTGGAAAGAGAGAGAGAGAAAAAGAGAGAGAGAGAGAGAGAGAGAGAGAGAGAGAGAGAGATCAATCTTCCATCTGCAGGTTCACTTCCCAAATGGCCACCCGGAACCCAGAACTCCATCCTGGTCTCCCATGTAGGTGCACGAGCCCATATGGGATGCTGGTGTTGCAGGTGGCGGCTTAACCCACCGTACCCCAATACTGGCCCCTCTCTCCTGTTCTTGATGTGTGTTATTTGTTTGCCCTCGGCTTGTTGCCTGACTTAGAGCATAACATGTGCTTACTAAGTGCTCACTGAGTCAATCCCTCCCTTCTGAAATGGTCACGCCGGAGCAGATCTGGCACAGAGGCTGACCCTCCAGAGGGACTGGAGGGAGCAACCTGTCTCCTGCCACCCTTTGGGGAAGTCCTTATGAGATGAACATCTGGGGCCGCCAGGGAGAGGCTGTGTCTGCAGCAGATGTGGTGTAGGTTCAGCAACAAGAAGCCAGGTTACTGTCCCAGTTCCCGTCTGTTGTTGCTTTGAAAATGTTGTGAGTATCGAGTTGGTTTTGTGATGTCTCAGTCTCCAAGCAGTCGTCTCTCAGGGGCCACAGGGAGAGAGCTGGAGCGCATCTTGCTTTGAGCCCACAACTGTGCCACCTGCTGGTTTTGTAGTTTCAGGGTGAGTTACTCAAACTCTTTGTCCCAGTTCCTTGATCTGTTGTGAGGACTAAGTGAGCATGAATCACACATTATTAGGTATTACCTATTAAGCATCATATAGATGTATTACACAGACGCACATTCTGTAAGAAAAAGAGGGCAGATTGGCGTCTCCTCACTCAGGGCACCAAATGTAAGGGAAAGGGGGCAGAGCGGAGCAGAGACAGAATATGAACTTGTAGCCAGACCGAATTTACTCAGAGAAAATAGACTCACGGAGGTCAACCAACTGCAGGCGTGCACACAGACCAACACGTGGCCGAGGGCCCAGCCCCCAGGGGCCTTAGGTGGGCTAGGGGTGGGGGTTGGGGGCAGCTGGCAGAGGTGAGCTTCCCCACACAGGTCTTTCAAGTTTGGCCCTCCATCTTCCCGAACCTGGGGAAGTATGCAGGGGTTGGGGTGGGAACAATATGGTATGAGACTGAATTGGGATTCAGGGACAAGGGGTAAATTCTCATTTTCTCCATCTTTTCAGCAATGAGATAGAAGGGCTGAGGCTTATGTCCTTGTTCCATCATGTTCTAAGCCCTATGCAGGCATGAGTTATTGTTAATAGTTGTAGGATAAGTACCAGGTGGTTAATGCAAGATTGTAGGAGGTCAGGCGGCTTGGCCAGAGCCAACAGGGAGTCTACAGTGGGCTACAGTGATAGCCTATGTATTTGGAGATTCAAGGTCATTTGGAAAAAATTCTAGCTGCTAGAGGTATCAGCAACGGGCTGCAGCTCACTGAGCAAGAGGACTTGTCACAGACAGCAGTGCCCACATCCAAGTGACAGACGGGATGATTCAGAAAGTCTGACTTCCGTCCCTGCAGCTCTGGGCTGTTTGGCATCAACAACTGGATGTCCCCTGCAGGGATCCCGCTAGCCCAAATCACTGCGCCTTTGTCTCTGTGGACACAGAGGGGTAGCGAGCGCCTTAGGGAAATCAATCCCTGGCTATCGAAAATGCCAGCATGTTTCCTTCGGTTGTTGCTGTATTGTATTTTTTTTTTTTAAAGATTTATTCATTTGAAAGGAAGAGTTACAGAGAGGTAGAGGCAGAGAGACAGAGAGAGAGATCTCCCATCTTCTGGTTTACTCCCCCAAATGGCCGCAATGGCCGGAGCTGAGCCAATCCAAATCCAGGAGCCAGGAGCTTCCTCTGGGTCTCCCACATGGGTTCAGGGGCCCAAGTACTTGGGCCATCTTCCATTGCTTTTCCCAGGCCATTAGCAGGGAGCTGGATCGGAAGTGGAGCAGCCGGGACTGGAACCAGTGCCCATTAGGGATGCTAGCATTGCAAGTGGCTGCTTTACCTGCTACACCACAGCACCAGCCCCCTTCAAATACTATCTTACCACTTGGTGAATGACAAGAATCTCCCAACAGGTTGCTTCAGTTTTCTTGGCCATCTTTGTTCTCTTATTGTCATACCTTTACATTTGTCATAACCCTACAATATACTGTTTTTTTTTTTTTTTTTTTTTTGACAGGCAGAGTGGACAGTGAGAGAGAGAGACAGAGAGAAAGGTCTTCCTTTGCCGTTGGTTCACCCTCCAATGGCTGCCGCGGCCGGCGCGCTGCGGCCGGCGCACCGCGCTGATCCGATGGCAGGAGCCAGGAGCCAGGTGCTTTTCCTGGTCTCCCATGGGGTGCAGGGCCCAAGCACCTGGGCCATCCTCCACTGCACTCCCTGGCCACAGCAGAGGGCTGGCCTGGAAGAGGGGCAACCGGGACAGAATCCGGCGCCCCGACCGGGACTAGAACCCGGTGTGCCGGCGCCGCTAGGGGGAGGATTAGCCTATTGAGCCGCGGCGCCGGCCCAATATACTGTTATGATGGTTTGATTTAAATTGCAAATTATTTTATAAAACAATGTAAAATAAAAATAAAAGCTAGCTTGTATTTACCCACATAGTTACCATTTCATTCCTTTTGTGTAGCTCTGAGGTTCTGTCTAGAATAATTTTCCTTCAGCCAGAAGACCTGTAGCATTTTTTTTGTAGTGTGGGTGTGCCAGCAACAACTTCTTTCAGCCTTCAGTTTTCTGAAAATCTTTTTATTCACCTGCTTTTTTGGGAGGGAACAACAACAGTTGGTTAAATGTGTATAACCAAGGAAGGGCATTTGGCACGCTGGTTAAGACTTCACTTAGGATGTCTTCATCTTACCTTAGAGTGCCTGGGTGTGAGCCCTGGCTCCACTTCCAATTCCAGCTTCCTGCTAAGGTGCACCCTGGGAGACAGCAGGGATGGCTCATCTAGTTGCATCTCTGCTACACATATGGGGGACCTGAATTAAATTCCTGACTTCTGATCCTGGATTGGCCCAGCCCTGACCAATGTGAGCATTTGGGGAGTAAGCCAGTGGACAGAAGCTGTCTCTCCTCTGTCTGTCTCTGTCTCTTTCCTGTATCTCTCTGTCTTTCAAATAAAATGAAAATAAGTGAACAAATTGAAAAATGCATACAGCTGTATAGTGAAACATGATCCATTATTTAAAATAGGGCAAATGTATATTTGAAGACGCTTGTCACAAGTGGAAAACAGTAGTTTATGGAGCTGGAAATATAGTGTTATTTTGCTTTTCCATAATCATGATGTTTTTATTTAATCACAAAGAAAGCCTGGCACACTACACACGTAAGCACTGGCATGATAATGAAGTGCCTTTCTTTTCACTTAGGAAATTTTTAGACGTTTCTAAAAATGAACCTGCATCACTTTCATCATAAAAGAGTCTAATTTGTTTGTTTTAGATGAGGTGGCTTTGCCTCTAAACTTTTCACATTATTAAAATGCAAGGAAATTTGCCTAAAAGTAAATGTCACTTAAGCCCTTTCCTATGCACATATTAAGGGATGGAGCTAAAATTGTAGCGTTGTTTCTGGATTCTGAGCTTTGAAATCATGAACTAAGAATGGGGGAACAGAGGATGGGGGAACAGAGGACAGGGGGTGATGTTCGCACACTGCCCTGCAGCATCACCCCAGGAGACTGCGTGGGAGACTCAGCCAAAGCAGGGCGAGAGTAACACGTGGGCCGCCTCTGCAGGGCCGCTCTCCTGAGCCAGTGCTTCCAAAGCACCACCATTGTCATTTGTAGACACTCACCGGGCTCTTTGCTAGGTGTAAGAATCAGTATAAGAGGAAATCTGCCATCAGAATAGAATTTTTCCTATTTTAGGTATATTCTTCAAGTTTCCATTCATTCAGGTCACACCAGTTCTAGTCCCGGCTGCTCCACTTCTGATCCAGCTCTCTGCTGTGGCCTAGGAAAGCAGTCGAAGATGGCCCAAGTCCTTGGGCCCCTGCACCCATGTGGGAGGCCCGGAAGAAGCTCCTGGCTCCTGGCTTCGGATCAGCACAGCTCCGGCAGCTGTGGCCATCTGAACCAGCAGATAGAAGACCTCTCTCTCTCTCTCTCTCTCTCTCTCTCTGTGCCTCTCCTTCTCTCTCTGTGTAACTCTGCCTCTCAAATAAATAAATAATCTTAAAAAAAGACAAAGTCACTGGTTTTGTTCACCTGCAGTTTGGAGGGAGAGTTTTCTGCACACCCACAGAGCTTCAGCGATGTCATTCGTTGGTCTCTGACTTTCATGATTTTTACGTTAGTGGCTGATCTTATCTTGTCCTTTGTATAGAATGTGCCTTTTTTCACTGGCTGCTTTGGGTATGCTTTTTATTACTGATGTCTCTTTTTTTTTAATCACTGATGTGTCTTTTTTTCCTTAACATTTATTTATGTATTTGAAAAGCAGAGCTACACACACACACACACACACATACACACACACAGATTTTCTATTTGATTCATTCCTCAGATGGCCACAAAGGCCAGGATTGGGCCATGTTGAAGCCAGGAGCCTGGAACTCCATCTGGGTCTCCCACGAATGCAGGGGCCCAAGCACTTGGGCCATCCTCTGCTGCTTTCCCAGGCACTAGCAGGGAGCTGGATAAGATGGGGAGCAGCTCATATAGGATTCCAGTGTCGCAGGCAACGGTTTAACCTGCTGTGCCACAATGCTGGCCCTGATGCTTAAAGTGCTTGGAATTTGTTGAGCTTCTTGGATCTTGAGATTCATATTTTTCATCAAATTTGGAAACTTTTGTGGCAGGTGTTTGACCTAGCAGTCAGGACACTGCTTGGAATATCCACATCCCATACCCTACATCCCATATCCCACATCCCATATCCCACATCCCATATTGGTTAGAGGTCCCGCTCCACTCCCGAGTCCAGCTTCTTGCTAGTGTGAATATCAGGAGGTAGCAGGTGATGGCTCCAGTCACTGGGTCTGTGCTACTCATGTGGGAGACCTGGACTGAGTTCCAGCACTTGGCTTTGGCCTTGCCTTGGCTGTGTGGGCATTTAGGAAGTGACTAGCAGGGGGTGGGGGTGAGGTGGGCAGCTTTTTCTTTCTCTCTCTCTGCCCTTCAAATAAGTAAAAATAG
This sequence comes from Oryctolagus cuniculus, assembly GCF_964237555.1. Classification (NCBI taxonomy): domain Eukaryota; kingdom Metazoa; phylum Chordata; class Mammalia; order Lagomorpha; family Leporidae; genus Oryctolagus; species Oryctolagus cuniculus. The sequence continues at coordinate 39,323,289 of NC_091445.1, read as the reverse complement.
AAAATAAATTTGGAAGTATTTTGGTCATTGTTTCTTTTTTAGGTGTCCCCACCTTTTCCAGGGACTCTAATCGTATGTGCTGTAGCCGACTTGGTTCAGGGCTTGACTCTCTGGCCGGGAGTCACATAAAGCCTGGAAAATCACTTGGTCTGGCTCTGCCAAGGCAACTGCAGGCAGGACTCGCAATTCAGCACATCTGTAGCAGGCTGCTTTTTAGTTGATAATTTTGTATGGCCTAATGACATCATACATTTCCAAATGGCTCTTGTCAAATGTTCCCATCCCTGATTGCTATGTTCACTGAGACTGTTCATTATTGTTGTTTTTGTTTCTTTTTAATTTGTTTATTTATTTGAAAGTCAGTTACAGAGAGAGAGAGAGAGAGAGAGAGGTATCTTCCCTCTGCGGGTTCACTCCCCAAGCAGCCTCGGGGCCAGGGCTGGGCCAGGCTGAAGTCAAAAGCCATGAACTTCACCTGGGTCTCCTACGTTGGTGTAGGGGCCCAGCACTTGGGCCACCTTCTGCTGCTTTCCCAGGCACATTAGCAAGGAGCTGGATCAGAAGTGGAACATCTGCAACATGAACTGGAGCCCATATGGGATGCCTGTGTCACAGATGACGGCTTTACCTGTTATGCCACGATGCTGTCACCTGTTAGGTTTTTTTCCTGTGTATGTTTTTGGGCTTCAGTTTGGGCAGTGTCTGGTTCATCAATGGAAAGCACATTCACAGTATTGTGCAATCAGTTTCCAGAACTTCTTCATCTTCCAAGACTGAAACTCTGGACCCATTGAGTGTGTCTCCATTTCCGTCTCCCCCCAGCCCTGACAGCCACCATTCTATTTCTGTGTCTATGAACTTGACCACTCCATATACTGTAAGTGGAATCACACACTATTGGTTTTTCTTCGTATTTGTTTAGGATTTTTTTCTCACTAGTATTTATTATTTCCCAAGTGACTGCTTTGGCCTGGCTTTACAGAGCTGCACCCTGTGTTCACAGTGTTCAGCCAGGGGCTCAGGGCTCCCGTAGGCAGATTTCTGTGTCCTGTTCCTCCCTCTCAGGCACTCTGCCCCACCACCTTCATGTCCAGCACCCTCCTGTACTTTGGCTTCTTCATCTCCAGCTCAGGATCGCCTCTGTGGTCCAAATTCCCGTCCCTGGGCTGAGGTCTGCTCCGAGGAGTCAGCTTCCTCGTTCTACTTTCTAGGATCTCACTCCGGTACAGCCTGATGTTTCGTGTCAGCAAACATATTTCTATCCAGTGTTCTAGTTGCTTCCAGTAGGTACAATCCAGTATGGGTACCTCTCCTGTGGCCAAAAGCAGTCTTTACAGCATAAATTTTTATATATTTTTCATTTTTTTAAACAAAAATTTATTTATTTACTTGAAAGGCAGAGATAGAGAGAGGGAGAGGCAAAGAGATATCTTCCATCCACTGGTTCACTCCCCAAAAAGCCACAGCATCCAGGACTGGGCCAGGTGGAAGCCAGGGGTTCATCTGGGTCTCTCACTTGGGTGCAGGGGCCATCTTCTGCTGCTTTCCCAGATGCATAAGTAGGGAGCTGGATTGGAAATGGAGCAGCTGGGACTGGAACTTGCCCCCATATGGGATGTTGGCGCTGCAGGTGGTGGCTTAACCCACTGTGCCACCATGCTGGCCCCTATACTTATTTTCTTTTGTCTTGTCTTTCTCCTCTGACTTGAAAACAGGTACCATTCCTCTCCTCTTGTTTTTTTTTTTTTTTTTTTTTGGGGGGGGATGTATGACTCGCATACTTCTGTGCTTCTTTATTCTAATTTATTATTATTATTTATTTATTTGAAAGGCAGAGCTACGGAGGCAGAGAGAGAGAGAGAGAGAGAGAGAGAGATGTTCCATCCGCTGATTCACTCCCCAAATGGCTGCAACTGTCAGAGCCTGGCTGATCAAAAGCCAGGAGCCAGGAGCTTCCCTGGGGTCTCCCATGCAGGTGCAGGGGCCCAAGCACTTGGGCCATCTTCTACTGCTTTCCCAGACCGTAGCAGAGAGCTGGATCAGAAGTGGAGCAGCTCGTCTCAAACCAGTGTCCATATGGGATGCCAGCACTGCAGGTGGCAGCTTTACCAGCTATCCACAGGGTGGCCCCTTCTCTCCTCTTTGTTATCCTTCTCCATCTTCATCATTATCACCGCAGCTACCATTGATGGAGCCCTTTCTGCAAGCCAGCCACTGTTCTATGAATGAAATAGTTTTCATTTAATTCTTCTAACAATTTTACAAGGTGAGAACCATCTTACAGGTGTGAATCTGAGGCTCAATTATGTTGAATACCTTGCTCAATGTCTCTTAGCACTATGTGGCAGAGATGAAGTTCAAAGCTAAGACTTCGTGATCCAGAAACCTTAGCAGCCATTGTTAGTAGTTCTCATTTCCTGAGCACAGGATATGACGTGTAGCAAGATTTACCCATCAGAGGTTTTCTTGAAAACATTAATTTTTTTTTTGACAGGCAGAGTTAGAGGGAGAGAGACAGAGAGAAAGGTCTTCCTTTTTCCGTTGGTTCGCCCCCCAAGTGGCCGCTATGGCCAGCGTGTTGAGGCCGGCGTGCTGCGCCGATCCAAAGCCAGGAGCCAGGTGCTTCTTCCTGGTCTCCCATGGGGTGCAGGGCCCAAGCACTTGGGTCATCCTCCACTGCCTTCCTGGGCCACAGCAGAGAGCTGGACTGGAAGAGGAGCAACCAGGACAGAAGCCAGCGCCTCAACAGGGACTAGAACCCGGGGTGCCGGTGCCGCAGGCGGAGGATTAGCCTAGTGAGCCGTGGTGCCGGCCAACATTAATTATTTTAAATTGTCAAATACAAAGTGTATATATTTATGGTGTACACATGTTTTGATATATGTACATATTGTGGAATGGCTAAAGTAAACCAAGTAACATATGCATTATCCCACATAATATTTATTTTGTGGTGAAAACACTTAAAATCTACTCTCCTAGCAATTTTCAAGTATTCAATACACCATTATATTAAAATTTTCAAGAAGAAAATACAGGGGCTGGCGCTGTGGCCTAGGGGGCTAAGCCTCTCCCTATGGTGCTGGCATCCTATATGGGTGCTGGTTTGAATCCTGGCTGCTCCACTTCTGATCCAGCTCTCTGCTATGGCCTGGGAAAGCAGTAGAAGATGGCCCAAGTCCCTGGGCCCCTGCACCCACGTGGGAGACCTGGAAGAAGCTCCTGGTTCCTCCCTTCAGATCGGCCCAGCTCTGGCCGCTGAGGCTATTTGGAGAGTGAACCAGCAAATGGAAGACCTCTCTCTCTCTCTCTGCCATTCTGTAACTCTGTTTTTCAAATAAATATATATATTTTTAAAAAAGAACATAACACATATTCTAACCGCGATCACCTTGATGTGCCCTCAGGGTTCTTGACTGCAAATGATCCAAACCAAATACATCAAGAGGCGTTGAATTGACAAAACCAGGGGAACCGAGCCTGGGCCGTGGGCAGGAACCAGGGGAGCTGTGTGACAGGAGTGGCGGCCAGGGCCCTGCTCTGTGAGCACCGGCTCAGGGTGCTGCATGGCTGGGATAGTCACTGGCACGCTGCATGCCAAAGCTGCCGCCGCCAGACTGGATGCTCAGCTGCTTGCAGCTCCTGGTCTAGGGTGAGGGCCCAGCCGCCCCCAGCAGGTATCTGCCTGTGGCTCAGAGACCACGTGTCATGGGGAACTAGTGCCTGGCCTTTGTGGCTTCTGCAGAGGGAGCGGGAGCCCTGGGTTTCTTCAAGCTTTCTGCAAGGGTGCATTTTCCAAGCACAGGAAGGGGTTCAGATGCTGGGTGGCCAGAAAGACAATATAGCTTCTCCAAACACAATGCGCATATTTGTGGGATGCCGGGTCAGTTTGATCTAGCTTCTCTCTTCTAGACTTACATTAAAAAGAAAAGCACTTTCTTGGGTAGACTTTCTTCTTTTGTGATAAAGCCAGACTAGCACTTCCAACACCTTTCCTCTTCTGTTTAAAGTACCTCTCACGGTGCAAAATTGCAAGAAAGCAATTCCACACGCCCAGGGCTTCAGCCACTTGTGTCCTTGTTATGCTACAATAGCTGCGTCTGGCATGATTCAACCTCAAAAATGATAACCACCATTTCCACGGCACCGAACCTTCGCACACACGAGCTCTTTTTGCTTTCACAGGCCTCAGTTTCCAGAGTTCATCTTCTTTGCTTCTCTGTTCTAGATTAGGACCCTGAGACTCAGAAGGGATTAGTGGCTATTTAAGACCCCAGTGAGTCAGCAGTGCAGGTGGAATTTGTGGCATTTTTCCCTACTGTTTTCATTTTCACTTCTTTAAAAAAATTTTGAGAGATTTTTAGATTTGTTTATTTGAGGCTGGCATTTGTGGCCCAGTGAGTTAAGCTGCTGCTTTGTATGCTGGCATTCCATATGGGCACCAGTTCAAGTCCCCACTGGTCCACTTTTGATCCACCCAGCTCCCTGCCAGTACACCTGGGAAGCAGCAGAGGACAGCCCAAGTACTTGGGTCCCTGCCACCCTCATGGGAGACCCAGATGGAGTTTCAGGCTCCTGGCTTCAGCCTGCTCCTGTCCTGGCTGTTGTGACCATTTGGAGAGTCAATCAGTGGATAGAAGATCTATCTTTGCTGCTTTCCAGGTGCATTAGCAGGGAGCTGGACCAGAAGGGGAGCAGTGGAGACTCAAATCAATTAAAAAATTCAGGGGGCCAGCACTGTGGATTAGTGGGTAAAGCTGCCACCTGCAGTACCGGCATCCCACATGGGTGCTGGTTCGAGTCCTGGCTGCTCCATTTCCAATCCAGCTCTCTGCTATGGTCTGGGAAAGCAGTGAAGGGTGGCCCAAGTGCTTGGGCTCCTGCACCATTATGGAAGACCTAGAAGAAGCTCCTGGCTCCTGGCTTTGGATTGGCACAGCTCCGGCTCTTGTGGCCATTTGGGGAGTGACCCAGCAGATGGAAGACCTTGTCTCCTTCTCCTTGCCTCTGCATCTCTGTAATTCTCCCTTTTAAATAAATAAGTCTTTAAAAAATTTTCAGAAAAATCCAAGGAATAACAGAACAAACATCTGTATTTTTATCAATAAGAATTAACTGTTGGAAATTTATATTTGTTTTCCAGTTTTCCTCTTTAAAGAGACAAGACACTAGAGAGACAATTAAAGATGTTTTATCACCTCCTTTCCCTCTTGTCCCCTAAAGAACCATGCTTAGAAGTAAGATGTAGCTGTTTTCAGTCCACTTAAAACCACTCATGTAGTACATGTATACGTTAGTAGCCCACACGTGGTATTACTGGAATACACAGGTGTTCTTCAAGTTTCCAGACATGAAGTCTTCCCTAAAATTCTACATCCTGCTTTGTTTGCTCTCATGTTTCATTCTGACATCATCTGTTTCGATTATGGTCATAGACTCAAAAGCCAGACTGCGCTGGTGGAATTCTAGCCTTACCATTACTAGTTGCGTGACCTTGAGCCAATTTCCTGTCTTCCCTGCACCTCAATTTGTCTAAGAAATGTGGATTCTGGTGGCGTCGACGTTATTGGGTTGTGGGAGGTTTAATTGAATTAACGCATGTCAAGCCCTCAGAGCAGGCCTGACCCAGGGAGGCCTCGGAAACTGGTGTTTGTTGTGGTTGTTGTTAAAGAGGCCCCCGTCTCTACGAGGAAGGCTGATTTGTTTGTATCCATTGGAGTTGGAGGCTTCTGCTGACTCCCTCTGCACATCGCCAGTACATCGCCACACTGGGCGGACTTGAAGGCATTAGCTGTAGGAGAGACCTTTGTCCAGCTGTCCTGCTGTGAGCTCTTGTCCTCATCTAGATTTTCCCCTGAGTCTTGCGTGTTGTCCCATGACGGTCACACATGTCCTTAGGGATGCACATTTACATGACTTCCCATGTTTCTCTATTAAAGACGTCCTGTGTTTCTCTTGTCTGTACTCTGTATCCATGCACACGGCTCTGGGTGCACGCGTGGGAGTGTGGAATTGCTGGACTGGGATTGAGCCAGGGTTTCTTTAATGACAAAGCACTATATTGTGCTTCCCCAATGTACAGAGTCCCATGAAGAGGCAACCGGTACATTAAGAGGGTGGTGATGACCCAAGGCTAATGGGGGGCCTCCCCAGAGACACACACTCTCCCCAAGAGACAGTAGGTATTGGGAGGGACTTCCGGCAGAGGAGACATCAAAAGTCACCTCCTTCTGTAAATGAGTCTGCGTTGAGCTTCTAGCTGTCGTATGCAGGATGGAAGAACAAGTACAGGGATGTTGTCAACAGGAACAGTTTTTATTGCGCCAAGAATTAGGGTTTATTAGAAAAAATTTTTAAAAAACATTTTATGTATTCAAAAGACATTTAGTCATAGACATTTGTTGCAGACTAAAAGAGTGGTGATTTGTAGGGGCAGGAAGTGTTGAAGCAATATTTCTTTCATGGTCTGACACAGCGGGTCTCACTGCTGAGCCAAGAACTGTGTAATTGTTGGTGTCTCAAGGAGCCCAAGGAATTACTGGATGGTGTGATTAAATTTCGCACGCGTGGTAGAGAGTTTAAAACTGTCGAGTGAGTGAAGGCTTGCAGAGAAGGAGATGGAAAATGGGGCGTCCAGGAGGAAGGGCTGGCGGATGGCCCCAGGTGGGGGTGGGGCAGTAGCATGAAGTCCCAAGTTCAACACTCAAGAGAGAGCGATGCCTGTTCTCTTATAAAGTCTACCCCCAGGGACAGACACAGACTCCTCTCAGCTCCTTTTTTTTTTTTTTTAATTTAAAAATAAGATTTATTTAAGTCGGAGACCTCCAGCCAAAGTGGCCTGGAGGAGGGCTCCAAGAGAGGAAAAACTCGAAGGGGGGTTTTTAAGCACAGTTTTGGGGGAAGAAGCCGTCAATCAGTATAAGGCAGGGACAAACCCATCATAAGGCCTGATTTGTAATCTTTTCACCCTGTCTGGCTTGCTCATGGTAAGACGAAAGAGCCCTCAGAAGGGTGGGTACCTAAGTTTACAGTAAACTGGGAGCTCAGAAGGAGTCAGCACTCCCTTGCTACTCTCATGGTAAAATTGGAAATTCCTAAGAAACAGGGCAGGCACTTTTGACCTTGCTAAAGATAACGCTTGCGGGAAGCAAGCATTTTGTACCCTTCATGTTCACCAGGGTCAGCCTGACTGCCTATTAACCCGTCTAGCTCCCCACATCCACTCCCCCAGAAGAACAGACCCTAACTTCTGTTAGGGGGTGCAGGACCAGGACTGCTCTGGCTTCTTCAAGCTGAGTAGGGGACAGCAGTCAACACAGGGTTCCAGCAGGTGGCTTCTCGAGGGGGACGCAGTGCCAGCCTGCAGAAACGGCTTCCATCTGAGGTTTCATGGGCATGGCCATCTAGAATTTCACTGTTTCAAGTCTGGAGAAAAGGAATCTAACACGCGGTTTAAACTCACAGGGCCTAAAACAAAGGACAGGGTCATCATTAGAGGACCTAAGAAAGGTGCTGTCTAAACCATGAGGAAGTTTTTCGGTTGAGAGGTAAATAGAAACTGACGGAAGGGGCTGGATAATAACCAGGTGGGCTTTAAGGCCTGGCCAGGTATCTGGTCGTCTGTGTGGCCAGTCTATTATTACAGAAAAATGTTAGCCACCCCTTTTACAAGGTCTAAAGATCAAATTGCCCATCCCAGTGGAGAGTCCATCAGTATAGGATCAGTTTCCCATCTTGGAGAACAGAGAAAGGAGGGAACAAGTCAGGCTTCCCAGGTTGCTTACTCTTAGTAACTTCATAGCAAGTGAAAATGTAGCAAACAAATTTAAGCATTAAATAACAACTTACAAACATTTATCAGAAAGCCCAATGGAGTGGCACAGCCAGGGTCGTCTCAGGCTCCACCACGCTAGGATGTCTACGCGGAGGTAAAGCCACCTAAGGGGGCGCCTCTCGGCAGGCGTCCCCAGCACTGAGTGACACATGGTGGCGCCCAGGCCTTTCTTCAGCAAGCGGGACTTCCAGTTCTGAGTCGGTGGGGGCCGCAGGCAGCCAGCGCCCCCCTTCGTCAGCTACGGCCAGGAGCAGCCTGCATCTCGAACCTTGCAGCCATTTTTCGTTCCCACGTGCGCCGTGACCTTTGGGACGTGATCAGGAATGACCCCGGGGCTAGCCCGCTGCTTGAAGCGAAGAGGAAGGGGCAGACGCTCGCCTCGGAGCCGAGGTTAAAGGCAGAGGAAAGCAAACTGTGCTGTTTAATAAAGCGTTCAAGGAAGGAACACAGCTTGGAGGCATTTGTTCCGTCCCGGTGACCCAGTCACAATGAGGGCTAAGCTCTTTTCTCCTCCTGCCTTTTTCCTCTGTAGACATTGTCTCATCCACAGTTATCCTACTGGTCTTTAAATTAAAAACAATATCCATAGATATGCTTCTTCCAACACTCTGGTTTCTGTTGCTCTATGTTTTAGATGAAAACCACCTACCTCCAAAAAGGGAGAAAAAAAATCAATGCATGATAAACTAAAAAGAAATATTACAAAATGCAGATTTCAGTAAATCTCACAAGAAGATCAATCTGATAATCCATTTTACAACAACCAATATCACCTGTAAGATATGAAATTCATGGAGGATAGACATTTAGGGAAAGCAGATCAATTATACAGTTTGTCAAGATGAATTCAGGATTTTCTGCGATAGCACGACTGAGAACCTTCTCACCCTGCTCCTCAGGGAGGCAGAGTACCGAGCAGGTGAGCAGGAAGCAGCACACGGGCTGTGAGTCAGAGCTGCTTCAGAGCCGGCCACCCTGTGACAGTGCACCCGAGACCGATTCTGCCCTAGTACAACTTGTCAGCAAAACTTTCAGGATGGCAGATGTTGCAACACACACACAGACACACTCACACACTCACACACTCATACACTCATACTCACACACACTCACACTCACACACACACCCTCACACACTGGCACACACACCCTACACATACACACACATACACACACTCACACACACATCCCCACACACTCACACTCTCACACACATACACTCACACACACCCTCACACACTTGCACACACCCTCATACACACTCAGGCACACTCACATACATACACACACACACACACACTACTTAGATGTGGTTTCCAGGATTCATCTGCGTGGATTTTAGCTGTTCACCTACTGATTTCATAAAATACAGGGATTTCATCTCAAACCATTCTTGCTGATTTGTAGTTGCTCATACAACAAATTAGGAATGCTAATAAGTGTTGTAATCATTCCCAATATTTACTTAATTCTAAAAAATTAGACTCTATAAAGTGCAACATGAAACATTTGTTTGTTTTGATCTCAACACAGTGTATAAAATGTTCCTATGATTGGGGGCCAATGTTGTGTATAGCAGGTTAAGCCACTGCCTGCAACGCTGACGTCCCAAATAGGCACTGGTTTGTTTCCCGGCTGCTCCGCTTCCATTCCAGTTCCCTGCTAATGCGCCTCGGAAAAGCAGCAGATGGCCCAAGTGCTTGGGTGCCTGCCACCCATGTGGGAGATCCAGATGAAACACCTGGCTCCTGGTTTCAGCCTGGCCCAGCACTGGCCATTGCAGCCATCTGGGGAGTGAACCAGCAGATGAATGATCTCTTTCTGCCTCTTTCTGTAACTCTTTCAAAATAAATAAATAAATAAATAAATAAATAACTCTTTCGAGAAAAGTTATGATTCTATGTGATTCTGTCATAAACCCTGTTTTTGCCCAAGTCTGTTACCCACTTATCCTTTGCTCTCTTAAGAGTTCAGCCACTGGGTTCATTAATCGTTGGGGTGGCAGAGCCCAGAAGTCATAAACTTGAACTCTGAAATCAGACTGCAGGGTTCAAACCTCAGCTCTGCTATCTGCAAACTGTGTGATCCTGTGTGATCTTGTGTGAGTCTGTGTGATCTAATCACTTATCCTCTCTAGGCCTCAGTTTCCCCACTGCAAAAATGCACAATAGCATAGCATTGCTAGTACTCAAAGAATGTATTTTTATAGCACCTGGCCCAGTTCTAAACTGTAATTTCTGCAAAAGTCTTAATATGGGAAAAGTCAGGGAGACAGCTAGTTCATGAGCTGGAGGCCACACCTCTCTCACCCCCTTATCCTATCAATCCACCTGTCAATCAGACCCCCCACCCCCAACCCCGGGGATGTGCCTGAGACCTGGAGAAGTACTATGTAACCACTCCCCTTTTCGGAGCTCAAAAGAAGTTTGGTGAAGAGGAGGGATCTCTTGGCCGGCGCCGCGGCTCACTAGGTTAATCCTCCGCCTTGCGGCGCTGGCACACCAGGTTCTAGTCTCGGTCGGGGCGCCGGATTCTGTTCCAGTTTCCCCTCTTCCAGGCCAGCTCTCTGCTGTGACCCAGGAGTGCAGTGGAGGATGGCCCAGGTGCTTGGGTCCTGCACCCCATGGGAGACCAGGAGAAGCACCTGGCTCCTGGCTTCGGATCAGCGCGGTGTGCCGGCCGCAGCGGCCATTGGAGGGTGAACCAACGGTAAAGGAAGACCTTTCTCTCTCTGTCTCTCTCTGTCTCTCTCTCACTGTCCACTCTGCCTGTCAAAAAAATAATAAAAAAAAAGAGGAAGGATTTCTTTCTCTCTCTCCCCTAGCCCCTTTCTCTCCACTCCCGGACTCAAGAAAGTAGAGTATGAGAGTCTGGGCCTAATGTAGCACACAACGGTCTGAAAGAATGAAACTTAATTTTGCCAGTGAAAAATGGATAAATAAAATCCTTTGTTATTGTCTGCATAACAATTAAGACACTGGTAATATTATTATTAAATTAATAGCTCTTGAAATATTGGTATAGAGGAATTGTTTCCAACATAGCTATTTAAACATATCTTAACGTATTTGACATATAGTAGATATTAGGAAATAGGAGGAATTTATTATTATTATTATCCTATCAGAAAAAGAACTCATGCTAGATTATACTTAAAAGACACCCATCAGATCCAGCTCTATCTATGGATCTTTGAAAGACAGCATTTTTTTTATAAATATTTATTTATTTACTTGAAAGTCAAAGTTACACACAGAGAGAAGGAGAGGCAGAGAGAGGAGGAGAGAGAGGGAGAGAGAGAGGAGAGAGAGGAGAGAGAGGGAGAGAGAGAGAGGAGAGAGAGAGAGAGAGAGGGAGAGAGAGGGAGAGAGAGGACTTAGATCTGCTGGTTCACTCCCCAATTGGCTGCAATGGCCAGAGCTGCGCTGATCTGAAGCCGGGAGCCAAGAGCTTCTTTCAAGTCTCCCATGAGGGTGCAGGGGCCCAAGAGCTTGGGCCATTTTCTACTGCTTTCCCAGGCCATAGCAGAGAGCTGGATGGGAAGTGGAGCAGCTGGGTCTCGAACAGGCGCCCATATGGGATGCCGGCACTGAAGGCGGTGGCTTTACCCGTTATACCACAGTGCTGGCCCCAGCTTTTTTTTTTTTTTTTTTTTTTTTAAAGTTCAGTGTTTCCAGGTTCAGTAAGCATGTGCTGACTAGTCCTGGGGGCTGCGGTTTCCAAGGCCAAGTGGCAGGCATCCTGAGTGTGGGCAGGCGCCAGTTGTTCATGGATGCGGATTGGATGCTGACTGTGGGGCGCTGTGAGCAGGTGGCAGGGGAAGGGATGGGACTTTGTCTCACCTTGTGCCTTCCTTGCTGCTCCTGTTTCAGAGCAGAGAAACACCCGTGACAACCATCTGCCCATGTCAGCTGCGGTGAGGTCACCTGCAGGGTGGCAGGGGCTGGGGACAGGGTGATGGGTTCCAAACTGCTCTCTTCTGGGCTTCCTTGCAGATTTCCTGATTCAAGAGCCCAGAGACAGCAGAAGGAAGAACGGACAGAGCCGAGTCGCAGGGGGAACTCTCCCAGCCTCACTGCCTCACCTGAAAGTGGGAGAAGAATGCCTGCTCCTTGGTTGGAGTGAGAAATGCCTATGATGTGCTTTGCTCAGTGCCTGACCGAGTGTACCGGCTCCAATTTCCGGCAAGGTGGCAGGTGTGTGATGTCAGAATGCACTGTGTGGTCCCCGACACGCAAGAAGCTCTGTGCTCCCCTAAATGTTGTTTATCGTCCCCCTCACCTCTTCCCAGTCGTACATGTTTTCTTTTTTTTTTTTTTCCTCCCCCTCCATTTCTCTATTGCTTTAAATTTCAGAGCTAAAATGTCCCTAGCGGATGCAGCTAAACAGGGGCCAGCTCTCTGACAGCAAGAGCCAGGCTTAATTCAAGGAAATGGCCCTTGAGAGGCAGTCAATCGGTATCACCAACAGCCAAGGCAGCCCAATCTGATCCCTGCAAAAAGACATCTCAACCGTCTCATTCCGGAGCTGTCAAATGGGTACTTCCTGTGTCTCATGATGAAGCTGGTGCCGCGGTACAGCAGAAGTCCAGGGTTGAGATTAAGGATGACGTCACCCAGGAGTCCCCAGTTACTCACGGGCACTGTATGTAGCTCTGGTCACATCCACTGGCCTGGGCAGCAGCGGCAAGGCTGTGTCTGAGGCTGGCTCACTGTGGTCTCAGGACATGGGCTGTCTTGGGAGGCAGCTTGGGAGTCAGGGATTCCTGGGGAGTTTAAGATCATGGAATAAGCCCCAGGCTGGGCCTCTTGAGCATGTCTGTGTCCCCCTCTGGGGAGACCCATCGCCCTAGGTGTTCTCCGTGTGTGTGTGTGTGAAGGTGGGGAATTTGGTAAGGACCAGATGCCTTGTTCTTGTAGTTCTGATAAAACAGTTAGGGATTCATTGTAGGTGTGAAGGAAAGCATTGCAGAGTTATGGGGGTGTATGCAGGGGACCGTGAAGGCTCAGTGTGCAAGGGCGCTTTGAAAAGTCTGGGAAAATGGAGTTAAAATGTAAGTTTAGGGGTGGGTACAGCAGGTTAAGCCCTTATCAGAATGCCTGGTTTGCGTCTCAGCTACTTTGCTTCTGACTCAGCTTCCTGCTAACGTGCTTGGGCTCCTGCTGTCCATGTGGGAGCCCTGGATAGACTGACAGGATTCCATTTCAGCCTGGCCCGGCCTTGGCTCTTGAGGGGACCTGAACCATCAGATGGAAGATATCTTTCTTCTCTTTCTCTCTCTGCCTTCCACATAAATAATTCTTTTTTAAAAATAATTTTTAAATCTTTTTTTAAAAGATTTTTATTTATTTATTTGAAAGAGTTACACAGAGAGAGGAGAGGCAGAGAGAGAGAGGTCTTCCATCCTCTGGTTCACTCCCCAGGTGGCTGCAAAGGCTGCAGCTGTGCTGATCTGAAGCCAGGAGCCAGGAGCTTCTTCCGGGTCTCCCACGTGGGTGCAGGGGCCCAAGCTCTTGGGCCATCTTCCACTGCTTTCCCAGGCCATTAGCAGAGAGCTGGATTGGAAGAGGAGCAGCTGGGACTAGAACCGGTGTCCGTATGGGATGCTGGCACTGCAGACAGAGGATTAACCTACTACACCACAGTGCTGGCCCTAATATATGAATCTTTTTTTTAAAAAAATATTTGCTTTGTTACAAACCATACATAGTATAGTACACTTTTTTGAAAATCCCTCACATTTTCTTATTTATTGGAAAGGCAGACACACAAACACAGAGAAGAGAGAGAGAGAGAGAGAAGCAGAGCACCCTTCATCTGTCTACTCCCCAAATGCCCTCAACAGCCCTCAGTTGGGGCTGAAGCCGGGCGTGGAACACAATCCAGGTCTCCATGTGGGAGGCAGGAAGCCGATTACCGGAGTCATCACCATTGCCTCCCAGGGCGTGCATTAGCAGGGAACTGGAGTTGGAGCCCCAGGCATGGAACCCAGACACTCCAGCGTGGGACTTGGGCATCTTAATGGTCAGACCAAACTGTCTTGTCATGATTTAATCCACCCCTCCCCACTGTCCACCAGCAGGCTGCCCATTGCTCAAGGGCAAAGGGGTCTGTAAGGGGAAAGGGGTGTTCGTAGCTCTCCACCAGCAGCTAATTGAATAAACCCCAATGAGCCCTGGTAGAAGTCCCCAGTGTTTGTGGAACGAAGTTGAATGTAGTTGGATGTGGTGGGGATGGCAGTGGCTGTAGCTGCTTTGTGGAATGTGGAGCCCCCCATCCTGGGAAGAGTGGTTGTGGAACTGGAAAGATAGGGGGTTGCATAAAGAGGTCAGGAAAAAGGGCCTCGGGTGACACTGAGCAGGAGCCACCGGTCTCCTCCCCTGCATTTCCCACATTTCTGGCCCTGAAGAGGGTGAGGAGTGGAGGACACACAGTCTGTTCCCCCAGGGTGATCACATACAGGCTGCTAGCTGTGCTGATTCTCGTCCTGCTGCACGGAGCAGGTGAGATGGTGATGCTGGGATATACTCGAGGCACCTGGCAGGGTGGGCGCCACTCAGAGGGCAACAGGGCTCACGAGAACCTTGGTGAGATGCCGGAGAGAGGGAAGGGCTGCTGTCGAAGGGGGCATTTTCACCTGTGCTCCACAGCGAGGCGGGAGGACTGTGGAGTGCTCAGCTGTTGCAGATACACAAGGAATTTAGAATTGTGTTGGAAGAACTTCCAGACTTCAAGGGTTCCACAAAGCTTACATTTGATCCCCAAGGAAAGAAAATGGTTCCCTTTTCGAATGGGAAATTTATAGAGGTGTGTTTTATGTGCCAGGCGCTAATCTCATTGTAACTCCGTGGGACAGGTGTTTTATGCCTGTTTTATGGACGTGGAGTTGGAGGTGCAAGACGATTTGGTTTCCCTGGTGCTACACAATAGGTATCTGGCGTCAATGCCTGTGCTTTTTCTCATACACCACACTGGCTGGTTGGTGACTTTAACAAAAATACGTTTAGGGGTTCAGTTATGCCCCTGCTTACTTTTGTTGGGTTTCCTCTAAAGTCCTGAATCTGGAAGCACATCCCTAAGAAAAACCAAAGAAGCTTCTTAGGGCCAGAGTCATCCATCTTGACCACGGGAGATTCTCTGCCTCCCCACAGCTGGAGTCTTGTTGACTGTCAATTACACAAATGTATAGCTGAGCACCTGCACCTGCCCCTCCTCCCCAAGCCTAATGGACCAGCATGCATCAGGTCACACCATGGAGCTCACAGACTGGCTCCTCCTTCCTTCAGCCCTGCAGAGGAACAGATCCCTGGGTCACGTGAGGACCCAGCACGGGAAATGCTGTGAACGGGGAGCAAGGCTGCTTCCTTGTCTCCCCAACTTCACTTCATTGTTTTTAGAGTTTATTTAGTCTTACTTGGAGAGGGACGGGGAAGGGGAGGGGGATCTTCCATCCTCTTGTTAGCAGAGATTGTAGTGTGGGGTTCTTCTTGCAAGAAAGAATTCAGGCGTGAGACAGAGAGCAGTGGTAAGCAAGATAGCAAGGTTTACTGGAGGTAGGGCATCTGGCAGAATGGATGGGACAGAATCCAAAAGAGAGTGGCCAGGTTGTGTGGTTAAATGGGAAGCATGCACCTGGCAGGTCAGGCGGGCGGCTCAGTAGAGAGAGCTGAGCGTTGAGAGCGTGTGGCCTTTGTCAGCCTGTTTTTTTTTTTTTTTTTTTTTTTGACAGGCAGAGTGGACAGTGAGAGAGACAGAGAGAAAGGTCTTCCTTTGCCGTTGGTTCATCCTCCAATGGCTGCCGCGGCCGGCGTGCTGCGGCTGGCGCACCGCGCTGATCCGATGGCAGGAGCCAGGTACTTATCCTGGTCTCCCATGGGGTGCAGGGCCCAAGTACTTGGGCCATCCTCCACTGCACTCCCGGGCCACAGCAGAGAGCTGTCAGCCTGGGGTTTTAAAGGGAATGGGTCTCATTCTTCCAGCTGTTTCTCTCTCTCCCTTCTTCCTTCTCCAGAACAAAGGTTTGCTGAGTATAAATCGGGAAAATTCCTCCGCAGGTTTTACTGCTCAGTGCTGTCAGACGGGAGCCCACCTGGCACCAGCCATGTCAAATCCTGGGCTGCCTCCAGGGGGGCTTCTGCAGTTGCTGCTTTCCTCAGGCCCCTCTCATGCACTTAGGCTAATGTCTAACTTCCTACCTCACTCTGGTTCAATCCTCAAATGCTCACACAGCTGAGGCTGGGCCAGGACAAAGCCAGGAGCTAGGAACTCTGGGTCTCCCATATGGGTGGCAGGGACCCAAGTCCTTGAGCCACCATCTGCCTCACAGGGTGTGCGTGTGCCAGGGAGCTAGATTGGCAGCCCTCTGATATGGGATGTGGGCATCCCAAGCAGTGTCTTAACCTGCGCCACAACACCCACCCCAAAAGCTTAATTTTAAACCAGCTGCTAACATTTTAAAATGGGCAAGTGTCATATAAAAGTTCCATTTTCCATCTCTTTTTGACAATCCGGAAGGTCTACCATGCTCTGTTGCTTCGTTTTGGCCCTCATTGTCCCTTATCTTACTTGTTGGTCCCCAGAGGTAACCGAGTTTGTACCCACCCTTTAGACCAGAGCAGCTGAGTGGCCCAAATGTGCAGCTGATGTTCTGTGTGTAGGCACCAGGGGGGCCATAGTGGTCACTGAAAGAGTGAGGTCATTTCAGC
Source organism: Oryctolagus cuniculus (assembly GCF_964237555.1). Taxonomy (NCBI): domain Eukaryota; kingdom Metazoa; phylum Chordata; class Mammalia; order Lagomorpha; family Leporidae; genus Oryctolagus; species Oryctolagus cuniculus. The sequence goes on along the minus strand of NC_091445.1, from coordinate 39,306,750 downwards.
TTCCACCTGGGGGCTTTTAAGCTCCCCTTATGTGGGCACCACCTGGCACAGGTGAATCTCTGGGTGTGGGGCTGGGGCCGGCTTGTTCTCATCTGCAGGCAGTTATCCCTCCTACAGGGCTTCCCTGAACACCACTCCAGACTTGGCTGTCTTTGCCAGAAAAATGGGCTTCTGAGGTCTTTGTTAAATTCACCTCCCAGACTCTCTTGGGTAGCCCCATTCGCTTCAGTCTGCCTTACTCGGCCATAGCTGGGCCTGTATGGCTTTAATGCCCCTGCTTCCAGAGCTAAGATTTGTTTTCACAGAATCCTGGGTGGGGAAAGAGGAGTTGTGAAGGGAACAGATTATTATTTCAATGTTTTTCTTGAGAAATGCTCAGAACAGCAAGGCTATCTTATTGCAAATCATAAGATTCCTAGGAAACAGGTAACGACATTTAGAAGCTACTTGCTCTTTAAGTATTCTCTCGTTTGGGAAGTAAAACACATAACACAAAATAAAAGGAACTCGACAGCTTTCTTTCAAGTCTTTCAGCCCCCAGGAAGAATTTCGCCAGCAAGCACCGAGAGAGTGTTCTCTGTGGGTATCTGACAGCAGCCGTGGGCAGAGCTACAGTGAGAGTCCATTCCCACCCCCTCTGCAGGGAGCTGGGCCAAGGCCATGTCCATCAGCACCGCCTCATCCAGGGCTGCCCTGGTCACGAGTGCAGATGGCAGAAAGTGACATTTGCATCCGGGGAAGAAAAGCACCCAAAGGGTACAGAACTGTGAGCTCCTTAGGGACTCTCCTCATCAGTCAGATGTGGCGGGACTTGTGTTGGCCAAAGGTAAGACCTCTGCCCTTCCTCCAGCCCGAAAGGCCTTCGGGGGCCTCTGCTATCTGTGCATGGAGAAGCTGTCCGTTGGCGCACCCGGGTGGATCCTCATCCCAAGTTGAAGGTCTTCATCATTAATGGCCAAACCTGTTTCACATTTGGAACGTCAACACTTGCCCTTAGAGACTCAGCCTGGCATTTCCCGAGCTTCCAGTGGAAGACAACAGGGTTTTTCAAGGAACAAAGGGGCTCTTGACTGTTAGGGGCTCTCTTTTCCATTAAAACTTGTTTTTAGAATTCAATTTTTTTTTGAAGATTTATTTATTTAAAAGTCAGAGTTACAGAGAGTTGGAAGCAGAGAGAGAGAGAGAAAGGTATTTTTTTTTCTTTTTAAGATTTATTTATTTGAAAGTCAGAGTTACAGAGGAGAGGCAGAGAGAGAGGTCTTCCATCTGCTGGTTCACTCCCCAGATGGCTGCAATGGCCGGAGCTGCGCTGATCTGAAGCCAGGAGCTTCTTCCGGGTCTCCCATGTGAGTTGCAGGGGCCCAAGCACCTGGACCTTTTTCCACTGCTTTTCCAGGCACATTAACAGGAAGCCAGATTGGAAGTGGTACAATCGGGACTTGAACCAGCTCCCACATGGGATACTGACACTGCAGGTGGTGGCTTTACCCACCATGCTGCAGCACTGGCTCCTGTTTGTTCCTTTTTCACACCTTCTTTCCTTATCTCCTTTTTTTTTTAAAGATAAAGTTGATAAAACGGAAGAACACTATAAACAAGAAAAACTAGGTTTTTAGAGAATCTGAATCTGACCCCTTCCCACTTGCGTGGGGCCCTGGGTCCTGTTACATAAATAATCTGTTTTATCACCTGCAGAAGTGGGAACATAGGTTCTCTCCAGACTGGTATCAGTAAGTCTTTCAGGACAGGTTTGATGACCTGTTACTATTTAGGGGGCTATCCCTCCAGGCCAGATACCCTCAGAAAACCCCTGGGGTCATGACCACTTAAGGGAGGACAGTGGCAATCTGAGAATGACTTGGCTTTATGCAGCCATATGGGCTCGGTGGTGGGTCTTCCTGTGTTTTCCAAGAAAGGCGTGTTGGACTCCTGCACCAGAACTTGCCCTTGGAGGCCTTCCTAAGGAAACATATGCTCCCTGACACCCACTAGAGATGCAAAGATCCTCTTAGCAGCAGTCCCCAGTCAGGGCATTAGAGCAGTCAGGTGACATCAGAATCCCGGGATGACTTTCCAAAGTGCACGAGCTGGCCCGTCCGCCTCCACAGAGCCTGGGAGTGAGGTGTGGCAGAGGCAGTTTGCTGGGCAGAAGTGTCTGGCTGATTCTCATGCTTCCACTTCAGTGTGGGAGCCGCTTCCCTGCAGGAAAGTTGAAGAGTCTTTGTCGGGACTCACATTTGGTGCCCGAAATGCCAGAATTGAGACCGAAGGGAGCAGACCAGTAGCATTAGCTTTTCTGGGCGATGCCTGGAACCAGCCCTGATGCCTTCTCCCAGCCAGTCCCTCGCCAAGAATGCCTTGCCCTTCTCTGTTCAAGCAGTTGCATCTTCCGAAGCATAGCTCCTATCACAACCCACCTCTTGGATTGCCCCAGCCCAAAGAGCTTGTCTTCTCTGCACTTTTAATTCACTCACTGTCTGGATGATTTATTTAACAATTCAATTAGCAAGTGATGCCCTAGCTTCTGTTTCAATTGAATGCAATTTGTCTTATATTGCTATTTAATTTATCACTTATCTCTGTCTAGTGGAAATAAGAGTGACCTGAATTTCAGTTCTGGCTTAACAGTGAACTGTGGCTCCTAAGCAAAGGATTTAGCCTTTCTGGGATTTAGAAGCCCAGACTGCTCCAGTGTTGATTTGATTTACTTTGTTTGACAGAGTCTAACAGGTTCTCAGTGCTCCCTGCCTCCTGGTATTCACAGCCATGTGCAACTCCCTGCTCTGCAGTAGGAGCTGTACCCAGGGCATAGAACGCGATCAAAATAACCAGATGCCACTTACGTGATTAGCCCAGAAAAGACTGTGACTTGTGTTTTCCTAGTATTCTTTCAGACTCTCTCCCTGCATCCTTGCATTGATGGAGAGGTCACCTGGAGAGGAACCAGAGGTGGGCTCTGGTCAACAGCACCAAGGGCTGGAGGCCACGCTCCAGTGGTGTGCGGAGGACTGAAGCTTGCCAGCAACCACTGAGTTATTGTGGAAGTGGATGCTACTGCCACTGAACCTTAGATGACTGCAGCTCCAGTCAACACCCTGTGATTGCAGTCTCGTGAGGGATGCTGGGCTGACACCTTGATTGCAGCCTCACGGCAGATGCTAAAGCAAGGGGACCCTGCTAAGCCTTGCCTGGACCCCCAGCTCACTGAAATGGTAAAATATGAAATGCATGTTGTCTTATGCCGCTAAGTTTTGGGATAATTTGTGATGCGGTGATGAATAACTGGTGCTGTTTATGAGATGGGTTGATGGACATACTTAAGCCTATCTGGATTGGTTAGATCTGGCTAAATTATACTGCAGTTACAGGTGACCCCCTATGGAAATCTTGGTGGCTTATATCCATAAAAGTTTATTCTTTACTCGTGGCATATGTCCATTTAAGGTCGGTTAACCGTGCTCAACATTTTCTTGCCTCCAGAAATTAAGCTGACAGAGTTGCCTTTCTCTTGTATGTTGCAAATCACGCTGGAAGAAAACGAGAGTAGGGTGAAGTGTGCACTGGTTTGTAATGCTCCGTTGGAAAGGATACACCATACGTCTACTTGAATTTCATTGGCCAAATCTGATCACATGGTTGCATAGGAGTTCAACAGAGCTCCGAAGTATAATCCTCCTCCATAGGGAGGTGCTAAATATTTGTGACCAGTGACACAGTGGGCTGTAGGGCATGCTCCTTTGGGTCAGAGGGCGTGGCAGCCACAGATCATGACATACAGAGAGAGAAGGTACAGCTCACATCCTCAGATGGATGCGTGCAGGTGCACTGGTGCCTGAGAGGAGAACACACCGGGAGAGCTATCTTTCCTAGAGTAGGGAATATGGGGAAGCAAGGGAAGTTGAGGGTTTCTGCTACCCTCGTACTCTCCATCTCACCGTCCTAAGATCTCCCGCAAACAGTGAACTCTATTGCAAATGCAGCTTCGGGACTTGTCCCCTGGCCTCTGACTGATGGCAATGCCTCCCCTAGGCTTTCTGGGCCTCTTCTGCACAGAATAGAAGCACCTCCCCAACCCTCAATGCTGTTTGTAAACTAGGTTTTCAAACAACTCTCTTGCAGTAGTCAGTTCATAGGAGAGGAAAACTTGACACGTGACCTTGGGCAAGGGCTGCCACCCTCCGGGCTTCAGTCTTCTCAAAGTCCCACCCTAATCCCCCTTCCTGAGCAGTTCCTGTGGGCTTTCTGCGAGTGTCGGAGGAGCTTATGGAGCGACTGTGAGCCCATCCATCTCAGAGGCCTTGCCAGGCTGGCTTTAGCGAGGCAGCTTGATGAGCGGTGCAGAGATCGGAGTGCCCATACATCTAGCTTGCGGAGCAGGGGAAGTCAAGACCCTGACTTAGCTGGTAAGCCCAACCAACATGATGGATCTGCCGTTGAAACCAGCACCAGATTAGACTTCTGCAGGCACAACTCAGATAAATGTCAGGGCCGGAGGAGCTCTGGACAGCAGAGGAGAGACTGCTTGCCCACCCTTCTTCCTGTGAAGTAAACTCCTGCCCTCAGGCCCGGCGTGATCTTTGGATCATGCCAGATGGTGTTCTGTTTCCCCAGAGGTCATAGTTTACGTCAAAAGTAGTAGGCTTCGTTTAGATGAATTCTGAAGGAAGCCTAGGAGAGTCCCAGAAAGTGACCTCAGATGCCACCCAAGCCAAAGCCCTGCCCAGCACAGGAACCTCCTCCCCGTCTCCACCATCCAGGCTTTCAAAACACTCTGGAGTTTGGTGATAAGGGACAGGTTTGAAACTTTCCAGGATTCTTTAGGGTATGATCCTGTCCCTGTCATCTTTCCTTGTTGCACCCTGGAGAGCATGAGGGAGAAGCAGTACGTCTGTGACAGTGTGGAGACAAGACCTCTTCCTAAGTGACACAGAAACCTTTGCATTTGGGAAAAGAATTTCACCCTGCAATTGATATGCACTTGATTGTCAGAAGAACTGTTGTGAGAGGCCGTAATTCGTATTCTAGAAGTCCTACTTCTTTCTTTTTTAAAGATTTTATTTATTTGAAAGGCAGAGTTACACAGAGAGGAGAGAAGGAAAGAGAGGAAAGAGAGAGAGAGAGAGAGATCTTCCATCCACTGGTTTACTCCCTAAATGGCCACAACAGCCGGGGCTGACCAGTCCAAAGCCAGGAGCCAGGAGCTTCTTCCAGGTCTCCCATGTGGGTGCAGGGGCCCAAGGACTTGGGCCATCCTCTGCTGCTCTTCCAGGTGCACTAGCAGGGGGCTGGATTGGAAGTAGAGCAGCTACAACTAGAACGGCTGCCTTTATGGGCTGCTGGCGCTGCAGATGGCGGCTTAGCTGGGTACGCCCCAGTGCTGGCCTCTGCAAGTCCTACTTGTAAAGATGCTAAAAAGTTTTATCCCTCTATGGCATATTTCTTCCTCCCTCATATGAGGGTAATAATGGTGCTTCTAAAGAGTAAACTGACAGTGCTTTTAAACTGCTTGGTGGGCCAGTGCGGTGGCGCAGTGGGTTTACACCCTGGCCTGAAGTGCTGGCATCCCATATGGGTGCTGGTTCGAGTCCTGGCTGCTCCACTTCCAATCCCGCTCTCTGCTATGGCCTGAGAAAGCAGTAGAAGATGGCTTAAGTTCTTGGGCCCCTGAACAGCGTGGGAGACCCCGAAGAAGCTCCTGGCTCCTGGCTTCGGATTGGCACAGTTCTGGCTGTTGCAGCTAATTGGAGAGTGAACCAGTGTATGGAAGACCTCTCTCTCTCTCTCTCTCTCTCTCTCTCTCTCTCTCTCTGCATCTCCCCTTTCTTTGTTAACTCTCACTTTCAAATGAATAAATAAATATATATTTTTAAAAGAAAAGTTTCAGTTCTGGGCTGAAGCTTTTAGTTGCTGTTCTAGACTATCTAGAACATTCTCCCCCCTTCTGGAATAAAACCAGCAACTTTAGAGATGGTGGCTATTCGTCAGCATGACCTGGCCTCTCCTCTAGTTCAGTGTAACTAAGAAATAAGTATGGTGTACCTACAGAATAGAGTCTAAGGGCCTGGTAGGGAATGGAAGGCAGTGAGATTGGAAATAGGGCCAGGACCATATTATGAGAAACTCTGCCCCATGCTGAGAAATTGACTTGAACCTATAGGAAATGAACAGCCATGGAAGGATTCAAAGTGGATTTCTCTTAAGCCACACAGTTAGCATCACTGTTGACTGCTTTAGTGCTAATGTCACACTTCGTATAAACTGAGGGGGTCTAGAGAAAATGGGCTAGCTGGGCATAAGCATAGCAGAGCTCTGCCACACTCCAGCAGGGAGCGCTGTGCTGGCAAGTGTCTCTCGGCCAGCAGTAGTACCTTCCTGTATCTGACGGGGGCCGCTTTGCTTAGGCTAGACTTTTTAGGTTGAAAGGCTTGCTCTTGGTGTTAGTATTTGGAAGATGAAATGCTCTGGGTTCACGTTTGCTCTTACCCTCTGCTCACTGGATCCAAATTCGGAGATACCGATTGCCTTTTTCTGCTCTGCTGTTCCTTCCCAGGCTTTCCCATTGCACCTGCCCAGCTCTCGCATCCCCACAGACCCTGCTCGGAGCAGCCCAGAGCACCTGGTGTTCCCTCAGATACCCTGCCCCTGTGGCTTCACTTTACTGCCCGCTTGGCCTCCAGGCTCCAGAGTGGACGGTCATTGTTGCTGAAACTCTACCCACCCCTTAGGACCCAGTAGGTTTTCCAAAGGATGGTTTGTTTTCCCCCACGAAGATACCCTCTGCCCTAGAGAGAACCAAGCAACCAAGCTCTGACTTTTCTGTTAGAAACCTCACCTCACGGAGTTGTTAGACGATGGGAGTTTGTGGATATACCCAGACCCCAAGATCGTCAGGGGCAAGAAGGTGTCTGGGTGTCTCAGCAGTCCTCAGAGTAGCAGTGCCGCGAACACAGGGGCACCTGCTAGAGCTTTTGAAGATTGAGAGCCTTTTAATTCAAAGCTTGCAAAGGTGGATGGAGCACTCTCCTAAGTTCCCCAGTTTGCTCCTGCTCCTGAGGCTCCCTTCCTACTACATCCCCAGCACCTCCAAGTTGACTAACTCAAGTTCCCTTCAGGCGGAGAGGATCTTCTGCCAGATGGTAACTAAGGTGTTTAGTTAGAGCACAGAGAGTAACCAGGTGACGAATGTCCGTGGGAATCAGTCTCTCTTCAGGGACAGACAATGTGGAAGGAAAAGGGTACCCCCTAACAGATTGCAATGTCATCAGAGTGATGTTCGACCTGGAGGAAAGTGTAGTGAACACAAATGAAGAGGAATAGACTTCAATACTGGTAGTTAAGAAGTCAAGGAAATTGAAGGAGTGCTATTGTTTTTTTTTTTTTTTTGAAGATTTATTTTATTTATTTGAAAGTCAGAGTTACAGAGAGAGGTAGACACAGAGAGAGGTCTTCCACCTGCTGGTTCACTCCCCAGATGGCCACAATGGCCAGAGCTGTGTCGATCCGAAGCCAGGAGCCAGGAGCTTCTTCTGGGTCTCCCACATGGGTGTAGGGGCCCAAGGGCCTGAGCCATCTTCTGCTTTCCCAGGCCAAAGCAGAGAGCTGGATCAGAAGTGGAGCAGCCGAAAGTCAAACCGGTGCCCATTTGGGATGTTGGCGCTTGAGGCCAGGGCATTAACCCTCTACGCCTCAGTGCTGGCCCCCGGGTTTTATTGTTGATTAAGTCTTTTACTATACAGGGGCCGGCATGGTGGTGCAGTGCTTTAAGCCCCTGCCTGCGGTGCCAGCATCCCACATCAGAGTGCTGGTTCAAGTCCTGGCTGCTCTGCTTCCAATCCAGCTCCCTGCAAATGCACCTGGGAAAGCAGTGGAGGATGGCCCAAGTACTTGGGCCCCTGCACCCACGTGGGAGGCCTGGATTGAGTAGTGGGCTCCTAGCTTCAGCCTGTCCCAGCCTGACTTTTGCAGTCATTTGGGGAGTGAAGCAATAGACGGAAGATTGCTCTAATTCTCTGCCTTTCAAAAAGGACTTTTACTGAGGATGTACAGGATAGAACTGATCAGGTTTGTGAGCTGGAAGACCACACCTTCACCACACCCCTGTGTGACTGCATGCCCCTAGCTGACCATGCCTGTGTGCCCACCAGCCAATCAGACTAATCAACCACTCCCCTCTGGAAGTGGATTAAAGGCCTGGGACACTGTGGGCCAAGCCCTTTTGTCCCTTTTTCCTTTTGTTCTGGACCCGCTTCTGCCCCCATGCCTTTGGTGCATGGCCTTTGGGCCACTCATCCGATGCTTTTTGGCCTATGTGCCTCCACATGGCTGGCTGCTGGTACTCAATGTGAATCCAGATTTCCCTTTCTTAGAGTCCTCACTCTCCTATGTATTTTTCCCACTAAATAAAAGGCTTAAACCTTATCATGCTGCCTTGTTATATGTGCCAGTATTCAGAATTTTTCTCTGAATATTAGGCAAGAACCCACAATACTTATTAATATTCTGAATTTATTAATAAGCACCCGGTAACAGAAATGGGATTTCTAAGGGGTATGTCTCTGATAACAAGGAGAGGGGGATGGAGAGGGTATTAATGGATAGCAAAGAGGTCTGACATTTGAACACCATGACAACTTAAAAGGCCAGTATTATTCTGGGCTCTTTAAGACAAAGAAATTATTCAAAATGAAGTAAGGAGGGAGAGAGAAGTTCTGGAGCTTGGGAAAAACATCATTTTGGTGCCTAAGTCGTCACGACCCCATTATTTAACATTGTGGGCCTTTATGGTTCTCACCAGCCCCTATAAACTTTTTTTTTTTTTTAAATCAAAAGCAAGACAGATTTTGTCACAAATCAATTAGGTTATTTTTTAGTGAAAGTTTCAGAACTCTAGGAGATAGATATGAGTAAGAAGAGGTTTTTTTCTGCCTTTTAAATTTTCTTCTCAGATAGCAGCAAGTTAGAAGCAATCTTACTGGCACTAGTGCTTGGCTCTCTGCTGATGAGATTTCTCTACTTGAGCTATTTCAAAGAGCAGAGCTGGAGTCCCACTCTATCTTAGAGGGCTGGATAAGAGGAGTGTGCCACAGCACACCTCCGCAGACACGCCTGGTCACTGCCTCCCCTCTGTGAGGTGATGCCTGTCCATTTTCTATACGTGGGAGGAGAAGTGATGAAATCCAAACAGGACTCTACTTGTTTGGGGGCAACAAAGGTGGGCTCTCCCCCTTTAATGGAGACATTTACAAAACAGCAAAAATACATAAATTCTCCCGTAAAGGCACGACTAACGATTGTGCAACACCTCAAGCTTCGGTTCTTTCTCTAGTAACTTACATAAGTTGTCTTTGGGAAGAAAATGTCCTTAGCTTTAGAAAGCAGGTATCATACTGTTACGGGGAAATGGCGGCAGAAAATTATTGTTACTATTACTACCTCGGTTCTTTGTCTCACATGGAGGAAGAATTTCCAAGCAGAAAAGCCGAGAGATTTAAAAAGATTTATTAGAGTCACAGAACTCCACTCAGAGCAGCATGAAGGGGGGCTTCCAAGAGAGGAAAAAACCCAAAGAAACTCATAGCACTGGGGTTTTTAAAGTACAATTTTGAAGGAAAAAAAAAAAAAACTTTACAATCAGTTACCAGTGGGGACAAAACCCATCAAAAGACTGATTTACAATTCTCCATCCTATCTGGCCTGCTCAGGCTAAAACAAACCATCAAGAAGGGTGGGATAGGTAACTTTTTTTAAAAAGAATTATTTTACTTATTTGAAAGAGTTACAGAGAGAGGTAGAGGCAGAGAGAGAGGTCTAGGGGCCGGCGCTGTGGGGCAGTGGGTTAATGCCCTGGCCTGAAGCGCCAGCATCCCATATGGCACCGGTTCTAGTCCCGATTGCTCTTCTTCCAGTCCAGCTTGCTGCTATGGCCTGGGAAAGCAGGGGAGGATGGCCCAAGTCCTTGGGCCCCTGCACCCATGTGGGAGACCCGGAAGAATCTCCTGGCTCTTGGCTTCGGATGGGCGCAACTCTGGCTGTTGCAGCCATCTGGGGAGTGAACCATTGGACGGAAGACCTCTCTCTCTCTCTCTCTCTCTCTCTCTCTCTGCCTCTCCTTTCTCTGTGTAGCTCTGACTTTCAAATAAATAAACAAATCTTTTTTTTTTATCTTTCATTTAATGAATATAAATTTCCAAAGTACGACTCATGGGTTACAATGGCTTTCCCCCCCATACCGTCCCTCCCACCCACAACCCTCCCCTTTCCCACTCCCTCTCCCCTTCCATTCACATCAAGATTCATTTTCGATTATCTTAATATACAGAAGATCAGCTTAGTATACCTTAAGTAAGGATTTCAACAGTTTGTTCCCACACAGAAACATAAAGTGAAAAATAATAGATGATTTTTTTAAATGATGATGAAATCAGATCAGACCTATTGTCATGTTTAATCCCAGTGAGAGTCAAGTTGGGAATTGATAATTTCTTTTTTTTTTTTTTTTACAGAAGATCAGTTTAGTGTACATTAAGTAAAGATTTCAATCGTTTGCACCCCCATAGAAACACAAAGTGAAATATACTGTTTGAGTACTCGTTATAGCATTAAGCCTCAGTGTACAGCACATTAAGGACAGAGATCCTACATGAGGAGTAAGTGCACAGTGACTCCTGTTGTTGACTTTACAAATTGACACTCCTGTTTATGGCATCAGTAATCTCCCTATGCACCAGTCATGAGTTTCCAAGGCTATGGAAGCCCCTTGAGTTCTCCGACTCTTATCTTGTTTAGACACGGTCATAGTCAAAGTGGAGGTTCTCTCCTCCCTTCAGAGAAAGGCACCTCCCTCTTTGAAGACCTGTTCTTTCCACTGGGATCTCACTCAGATCTTTTTGCCAGAGTGTCTTGGCTTTCCATGCCTGAAATACTCTCATGGGCTTTTCAGCCAGATCCGAGTGCCTTTAGGGCTGATTCTGAGGCCAGAGTGCTATTTAGGACATCCGCCATTCTATGAGTCTGCTGAGTATCTCACTTCCCATGTTGGATCACTCTCCCCTTTATTTATTCTATCGGTTAGTGTTAGCAGATACTAGACTTGTTTATGTGCTCCCTTTGACTCTTAGTCCTTTCATTATGATCAATTGTGAACTGAAATTGATCACTTGGACTAGTGAGATGGCATTGGCACATGCCACCTTGATGGGATTGAATTGGAATCCCCTGGTATGAAATAAATAAACAAATCTTTAAGAGAGAGAGAGAGGAGAGAGAGGTCTTCCATTCCACTGGTTCACTCTCCAAATGACCACAACGGCCAGAGCTGAGCTGGTCCGAAGCGGGGGATCAGGAGCTTCTTCTGGGTTTCCCATGCAGTGCAGGGCCCGAGGACTTGGGGCCATCTTCTACTGCTCTCCCAGGCAATAGCAGAGAGCTGGATTGGAAGTGGAGCAGCCGGGACTTGAACCAGCGCCCATATGGGATGCCGGTGCTGCAGGCCGGGCTTTAACCCACTACACCATAGCGCCAGCCCAGGTAACTTGTTTTCATAATAAGTTGTGAGCTCAGGAAGCGCTCCCTTGCTATTTTCATGGTAAATTTGGAAATTCTGAAGGATGGAGGGTGGCCTGTTTGTTCTTGCAAATGTTTTGGGGGAGGAAACAAATATTTTACACCCCAAGTTCTATTGGGATCACCCTGACTACCTATTAACCCATCTGACTCCTCAGGGTACTTCTTAAAGACAGTTTAAAAAGTCATTCTTGGCACAGCGGATGGGATGTCCACAGAGTGCCAGGGTTCAAGTCTTAGCTCTGTTATGCTCCCTGGGAGGCAGCTGGTGGTCACTTTGCCACCCATGGGAATCTCAGGATCCTGTCTTAGGTCTGGCTCAGTGCTGGCTGTTGTGACCATTTGATGGATGGAAGATATCTCTTTGTCTGTCTGCCTTTCAAATAAAATGAAAATAAATAGAGTCATTTTGTTAAAGTTTTAAAAAGCATTGTAAATGACCCTGGTTTACTTCCCAGGCTTGTCCAAGAACCCTTCCTTAGCCCCTTAACTGATTGTGCCCCTCCTTACAAGAAGACGATAACACCAGGCAACAACAGGATTATTTGAAATTTTGAGTTGTTTTTTTCAAAAGATGTGACATTTGTATCTGGGTAGAACAAGATTTGGGGAAAAGAACTACATTGGGAATATCCACATTCTTTGGGAGGTTGGGCCAAAATCTTGTCTTGGGTTTTCTTCTGAAATTTCCAATGATTTTAGGATGACCAGAGACAGTTTCTGCAATGAGTGCCAAAGTATCCACGCACGGTTTCAACAGTAAAATGTTCTGCCACTGAAGTTTTGTTGTGCAGAATCAAAGGGTGTGTGTGTGAAAGGCAGACCTGGGGGAGGTGTTAGGTACATTTTCCCTAAAGCAAATATTTAGATGCTGTTAACACGTGTGCTGTTTATCAGCAGGGGTATTACTTCTTGAATTGCTTCCTAGTGTGCATTTGAGTAACAAAGAAGTACTTGATAATTGAAGTAGCAAGAAAATTACTATGCATTAAGTATCACAATGACCCCTACTACCTGCTGAGCAATAGACTTGTGGGAGAATCGCTTGGTGGATAATTTGGATTGAATAAGACTGAGATTTCAATGACAAGAAGCTTGTGAGATGCAGGAAGTTCTTCCCAGTAAGGTAATCGGAGGCATCACAGCAGGAATAAGCTTGGCCTGCCAGAGAAGCAAGAAGGAGCCAGTGAGCGGAGGGGTCCCAGGCACAGTGGTAGAACATGAGGTTGGAGGTGACGTACAGATGATGGAATCCTTTGTAAGTCAGGGTGGGGAATTTAGACGGGAAATTGTTAATGTATTTTAAAGGAGAAAAGCACTCGAGATGGAGGTGAATTATAGATTAGAGGAAGCCAAAGGAAGATGGGGTGGGAATCAAGGGGCAACCATTAAGTAGGCTGGGGCAGCTGTCTAGGACTGGAGTGTATCATGGGGCTGAAAAAGAGTATGTGGTTTCAGGAACAGTTGCTGGAAAGAGGGTGTGGTCAAAGACAAAGCCGGGTGGACAAGCAGGTGGGATAGTTCTTTAGGTTTAAGTGGCAAAGTATCAGTTCTCCTATAGGAACTCTATTTTTGCATTCAAGCATGTAGGGACCTTAGCCTTGAAAAACCACAATGTCTTTACAAGTCCCCAGGGACCTGGCTTACCACAGACTTCTGAACTCTGGGATTTTCCTTCTTAGCAGCTTCTTGGATACCAGGGGTGGTGGGCAAGAGGGGTTCTGGGAATGGCTGGGTTCACCCCCAGAAAAAGCTGAGAGCAATTCAAGAAGTAATACCCCTGCTGATAAACAGCACACATGTTAACATCATCAAAATATTTGCTTTAGGAAAAATGTACCTAACACCTCCCGCAGGTCTGCCTTTCACACAGTAGGAGACAGCCTCAAAGTTCAAAGGGCGGGGACGGGTGGCTTAGTATTTATCCAGGGACAGGAGTTTCTGCACCCAGTCTGTCATCTCATCCTTGAGATAACTGCGTGAAATTCCTTTTTTTAAATCCCAGTTTTTACAAAAAGAGAAGGCTGAAGCTCTGGAGGTTCTTTATTTTGTTCTAGTTGGTGCAGCTTGAGAGTGGTGGGGCCTGGGCTGGAACCTGTGCTCCTCGCAATGCTGCCGAATTGGGGTTCCTCTCGTTTTCCCTTCTTTCCGTCCAGAGATCCATCGTGGAGAGGGCCCTGATTTCTTTTCTTTTATGTTTGTCTCCCCAACCCCACCGAGTTTTCTGGAGGTAACGCTCCCTACCCCTGCAGCCGCACGGGGTCTGGGGCGAGGCGGCAGGGCAGGCGAGGTGGCTCCCTCTGCCCGAACCGCTCCAGGCGGTGGGAAGCGACTCTTTTGCCTGTGCAATGCCCCGAAGGCTTTTTCCATTTCCGCGGCCCCTTCCGCTCTCCATCCCTCACCTCTGGTCCCTGGACTTCAGCTCAGGCCCCCCGGGGAGCGTCTCTGGCCCGGGGCTGACAGCATTTGGGGGCGCAGGGTCCTGTTCTCTGCGCTAAGGCCATCTGCGCGCAGAGCCTCGTTCCCGGGCGCCGGGAGCCCGGCGGGCATTGACGTCAAGCGGCGGCGGAGCGCTGCCTACAGACGGTTGACCCGGGCCCTCCTCCACACCCCCTTCCTTCCTCGCCCCCTCCCTCTTCTCCGCTCCCGGACCCCGGCTCGCTATAAAAGGCGGGAGCCAGGGGCGCCTGGCAGCGATGAGTTTCAGCACCATGGAGAGCCCCCGCCTGCGCCTGCTGCCCCTCCTGGGCGCCGCCCTGCTGCTGATGCTACCTCTGCTGGGCGCGCGTGCCCAGGAGGACGCCGATCTCCAGCCGCGAGCCCTGGACATCTACTCTGCCGTGGAGGACGCTTCCCACGAGAAGGAGCTGGTCGGTATTGCCCTCACCCCGGGCCCCTTCGAGCCGCCGCGCGGTCCCTGCCTTTGCACGCTCCCCTCCTCCCTCCACCCCGTTCCGGGAGTCAGGGTACGGGGAGCGGAGCGCAAAGCCTGCTCTGCGCGATGTCTCGAGCCCACGGGCTCCGGGCAGTCTGTAGAGCGCCTCCCGGCCCCCTGTCCCTCGGAGCAACAGGAGCCTCAGTGGCTCCGGGTCCTGCGGTCAGCACTCAGGACAGTGCCCGTTGACTTTCCATCCCGCCTACACCCTCTCTGCCCGCCGAGCCCAGATGCAGACTGTGCCTGCGTCCCTGGCTCCTGGTAACTAGGGCTGGAAGTTAGCACCTGGGCTGGGCTCACAGCCAAGGCGCAACTTGGGACTGCGGACGGTGTGTTGCAGATCGAAGCGCTGCAGGAGGTCTTGAAGAAGCTCAAGAGTAAACGAATTCCTATCTACGAGAAGAAGTACGGCCAGGTCCCCATGGTAAGGACACGGGGTCATTCCCTTCCCTTGAGTTTCCAGAAGAAAATGCTTGCCTTAAGTCTAATTCAGACTTATCCCCAGAATGTGGTTAAATGACGCAAGCTATGGCTTTGCAGAATTCTGGGGGCTCCTTTTTGCTTCCACCTCCAGTACCTTGTCTGTTGATCTCTAAGGGCAGAGGGGAGACCACCGGCCATTTGGGACGATTGGAGGTCTGTGCTGGGACCAGCCTGGAATCTGCAGGCAGGAGCCTATGCTGGGGAGGAGCTTTGGGTCTCACCTCTGGGAGAGTTCTCTGCCTTGGACAGCCTTTGCTTCCACTCACTTCTTGCTCCCCAATTCCTCTACCCTTCCAGAGCACAGTCCGTGTTGTTCAGATCCTAAGTTGTAGAATCTTCTGAATTCTTCAATCTGGACTAGTCACCTTGGGTGGCTCTGGGTAAAAGGCACAGCATACCCACATACACTCTCTTTAAGCCCCCCCCCCCCTTTTTTTGGATGAGGAAGTGGTAAAACAGGAAACAGGAGTTGTGAGAAAATATCAGTCTATATTATTTATTTCCTAAAAACAAGGTTTTTTCCACATGGATGAGAAAAAAAAGGAACTAGGAAATATTACCCCTTTCTCCCCACTAAAAAGTGGAATAAATTAGGAGGGGATCAACAATTCGATTTTCTTTTTTAAAAGCAATCTTCTCACTGACGTTTTATAATGTCACAAAGCTCCCCATGTTCCAGGCCTGACCGTACTTAGACCTCTGGTGCTGCTGCTGCTGGGGCCCAGCCAATTTTCTCCAAGCGGCAGACACTGTGTTGATGGGGGGACTTGCCCATGGGGCCTGGGTCAGCTCAGGCTGATGACCACCCATTGTGCTGTTTGCAGTGTGATGCCGGTGAGCAGTGTGCAGTGCGGAAAGGAGCCAGGATTGGGAAGCTGTGCGACTGTCCCCGAGGGACCTCCTGCAACTCCTTCCTCCTGAAGTGCTTATGAAGGGGCTTCCACGCTCTTCCATCAGTCCCCACTCTCCCCCACCCCCTCCACTGCCCCCCACCCCGAGGACCACACCTTCCTCCCTGGAGTTTGGCTTTAGCGACAAATAAAGTTTGCATTTCCCTCTAAGGGCAAGGGGCTCTTTTCCTGCTGTTTCAAAATAAAAGAACACATTATATGTTACTGTGTGAAGGATAATGCCTTGTACGGTGTTGCTATGTGTGCAAAGTACCCTTTTCTTATTTTATTTGACGAACTCTTGTGTACTGTCGTGTAAAGAAGGAGAACTTTGCTTTGAAAATTGTATTTTTCTATGTGGCATGGCGGAGTGAAAATTAGGTCTAGTTAATCTTGGTAGATGACATCACCACCTGGAAACTAAATCACCCCAAGCAACACAAAGTGAAGCATGTACAAATTATACATAATAAAGTGTTTTTAATTACTGCTCATAGTGCAGTGTTGTTTCTATAAAGGTAATTTAAGTAGGAATAGTGAAATTAATCATGCTGTTGTTTCAAAGAAAAATATTTTTAAAAATAGCAGTCCATTGGGAGATCAGCATCTCAGCTCTGAGGAGTTTTGATCATTAATTAGCAGATTGTCACACCAGCTCCTCTCTACTCTGTTTTCCTTTGATCTCAGTGCTGTATGCTCTGTGCATGGGTGTGTGGGATGAGGTAGAGATGGTTGCAGGTGGGGTGATTTAATTTTGTTCATTAAGATCCTTAGCTAGCCCCTTAATTTAAACAATAAGACCAAGAGAAGACCAATTGTTTCAGACTTCATTCACATTAAAAGCAATTGGAAGACTCAGAACTTCAGTTCTGGCAACTCCTTTGTTAGAAAATATACATTGATTAAACAAGCAAAGACTTTTGGGGAGTTGGTGTTTGTCCAAAGGAAGGGAAACCACTTAAATACACACCTTGTAAAAACTCTGTGCAAGGGAAAACAGTTACTTTAGTACACAGATTTGAGGGGTACAAATGAATACTGGTGGGGCAAATTCAACTCAAGAAATATAAAAATATTGAGTAGGCTTCAAAAGTACCTCATTTGCTTATATCAGATCACGTTTTTAAAGTTTAAGCTCAATGAAGTAACATGTAAGCAGCAGTATCATGAGAGGTATGGATGTGAACAGCTTTCTCGCTGAAATTCAAGAGGCACCTGTGAAGTCCCCTACTGATAGATGGGGAGCAAGAGTATGCTGGTAGAAATATTCTCAGGGTTGACGTGGTGGTGCAGTGGGTTAAGCTGCTGCCTGTAACGCCGACATCCCACATCAGAATACTCCTTCAAGTTCCAGCTGCTACGCTTCTGATCCAGCTACTTGCCATTGTGCCTGGGAAGGCAGGGGAAGATGTCCCAAGTACTTGAGCCTGTGCCACCAACATGGGAGATCCACACGGAGTTCCAGGCTCCTGGCATCAGCCTGATCCAGCCCTGTTTTTTATGGCCTTTTGGGGAGTGCACCAGAGGATGGACAACCTCTCTCTCTCTCTCTCTCCCCTCTGTCACTCTGCCTTTCAAATAAATAAATAAATCTTAAAAATAATTCTCATGGAGTAGGAGATGGGATGGTTTGTGGGTGGGAGCGTGGTTATGGGGGGAAAACCGCTATAATCCAAAAGTTGTACTTTCAAAATTTATATTTATTAAATAAGTTTTCTTAAAAAAAGAGAAAAAAATTTCATACACAGTTGCAGTGCTGTCATTGTTACTACAAGCATGCCCAATCTCTCTCATTTTGCAAGGTAGATGTTACTGCCATTTTTAGGACAAGATTATAGAATTTGCCTAAATCATACAATTCTAAGTCTTGATTTCAGGATTAATCCCTTTGACCCCAACGAGTCACCTTTTTCTTCCATGTCATCTTGACCAGTCAGCCACAGGCTGGTGGGGTGCTGAGTTCCCCAGAGAGAACTTCTTTCTTTCACTCACTGGAGGTCATTGTGTATTTTTTGGTGTCATGTTTCTTTTTTCAGTCCCTTATAACAGGGCTATTTGTGATTGAAATGTGTTTTAATCTTTTAAAACTGCAAGGAATTGTTTAATAGTTCCACAATCTGCTGCTATTTTTCAGAAATCATTTCTGTTTAAAATTCTAATGTTCCTTTTTAGATTTATTTTATTTATTTGAAAGATAGAGTGACACCCTGAGGAGGGAGAAGAGAGAGGGAGGAAGGGAGGGTGGGAGGGGGAGAGAGAGAGAGAGATCTTTCATATTCTGGGTTCACCCCCCAAATGGCCCCAATAACCTGGATTGTGCCAAACTGAACCCAGGATCCTAGAACTCCATCTGGGTCTCCCATGTGTATGGCAGGGGCCCAAGCACTTGGGCCATCCTCTACTGCTTTTCCCTGGTGCATTAGCAATGAGCTGGATTGGAAGCAGATCAGCTGGGACTTGAACTTGAATATGGGATGCTGGCATTGTCAGCAGCAGCCTAACCCACTGTGCCACCATACTGGACCCTCGCCGCCTTCTTGAGCCCCTTAACTATTCCTATCTGTGCCAATCCAAAATAAGTCAGACCAGAACATTTCTTTAGTCTTCGATTGGTACATAGCCAGGAGCTCAGGGCTAACACTTAGATCTTCTTTCTTCTTCAGCCTGGATGCTTTCCCAAAAGCAACAAGTGTTGGAGGAAGGTGTAGTTTAAAGAAGGGACTATGGACTCTGCTCTGGATTCCTTCAATTTGTCCTTCTCATGCCCACTTCTGGCACATCCCCTCCTTTCTTGTTTACTCAGAATAAAGGGCTCTGTAAAGTGGCTGCAGAGAGTGGTGATAGAGAATATGTAGGCTGAGTATGAACAGGCTTTTTCCAAAAATGCCGGGGTCCAGGTTTAAGTTAATGGTGCTAACAACATTCCACACTGGTGATGAGGACATTTAACCTGAAACGGCTCATTAAAATCACTTTGCCTTCCTATTTTATCACAACTACAGCTTCCCTTCAAACAGAATGCATCAGTATGTTTAATGATTGAAGATCCCTGGGGTGGGGACAAGAAGGTTACAGAAAAGGAAAGTTTTAACGAGGCAGTAGTCACCCCTCTGCGAGGCCCAGAGACCATTTGAGATTGGCTGGAAAGCCAGGGCTTTGAGCCATGACAAGCAACCACATCTAATGCTCTGTGGACTTACAAGACTTGGGAATGAGCACCCGGAGGAGTGGTTCTCACAGGGGCCTGGACCAGTGCAGGAAAGTTGTCAGATGACTTCTCTCAACTACTCGTGAG
Source organism: Oryctolagus cuniculus (assembly GCF_964237555.1). Classification (NCBI taxonomy): domain Eukaryota; kingdom Metazoa; phylum Chordata; class Mammalia; order Lagomorpha; family Leporidae; genus Oryctolagus; species Oryctolagus cuniculus. Next base: position 39,287,585 of record NC_091445.1, on the reverse strand, counting down.
CACTCCCCCCACAGTAATTACTAATGCCACACCCCTTATGTGATGCTAGCATCTGGAGGGCTGTGAGCTATGCACGATACCCAGGTACTTATACCCTCTTCCAATCTTGGTAATAGCACATCTGAATCTGAGTAGGGGGAGCATTGTTAGGTTGTATAATTAAATAATACCCATGGCCTAAGCAATCTCCCCTAGAATCTTTGCAATGCTGACTTAGTTTTATTATAGTTTATTCATTCACTTGTTCCACACATTTCTGAGTGCCTTCCATGTAGCAGGTGCTGAGAACATATTGATAAACAAGACAGACGTAATCCTTGTTCTCATGAGACAATTAATTAATAAAAAGCAAACACATGAAAGTTATAAGTCATGAGAAATTCCATGAAGGACATTGAGGGGGCAAATGGTGGTATCTATGCAAGAAGGTGGAGGAGGAGAAGGTGGAGGGAAGCACCAGAAAGGTAGAGCTTCAGGCAAAGAGTATGGCCAGGACACAAGTTCAAAGACTTCAAAGTTGATTGAAGTTCAATTTCAGAGAGGTTGACGTGCTTAAGGAACTGAAAGGTGGCCATGAACTCTTGGAAAATGTGTGCTAGATGAGGAGAGGTCCAAGTAGCTACTGCTGCACTGGGATATTTCAGTCCCCTCTGGTGTACAGTTATCTTGCACAGGTGTAAAGTGGAATTAGCTGTTCATTGGTCAAGATCATCCCAAGGGAAAAGGGGCTGAGAGTGAAGAGGGTGTTGTCCTGGTGTCAGCTCTCAGTCTTCTTCGTTTCACTGATGAGTGACTGTATTTCTCTCCAGCCTGATTAACACATGTTTACAATTTACTTCCCTACCTTTCTAAGCTGGAGTGTGCTCTTCAGGGGTTCTACTCTAGGGGGCCTACCAGCATACCTGATTGGGCTTGAAAATAGTTTGTTTCTGTGAATATTTCTAGATGGGCTTCCTCAATCTGCAGAATCAGCTGGATGCAAGAGGTTAAAAATGTAGGGAAGAAAGAGGGAGTAATTGATGGAGTGAGGCTCTTGTCGGGGCTGAGTGTGGAATTCAGAGTCAGGAAGAAGATCGGTGATGAGGAGGAGGGTCACATGATGGGTACAGAGGCAGGCGACTTTGTATGTGGGTTGGCAGGAAGTTGCGGTAAATAATCTGTGACTTCCACTTTCGAAGGAAATAAAGATATGAAGTCTGCATAGGAGGAGGTGAAGAACTACTTATTCAATCATTCTATAAATGCAGTATAAAAACTAATGATTGCCAGGCTTCTGCAGAGTGGCAGTCACAATGATGAAACATAATGCATTAATTTTTATTTATTTGAAAGGCAGAGGGGTAGAAAGAGAGGGAGAGACATGAGAGATCTTCCATTCCACCAATTCATTCCCAAAATGCTCATAAGAGCCAGGTATAGGCCTGGCTGAAGCCAGGAGCCAGGAACTCCATCCAGAACTCCTACGTGGGTGGCAAGAACCCAAGTATTTAGACCATCATCTGTTGCTTTCCAGGCAGGTTGTGTGGAGTAGCCAGGACTCCAAATAGGCACTCTGGTGTGGGATGTTGGTATCCCAAGCAGTATCTTTTTTTTTTTTAAGATTTATTTATTTTACTTGAGAGGCAGAGTTATAGACAGAGAGAGGAAGAGACAAAGAGAGAGGTCTTCCATTGCCTGGTTAACTCCCCAAACGGCTGCAACAGCCTGAGCTAGGCTGATCCAAAGCTAGGAGTTTCTTCCAGGTCTCCCACATGGGTTCAGGGGCCCAAGCATTTGGGCCATCTTCTACTTCTTTCCCAGGCCTTAGCAGAGAGCTGGATGAGAAATGGAGCAGCCGGGACACAAACCGGCACCCATATGGGATGCCAGGACTGCAGGCAGATGCTTAACCTGCTATGCTATAGCGTCAGCCCCCAAAGCAGTGTCTTAACCCACTGCATCATAACCCCTGCCCCTCATTAGATGTTAAGCACTACACAGAGAGGAAGATGAATTTGGAGGCGGAAGAGGTATCAAGGCTTGTAGACAAAATGGTATCTGAGTATTCTTTGAAGAATGTGTAATAAGTCAAAAAGTGAAGACTGGGGGAAATTCAGCTAAGGTTTGGGAAACAGTGGGAACCTAAGTATTCAGGGGAAAGAATACGCTCAGAAATAGCTTGGATGCGGCTGAGTCCATTGGGTGTATGGCAGAAGGAGAGGTCAGAGTGGGCCGGGTTGTGGGGGTGTCCAGTGCTAGGGTACTGTCTTCATTACTTCATTCCTGGGAATCACAGGTGTGCTCTAAGAAGCCCAGTCCAGCAGCATACTGAGAGGGGCTAAAGAGGGAGACCCTGGGAGGGCAGGCCAGGTGGGAAGATGTTGCAATAGTCCCAAAAGGAAGTGAGGAGGGCCCCCTACATGGATAAGGGTGCGGGAGACAGTGCCAAGCAGTGGCTTCCAAGGTGGCTCCTTCAGGTCTGTGTGGTGTTTTCTTTTTCTTTACTTTCTTTTTTTTTAGAGATTTTATCTATTTATTCGAGAGGTAGAGCCACAGACAGTGAGAGGGAGAGACAGAGAGGGAGGTCTTCCCTCTGCTGGCTCACTCCCCAAATAGCTGCAACGGCCGGAGCTGTGCTGATCCGACTGAAGCCAGGAGCCAGGTGCCTCCTCCCAGTCCCCCAACACGGGTGCAGGGGCCCAAGCACTTGGCCTATCCTCCGTTGCCTTCCCAGGCCATAGAAGAGAACTAGACCAGAAGAGGAGCAGCCGGGACTCGAACCGGCGCCCACATGGGATGCCAGCACTGCAGGTGGATGATTAACCTACTGTGCCACAGCACTGGCCCCATGTGTGGTGTTTTTCATTCTCATGGTGAATGACCTCAAACCCAATCTTAGCAAACTTACATTTAAAAACTCGGGTTTATTGAGATGTACTTCGTACATAATAAAATTTCCCCTTCCGAAATGTGCTCCCCCTTCCGAAATGTACACCCCCTACATTTTTCAATGTTACAATGCCCTTTCTTTTATAAAATGCTGGTGGAAAAAGATGATAGGTGTTTGCCTGAAGTTTATGTCAACAAAACAACTTGGCATTTATCTGGGGATGCCAGAATTCCGGGGGAATTTTACTGATCTAGAAAATGAACCTGGAAACTGTTGAGCTCATGGAGACTCAGGCAGTGAGGAGTCCGAGTGGCTGGGAGTTCCGCAGGTGCAGGAGAAAGACAGGACAGGAGAGTCCGCTTGCAGCACAGGTGCTTGGGGGAGGGAGGAAGGTCACAATGTCTGCGGGGTCTGGGCCTCTCCAGGATGCCTCTAGCCTTCACTCCAGAGGTGGTTTCCAGATGGCTAGGATCCCCCACCAGCTGAGACCTCGCCAGACCGGATTTCACTCTGCTTAACCCTATCTACGATTCCGTGTTTGAACACCTCGGGAATAAAGCAAATAAGCTTCAGCAACACTGGTTTTGATTTTATTCTAACTAAAGGCTTTAACAGGAAGAATAAACCTAAAATCATCTGATTTCACAAGTCTGGATCTTTAAGGTGCTAAACAATTTTGTGACTCTTAAGCAGTTGGAATTTGAAGAAAATCACTTTCAATTCCATATGCATGTAATTATATATAATGCAATTATATATTTAAGCTATAAAAATGTTAATATTATGAATTATTACTATAAGTTATCAATAAATTATACATAAATTACACATTATACTATATATAAAATAAAATATAATACATCATATGACATATAGTATATATTTTAAGTATATAACATACACAGTAGTAATTATATATTATATAATACATACATTTATAATTTCATATTGTATATTCATAGATATAATATATAATAAAATAAAAATATATATTATGAATCTATACATGAAATTACAAATATATATAAAATATAAAATAAAGGCCCTCCCAACAAAGAAAAGCCCAGGACCAGATGGATTCACTGCTGAATTCTACCAGACATTTAAAGAAGAACTAATCCCATTTCTTCTCAAACTATTCAGAACAATCGAAGAAGAGGGAATCCTCCCAAATTCTTTCTATGAAGCCAGCATCACCTTAATCCCTAAGCCAGAGAAAGATGCAGCACTGAAAGAAAATTACAGACCAATATCCCTGATGAACATAGATGCAAAAATCCTCAATAAAATTCTGGCCAATAGAATACAACAACACATCAGGAAAATCATCCACCCAGACCAAGTGGGATTCATCCCTGGTATGCAGGGATGGTTCAACATTCGCAAATCAATCAATGTGATTCACCACATTAACAGACTGCAGAAGAAAAACCATATGGTTATCTCAATTGATGCAGAGAAAGCATTTGATAAAATTCAACACCCTTTCATGATGAAAACTCTAAGCAAATTGGGTATAGAAGGAACATTCCTCAATATAATCAAAGCAATTTATAAAAAACCCACAGCCAGCATCCTATTGAATGGGGAAAAGTTGGAAGCATTTCCACTGAAATCTGGCACCAGGCAGGGATGCCCACTCTCACCACTGCTATTTAACATAGTTCTGGAAGTTTTAGCCAGAGCCATCAGACAAGAAAAAGAAATCAAAGGAATACAAATCAAGAAGGAAGAAGTCAAACTATCCCTCTTTGCAGACGATATGATTCTGTACTTAGAGGATCCAAAGAACTCTACTAAGAGACTATTGGAACTCATAGAGGAGTTTGGCAAAGTGGCAGGATATAAAATCAATGCACAAAAATCAACAGCCTTTGTATACACAAGCAATGCCATGACTGAGAAAGAACTGCTAAGATCAATCCCATTCACAATAGCTACAAAAACAATCAAATACCTTGGAATAAACTTAACCAAGGACGTTAAAGATCTCTACGATGAAAATCACAAAACCTTAAAGAAAGAAATAGAAGAGGATACCAAAAAATGGAAAAATCTTCCATGCTCATGGATTGGAAGAATCAACATCATCAAAATGTCCATTCTCCCAAAAGCAATTTATAGATTCAATGCAATCCCAATCAAGATACCAAAGACATTCTTCGCAGATCTAGAAAAAATGATGCTGAAATTCATATGGAGGCACAAGAGACCTCGAATAGCTAAAGCAATCTTGTACAACAAAAACAAAGCCGGAGGCATCACAATACCAGACTTCAGGACATACTACAGGGCAGTTGTAATCAAAACAGCATGGTACTGGTACAGAAACAGATGGATAGACCAATGGAACAGAATTGAAACACCAGAAATCAATCCAAACATCTACAGCCAACTTATATTTGATCAAGGATCTAAAACTAATTCCTGGAGCAAGGACAGTCTATTCAATAAATGGTGCTGGGAAAACTGGATTTCCACGTGCAGAAGCATGAAGCAAGACCCCTACCTTACACCTTACACAAAAATCCACTCAACGTGGATTAAAGACCTAAATCTACGTCCTGACACCATTAAGTTATTAGAGAACATTGGAGAAACCCTTCAAGACATTGGCACAGGCAAAGAATTTCTGGAAAAGACCCGGGAGGCACAGACAGTCAAAGCCAAAATCAACTATTGGGATTGCATCAAATTGAGAAGTTTCTGTACTGCAAAAGAAACAGTCAGGAGAGTGAAGAGACAACCAACAGAATGGGAAAAAATATTTGCAAACTATGCAACAGATAAAGGGTTAATAACCAGAATCTACAAAGAGATCAAGAAACTCCACAAAAACAAAACCAACAACCCACTTAAGAGATGGGCCAAGGACTTCAATAGACATTTTTCAAAAGAGGAAATCCAAATGGCCAACAGGCACATGAAAAAATGTTCAAGGTCACTAGCAATCAGGGAAATGCAAATCAAAAGCACAATGAGGTTTCACCTCACCCCGGTTAGAATGGCTCACATACAGAAATCTACCAACAACAGATGCTGGCGAGGATGTGGGGAAAAAGGGACACTAACCCACTGTTGGTGGGAATGCAAACTGGTCAAGCCACTATGGAAATCAGTCTGGAGATTCCTCAGAAACCTGAATATAACCCTACCGTTCGACCCAGCCATCCCACTCCTTGGAATTTACCCAAAGGAGTTTAAATTGATAAAGAAAAAAGCGGTCTGCACCCTAATGTTTATTGCAGCACAATTCACAATAGCCAAGACCTGGAACCAACCTAAATGCCCATCAACGGTAGACTGGATAAAGAAATTATGGGATATGTATTCTTTAGAATACTATACCGCAGTAAGAAACAACGAAATCCAGTCATTTGCAACAAAATGGAGGAATCTGGAACACATCATGCTGAGTGAATTAAGTCAGTCCCAAAGGGACAAATACCATATGTTCTCCCTGATCGGTGACAACTGACTGAACACCAAAAAGGAAACCTCCTGAAGTGAAATGGACACTATGGGAAATGGTGACTTGATCAGCATAGCCCTGACTGCTAATGGACAACTTAATATATTATCCCTCATAGTATTTTTTTTTGTCTGTTCTACTTAATATGACTGGTTTAATTCTGTAATTATCACACAGTTATTCTTAAGTGTTGAAAATTAACTGAAATGTGATCCCTGTTAAACATAAAAGTGGGAATAAGAGAGGGAAGAGATGTATAATTTGGGGCATGCTCGGGCTGACTTGCCCCAATTGGTAGAGTTGGAAACATACCAGGGGATTCCAATTCAATCCCATCAAGGTGGCATGTGCCAATGCCATCTCACTATTCCAAGTGATCAATTTCAGTTCACAATTGATCATAATGAAAGGACTAAGAGTCAAAGGGAGCACATAAACAAGTCTAGTATCTGCTAACACTAACCGATAGAATAAATAAAGGGGAGAGTGATCCAACATGGGAAGTGAGATACTCAGCAGACTCATAGAATGGCGGATGTCCTAAATCGCACTCTGGCCTCAGAATCAGCCCTAAAGGCACTCGGATCTGGCTGAAAAGCCCATGAGAGTATTTCAGGCATGGAAAGCCAAGGCACTCTGGCAAAAAGATCTCTGTGAGTGAGATCCCAGTGGAAAGAACGGGTCTTCAAAGAGGGAGGTGCCTTTCTCTGAAGGGAGGAGAGAACCTCCACTTTGACTATGACCTTGTCTAAACAAGATAAGAGTCGGAGAACTCAAGGGGCTTCCATAGCCTTGGAAACTCATGACTGGTGCATAGGGAGATTACTGATGCCATAAACAGGAGTGTCAATTTGTAAAGTCAACAACAGGAGTCACTGTGCACTTACTCCTCATGTAGGATCTCTGTCCTTAATGTGCTGTACACTGAGGCTTAATGCTATAACGAGTACTCAAACAGTATATTTCACTTTGTGTTTCTATGGGGGTGCAAACGATTGAAATCTTTACTTAATGTACACTAAACTGATCTTCTGTAAAAAAAAAAAAAAAAAGAAATTATCAATTCCCAACTTGACTCTCACTGGGATTAAACATGACAATAGGTCTGATCTGATTTCATCATGATTTAAAAAAAAATCATCTATTATTTTTCACTTTATGTTTCTGTGTGGGAACAAGCTGTTGAAATCCTTACTTAAGGTATACTAAGCTGATCTTCTGTATATTAAGATAATCGAAAATGAATCTTGATGTGAATGGAAGGGGAGAGGGAGTGGGAAAGGGGAGGGTTGTGGGTGGGAGGGACGGTAGGGGGGGGAAAGCCATTGTAACCCATGAGTCGTACTTTGGAAATTTATATTCATTAAATAAAAGATTAAAAAAAAAATAAAATAAAATATATTATCTATTAAATATAAATTAAATAAATACTTATATTATAAACATTATTTTTATATATAATATACGAAATATATTTATATAATATGTATTATGTATTTATATATTTTATAACATTTATATGTGACATATATTTATACAATATATAGCATAATATATAGCTTATAATATATAATATTTTATACACTATATTTTGTAAATGTATTGTATATATTTTAGATATAATATATTTATATAGTATACATTATATATAACCATGTATCATACAGTCATATACTATATGTATCATACAGTCATATAATATACAGCATGATATATTATGCTATATATTAGATATGCATATAACATATATTGTATGTAATATATAACATATGATATAAAATATTTTTCATATAATTATATATAATATATGTATAATATACATGATAAATATCATATATTGGAAATAATATACTATATAACATATAGTCATTATAACAGCTAGTACATGTCATATATCATATAATATAATATGTAACCTGCAATATATTTTATATGTTATATATGTATTATACATGTTAAATATGTAATATATACTATATGGTATATGTTGTATATGACACTACATAGTATATAGTCACATAATGTCTACTATATATCACATGTTAAATATTATACATCATACAATATGTGTTTATGTTATATCACATGATATATTATACATATATAATATGCAATACATAAACTATAATACACAACATATAACAAACAGTTGATGTCATATATAATATAATATATGCAATATATTATATGATAAATAATGTAGTATATGTATTCTATTATATGTTATATATGCAATATATAATCATATAACATAATTATACATCATATAATATTCAACACATAAAACATATATTTTGACTATGCAATATATTTATATACTGTATAGTATATGATGCACACATATTATATAACATATATTATAAGGTGTGCATTGTAAATATTATATCATAGAATACATAATTTTACTATATTATATGATATATAATATAAAATATATTATATAGATGTTATATGTATTATAGATTGTATATGTATTGTGCATATAGCATCTATATTACTATATAATATAAAAATATCTTACTATATAATATAATTACCATATATTACTATATATGATTAGTATATATCTATTACTAGATAAGATATCATATAATAGATTATATTGTATATTATTCATTATGTATTATATAACTATATAACTATATATTGTATATATAATGTAATACAATATACTATATACAATATTATTATATTATTTATTATATATAAACATATAGTATATAATATATATCATATAGCTGTATAATATAGTAATAATATAATATATAATATATATTTATATCTAATTATATAGTATATGTTATATATTACATAATATATTGTGTATATTACATAATACATAATTATAATACATAATATATTATATATTTATAGTATATTAATATATTAATATATTAACATATTTATAATATATGATTATATAATATATAATATATAGTATATAATATCCATATCTATATAATATCTATGTATGTTGTATGTATTATAGATTATATATGTATTGTGCATATAATGCCTATTATATAATATAATCTATTATGTGATATATAATGTATTATATATTATATAATATATATAATATAATCTATTATATAATATATCATAATATATTAGTCTAATATATATTATGCTGTATTATATAATATATAAAACATTTTATAGATTTATGAACTCATACGATTTATATATTATATAAAATTACATATTTATATATGAAATACAGAATTGCTTTTAAATCATTTGTACAGATTACTCTTATTGCATATATGCAAGTCACCTGCGCTAGCTCTCCTACCCACAGTACATGTTGTTTCCATTTGTGTTTTCATTTCCCTGTTTTCGTTGGTGGTTAGGACCCAGCCATGGCTTTCGAGGGTGGCACATGCCTGCCGACTTTGTGGCTGCAAAGCTTGGTAACAGAACTGGAGAGAGTTTCCAGCTTGGAAAATGTCGCACTAGAAAATGCTTTCTAGGATGCAGAACTCCTAAAGCCACACCTCTGGTGGGTGGAGCTCCTGAGCGTACTAGTCCCTAGCTGTCACCGTCCGTTTCTCTCTCGGTGCCTAGTCAGTAAGTGAAGGTTCTGAAGCAGTTAGGTTTTGTGGTTTTATTGAGCACATGCTGCTCCCACTGGACAGCTTTCCTGGCTTCAGCCTGGCCCAGCCCTGACTGTTACAGCCATTCTGGGGAGTGAACCAGCAGATGGAAGATCTCTCTGTCTCCCCCTTTCTCTCTCTCTCTCCCTTTCAAATAAATAAATAAAAAGCAAATCCTAAAAGTAAGTAAATAAAGAGATCTCAGTTAGCTCTGTTGCCACTTTTTGCCATTTGATGTCGGAATGAGAAATGAGCTGTCTGCAGGAGGAAGCACCCTTGTAAAAATTCAGTCATGCTGGCGTACTGATCTTGGACTTCCCGCCTCCAGCACTGTGAGCCGTCTTTTTTTTTTTTTAAACTTTTATTTAATGAATATAAATTTCCAAAGTACAGCTTATGGATTACAATGCCCCCCCCCATAACTTCCCTCCCACCCGCAACCCTCAATGTGAGCCGTCTTGTTTATGAATCCTCTAGTCTGTGTGAATGTGTGATAGCAGCTTGAACGGAGACAAATGCTGTCTATCGTGTTTACAAGTCTATATGCTTACATGCATTAATAATATGTTGTAATATTCCCAAATCTTCCTACTAGTTATGAATCTTTTAAAAATATTTTTTTGGTGAACTTTTATAAAATATTCATTTGAAAGGCAGATTTACAGAAAGTGAGGGAAAGACAGAGATCTTCCATCTGCTGGTTCACTCCCCCAGATGACTGCAATGGCCAGGGTTGGGCCAGGCTGTGAAGCCAGGAGCCTGGAATTCCATCCTGGTCTCCCACATGGGTGGCAGGGACCCAGATATTTGGGGCCATCTTCTGCTGCTTTCCCAGGCACATGAGCAGGGAGCTGGCTTGGAAGTGGGGTTGTCAGATTCGAACTGGTACTCATACGGGATGCTGAGACCACAGGCGGCAGCTTAATCTACTGTGTCACAACGGTGGCCCCTCTCCCCTCTATGAACTTTAAAAAATGTTTAATTGCTTATGTTCATCTACTTGAAAGGCAAAGTGAGGGGGGTGGTGAGCTTGAGAGACAAAAAGAGGAAGAGCACTTCCAGGTATCCCCTGGTTCACTCCCCAAATGCCTGCAACAGCCAGGGATGGACCAGGTTGAAGACAGGAGCCTAGAACTCCGTCAGGGCATCCTATACCATTGGCAAGAGCCAAGTACCTGAGCCAGACCTCGAACTGGTGCTCTGATACAGGACGTTGGCGTTGTAAGCAGTGGATTAGCCTGCTGTGCCGTAACACCAGCCCCCCAAGAATCAACATTTCTTTCTTGCTGAAAATCTGGTATCACTGACGTGAAGGTGTTTTGTCCCTCCTCAGAGAGGGCTATCACTAGCCTTCTGCTCAAACTTGGTATCAGTGGGTGTGGTGATGAATAATCTGTCAGTGTTTTGAACGTGTTTTATCCAACTTTTTGCATGCTCTGGTAATCTACTAAAGTCTACTGGGGACGATATTCTCTCTGGTTGTAAATGCAGAATTTATGACAGGTTACTCATCTGTAGAGAAATTGTCTACAAAATGCCGGTTTAATGGGGCAGCCAATCACAGAATACCACACTCACCCATGGCCAGGAGGGTCATGCGATCCAGGTCCAGCCCCCTTGGGCTTGGCCACCCCTGGGAGCAGTGTCTGAGCTGGATGAGTACCTCATCCAAGAAGGTCAATCCCAGGGATTTGCTGGACAGGAAGCGTGGGTCACAGAAAGAGACTCTCTTTCCCATAGGGTTTCCAAGCTGCCGGCTGGGAGTTCCAGAATCTAGGAAGCCATCTCTCCTGTGAGGAGAGCCTGGTTCTTCATGCTTGCTTACTGACTGTCACCCTCAGAGCCCATGAGATTCCCGGTGTCTTTGTATCTTTTCCAGCCTGCAAGTTAAGACATTGTCTTTGCCTCGCATTCTCTGTTTTGCTGTTTCTTAAGCCAGCGTTTTGTTGAACTCTGACATACAATGTGCCTGCAGAAGGGACCGAGGGCTGCCTTTCCCGACTTCCCTCTGGGCACCCTGGCCCATGGGAATGCCTTTCCCGCAGACACCTATTGCGCCTTTGTGGATGCTATTTCAGCCCCTCAAGACCCTGCCCGGCATGCTCCTGTGCCGTCATGTGTCCACACAGCACGTGTCAAGCACACTGTACCTACTCACTCGCTTTCTCCACAAGTGAGCAAGGGCCATGCATGTTCACTGATTTACAAGGGTGCCTCAGAGGTCTGTGGGGAAATGGAGTTAAAGGGCAAGTTGAGATTGGTCTAAAAAGTCTTTGAAATCCACTCATACCTTTTTTTTTTTATAACATGTATTTTTCATGAACTTTTTGAAAACTCCTTGTATTCATGGATTTCAAATATTTTTGCACCAAAACAAATTTCTTTTTTAATTCCATTTTCCATGAAGATTTTGAAGTACCTCTTATCTCTCTCTCTCTCTCTCTCTCTCTCTTTTAAAGATTTATTTATTTATTTGAAAGAGTTACACAGAGAGAGGAAGAGAGAGAGAGAGAGAGAGAGAAAGAGAGAGGTCATCCATTCACTGGTTCATTCCCCAAAAGGTTGCAATGACCAGGGCTGGGGCCAGGGCAAAGTCAGGAGCCAGGAGCTTCTTCCAGGTCTCCCACATGGGTGCAGGGGCCCAAGCACTTAGGCCATCTTCTGCTGCTTTCCCAGGTGCATTAGCAGGGAACTGGCTTGGAAGTGGAGCAGCCAGGACTCCTACCCGTGCCCACATGGGATGTGTGTGTCTGCAGGCATGGGCTTAACTCACTGTGCCACAACAGCAGCTCCACCTCTCTCTCTTTTTTAAAGTAGTTTATTTGAAAGGCAGACAGAGAGACAAAGAAATATTTCGCATCTGCTGGTTCACTCCCCAAATGCCTGCAATAGCCAGGACAGGGCCAGGCCAGAACTCAATCTAAATCTCCCATATGGGTGGCAGGGACCAAATCACTTGAACCATCACCTGTTCCCTCCGTGATGCACATTAGCAGGAGGCTGGAATCGAAGCAGAGCTGAAATTTGAACCCAACACTCTGCTATGGGCTGAAGGCACCCCAAATGGCCTCTCAACTGCTACACCAAACACCTACCTCCCCAAGGTATTTCTATCAGTAAAGAAAATGGAATGAGCCAAGACATAACTGGCTTTCTGATTTGGGCTCCACTGGCAAGGAAAAAAAGCATGGCTGTGCCAGAAGTAATGGCGGAAGTGCAGAATTTACAAGCACTGATGTTTTCCATGGCTGTAGGTCAAGTACATTCTTCTTAGAGGTGAACTAAAGCGTGTGAAACCTTCCAGTTTCAGCTCTAAGAGTTTATGAACTTTTCTACCTTGCAGGCTTGTCTTCAATTTGAAGCCCTGGCATTCAGAGACATCTTGACTTGTAGTTGCTGAATGTGACATGAGAACAGTTTCTGGTGCCATGCGGAGGGGGAAACGTTAGCACTCCCCTTGACGAGGATGAAAGAGGCCCTTTGGCCTGACAACACACATACGGTCAAGGCATCGCCACCTGCTTCCTGGCATCTAACCACTGTTTCTGAGACCACTATGCTTAGTGAAATAAGCCAGTCCACAAAAGGCAAACATCACGTTTTTTCCATTATGTGGTAGTTAATATAGAATGCAACAAAAGTCCCGCAATGTACAAGAATGAAGCTGACATCTGATGATTTGATGATTGTTTTGAGCCCCTGCGCATGCTCCTGTGGAACAATGGTCTTTCTACTTGTTGAAGACTATGGCTAGTGGTGCATTAAGCCTGTGATAATAAAGTAAACTAAAATTACATTATTGTAAAAATTAAAGAAAAGAAAAGGAAGGAAGGAGGGGGACAGAGGATGGAGGCAGGGAGGGAAGAATGTTTATCTTCTTAAAACCATATCTATCCTTTCTGTCTGTCTCTCTCTCTCACTGTCTATAACTCTACCTGTCAAATAAAAAAAAAAGAATATATTAAAAGGGGCGGGCGCCGTGGCCCGCTTGGTTAATCCTCCGCCTGTGGTGCCGGCATCCCATATGGGTGCCAGTTCTAGTCCCTGTTGCTCTTCTTCCAGGCCAGCTCTCTGCTGTGGCCCGGGAAGGCAGTGGAGGATGGCCCAAGTGCTTGGGCCCCTGCACCGCATGGGAGACCAGGAGGAAGCACCTGGCTCCTGGCTTTGGATCGGCGCAGCGCCGGCCATAGTGGCCATTTGGGGAGTGAACCAATGGAAGGAAGACCTTCCTCTCTCTCTCTCTCTCTCTCTCTCACTGTCTATAACTCTACCTGTCAAATAAATAAGAGAATATATGAAAAGAACCATATCTATGAAATACATGAAATCTTTCAGATTACAAAAAGGATAGTTTCTGCAATATTAAGGATCAAATTAGACACATATTTTGAATGAAATTACAAGAAAGAGTGTATTGAAAAATATCAGCAGTGAAATCCCTTAAAGAATAAACATCTCTTGAGAATAAAAAAATGTTCTATTTAGAGTTAGTGATTTGCTGCTAACAGTTTACATTCTTCTGCATTTTAATGGATGACCTATGTTCACCTGCTCCCGCTTGTCCTCCAAAAAGAACAAGAAATTGCCTCATTTAAAGAGGAAAACAGAACCACTAAAAGCCAGTCTAGTTTTCCCCAGTCTGAGAGTAAGAAAACTGTGAGAAGAGGTGGGATGGACAGCCAACTGTTCAGTCCTCACCCTTGTCTTGGAGACAGGGCAGTCTGTGCTGGCCCAAGCACAAGGTACAGCTTAAGACCGAGGCAAAGAGCAAAGGTTTCTGTTCAAACACTCGTGGGAGTAACAGCTCCAAAGCCACTGAATAAGAAGAAAGCCAGGGGAGAAGGGGGAGAATGCATGCTCCACTTTAGCGTTCCTTTACAGATCTGAAGTCATTTGTTGTCTTACGGACACAGATGCCCTGGTCTCACATTCTGGAAACACTCATGATGTTCAGTGGATTCAGAGAGCAGGGTGCCTGGCGGGTGGGGGAGGGAGGAAGACTTTGGTGAAAGGAGCAGAACACGGCCTAATCCTTAGTTTTCCTAGGGAAGAGCCAAACTCAGCATCAGAACAAGTGTGGGCAGCGAGTCTCTGCAGAGCGGCGGAGTGGCCGTCTTCATCCGAAACCAAGTACCTGGGGCCGGCGCTGTGGTGTAGCAGGTAAAGTCCCCGCCTGCGGTGCTGGCATGCCATTTAGACGCCAGTTCGAGACCTGGCTGTTCCACTTCCGATCCAGCTCTCCGCTATGGCCTGGGAAAGCAGTGTTGGATGGTCCAAGTCCTTGGGCCCCTGCACCCACATGGGAGACCCGGAAGAAGCTCCTGGCTCCTGGCTTCGGATCGGTACAGCTCCAGCTGTTGTGTTCATCTGGGGAGTGAACCAGGGGATGGAAGACCTCTCTCTCTCTGCGTCTCTCTGCCTCTCCTTCTCTTTCTGTGAAACTCTGACTTTCAAATAAATAAATAAATCTTTTAAAAAAAGAAACCAAGTACCCTTAGATGCTGTATACGCTGTACTGAGTATTTCTCTGTTGGTGTTCTACTATTTATCTAGAGTTGGGCTTTACCATTTTTTCTTTTCTTTTTTTTTTTTTAAAGATTTATTTATTTATTTATTTTTTTATTTTTTTATTTTTATTTTTTGACAGGCAGAGTGGACAGTGAGAGAGAGAGACAGAGAGAAAGGTCTTCCTTTTGCCGTTGGTTCACCCTCCAATGGCCGCCGCTGCAGCCGGCGCACCGCGCTGATCCTGGCAGGAGCCAGGAGCCAGGTGCTTTTCCTGGTCTCCCATGGGGTGCAGGGCCCAAGCACCTGGGCCATCCTCCACTGCACTCCCTGGCCATAGCAGAGAGCTGGCCTGGAAGAGGGGCAACCGGGACAGAATCCGGCGCCCCAACCGGGACTAGAACCCGGTGTGCCGGCGCCGCAAGGTGGAGGATTAGCCTATTGAGCCACGGCGCCGGCTCTAGATTTATTTATTTATTTGAAAGTCAGAGTTCACAGAGAGAGAAGAGGCAGAGAGAGAGAGAGAGAGGTCTTCCATCCGCTGGTTCACTCCCTAGATGGCCACAACAGCAGGAGCTGAGCCGATCCCGAAGCCAGGAGCCAGGAGCTTCCTCCAGGTCTTCCATGTGGGTGCAGGGGCCCAAGGACTTGGGCCATCTTCTGCTGCTTTCCCAGGCCATAGCAGAGAGCTGGATTGGAAGTGGATCAGCCGGGTCTCGAACGGGCGCCTATATGGGATGCCAGCGCTTCAGGCTAGGGCGTTAACCCACTGCGCCACAGCGCCAGCCCCACCATTTTTTCTTAAGAATGCAGTCAGCTCTAGCCGAGAGGGCTACGTCCCTGCTCTGTGCCTCAGTTTGCCGGGCGGCACACCCAGAAGCACTGCAGATGCAGCGCAGGCGCTGTGTCCGTGGGCCTTGGTCGTTACGAAACTGTCCCCGGCAGACAGCAACTCCCAGGTGAAAAAGGAAGTTCAGCAGCTGCTTCAGGCTCTCTTAGCCCCACTGCAAAACGCAAGCTAATCCACACGTTGGCTTCCTCGTATCTGTGCTTGGGCAATGGCAGTGGTTATGGAAAAGTTAAGGCTGATTTCAAGAGATCAGCTGAACAGTGCACTCTGGTACTGTTCTTAGAATACATTGACTGTGGGGCCGGCGCCGTGGCTCACTTGGCTAATCCTCCGCCTGTGACGCCGGTATCCCATATGGGCACCGGGTTCTGTCCCCGCTGCTCCTCTTCCAGTCCAGCTCTCTGCTGTGGCCCGGGAGTGCAGTGGAGGATGGCCCAGGTGCTTGGGCCCTGCACCCCATGGGAGACCAGGAGGAAGCACCTGGCTCCTGGCTTCGGATCGGTATAGTTCCGGTTTTAGCGGCCATTTAGGGGTGAACAACGGAAGGAAGACCTTTCTCTCTGTTTCTTTCTCTCACTGTCTGTAACTCTACCTCTCAAATAAATAAATAAAATCTTAAAAAAAAAAAAAAAGAAAAAAGAATGCATTGACTGCTGAAGGACCTCACGGCCCTGTCTTTAGAAACCTCACTGTCTTCCGAGGCTGTCTTTCTCACAGAGGCCAAATGGGCCTCTTGAATTTGGTGCCATCTGCAGTCACTTTGAATTGAAGAGAAATCACCTGTCGTAGCATTTCCTCTAGGCTTTGGCTCAGATCAGAGCGTCCTGGGAGTTTTCAGAGAGGCCTGGTTCTGTTCTCACAGACTGATTTAAGTGCCTGAAGCCACTATTTTTTTTTTTAAAGATGATTTATTTATTTGAAAGAATTACACAGAGAGAGAAGGAGAGGCAGAGAGAGAGAGAGAGAGAGAGAGAGGTCTTCCATCTGCTGGTTTACTCCCCAATTGGCTGCAATGGCTGGAGCTGCGCTGATCCAAAGCCAGGAGCCAGGATCCTCTTCTGGGTCTCCCACGTGGGTACAGGGGCCCAAACACTTGGGCCATCTTCTACTGCTTTACCAGGACATAACAGAGAGCTGGACTGGAAGTGGAGCAGCCGGGACTCGAATCAGCACCGATATGGGATGCCGGCACTGAAGGCTGCGGCTTTACCCGCTACGCCACAGTGCTGGCCCCACCACTACTTTCATATTTTGAATCTACAAGGATGTAAAATGTCTGTTCATTGTTTAAACCAAGAATTAACAGAATCAGGGCAAATAAATGTGAATCACATTCAGTTAACAGAGACTTGTAGAACAACACAGCAAAACGCTAAAAATACCAAATACTGTGACTCCCACAGATCCTTCTCCGTGTGGTTACTGGTCAGTTCTGAAGCCACAGTCTCTCAAGTGACCCGGCCGCTTTACCTTCGTCCCACATTGAATTCACCATGGGATTTAGCGGTCATCACACACATCCACTTTAGGAACTTCCGGTACCAGAGGCCCAATCGCAGCCTCCCGGCTACTCGTGCTTGTGTGGAGACAAGTGCCAAGTTTACGGTCATCTTCTTTCTCACTCCCGCAGTTGTGCTGTCCTGGGCAGAAATCCACCCAGCGCTGCTGAAAGAGTGGTGGCCCTGCGTGTCCCAGAGCAGACCACCGAGTTTCTAGAAGTGTTCTGGGTTTCCTGCAGAGTCTCGGTGGCGACGATGCCTCACTGCTCCAACACGGCTTCCCCCCTCCCTGGAGGGGCCTGGCGCTGTGCCCACGTGCCCTCCTGGTGGATAGCACAAAGGGGCAAGCGAGGCAAAGGAGGACAAGAGCGGGCACTGCAAGGAGAGGTGTCCAGGGCAGCTGCTGCAGTGCAGACACACCTGTGTGCAAGTCTTGTCTGAGCTCGTTGGTGTCTCTAAGCTCTGCAGCCAGGGTCGTCTTTGGCATGAACCAGTCTTTACAATGGAAAAGGTGACATGAGAGTGAGAGAGACAAGTGGTCTGTGGACTGGTTTCATCATTCATGTTAACACAGTCTGCGGCCAGAACTTGTATTTCTTGATCAGGAACCCCATTCCTGTGGTTTAACGTTAAAAAGGATAAAAAGGGAGACAGGGTCAAGCTTCTCCCTCTGCCTTCCTCCCATTTGCCTGGTTTCCATCCCTGGAAGTCATCACTGTTATTTTCTTTTTTTTTTTTTTTAAGATTTATTTATTTATTTACTTGGAAGAGCCACAGAGAGAGGGAGAGACAGAGAAGGAGGTTGAGACAGAGCTTCCATCCGCTGGTTCACTCCCTGGATGGAGCTGGGCCAGGCTGAAGACAGGAGCCAGGAGCTTTATCTGGGTCTGCCACGTGGATGGCAGGGGTCCAAACACATGGGCCACCTTCTGCTGCTTTCCCCCAGGCCTCCAGCAGGGAGCTGGATAGGAAGTGGAGCAGCCAGACGCGAACTGGCACCTGTATGGGATGTTGGTATCACAGGTGGTGGATTTACCTGCTGCGCCATAGCGTCAGTCCCTATTCCTGCTTATTTATCTGTCCAGTAGGTCTAACTATTCCTCCTCCAGTCTAATCCTCTTTCCCCCCACTCAAAGGCAATCTGTAACACTTGTTTCTCTGCACCATTGCATTTTCCGCGTAACTTAGGTAGATCTCAGTTTTTCCATTACGTAGAGAGCTGCTTTTTGTTGTTGTTGCTGCAGCGTCAGAGTAGTCTTCTATATGGATTTGTCATGATGCTGAGTTTGTTATTAAAAGGAACAATATGTTGGGCCCAATTTTCTGGCCACCAGATAGATGCTAGTATGCTCAGATGAAAGAGAGCCCAACTGTAGTGCCCACAGCCCCACCGGTCCCAGAGTAGCGATGCTGGATCGCGCCGGCGCTTCCATCCTTAATTTGCCTCTGCTTTAGCCCTGGTGACACAGGCCAGGTGCAAGCTTTTTGAGTCTTAGTTTTCTGACCTATGAAAAATAGGATATGGGGGCTGGCCTTGTGTTGCAGTGGGAAAAGCCGTTGTCTACAGAGCTGCTCTTCCCATTTGGTCACTGGTTGGTCCCGATGGGTCCGCTTCCAATCTGGCTCCCTGCTAGTGCACCTGGGAAAGCAGTGGAAGATGGTCCAAGTGTTTGGGCCTGTGCTACCCGTGTGGTAGACAGGGATGAAGCTCCTGGCTCTTGGCTTTGGCCTGGCTCAGCTCCTGGCCTTTTTGACCATTCAGGGAGTAAGCCAGTGGAAGGAAGATTCCCCCCCACCCCCCGTCTCTCTCCTTCTTTCTATAATTCTGACTTTCTTTTTTTTTTTTTTTTTTTTTTTTTTTTTTTTTTCAGGAGGAGGAGCTTTGTGTTATATTTCTTAGTAGCAATGCCACACAATCCCCAACACAGTACATAGTGGAAAATCACTAAAGGTTTCTTTAGCAGAATAAATACTAGGGCAAATATCACAAATATCACTTGCTTTCTGAAACTGTATGTAGTATAGTAAGTGCACATACACAGGCCTGAGCATACACAACTATGCATCACAGTTGGAAAAAATTGAGTAATACAAATATAAACAGAAATACAATGTATTCATATTCTCACTTAAATTTTGAGGAAAGAAAAAATATAAAAACAATGGAATTTTTTAAACACATGAGATTGACAACTGATTTAGCTCAGAAATACCCAAAGCTAATGGGAGTGTGGATAATAAGCAGTCTCAGAGACATTAGTGGGAACATAAATTGGAATAGCTTTTTTACAGGGCATTCTGCCTAACAATAGTAAGTATGGATACTCTGACCCTATGATTTATTTCTAAAAAATTATCCAAAAGAGATAATTGGATAAGTATACAAAATGCTGATTATTTTTAAAGTGAAAATAACCTAATTGTCTTTTTTTTTTTAACCTTTTTTAAAAAAAGTTAGGATATGGGTCAGATCACCTGTCAGAGGTCGTTCCCCACTAGTATTTTGTAATCTCTTTTGCCACACACACAAGATTTCCTGGGGCTACTTACTTACATATTCTACAAGTTAAAGTTCAATGTCTAAAAATGACCAAGGAGTCTCAATGGCTCTCCAGCCAGATTCCTAAGTGTTCCCAGGTGCGGTGAGAGGGAGGGATGTGAGCAGGGAATAATCAGAAATAGCTGAAGACGGGGTCAGGTTGTAGCCTCAGACATGGGGGCTCAGGGAGGAGCAGCTGAGACATCTGTGTCCCCCTCAGCATGCAATGGAGCAGTGGCTTGTGTCCCAGAGCAGGGGGCAGCTGCTGGGGGGTCTGGGGCTTTGTCTGCTGGGACTTCGGCACCTCCTCTGGCAAAGGGGACCTTCAGTCTATTGCAGTGGGGACCCCAAGCTCACACTGTTGTGGCTGAGCGAGTGCCGACAGGGGAGTGTCACACACTGATAAACTTTGGAGTTTTTTTTTTTTTTTTTTTTTTTGACAGGCAGAGTGGATAGTGTGAGAGAGGGACAGAGAGAAAGGTCTTCCTTTTGCCGTTGGTTCACCCTCTGATGGCTTCCGGGGGTTGTTTGCTGATGAAGGGCTGTGCTCTGGGCCTTACTGAAATGTAATGCGTGCTTTACATAACAAAGAAAGATGCGCCCGGAGATTTCCCTGAGCCTGTTGGAGAAGGAAAGCATTCATCATAAATGTGAGACGCTGCCGTGGGCTAAAGCAGATTAGGGCTAAACTAGATTAGGGCGGTGAGCTGGAAGCCATGCCTCCCCCGCCTATGTAATCCTATCTGCCCACTGTCAGTCAAATGACCCCTCCCCAGGATGTACCGCCCCTGACCTGGGGCCTGGGGGCCTTATAGGTAACCTCTCCCCTTTCCAATCTCAGAAGAGGCTGGAGACTGGGACGGGCTCTCTCTCATCCTGCGAGCCAGAGGAAGCAGGGCACTGACATTCTCTCTCTCTCTCTCTCATGTTTTCCCATCACCACCGACTCCTGAACAATGCTCACAGGTGTGTGTGTGTGTGTGTGTGTGTGTGATTTCCTCACCTTTCAAATAAACTTGATCACTGTGTACGTTGTATTTGTGCCTGTACTTAGAGTGCTTCTCTAGGTAAAAGGCAAGGACCTGCAATAAGGATTTTCAGATCCCACCTAGCCCACAACGAAACACATACTTTCGTCCGCACACTGAGGCTTCAGCTTCTCGCCTGCCCCGCAGTCAGGAGGCTCATTCATGTAAATACGTGTATGTGGGGAGCAACCCGGACTAGACTAAGTTACTGGAATTAAGACTTATTCTATGCATCTGCTCTCCCACAACATGGCGCTGAGAAGGGAGAAACAGCTTCTACGCAGCTGCCTCCAGTTCAGCCAATAAACTGTAGGACCTGCTCCTGATTGGAGGAGAGCAGCGTACTCGGCGTTTGGGTAGCAGAGTTGGGATTGGTGGAAGAGGACTATAAAGGAGGAGAGAGACAACATGCACCGGGAACATCTATCTGAAGGAACACCTGAGCAGCCCCCGAGAGAGCCGGCCGGCGGTGTGCCGCTCCCCCGCGGAAGTGGGGAATGTGGCAGGGGGAACCGCCCTTCCACGGAGGTGGAAGGGACAGTAGCCAACCTGGGAAGAACCAGCAGCAAACCCGGGGAGGGCCGAGCAGACAAAAGAACAGCGCAGGGTCCTGTGTCGTTCCTCCACGAAGAGGGGGAGCGACACGTGTATTGTCCCTGATGCAAAAACCCGAGCTCGCTCTTGGAACTCCGGCTCCACTCCACTCCAAGGTGCAGAATCCGTGTGGGACCAGCAGCTGACGCATGCAGGAGGCATGTCCCCCCCCCCCCCCCAGCTTTCCTAAAGTCTTAATTAACACAGGGCGGTCTCCCTCCTCTCCCTCAAGGTCTCAAAGATAACTGTTTTTTCCAAATTATATTACATTTTAGGGGAATAATAACAACGATAATGTATAATCATAACCATATTATTAGTCACCTCTAATGATAAAAACTCTGTAGGCCCTGGGATGCTTTTCAGTAAAAACTCTAATTCACTCCCTCCCCCCGTGTCTCTCTCTCTCTTTCTCTCTCTCTCTAACTCCCCCTTTCCCTCTCTGTCATTCTACCTGGCAAATAATTAAACAAAATCTTTAAAAAAATATGAGGGGGAAACATATTTCCATCCCTTCTGATTTCTTCAAACTTTCTTCCCCTTCAATTTGCAAGAAAAAAAAGTTTCTCTCTAGTCACACATCCCTATGGTACAATTACAACAGAGTTACAACTCACTTAGGCACTGTTGTCTTTGGGTTGTTTGCTTCATTTGACAAAGGCATGGATAACCTCACAAATGCAAGAGTGTGCTGAAGGAGTGTCAGTGCTTCTTCCATAGACCGTGGGAGAAAAGCTGAAGTGTAGGATTCCTGCGTGTGATTACTGGCTTTGTCATGCATGTCATCATGTGTGCATGTACTGAGTGCTTACAGATTCAGGAGAGTGTAGCAACCTTCCGTAGCAACCTTCAAGTATAGTCTGTGACAGTGTAACACCCCCACCCCACTCCTAGGGGCTGACTTTGTGGCGTAGTGGGTAAATCCTATACTGTGCCGGTGGGAGTCCTGGCTGCTCTACTTCCAAAGTACTGAGAATTATCTAGTGGATCTACGAAGTGAAGCCCAGCGTGTGCTATGTGTCCATCCACCCTGCGGACTAAGAATTCAGAGCCTGTGTTGTGGGTGGTGCTGACCCTACTGAGCCAGTGTGTGTTCTGGGGGCTTTCCCTCCCCTCTCCAACAATTTTTTTTTAAAGATTTACCTATTTTATTTGAAAGGTAGAGTTACAGAGCAGAGGTAGAGGGAGAGAAAGGGTGAAAGAGAGAGTGAGAGAGAGAGGATGAGAGAGAGGTTTTCCTTCCACTGGTTCAATCCTCAAATGGCTGCAATGGGGGAAACTGGGCTGATCTGAAGCCAGGAGCTTCCTCCAGGTCTCCCATGTAGGTGCAGGGGCCCAAGCACTTGGGCCATCTTCTACTGCTTTCCCAAGCCATAGCAGAGAGCTGGGTTGGAAGTGGAGAGGCCCGGACTTGAACCATTGCACATATGGGATGCTGGCATTGCAGGTGGCGACTTCACCCACTGTGGCACAGAGCTGGCCCCTCCAATACTGTTTTGAGAGAAGCCACCCACACATATCTGGACTGCCTTTAAGCCACTGAGGGCCTGCTTGTTGGCCTGAGTACATGAACAGTGGTCATGAAATACAGGAGTGCTTTGTGTTAGGTTGGTTCATGTTCGTGCAGTCTTTTCAGCACAATGTGTTCCTTTAGAAGGATTCATACATGAACAATTCAAAAAACTGTAACTAAAAAATTTGGAATAACTGAGGAAATATTGAATATATAAGAACTGATAGATATTATCTATCTATCTATCTATCTATCATATATATAAGAGCTAATCAGGGCCAGCACTGTCACACACCAGGTTAAGTTGTTGCCTGGGACACTGACACCCTTTATAGGTGTCAGTCCTGGTTGCTCCACTTCCTATCCAGCTCCCTGCTAATGCACCTGGAAAAGCAGTGGAGGATGGCCCAAGTGCTTGAGCCCCTGCACCCACATGAAAGACTCAGATGAAGCTCCTGGCTCCTGGCTTCAGCCTGGGTTAGTCCTGGCCATTGTGGTCATTTTGGGAGTGGACCAGTATATGGAAGATTCTCTCTGTCTCTCTCTCCCTGTCCCCCTGGAAGGCAGCTAGGCTCACTATACCATGAACACACATTCTCCCCCTCTCTCTGTATCTTTGCCTTTCAAATAAAATATATTTTTTAAAAAAGACCTCATCAATGAAAACATGAAATGGGTGGTACTCATCAAATAAGTATTTAGTGTACACCTATGACCCACCAGGCATTAGAATAAATATTTATGTGCTGCTGTATCCAGGGATAATGACAAACATCGAGACTTTACCACGTGCCAGCAATGTCATGTGAATTTTAAAGTCTCACAATAACCCTATGCTGAAACCGAGGTACTAGGGCATTATGTAAGCTGGCCATATTCACACACTGATTCGTGGAGCTAGGGTTCAAATCCAGCTGTCTACTCCAGAACCTACTATACTGGGAGATTCAAAAGCTATAGAAAACAGGGTTAGTTAGCCATGGGGAGCTGACAGATTGGTCAGGAAAGTGAGATTCCTATTTGTGTAAGAGCAGCAAGAGAAGAACACACGGCCCCCACAAACCCCAGTGTTCTGCGGCAGATTGTGACTGCTACTGGCAACACAGAGAAGAGAATACGATAGCAGCCAGAGGGAGCATCTTAGAGCAGACTAGAGATGAGGATAGAAGTCAACGAAAAGAAATCAAACAGTCAACAACAACAACAAAATAGATTCAGGGGCCGGCGCTGTGGCTCACTTGGTTAATCCTCCATCCCATATAGGCGCCGGTTCTAGTCCCGGTTGCTCCTCTTCCAGTCCAGCTCTCTGCTGTGGCCAGGGAGGGCAGTGAAGGATGGCCCCTGCACCCACATGGGAGACTGAAAGAAGCACCTGGCTCCTGGCTTCGGATTGGCACAGCTCCAGCTGTAGCGGTTATTTGGGGGGTGAACCAATGGAAGGAAGACCTTTCTCTCTGTCTGTCTCTCTCACTATCTATAACTATACCTGTCAAATAAATAAAAAAAATAAAAAAAATAGATTCAGCCTTACTGGAGCAGAGGGTTTATGTTAAACAGAAAGCTGGTCAATTTGTGTAGGGCCCTGATAGTGAGAGCCACAAATGCTAATATTTACAGTATGCCGAACACGAGGCTCCATGCTAAGTACTCCACAAGGAAGACCGCCTTTCACCCTCACACACCACATCATGTAGGACTTACCATCATGTGGATATAACAGGTGAGGGAAAAAGGCCTCCTGGGTTGAATCATGTGTCCAAGGTCAGGAAGTTAATAAGCAGTGGGATTGGGAAATTTTAAACTCCAAACCCAATTTTTAATCATTATAGGACAGAAAATTGTAAGGCATGGGAATCACATCATGAGAATAGTGTTTTGGGGCCCAAATACTTAGGCCATGATTCAGTCCCTTCCCAGGCACATGAGCAGGAAGCTGGATTGGAAGTAGAGTAGCTAGGACTCTAACCAGCACTCTGATACGGGATATGGGAAGCCAGCACTGCAGGCTGTGCCACAACACCAGCTCCTACAGTGATAAATTAAAAAAAATAATTATTTATTAGAGAGAGAGAAAGAGAGAGAGAGAGAATGCTTTGATCAGCTGGTTAGCTCCCCAAATGCCCTTAAAGGTTGGGGCTGTTCTGCAGCTGAAGCAGGACTTGGGAACTCAGTCCAGGTCTTGGAGCCCAAGTACTTGAGTCATTGTTGCTGCCTCCTTGGGTCTGCACTGATGGGAAGCTGTGGTTGTGAGTCTGAGCCAAGAATGGAGCCCAGACATCCTGATATGATACACAGAGGTCTTACCTGCTAGGCCAAACACCCATCCCACGGGTGAATGTTATGGAAATATTTTTCTAATGACACTCTTTCATTCATGGGATCAACTCAATTAGTTATGAGATATTTAATAACATATTTTGACTTTGATTTGTTACTATGTAAACTAGAACTTTTATATTTATTTCCCTAAGAAAAATAGATTTGTAATTTTGTTTTCTTGTACTGTTATTGCCTAGTTTGGTGTCAGGCTATAACAGGATAAGAATGTATTAGAAAGTTTGCTTTCCCATCATGCTGAGTGAAATAAGCCAGTCCCAAAGGGACAAATATCATACGTTCTCCCTGATCGGTGACAACTAACTGAGCACCTAAAACGAAACTTGCAGAAGTGAAACTGACACTATGAGAAGCAATAACTTGTTTAATAAGTATTTTTTTTTTATTTATTTGACAAGTAGAGTTATAGACAGTGAGAGAGAGAGAGACAGAGAGAGAGAAAGGTCTTCCTTCCATTGGTTCACCCCCTACATGGCCGCTATGGCCAGAGCTGTGCAGATCCGAAGCCAGGAGCCAGGTGCTTCTTCCTGGTCTCCCATGTGGGTGCAGGGGCCCAAGCACTTGGGCCATCCTCCACTGCACTCCCGGGCCACAGCAGAGAGCTGGACTGGAAGAGGAGTAACCGGGACTAGAACTGGCACCCATATGGGATACCGGTGCTGCAGGTGGAGGATTAACCAAGTGAGCCACAGTGCCAGCCCTGAGAAGCAATAACTTGATCAGCCCTTGTCCTGACTGTCGAGGAAAACCTTAGTATTTTATTCTTTTTAGTATTTTCTTTTTCTATTTAATAACACTGGTTGAACTCTTTAATTAACACACAATTATTCTTAGGTGTTTAAATCCAACTGAAAACTGATCCTTGTTAAAAATAAGAGTGGGGCCAGCGCTGCGGCTCACTAGGCTAATCCTCTGCCTTGCGGTGCCGGCACACCGGGTTCTAGTCCAGTCGGGGCGCCGGATTCTGTCCCAGTTGCCCCTCTTCCAGGCCAGCTCTCTGCTCTGGCCAGGGAGTGCAGTGGAGGATGGCCCAAGTGCTTGGGCCCTGCACCCCATGGGAGACCAGGATAAGTACCTGGCTCCTGCCATCGGATCAGCGCGGTGTGCCGGCCGCAGCATGCTGGCTGCGGCGGCCATTGGAGGGTGAACCAACGGCAAAGGAAGGCCTTTCCCTCTGTCTCTCTCTCTCACTGTCCACTCTGCCTGTCAAAAAAAAAAAAAAAAAAAAAAAAGTGGGAATAAGAGAAGGAGGAGATGTACAGTTCGGTACATGCTCCCTTGGACTTACCCCTAAGGGTAAAGCTAAAAACTTCCCATGGAATTCCAAATCCCATTAAGTTGGCGGGTACCAATGCCATCTTACTAGTTAAAGTGATCAGTTTAAATTCATAACTGATCATAAAGGTAGGATTGTCAAAGGGATCACATAAATAAGACCAGTGTCTGCTAATAATAATTGATAGAATTAAAAAGGAGAGAACGATCCAACATGGGAAGCGGGATACACAGCAGACTCATAGAATGACAAATGCCCGAAACAGCACTCTTGCCTCAGAATCAGCCCTTAAGGCATTTGGATCTGGCTAAAAAGCCCATAAGAGTATTTCAGGTATGGAAAGCCAAGACACTGTGGCAAAAAATGACCTAAATGAAAGATCTTTGTAGTGAGATCCCAGTGGAAAGAAGGGGCTATCAAAGAAGGAGGTACTTTTCTCTGAAGGGAGGAGAGAACTCCCACTTTGACTATGGCCTTGTCTAAATAAGATCAGAGTTGGCAAACCCAAGAGGCTTCCATAGCCTTGGCAACTCATGACAAGAGCCTTGGGTGATTACTGATGCCATAAATAAGAGTGTCAATTGTTAAATAAACAACAGGAGTCACTGTGCACTTACTCCCCAGGTAAAACCTCTGTCCTTAAGGTGTTGTACTATGAGAATTAACGGTAAAATTTGTCTTCAAACAGTACTTTTATACTTTGTGTATCTGTGTGGGTGCAAATTGTTGAAACCTTTACTTAGTATATACTAGGTTGATCTTCTGTATATAAAGATAATTAAAAATGAATCTTAATGAAGAATGGGATGGGAGAGGGATTAAGAGATGGGATGACTTGTGGGTGGGAGGGTGGTTATGGGGGGAAGAACCACTATAATCCAAAAGTTGTACTTTTAAAATTTATATTTATTAAATAAAAGCTTTCTATTAAAAAAAGAGAACCTGTGACTCCAAACCAAAAAGAAAAGTTTGTTTTCCCTCTACCGTCTCTATCTTTCTGAAGTGTCTTGTAAAGAGGAATTATTGGTGAGGGTTTGGTTAAAGTCTTCTGTGAGTGGGTGACTTTGATTACTGACTTAAGTTCCTTAATGATTTTTAAAAGCCCCCTAGAGTTAGGCTGGAGAGACATGAGACATGAGAGATCTGCATGTTTCAGTTGGACTTAATTTAAATTTGTTAGGAAGGATATAAAAAGAGCTAAGAATAGGACAAGGAAGAAATAAGTTTTTGAATTTGCAACTTTTGTACATTAAAGACTAACTTAAAAACCAGGGTAGCACTTGATTAATTTTCCTATGTACAAAAGGCATTCTTAAAGATAAAAAATAAATAAAACACATTGATTCAAATTATCTTGTTTCTCTTGAGTCCATTATCTAAATTTTATATTTTTCTAAGTTTTCAAGTTCATCAACATAGTATTCAAATACATTCTGTCACAGTCACTGTGGTTTTTGCTTAAATATCCTCCCTATCTCTTTTTTGTAGGGATTTGTATATTTTATTGGTTATTTTTGATTTTACCGATCTCCTGTAGTTTCTTTGTTTCCTATTTTATTGATATTTGATATTATTTTCTTTCTATTTTCTTAAGCCTTTCTTTCTTTCTTTCTTTCTTCTTTTCTTTTCTTTTCTTTTCTTTTCTTTTCTTTTCTTTTCTTTTCTTTTCTTTTTGATAGGCAGAGTTAGACAGTGAGAGAGAGAGAGAGACAGAGAAAGGTCTTCCTTCCGTTGGTTCACCCCCGAAATGGCCACTATGGCCGGTGCTGCGCTGATCCAAAGCCAGGAGCCAGGCGCCTCCTCCTGGTCTCCCATGTGGGTGCAGGGCCCAAGCACTTGGGCCATCCTCCACTGTCCTCCAGGGCTACAGCAGAGAGCTGGATTGGAAGAGGAGCAACCGGGACAGAATCCGGCGCCCCAACTGGGACTAGAACCTGGGGTGCTGGCGCCACAGGCAGAGGATTAGCCAAGTGAGCTGCGACGCCGGCCAAGCCTTTTTTTCTAGATCCCTGAACAGTAATTTGTTTCTTCCTAATATATTGTGATTTTATACCTATTCTTAAAGGTGTATGTTTGCTGTTAGGTGTGTGTGTTTAACCTAGAGGCTGTCATGCATGCATCACACAGCAGAGAACCTGAGTTTGATTTCCTGGCTCTGGGTTCTGACTCCAGCTTTTTATCAATGCAGACTCTGGGGGACAGCAGGTGATTGGCCAAGTAATCTCATTCTTGCCATCCACAAGGGAGGCTTGGATTGTGTTCCTGGCTTCTTTCTTGGGTCCTGGGCATGGTGGGTTTTCTCTCTCTCTCTCTCTCCTTCACAGATAGGTAAGTGAAATACAGTAATTTGCTTTGAAATATTACTTTTGGTGTTAAGCAATCCTAGCCACTGTAACCTGTAACTCCAATATCAGACTCACGTCAGAAGCTGCAGCCTGCTTGGTGGCTCCCCTGAGTGCACCTTCTCCCCCCACAACAACAGGGGAGCCTAGAGTCCTTCTCCTCGGCATGCCCCCATCAGTAAGCATTCTTCACAGTCGTCACACAAGGGGAGGAAAGGGTAGACAGCTCTGATTTTATGGTGAAGCCATATAAGTGTCCACATTCTATTAGCTTGAACCCAGCCACATGGCTCAAACCTAACTGAGAGGAAGGCTGAGGACGGCGCCGCGGCTCACTAGGCTAATCCTCCGCCTGCGGCGCCGGCACCCCGGGTTCTAGTCCCGGTTGGGGCGCCGGATTCTGTCCCGGTTGCTCCTCTTCCAGTCTAGCTCTCTGCTGTGGCCAGGGAGTGCAGTGGAGGATGGCCCAGGTCCTTGGGCCCTGCACCCACATGGGAGACCAGGAGAAGCACCTGGCTCCTGGCTTCGGATCAGCACGGTGCACAGGCCGCAGCAGTCATTGGAGGGTGAACCAATGGAAAAGGAAGACCTTTCTCTCTGTCTCTCTCTCATTGTCCACTCTGCCTGTAAAAAAAAAAAAAAAAAAAAAAAAAAAAAAGGAAGGCTGAGACAGTGTTAGAGTTTTAAAAAGACCTTGTCTCCTCTATTTCCCTCCCAAGTGGCACAAGAGCTAACACACTCGAAGTCTGCATTAAATTCCCTAAATTCCCTATCTTGTTATTTTTTTTTTCAGTTTTAATTTCACCTTTTGAAACCTCATATTTTCCTGTGTGTGTGTGTGTGTGTTTAACAAATGCCATTGGGAGATTTTGTATTTTTTTTTTAATTTATTTGACAGGTAGAGTTATAGACAATGAAACAGAAAGACAGAGAGAAAGATCTTCCTTCTGTTGGTTCACTCCCCCAAATGGTTGCCATGGCTGGCGCTGCATCAATCCAAAGCCAGGAGCCAGGTGCTTCCTCCTGGTCTCCCACACAAGTGCAGGGACCAAGCACTTGGACCCTCCACTGCACTCCCGGGGCCACAGAAGAGAGCTGGACTGGAAGAGGAGCAACTGGGACTAGAACCTGGCGCCCACATGGGATGCCAGCGCCACAGGCAGAGGATTAACCAAGTGAGCCACGGCGCCGGCCCTGAGAGTTTGTATTTTTTTAAGGATATATTTTATTTTATTATTTTTTCTTTTACTTATATATTTATTTGAGAGGCAAAGTTACAGACAGAGAGAGGGAGAGATCGAGAAATTTTTCTTCTACTGCTTCACTCCGCAGATGGCCACAACAGCCAGAGCAGGGCTGATCCAAAGCCAGGAGCCAGGAGCTTCTTTTAGGTTTCTCACGCAGGTGCAGGGTCCCAAGCACATGGGCCATCATCCATTGCCTTCTCAGATGCATCAGCAGGGAGTTGGACTGGAAGCTTAGCAGCCAGGACTTGAACCAGTGCCCATATGGGATGTCAGTGCTGCAGGTGGCTTTACCCATTACACCACAGTGCCAGCCCCGAGACTGCATATTTTGATTGTCAATTTTATTGATCACCTTTCTTAATATTACATTTCTTGTGTGTTTTGGAACTTGGGCTTGCCAGCTCACTTTTTAAAAAATATTTATTTTATTTATTTGAAAGACAGAGTTATAGGGAGATGGAGAGACAGAGAGAGAGGTCTTCCATCCGCTGGTTCACTCCCCAGATGGCCGCAACAGCTGGAGCTGCGCTGATCCGAAGCCAGGAGCCAGGAGCTTCTTCCAGGTCTCCCACATGGGTTCAGGTGCCCAAGGACTTGGGTCATCCTCTACTGCTTTCCCAAGCCATAGCAGAGAGCTGGATGGGAAGTGGAGCAGCTGGGACTTGAACCAGTGCCCACATGGGATGCTGGCACTGCAGGCGGTGACCTTACTCACAGCGCTGGTCCTTTGCCAGCTCATCTTGAATGGAAGTACCCTCCACTATCCAGGTGCTTTGTGGTTGCCTCTGCTCAGCCCCTTGGAATTCCAGCTGGGCACCAGGTTTGGCAGTGGTGCGTTGGGTCTCCTGTCCTGTTGGCAACACCAGGGAGAGTTAGATGCCGCCTTTTCTCCAGGTGATGACTCAGGGATCCAGCCAGTGGGTGACATGTTCAAGTCCCAGCTTCAGGGCCATGGAAGTGTCTTCTGCCTTCTCCCTTGGGTCTGCCATTTTTCATAGGTTATAGCCCCAGAAAGTCCTCTGCAGCAGTTAAAACAAAGCCGAGCTGGTTTTCATGACTGGAAGAGTCCCGCTCCAGCCCCTGGTTTGGAGCAGGATTGCTCTCTACGCCAACAGGATTCAAACTCCTCACTGCCACTGTCTGCTTCTACACCCAGGGCCCAGCATCCCCTGTGTTTCAGCCTGTTCATGGGATGCTCACCTCTGCTTTCAAGGTGGGCTTTCTCTTTTGTCTCTCTCTCTTTTTGTGAAGGGATTGCTTCCTGGCATGCGCTGCAGGCACCAGCTGGGATGCGCGTGGAGAAAGTAAGCATATCCACCCGCTCTCAGATTCAGCACAACTTGATTCTGACTCCTAGCACCCTCAGAGCTGCTCCCTTTCCACCTTCAATCAAACCCGTGTTTATAAACCCAATGGCTCTGTTTCTATTCTCATACAATTTTACTTTTCAGAGCATCAGATGCGGTTCTGAAAACTCTTTCTGGTTTAACTTGACTCCTGTCTCCAGGTTTCCTTCTCCCAGCTCCTCACAGCAGCTCTAACTCGGATGTACGGTAGAATCTTAAACGTGTAACTCCTTCCACTTCCTGGTCTCCTTTTAAACAACCTGATATTTCAGATCCAGATGCTTGACGTTAAAATTTTTCTCTATTTCCACGCTGGGGGTAATTTGTTAATATTTGCATTAAATTTCTTGGGCAGGCGCCGCGGCTCACTAGGCTAATCCTCCGCCTAGCGGCGCCGGCACACCGGGTTCTAGTCCCGGTTGGGGCGCCAGATTCTGTCCCGGTTGCCCCTCTTCCAGGCCAGCTCTCTGCTGTGGCCAGGGAGTGCAGTGGAGGATGGCCCAGGTGCTTGGGCCCTGCACCCCATGGGAGACCAGGAAAAGCACCTGGCTCCTGGCTCCTGCCATCGGATCAGCGCGGTGCGCCGGCCGCGGTGGCCATTGGAGGGTGAACCAACGGCAAAGGAAGACCTTTCTCTCTGTCTCTCTCTCTCACTGTCCACTCTGCCTGTCCAAAAAAAAAAAAAAAAAAAAAAATTTCTCAACCACATAGCACAGTTTTCTTCATTCTTCTCATCAATTCTTATCCGTAAAACATCACCTAATTCTTGAGTTCTTTATTCCAATTCATTGCGATCTTTCTTCAGGTGATTTTTGAAGATCAGTACTGGAGAATTACGTTTCTCAAGCCTTTTATTCTTGAGACTGTTTGTTTTGTTCTTACGAGGAACATATGGTACACACAGGGTATTGAAACCTCTGCCCACACTAATGGTCCACTACTTCTAGCATCAGGGTAGGAGGCAGTCTTTCACTGTAGCTGTGTCTGCTTTGTTTTGTTTTAGATATCTTGTCTCAGTCTCTGAGAAGATTGTTTTTAAATGGACACCAGCTCCTTTTTTAAAAGAAAATTCTATGTCTAGAATTATATCTCTATCTATTTATGTATATCTATCTATCATCTATCTATCTAATCAATCTATATAGAGAGATTGAGAGAGATACCTCCTATCTGCTGTTTTACTCCCTAAATGCGTGCAAAAACCAAGTCTGGGCCAGGCTGCAGTTGGGAGAAGGAACTCAGTTGGGGCCTCTAATGTGGATGGCAGGGGCCCATTCACGTGAGCCACCACTTGCTGGCTCCCAGGAGGGAGTTGGGTGCGGAGATGGGGCTCAAACAAGACACTTCGAAATGGGATGAGGGCACCCCAAGTGGTATCTTAACTCCGGGCTGAACACCTGCCTCCTATGTCTTTCTTCAGACTTGAACTTCAGAAACTTCACTCAGGGCATCCTGGTGTGGGTGGGGGTGGACGGTCTTGCCTGTCTTGTGGAGCGCTTTCAGCTGAAGGTTTTCCTGGGTCAAGTGACAGATGTTTCTCTTCACTTGGTTCTCTCCCTGGGACTGTTATTATAATGGATATTCCACATGTCCATGTTCATACACACTGTGTCCTTTTCCTCTTGCTATTTCTCTTCTGTGTCCTGGGGGGAAGTCTTGAGACTATCCTCTGATGTGTTCATTGGATCCGGGTTGTTGCTCCAAACTCCCGTTCCCCATAGTTCTTGTGTAGAAAGCAAACACCCTTGAGAGGGGCAGATCATTGCTTGGTTGCATTTTCAGGGGGGTGGGTTCTCCATAACCTTCTTTTCAGTGACTGCAGAGATGCCGAAGCATCAGGGTCCTGTTGAGCGACAGTGGACCAGCCCTGCCCCCTTCACACTGGCTGGTGACCTCCAAGGCTAAGCATACGCCCCTGGGGAAGGCAGAGTTCCTAGGGCTCTGAGATGGCCCGAGGGAAGGGGACTCCTTTTCTTACAACTACATCATGATTAAAAGAGCAGTAGCAGGTAAAGCCGTCACCTGCAGTACTTGCATCCCAAATGGGCACCAGTTCAAGTCCCGGCTCCTCCACTTCCGATCCAGCTCTCTGCTATGGCCTAGGAAAGCAATAGAAGATGGTCCAAATCCTTGGGCCCCTGCACCCAATGGGAGACCCGGAAGAAGCTTCTGGCTCCTAGCTTTGGATTGATGCAACTCTGGCCACTGCGGCCATCTGGGGAGTGAACTAGCAGATGGAAGACCTCTCTCTCTCTCTCTCTGCCTCTCTGTAACTCTGCTTTTCAAAAAAAAATATATTCTTTTTTCTTTTTTTTTTTTTTGCCAGGCAGAGTTAGACAGTGAGAGAGAGAGAGACAGAGAGAAAGGTCTTCCTTCCGTTGGTTCACCCCCTAAACGGCCGCTACGGCCTGCGTGCTGCACCGATCTGAAGCCAGGAGCCAGGTGCTTCCTGCTGGTCTTCCATGCAGGTGCAGGTCCCAAACACTTGGACCATCCTCCACTGCCTTCCTGGGCCACAGCAGAGAGCTGGACTGGAAGAGGAGCAACCGGAACAGAATCTGGTGCCCCAACCGGGACTAGAACCCAGGGTGCCGGTGCCACAGGCGGTGGATTAGCCTAGTGAGCCACGGCGCCGGCCTAAATAAATCTTTTAAAAAGCTGTCTTGTTTGCTTTCTTTTAACACAAGCAATAAGAGGAATTTTAATTTTTGAATGTTTTTAACTTGGCATTCAGTAAAGGAGGTTGGGAGAGAGAAAGGAGGAGGTGATGGAGAGAAATTGGGCTTGTGCTGTGTGTTGGGGAGGGCTGAAGGAAGAGACATCTGGAGAAAGTTGGAGGGGGGGATATAAATGCCTAATGAACATTGATCCCGTTATTTGCTGTGTGGTGTCTATTGGAAACCTTTCTTCTGGCTTGCCAGCAAATCCTTCAGTAAATTATTACTCTAAGCAGCGGTTGATGTGGTTTTATTGAAAAAAAAAAAAAAAACCATGCTTACCGATATTTCTTTCCTTCGATCGACATCCAGCATGGTGAGACAGCTGCGTCCGCCTGACCGTCCCTTCACTCTTTTTTCAGCAAGCGCTCCTGAGCACCTGCTCTGTACAGGGCACGGCGTAGCTCTGCGGTTACGGCAGAGAAGAGAACAGTTCAGATGGCCACCCACGAGGAGTTATGATCGTGAAGGAGAAGACGGAGCGGTTGCGTGGAGCTGGGCCTGTGATGGGAGAGAGGTTCCTCCTGCAGCAATGAGTCCCCCTGCCCTGGGAACCCTTGGAATTTGTCCAGGTCCTTACCTCTTTCACCTCTCATCATTTGCCTGTGATTCCTCCCGGGATTCTCAGCTCTGGATGCTTGCTTCCCGTCCATTGGCTAATGCACTTCTCAGTTTTACCCTCTGGGCTCCAAGCTCTGTGTCCGTAACTTTCCAACAGGTCCTTGGGATCAGTCCTCATTCCCATGTGGTTCTGCTGTCTGATAGTACCCCCGGTCTGCCAGAGGGATCCACTCCCAGTTTCAAACCAGGAACATGCCTGCAGGAAAATCCAGCCCTTTTGGCCAAGAACAGCTGAACCCATGTGCAGACTCCGGAAGGCAGAGCCACACACACACGGCTCTGGTTCTCTGCCCGCCAGTCCTGTTCCCCAGAGCACTTCCATGCTGTCACTAAGGACAACTCCACACAGGGCAGTCTGCTCTCGGGATGATTGAAACCATTAATAATTTACCCAACTCTGGCTGCTGCCTGTCATTAATTATCACTGTGGTAATGATGTCTCTCTGGAGAAAGGAAAATATAATTCCCCCTTGAATGCAGGCACTGTGTAGACAGATCATATTTCATAAGTAAATCACGGGTGGGTTTTTGTCCTTGAATTCGTTTGAACTCTCCCCTTGCAGAGACAGAGGAGGTGGAAGTAGGCGTAAGAAGCTGGAGGGAAGCGGGAGACTGTTGGTGGTGGTTATCAGTGTCAGTGTGTAGCCCAAGACTGATAGTAAGAGGGGGCTTCTCACCCTTACTGGACTGTCTTTTTTTTTTTTTTTTTTTTTTGACAGGCAGAGTGGACAGTGAGAGAGAGAGACAGAGAGAAAGGTCTTCCTTTGCCGTTGGTTCACCCTCCAATGGCCGCCGCTGCCGGCGCACTGCGGCCAGCGCACCATGCTGACCCGAAGCCAGGAGCCAGGTGCTTCTCCTGGTCTCCCATGGGGTGCAGGGCCCAAGTACTTGGGCCATCCTCCACTGCACTCCTGGGCCACAGCCGAGAGCTGGCCTGGAAGAGGGGCAACCGGGACAGAATCCGGCGCCCCAACCGGGACTAGAACCTGGTGTGCCGGTGCCGCAAGGGGGAGGATTAGCCTAGTGAGCCGTGGCGCCGGCTTGGACTGTCTTTCAGCAGAGGTGGGGACCTTCTGCAAATGAGGCACCAAGAACTAGACACAGCCTTCTAAAGCAAGAGTGCCCAGTAAAGCCACTGATGCCCTGGCCAGATCACCACCCTTGCTATAGAAGATGGCACCCCCCACAGGAGCTGACTTTGTTGATTCATGAAGCAATGCATCAGTTCGTATGCATGAATAGCATCTGAAAACTATAAAGTACTCAGTAAGGGTCAGCCATTCCAAAGAATAAAGGAAGTTCTGCCGTGTTCTGTGGACTTGTGTGTTAGTGAATGCATTCTGCAAGATTTGCTCCATGATGTGTCCCTTGCAGATGTCATGGGACCTAACAGAGGGGTTTCACTAATGCATCCGAGCAACTGTTTGGCCAATCATGTCCTCTTTGCAAGAAGGATCAGAGAGCTCTGAGTAGAGTCCCAGATAGGATGCTCCAGACCAAGGCAGGCAGGGGGCTGGAGGCTTTGGAGCTGGTGTCGTTATTGCTCTGGACGGGTGACAATTTTATTGAGCAGTAAGAGAACATGCATTCAGCCAACAAGTATTTTAATAACAAGCTCTATCTTAGATGCCAAAACATTTTTTTCTATTTTAACCTACTACTAACTTTATTGCTATTTTCATGAAAACTGAGTAAAGAGAAAACAAGAAAATCTGTTAAACCTTTGAGGGCTTTTTCCTTTCTGAATCCTCCCCAGGAAGCTGAGTCTTGGTGTTCTCTGTGTACGTCCCTTTTATTTTATTTTTTTAGAGCTTTATTTATTTATTTTAAATTTATTTGAGAAGGGGCGGTTGAGCTCCCATCTGCTGATTTACTCTTCCAAAATGTCTGCTATGGCAGGTGCTGGGTCAGATTGATCCAGGAGCCAGGAACTCCATCTGGGTCTCCCACGTGGGTGGCAGGAACCCAAGTATCTGGGTGATCACCAATGTCTCCCAGGGTCTGAATTAGAAGGAAGCCAGAACTGGGAGTGGAAATGAGACTTGAATCTAGGCTCTCTAATGTGGGGTGCAGGCATTTTAATCACTAGGCCAAATGCCCCTTCCTGGATGGTTCAAATTATAATAAAATCTACACAACATTTGTTATTTAAAAAATTCCTAAGAATACATTCCAATGACACAACATGCTTCACAATGTCGTGTAATCATTACCACTATTGAATCCTAAATGTTTCCTTTGTTCCTAACAAAAATTGTGTACCCACTAAATGATAACTTCCCCTTAGGCCTTCCCTTCCATTCCTGGTCACTTCTACTTCCTGTGTGACTTTGCTTATTTTAGGTGCTTCACGTGAGTGGAATCAAACAATTCTTATCCTCTGTGATTGTCTTGTTTCACAAAGCACAACGTTTTTCACGTTGATCCATGTTGGAGTACATGCCAAGATTTCATTCCTCTCTGTGGCTGCACGATATTCCACTGCACAGCACCTGGGCTTTTTCACCTGCTGGCTGCTGGGTGTATTGGTATACAGATACTACTTGGGAGTTTCTCGCTGGAGCTATCTCCTTTGGAACGCTTCCCTCCCTTCATGCAGAGAGAAAGGCTGGGAGTCTTTTGTCCCCTGCTAGTCTTCCTCTTCCTCCTCCTTCTCCTAGGAGAATTCCAGGGTGAGGCCATCCAAGAAAGATTCTTCATATTTTCCCACAGGTTTCTCTTCCCTTTTCTCTTCTCACCATGGTTGAGAGCTTGAGGACTCAGAGAGAGAATGGGCCTAGGGACCACGGGAGAGAGAAGCCACTCACATGGGTTCAGCCAGGCTGCTCAGGCCAGTGTAGAGCAGCCAAGGCAAGACCTTCTGCCATAGGATTCCGTCTACCCCTCCAGGGTGCCACAGAGAAGGGTGAGGGCAAAGCCCTGCCCAGTAATGCAGCTTTGGCTTCATCTTCTCTGTTGATGTCTCTTCCAGGAACCTGGTTGAGGCCTCATGGTCTCAGCAGACAGGTGCATGGAGTTTAGGGTCTCATTCACTTTTTTATAAAAAAAATTTATTTTCTTCTTAGACTGACATCTAAGTGTATGCTGCAGCTGGAGCTGGGTGTGTTCCCAGGAAACAGTTGCACACGACTGTTTGTCCCACAGCCCTGGGGCCGCCCCCTCAGTGATACTGCAAGCTGCACCTGCAGCTGCATGCTGTTGAGCAGTGCCCACCATGGAGCTGGTTATACTTGAGTTTTGGAAGGAGAAGAAGTGGTGTCTGGGTGAGGGCAGGTTTCGTTGTGATCTCACACTACTCCTTGTGGTAGTGTGGATGCAAGGATGCGTCTCCTTGTACACAGGGTCTCAGGTCGAGGTCAAGGCTATCGCACTAGGTGACAATGTGACA
Source organism: Oryctolagus cuniculus (assembly GCF_964237555.1). Classification (NCBI taxonomy): domain Eukaryota; kingdom Metazoa; phylum Chordata; class Mammalia; order Lagomorpha; family Leporidae; genus Oryctolagus; species Oryctolagus cuniculus. The sequence goes on along the minus strand of NC_091445.1, from coordinate 39,248,846 downwards.
GGTAGCATCAGGGGTCTGATTTGGATGAGGCCAGAGTAGGCCCATCCAGAACTGTCACCCTCAGGGCAGTCACACTCCCTCGGTCAAGGCCGTTGCAAATGGTAGAGGACATTGAAGGCTGCCTCTGGAAAGTGGGAGCCAAGGCTGATGCTCATTCTTAGAATTTCAAAAGACTCCCCTCCAGTTTGGCTGAGTTCTCAAGCTTGATGCCAAGCACATGAGTGATCATTTTCTTCTTTGTCCTGGTTCCAAGAGTTTTCTTTTTGGTCTGTCACTATAGAGAAAATAGATATTTCTGCAAAAGATGAATGCATAGCATGAGGAATATTTGTGTTCACGATGTCAGAGAGATAACACATTGCAAAAGGCAAGAACACAAAATCTGTACCCTGATGGCCTGGGTTTGGATCCTGGCTCCATTATTTAGGTAAATAACCTTAGGCAAGTTGCTTAGTCTCTTCGAACTTCATCTTCTTCACCTGTAAATTGGACAAATAAATAATAACAACTCTTAGGATAACTAGGAAAATGAAACAATAATGTGTACTAAGTGTGGGGAGCAACTGGGAGCAACTCGGACTAGACTAAGTTACTGGAATTAAGACTTATTCTATGCATCTGCTCTCCCACAATATGGCGCTGAGAAGGGAGAAACAGCTTCTACACAGCTGCCTCCAGTTCAACCAATAAACTGTAGGACCTGCTCCTGATTGGAGGAGAGCAGCGTACTCGGCGTGTGGGTAGCAGAGTTGGGATTGGTGGAAGAGGACTATAAAGGAGGAGAGAGACAACATGCACCAGGAACATCTAAGGGGAACATCTATCTGAAGGAACACCTGTGCAGCCCCTGAGAGAGCCGGCTGGCGGTGTGCCGCTCCCCCGCGGAAGTGGGGAAAGTGGCTAGGGGGAACTGCACTTCCACGGAGGTGGAAGGGACGGTAGCCAACCCGGGAAGAACCAGCAGCAAACCCGGGGAGGGCCGAGCAGACAAAAGAACAGCGCAGGGTCCTGTGTCGTTCCTCCATGAAGACGGGGAGCGACATAATGGTGCCGTGACTCAGATAGGAAACCTAGGCAGGGTTCAGTGTCGCTCCTCCACGAAGAGGGGGAGCGACAACTAAGTACTTAGAACCTGAATATTTTATTTGCTTTTATTTTATTTCATTTATTTGAAAGGCACAAACATTGGAGAGTGAGAGGAAGAGCAAGAAAGAGAGATCTCATCTACTGGTTCATTCTCCACATGCCTGCAACTCCACATGCCTGTTGGGGCTTGGCCAGGCCAAAGCTGTGGGAGCTGAAAACTCAATCCAGTTTTCCTACATGTGTGGAATGATCTATGTACCTGAGCCATGACCAGTGCCTCCTAGGGTGTGCAATTTCAGGGAGTTGGAATTGGGAGTGGAGCTGGGACTTGAACCCAGGCACTTTGATATGGGATGTGTGCATCTCAAGCAGTGTCATAACTACTGCAATAAATGCCCACCCATACTTGCTTTTTCTTTTTAATGATGGCTACTCCTTTCCCTCCATAGCTTCCCAAAGACAAGGATGCTGTGTAGTTTGCTCGCCATTGAATCCCCAGAGATAAGCATGATGCTTGGACCACAGTGGAAGCACAACAAATATTTGTTGGATGAGAGAATTCTTTGAAATGGCTCAAGGTTCTTCAAAGTCAGGGGAATGAAATGGTTGGGGAAGTGCAGGGCACTGGGGTTGAGGATCTGTTGTGTTCCTCTGGGTCCTCGAGGGACGGGCTTGGCATGTACTGACTGCTGCGCCAAGGCCTCTGTGTTCTGCTCTCTTTGGGGAAATAGAGAAACTGAGAAGCACAAAGGAATGGAATTGAGAGGAATGCTTGCTACGAGCGGCTGTGTGCACAGCTCACGAAAGAATGTGGACTGTGTTTCTCAGCAGAGTCTGAAGATGAATTCAGAAGATCAAGGTGACAGCAGGTGATGGGCATGGCAGTGGAGAGTTTAAGTAGACGAGAGGGACATGAAGGAAGGACGGCAGCTTGGAGACGATGGTGTTGCTCGGGTTAAGGTGGTTAGCGCCTCTCCACACCCAAGCTTAGGGGATTTTTCGTGTTTCCAATTCTTGTCAACACTGTCTCCCAAGGGAGCTTTTTGATTGCAGCTGCAGGATTCCAGACAACAGACACAGGTTCACTAATAACCTAGTTATATAAAACATAAGTGTCCCTAACTCTCCACCCCAAGTTGATTCATCCACATTCTAATATCAGAGAGTAACACGAATAAGCTGACCATACAGGGCGTCTGGACTATAGGCAGTGTCGTCTGATGGTGGCTGGGAAACATTTGCCTGCACTGGGAAAGGATTTGAAGATTGTAAGGTGACAAGTGGTTGAGTTGGTGCCTGAATTACCTCCTTTGCTAAGTATCAGGCTGAACATGGTCACTATTGGCAACTCTGGGAAAACTGGATACAAAGACTTAGCGTCCACAGTCATTGACCTTGGGCAGAGCAAAATGAGCTACGTTTTGGAAGACACTCCAGGCTATCACTGTTTAAAAAAAATAAATAAAATTACAAAGGAAGAAATATCTGTTGGTCAGTTGAGCAGTAGACCTGACTGACCTGGGTGGGAAGAGATATTTTTGGTAGCAGTTTAATTTTTCAACACCTTTATTGAGATGTGACTCATAGACTATGTGGCTTAATGCATGGGTATTGCTATAAGGAAATGCCTTGTAGCCTCTTTATCAGGTTTCTAATCCCGTCTGCGAGGTGAATTAATGACCTCCTAAAGACACTGCCTCTTAAGATGATCATGTTGGTGATTAACATTGGGGAAATGTCTATTAAGATCTTTTGCAAATTTAAACATTGGGTTATTTGTGTCTTTATTGTTGAATTGTAAGAGTCCCCATGCATTCTGAAGAGTGGTCCTCCCTGATCACATACATAATTTGCAAATATTTTCTTTTGTTCTCTGGACTTACTTTTCCCTTTCTTGACAGTGTCCTTTGAAGTATCTGTTTTTAATTTGTAATGTTAATGTAATTGTAATGTAATCTACCTTATCTATTTTCTTCATTGCTTGTGCTTTGGGTGTTAGATTTAAGGAACCATTGCCTAAGGTACAAAGAATTACTCTTCTGGTTTCTTCTGGTTTCGTGTTTCTAGCGCTTGCATTTAGGTCTGCGCATTAGTTTCTATCGCAGCTGTAACAAATTGAGGAACTTCGTACTTAGCCAGTACACATGTGTTGTCTTTGCGTTCTGAACGCAGGAAGTCTAAACTGGAACTCACTGGGTTAGAACCAAGGGCGCAGCAGGCCTGTTTTCCTTCTGTAGGCTCTTGGGGGAGCGTCTGTTTGTTTCCTTTCCCAGCTTCTGGAAGAGGCTACCCATTTCTTGGGCTCACAGTCAAAGCAAGGTCTCCCACGTTGCCCTTTGCGACTACTATTTGTAGAGTTCATTAGAAACTTTTTATTTCCTTTACTTTTTTAAATAGAATTATACGTATAGGAATACTTTAAAAAGCTCATGGGAAAATGGGCTTTACAAGTTAAGTTTAGGGCAGGAGTTTGGTGTAGCGGCTAAGAAGCCAGTTGGATGGCTGCATCCCTTATTGGAGAACCTGGGTTCGAGTCCCAGCTCCACTCTGACTTCTGGATTGCTGCTAAGTCAGCCCCTAGGAGGCACTGGTAATGGCTCAAGTGACTGGGCCTTGCCACCTACATGGGAGACCCACAATGAGTTCCCAGCTCTTGGCTTTGGTGTGACCTAGCCCCAGGTGTGTGGGCATTTGGAGAATGACACAAAGATGTGTTTGTCTTTGTCTTTCAAAAAAAATAAACAAATAATTTTAGAAATAATGTAAGTTTATTTGGTACAAAAAACTTTAAAATCTGTGCGTTTTTTCTTAATACACATTCTATTTGCAGACTCCTTGTATTTATCACGTACAACACAAAGTTTTAAAGTCACACACAGTGAAGAATTTGTGAAATCCAATTAACATTATAAATGCAGGCCGGCGCCGCGGCTCACTAGGCTAATCCTCCGCCTAGCGGCGCCGGCACACCGGGTTCTAGTCCCGGTCGGGGCTCCGGATTCTGTCCCGGTTGCCCCTCTTCCAGGCCAGCCCTCTGCTGTGGCCAGGGAGTGCAGTGGAGGATGGCCCAGGTGCTTGGGCCCTGCACCCCATGGGAGACCAGGAAAAGCACCTGGCTCCTGGCTCCTGCCATCGGATCAGCGCGGTGCGCCGGCCGCAGCGCGCCGGCCGCGGCGGCCATTGGAGGGTGAACCAACGGCAAAAAGGAGGACCTTTCTCTCTGTCTCTCTCTCTCTCACTGTCCACTCTGCCTGTCAAAAAAAAAAAATAAAAAAAAATAAAAAAAAAAATAAATGCACACACACACACACACTTTACATAGCTATCATTTTCTGTGGTGAGAACACTGAACACACCACTTCCAGCACTTTTTTGAGAATACAGTCTATCATCACGTGCTGGAGTCACCATGCTGTGCTTTAGATCCCTGGAATCTATGACTCTTACCTAACTGTCATCTTGTATTGTCTGAGCAGCAACTCCCCACAGTGCCCTCATCCCCAAGCCCCTAGCCTCTGCTACTCTCTACTTCTATGTGATCAGCTTTGTTGATGCCACACATGAGGGAGACCATGTGACATTTGCCTCTGTGCCTGACTTGTTTCATTTAGTATAGCATCTTCCAGTCATTCATGTTCTCTCCAGTTGCTGTATTTCCTATTTAAATGGCTGAGTAGTGTCCATTGAATGTGGATATGTGTGCATCACATTCACTTTACACATCGATTCGCTGATGGATACTCAGGTTGATGCCATATTTTAGATGTCGTGAATAGTGCTGCAGTAAACATGGAGGTGCAGACATCTCTGACATACTGATTTGAGTCTTCGAGCTGATCCTGGAGCTGATCCATCGAAATCAGGAGCCAGAAACTCCATCCAAGTCTCCCATGTGAGAGGCTGGGAGCAAAGCCGGCACTTGGGCCATCCTCTGCTGCCTTCCCAGGCATAGCCGCAGGGAACCGGACTGAAACCAGAGCAGCCAGGACTCAAACCGTGGCTCTGATCTGGGATGCCAGTGTTGCAGGCAGCAGTTACCTGCGGCACCACAATGCTGGTCCCAATAGTTCCATTTCTAATTATTTGCAGAGCATTCACAGTTTTCCACAATGACTGTACTAATTAATATTCCCACCAGCAGTGTGCAAGAGTTCCCTTTCTCCACATCTTCACCAACATTTGTTGTATTTTGTCCTTTCTATGATAGCCGTTGTAACACATGTGAGGCAGTACTTCATTAGGGTGTTGACGAGGCATTTCCCTGATGCTTAGTGATACTGAACATTTCAAAATGCTGGTCATCTGTGTGCCTTGATTTGAGAAATGTCTGCTCAGGTCTTTCCCCCATTTTAAATCAGTTTTCTTGCTATTGAATTGCTTGGGTTCCTTACAGATTTTAGTTATTGACTCTTTATCAATATAGTTCGCAAATATTTTCTCTCCTTCTGTAAGCTGCTTCTTCACTCTGTTGATTGTTTTCTTTGCTGTGTAGAAGCGTCTTATTTAGACTTACCCATTTTTTACTTTGGCAACTGTTGCCTGTGCTCTCGAGGTCATGTCTAATGATCCCTGCCAGACCAATGTCATAAAACTTTCCTGCTATGCTTTCTTTTAGTAGCTTTATAATTTTAGGTCTTACGCTTAATCTGCAATCTATTTGAAGTTGATTTTTTTGTAGAGGGTGTAAGATAAGGTTCTTTTTTTAAATATTGAAGCAGCCTCTTATTTATTTTTTTAAAAAATTTTAAAGACTTATTTATTTATTTGAAAGTCAGAATTACACACAGAGAGAAGGAGAGGCAGAGAGAGAGAGAGAGAGAGAGAGAGAGAGAGAGAGAAGTCTTCCATCCACTGGTTCACTCCCCAGTTGGCTGCAATGGCCAAAGCTGAGCCAATCTGAAGCCAGGAGCCAGGAGCTTCCTCCAGGTCTCCCACATGGGTGCAGGGGCTCAAGGACTTGGGCCATCCTCTACTGCTTTCCCAGGCCATAACAGAGAGCTGGTTCAGAAGTGGAGCAGCCGGGAGTCGAACTGGCACTCATATGGGATGCTGGCACTGCAAGCGGCGGCTTTACCCACTATGCCACAGGGCCGGCCTCAAGATAAGGTTCTAATATCATTTATCTGTATGTGGATAGTCCATTTCCCCAACATTGTTTTTGAAGATTGTCCATTCCCTATTGTGTGTAAATGCATGGGTCTATTTTTTTTTTTTTTTTTTTACAATGTTGCTGGAACTTTTATTATCTCAGAAATAAGCATTCTATGTACTTTGAGATGGTTAAAATAGTTATTTCTGGATTTCTGTAACAACGTTTCTCAAAAATAGTGATCATTTCAATAATCACACAGATGTTCCTCTATTCACTAAAGACCCCCCCAAAATAACTCTTATCAAAAAACATACAAATGTTCCAAGAAAGCATACATGATGGTCTATATAAACAGAAGGAAAATTCTGCCGAAGGAAGCTAAGTTTTTTATTTTTAAACATATTTCATAAAGACAGACTAGTTTTTCTTTGCTTTTTAGTGCTTACTCTGAGAGGGAATGCAAGAAACAGTTTCAGGAGAAAAACTGCTTTCATGATCTCACGTGTAAGCCACAGACAGACTTTTCTGATAAAGGCTTTAAAGTCTGATGAGATGTGAAAAGCAAGCTTCTATGCAATCTGACATTTCAATAAATATACAAAAAAAAAAAAACCCTCAATAACTCTGAACATGTTGTTTCTATAGGTAACAGAAGCAACAAATCTCATGGTCTGTACTTTTGAGAACAGCTGTGTAAAGATACTTTGTTTTAGGAGATTCGGAAGTAAAACTCACATATACATAATTCCAGCAGGAAATCTCCACACGATACACATTTTTGGGCATCCCAATATTGTCCTGACAAGGAAGTCAGCCACGACCACACCTGCATTGTAAAGACAGCCCTGAGAAGCAACAGCAGGAGAATCCAACCCCTGTGCCAATGTTTCACCGAGGAACACAAAGGCACCCATCACTTGCTTCTTTTCAAATACTGAGACATCTCTCATTGGCTCATCAGTCACACAAGTGCCATGCTCAAGTATTCAAAACAAACTGCGGGTGACCCTTTACTTCTCCCTGGTTCCTGTACCAAACCTCTACATCGATTATGACATTGCTTGCAATGTTCTGCATTCTAAACAAACATGTAGGGAAATGTCACAAGAATGCTGATTTTTACTTAACCTTGCAAATGTAAAGATAGGTGAAATACTTAAATTCTTGTAATAGAATCTTACTTTCCACATTCACTAAAACATTTTAAAATTCAAACATGAGAATTGGAAATATGAGTGCTTATTTGGAAGAGAACTAATGAATTTATTCTCTAGAAGAAAAAGTGACTGGAAGCATGACATTACTGGAACATTTACACAGGCTGACATGTTATCTTCTGAACTTCAAAGAAAGCTGCTTGTACAAACTAGTTAATGAACACCTGCTCCTATTTAACAAGCAAGACATCTGATGTAGTAGAGAAGCCAGAGCCGAGTCACTTCACTTCTTTCTGTTGCTTCCAGTTGCTAGCATAGTTGCAACTCGCATAAATATATTTAACGTATCCATGTAGATTCCCAGCATGGAATTGATGGGATCATATTTCTGAATTCCATACATTGGTGCTATTTCTGCACGCTTGATTACTTTCTGGGTATCATACAGAAGGAACATACTGAAGAGAACTAATCCACCGTACACTGCCACTGAGTACAAAGTGGCACCAGCCACAGAGGTTGGTGGCAGGAACATAGATCCCACAGAGGACGCAAAGACGAGACCCAGGCCTACTCCCAGCGGGGCTCCCATGTTCAGAAACTTCTCACTGGGTGCACACATGGCCACAGTGGAGAGGCCTCCCACAATGCCAGCTGTGTACCATGCAGCTCTGATGAGAAGAGGCCCCCCGAGAATTGTCAGAGGAGCCACTACTGCACCCATCACACCAGAATGTAGCAGCCATGCAAGATGCTTTGGGCCTGGGCTCTGCTCATACGATATTGACTGTACCAGCATTCCAGCTCCAATCATGGCTGCAAAGGTTGCACCAATGGTCACCCAGGAGCCTTTCATCATGAAGTTCATGAGGACAGGAGTCCTGGTGACTGCCATGGCAGACAGAGCTGTTAGACCAATACTTCCTGCTAAGTACATGTAGGTAGAATGGATTCTATCTTTCACATACTGAGGCCAAATTACAGCTTTTTCAATAGCTCCAATCTCATTAGACATTCCCAAGCCATAGTAGCACAATGCTCCAAGACCAACAGCAGCCCCTCCAGCAACAAACCATCTTCCCATCTGATCAATTTTAAATATTTTTTCCACTGATGGTTCCAAAGCTGCCTCTTTGAGGTCTTGGCCAGTTTTCCCACGTCGAGCCCCAATTCTTGTCTTGGTGGCATATTCCCTGCTTGGTGTTATGAGCCACTGTTTCTTGGTGATGGAATTCTTCACAACGGGAGAAGCCTTGGTGAAAGCTGGGTGGAAAACCCTGGAAGGCAGTGTCCGCAGACACACAAGCCTTGCAGCCAGCATGGTGGTTCAGCACCAGGTTTACCAAGCAGATCTGAAATGCTCAGTTCCCGGTCACCTCCACCACGCAGTTCCCCTTCCGGGCCGGCGAAACGCGCACGCGCCCACCACCCCGGCCCCCCGCCCGCTCCTTACTCTATTTCTGAGCTCTCTATTCTGTTCAATTGGTCTGTATGTCTGTTTTTATGCTAGCACCATGCTGTTTTGGTTACAGTAGCTTTGCAGTGTATTTTGACTTCAGGTAGTATGATGCTTCCAGCTTTGTTTTCTTTGCATTAGATTGCTATTTAGGATCTTTTATGGTTTCACACAAATTTTAGAATTTTTTTGTGTTTTTGTGAAGAACATCATTGATATTTTAATAGGAATTCACCTGAATTTGTAGCTTTTTTTTTGTAGCATGGTGTTTTAACAATATTGATTCTTCTACTGTACAAGGGATATCTTTCCATTGATTTGTATATTCAATTTATTTCACAAGTGTTTTACAATTGGCAGTGTAGCAATATTTCTCATCATTGGTTACATTTCTGTTCAGTTGTATCTTTTAGGCAGCTGTCATAAATGGGATGATTTTCTTGATTAGTTTTTAGGTAGCTTTCTGTTATTATACAGAAATGCTACTTTTTGTGTTCTGTAATTTGGCTAAATCACTGTTTTTAAAAAAATTTCATGTATTTATTTGGGAGGTAGAGTTACAGACAGAGAGGTAGAGAGGGAGAGGAAGGTCTCTGCTGGTTCTCTCCCTAAATGGCCAAAATGGCTGGAGTTGGGTCAATCTGAAGCCAGGAGCCAGGAGCCAAGAGCTTCTTCCAGGTCTCCCATGTAGATGCAGGGGCCCAAGCACCTGGGCCATCCTCTACTGCTTTTCCTAGGCCATGGAAGAGAGCTGGATCAGAAGAGGTCAACTGGGACTTGAACCGGTGCCCATATGGGATGCTGACACTGCAGATGGAGGCTTAGCCCTCTGTGCCACAGTGCTAGCCCCTCTTCATCAGTTTTTGTAGTTTTTTGGTGGCATCTTTAAAGCTTTCTACATATAGAATCATGTCATCTGCAAATGGGGACAATTTAAAACTTCTTCTTTTCAAATTTGAATTCCTTTTGTTTCTTCCTCTTACCTAATTTCTTCCTCTTACCTAATTTCAAATTTGAATTCCTTTTGTTTCTTCCTCTTACCTAATCTGTCTGGGGCTTCCTGTACCCTGTTGAATATATCTTGTTCTGGATTTTAGAACAACTTTCAATTTTCCTCCAAAAAGTATGTTAGATGTGGGTTTATTAGACTTGTATATAGTCTTTTAAAATATTTTATCTATTTTTTATTTGAGAAGTAGAGTTACAGACAGTGAGAGGGAGAGATAGAGAGAAAGGTCTTCCATCCACTTGTTCACTCCCTAATGACCAAAATGGCTACAGTTGCCAATCTGAAGCCAGGAGCCAGGAGCTTCCTCCAGGTCTCCCACACAGGTGCAGGGGCCCAAGCACTTGGGCCAATCTTTACTGCTTTTCCCAGGCCATAGCAGAGAGCTGGATTGGGAGAGGAGCAGCTGGGACTAGAACTGGTGCCCATATGGGTTGCTGGTGCCATAGGCCCAGAATGAACCTACTGTGCCACAGGGCCAGCCCCTGTATATAGTCTTTATTGTGTAGAGTCACATTCATTCTATACTTAGTTTTTTTTTTTTTTTTTAATCATGAAAGGGTGTTGAATTTCTTTAAATGTTTTTGTCCTTCCTTCTATTAATGTGATATATCAGTTTATTGCTTTGCAACATGTTGAGCTATCCTTACACCTCTGGGATGAGACCCAGTTGATCATGATGCCTGATCTTTTTAATGCACTGTTAAGGGGCCAGCGCTGTGGCAAAGTGTGTAAAGCCACTGCCTGCAGTGCTGGCATCCCATATGGGTGCTGGTGCAAGTTCTGGCTGCACCACTTCCAATCCACCTCTCTGTTACGGCCTGGGAAGGCAGTAGAAGACAGCCCAAGTCCTTGGGCCCCTGCACCCACATGGGAGATCTAGAAGAAGCTCCTAGCTCCTGGCTTTGGATCGGCGCAGCTCCGGCCATTGCGGCCAACTGGGGAGTGAACCAGCAGATTGAAGACCTCTCTCTCTCTCTTTATTTTTTTATTATTTTTTTATTTTTATTTTTTGACAGGCAGAGTGGACAGTGAGAGAGAGAGACAGAGAGAAAGTCTTCCTTTGCCGTTGGTTCACCCTCCAATGGCCGCCGCAGCCGGCGCACCGCGCTGATCCGATGGCAGGAGCCAGGTGCTTCTCCTGGTCTCCCATGGGGTGCAGGACCCAAGCACTTGGGCCATCCTCCACTGCACTCCCTGGCCACAGCAGAGAGCTGGCCTGGAAGAGGGGCAACCGGGACAGAATCCGGCGCCCCGATCGGGACTAGAACCCGGTGTGCCGGCGCCGCAAGGCGGAGGATTAGCCTAGTGAGCCGCGGCGCCGGTCTCTCTCTCTCTCTCTCTCTCTCTCTCTCTCTCTCTCTCTCTCTGCTTCTCCTTCTCTCTGTGTAACTCTGACTTTCAAATAAATAAATAAATAAATATTTTAAAAATGTGCTATTATGTTTGTTGGTGTTTTGCTGAGGATCCTTGCACCCATGTTCATTAAGGGTGTTAGCCTATAATTTTCTTTGTTGCATCCATTTCTGGGTTTGGGATCAGGTTAATGGTGGCCTCATAAAATGAGTTTGAAAGCATTCCTCCCTCCTCAACTTTTGTGAAGGATAAGTTGATTCTTATGTAAAGATTTGATAGGGGGTTGGCATTGTGGCGCAGCAAGTTAAGCTTGGCTGTGAAGCTGGAATCCTATATGGACACTGGTTTGAATCTTAGCTGCTCTACTTCTGATCCAGCTCCTTGCTAATGAGCCTGGGAAAGCAGAGGAAGATGGCCCAAGTGCTTGGGTCCCTGCAACCCACAGAGGAGACCCAGATGGAGTTCCTGGCTCCTAGCTTCAACCTGGCATAGCCCCAGCCACTGTGGCCATTTGGGAAGTGAATCAGCAGATAGATAGAAGACTAATTCATTCTCTCTCCCTCTCTCTCTCTCCCTCTCTCTCTCCCTCCTCCTCCTTTTTAGCCGCCTCCTCCTTTTCCTCCCCCTCTCACTCTGAACTCTGCTTTTCAAATAAATAAAATAAATCTTTAAGAAAATATTTGATAGAATTAGGTAGTGAAAGCTTCAGGTCTTGGGCTTTTATTTGGTGGAAAACTTTTTTTTAAAGATTTTATTTATTGGCCAGCGCCGCGGCTCACTAGGCTAATCCTCCGCCTGTGGTGCCAGCACCCTGGGTTGGGGCACTGGTTCTGTCCCAGTCCAGCTCTCTGCTGTGGCCCGGGAGGGCAGTGGAGGATGGCCCAAGTGCTTGGGCCCTGCACCTGCATGGGAGACCAGGAGGAAGCACCTGGCTCCTGGCTTCGGATTGGCGCAGTGCACCGGCAGTGGCAGCCATTTGGGGGGTGAACCAATGGAAGGAAGACCTTTTTCTCTCTCTGTCTCTCACTGTCTAACTCTGCCTGTCAAAAAAAAAAAGATTTTATTTATTTATTTGAGAGGTAGAGTTATAGACAGTAAGAGGCAGAGACATAGAGAAAGTCTTCCATCTGTTGGTTCACTCCCCAAATGGCCGCAATGGCTGGCGCTGTGCTGATCTGAAGCCAGGAGCCAGGTGCTTCTTACGGGTCTCCCATGTGGGTGCAGGGGCCCAAAGACTTGGGCCATCTTCCACTGCTTTCCCAGGCCACAGCAGAGAGCTGGATTGGAAGAGGAGCAGCCGGGACTAGAAGCGACGCCCATATGGGTTGCTGGGGCTTCAGGCAGAGGATTAACCTACTGCACCAAGGCGCCAGCCCTGGTGGAAAACTTTTTATTTCTGATTCAATCTCTGCATCACCAATATGTTCAGATTTTCCATTTCTTCATAGTTCAATCTAGGTAACTTGTATATGTCAAGGAATTCATACATTTCCACTAATTTATTCAGTTTTTTGTATAAAATTATTCATAATAGTGTCTTCTGAGTCATTGAATTGCTGGGGTATCCATTGCAATGTTTCATTTTTTATTTCTGATTTTATAAAAATTTTCACTCTTGCTTTCTTAATCTGTGTATTTTTTATATTAAAAAAATTACTTATTTTGTGGATTTTTTTGTTCTAGTCTCTATTCCATTTATTTGTTCTGTGATTTTCTTGCTTTCTTTTTTATATTAATTTTGGGTTTAGTTCTTGTTTTTTCTAATTCCTTAAATGCAACATTAGATTGTAATTTTAGATCTTTATTCTTTTTTTTTTTTTTTTTTTGACAGGCAGAGTGGACAGTGAGAGAGAGAGACAGAGAGAAAGGTCTTCCTTTGCCGTTCGTTCACCCTCCAATGGCCTCTGCTGCCAGCGTGCTGCAGGCGGCACACCGCGCTGATCCGATGGCAGGAGCCAGCAGCCAGGTGCTTATCCTGGTCTCCCATGGGGTGCAGGGCCCAAGCACCTGGGCCATCCTCCACTGCACTCCCTGGCCACAGCAGAGAGCTGGCCTGGAAGAGGGGCAACCGGGACAGAATCCGGCGCCCCGATCGGGACTAGAACCCGGTGTGCCGGTGCCGCAAGGCGGAGGATTAGCCTAGTGAGCCGCGGCGCCGGCGATCTTTATTCTTTTTAATTTTGGGTGTTTACTGCTGTAAACTTCCTTCTTAGAATTGCTTTGGTTACATCCCATACATTTTGGGATGCTGAATTTCTATTTTTCTCCCAATATACCGTTAAATTTACTTTATGACTACTTCATTTATCCATTGGTTATTTAGGAGTGTGTTGTTTAATGTCCATGTATTTGTGAATTTTCTGAAGTTTGTCCTGTTATTGATTTCTGATTGTATTTCATTGTGATCAGAAAAAATACTTTATGTAAGTTCAATCTTCTTAAATTTGTTAAGAACTTCTTTTGTGGCCCAACACATAATCTATTTTAGAGGCTATTCAATGTGCACCGGAGAAAAATGTTGTCTTTCAACAGGATATTTTGTATACGAGTTGGTGTTATGTCTGTTTGGTCTAGAATGTAGTTTAAGGCCAATATTTCCTTATTGACTTTCTATCTGGATTTTACTGAAAAGAAGTAATAAAATCACCTGCTTTTAATGTGGTAAGCCTCACCCTCCCTTCAGATCTAATCACATTTACTTTACATACTTAGACACTCTGATGCTGGGTGCTTATTATATCATCTTTGTCAATATAATAACCTTCTTTGTTTCATCTTACAGTTGTTGACTTAGTGTCTATTTTATCTGATTTGACTATGGCTACTCCTGCTCATTTTTGCATGGAATATTTTTCCCATCCTTTCACTTTTGATCTGTGTGTCCTTGTAGTGAGTCTCTTGTGGGAAGCAATTAGTTTTTTTAAAAAACCCGGTTAAGCCACTCAATATCTTTCAATTGGAGAATTTAATCTGTTTATGTTTGAGGCAATCATTGATAGTTAAGGATTTACTACTGCCATTTTGTTAATTATTTTCTATTTATTTCGTAGATTTTTATTTTTCTTCTTCCTTTGTGTATAAGTGGTTTTCTCTGTTGGCATAGAGATAATGAGCTTTTGATTTTCATCTACTATTGATTTTGGCTTTGTGGTTACCATAAGGCTTACAAAACATCTTAGAGTGATGGTGGGTTATTTTAAGCTGATATAAACTTAACTTTGCAAGAAAAATCCTCTACATTTTTACTTTCTTCCCTCACATTTTGAATTTTGGATTGCACCATTTACATCTTTTTATATTGCATATTTCTTATCAAATTGTTGTAGTTATTATTTTTAAGTGGTTTTGTCTTTTAACCTTTATACAAAAGATAAAAGTGATTTTTGCATTACCATTACAGTATTAGAATATCTTACATTTGACTGTGCACTTACTTTTATGGTGAATTTTATGCTTTAAGTAATTTTTGTGTGACTTATTGGCATCCTTGCTTTTGGCTTTAAGTGCTCCCTTTGATATTGTTTGTAGTACAGGTTTCATAATGAAGTTCTCTCTCAGCTTTTGTTTTTCTGGGATGGTCATTCCTGTATTTATTTCTGAAGGTAGACTTGTTGGCCAGAACATTCTTGGTTGGTTGGGAGTTTTTCCCCTCAGCAGCTGGACTGTAACATCTGAATATCTCTTTGCCTATAAAGTTTCTGTTGAAAGGCTTTGCTAGGTGTATGTAAACTCATTTATATGTTATCTTCTCCCTCCCCCTTTAAGCTGCTTTTAGAATTCTCTCTTTGTCTTTAACTTTTGATGGTTTTATTACAGGTCTTGGAGTGGTCTTATTTGGATTGAGTCTGAATTGAGACTTGGCTTTCATATACCTAGATATTTATGTCTTTCTTCAGATTTGGTAAGCTTTCTTCTATTATTTTTAAAAATAAAATTTCTACCCCTTTATTATTTTCTTTTGTCCTTTTAAGTTCACTGACTTTAACATTGCTTTTTTGATGCTGTTCCATAAGTCCTATAAGCTTTCTTCTTTATTTGCCATTCGTTCTTTCTTATCTGACTACATTTTCCCAGAAATCCTATCTTTGAGTTGACAGGTTCTTTCTTATACTTGTGGTCCACTGTTGATGATCTCTATTACGTTTTTTGTTTTGTTCGCTGTATTTTTCAGCTCTTGGAGTTCTCCTTGATTTAAAAAACATTTTCTCAATTTCTGTTAAGTTTCTCATTCTGGTCACTTACTGTGTTTTTTTTTTTTTTCACCCCTTTTGATTGTTTCGCTTTTGAAGTTGGATGAACTTCATTAAAACAGTTACTTCATATTCTTTGTCAAGGAATTCATACATCTTCAGTTCTTCAGCATCAGTCATTGGGACTTTATTTTGTCTGCTTGGTGATGTTCTGTTTCTTTGTTCTTGTTCAACACTTGTGATAATGTACGTACATCTGCACATGTGATGAGTGGGTACTTAATCATAATCTTTGCATGTGGGTTTCGTCTGGAAATGCCCTTCACCAGTGACTGTTCAGAGATTCTGGACAGACCATCAGGCATGGCCTCTGTGCCTGAGACTGCACGAGGAGGCTTCCTAAGCCTGCGATCACTGCAGGCAGTACCCTGTGATGCTGAGGGCAGTGCAGCCCTGATGTGTGGCCAACGCCTGCACCACTGAGGCCCTCCTGGTACTGAGAACCGGAGTCCCAACCGGTTGCAGTCAGCTGGTGGTGATGTGGACTGCAAACTGCATCAACTTTGCAGGAGCAGGAGCCGTAGGTTCCTATCTAACACTGAGGAAGCCCGGGTACTTAGTCTGTAGGTACTGGCACTGAACCAGGCACCACAAGGGTCTGTCCAACAATGGTTTTCACTCTGGCAGGCCTAGTGCTAATGACAGTGGACAGTGAGCTCTGCCTAGTATCCAGGTTCTTGACTTCACTTCAAGAAAGAGTTCATGAGTGAGTTGGAGGATGGTGAATAGAAATCAACAAGCATTTTATTGCAATAGCACACTCTGCAGTCAGAGTGCAGGTGTGCTCAGGGAATGGCAGTAGTGTGTCATTGGCATGTTAATGTATTACAGTGAACGTATAAAGGAAATAAAGGTCAATCTAAGTCAGGTTTGGCTTCATAAACTGATATGAACTGATCTATGAAGGGGTTGTGTGTATCTTCAAAGCAAAAAGAAACAAACCCATATCCTGTGGGCCCTGAGATAATAGGAACTGCCCCACATAGCTCCACTGCTCCCTCTGCCTTCCTGTTTCAATAGGAACCAAGGCAGAGCCCTACATTTATTTCTCTCTCTTTCCCTCAGTAAATGGCAATGGTCTTCACACTGTGCTAGCTTGGCTTGGGGGAAGGGTGACAGGTCTCATGTAACATTATCCTTCCTACTTTTTTAAAAAATAGTTTTACTTATTTATTTGAGAAGGAGAGGGAGAAGGTGGAGGAGAGAGAGAGAGAGAGAGAGAGAGAGAGATAAAGAGAAAGAGAGAGAGAGAGAGAGAGAGAGAGGAGAGAGAGAGAGAGAGACTATCATTCGCTGGCTCACTCCCAAATGCCCACAATGACCAGGGATTGTCTGATGCCAAAGTCAGGAGCCAGGAACTCCATTCAGGTTCCCTGTTAGGAACCCACTCCCTGAAGCACCCAGGGTGAGCACCATTGCTACCTCCTGGGATCCATACCCTCAGGAAGCTGGGTCCAGGAGCCAGAAGTAGGCACTGAATGTAGGCACTCTGAGCAGGCACACGTGTACCTCAACTGGTGTCCCAACTGCCAGGCCGCACACCCAGCCTTGTGTCTTTCCTAATTATTGTGCTAAAACCAGGTACTATGATCTCTCACTTGGTTTTCTTAGTGCTTACAAAGCTATTTATGTGTGTGGATGGTCACGTTTCTGCAGAAATCACCAGAGTCCCATTCTGCCACGTTCTCCACCCTTGTCCTCTGTTTGTAGGATCTTATCATGAACTAGGCACTTCATATGTATAGCTGTTTTTAATCCTCCAATTTCCAACATAGATCCTATCATGATGTTTACAGAGGAGGGAACTGGGTCAAAGGATTTCAGGTAGTGGACCTAGAATCTCATCCATCTAGTGAGTGGCAGAAAGGGAGTTGGAACCAATGCAGAACACTGCAGTCTACGGCCCTTCCTCCTGGAGATTGCCTTGCTGAGCGCTTTTCTAGTAAAATCTCAGCAGCTCTAGGATTCTTCAGGTCAATGCTAGGCTGTAAATGACTCACCAGGCCGAGTTCTAGATTTTCTTCTGGTCAGAAGGCCTGTTTGGGTGTTCGTTCCTCTGCCTATATGAATTCTCTGTCCTGAGCTGCTGGATTGGGCTTGACTCTGTCTTTCTGGAACCTGATGCAAATCATCAGCTTGATCTAACACAGCTCTCAACAGCCTTCGTGGTCATTCTGGGTCTGGTAGGACCCAAACTCTGTTGCTCAGGCTTGTACACACAAATGCACCCAAGCGTTGCTGCCATGAAGGATTTGAGGTTTTGGTTTTTCAATAAGGCGCTCACTTCTTTGACATGAAATTAAACTAAATGGACTTTTTTTTAAAGGAAGGGAATTGGGATTTCTAAAGATTTAAAGTTATCACTGAAGTATGAGGAAAGTAGAAAGAAAACAAAAATAAATATGATACTGGCAAAGAGTCCTGGTGCTGGGCTGTGGGAGAGATGCTGATGCAGTTGAAGATTTTGTTAGAATAGAATTAAACAAGTTGTTTGGAGATGACTCAGGCTACTTTTGTTTGAAAAGCAATGCCAGTGAACCCATGTGGCCTCAGTGTGCCAGTATGATGGTGCTTTAAGAAATCAATAACATCTTATTTCCATTGTATTTTGCAACCTAGATGATTGATTCTCTCAGCATCAAAGATGAAATATCTGTTTCCATGAGAAATGAGAGAGAGCATCACAGAAACTCGCCCTGGCAGTCAATAGCACAGCCGCTGAATCTTAAGCTCTTCTCTTTGGAAGGTGAACCAAATCACACGCGTCCCTGGGGCCCGAGGAAGCCGAGGGAGCTTTTGACTCTGACCACTGCTGATGTCATCCAGGTTTCTGCTTGTCTTGATTAGACTGAGAATAGCCAAACACTGCTCATGGAGACAGATATTGATTTGGGTCAGGAAGTTCTGTCATCGACAGTAATTACAATTGCTTGTTTTAATTTATTAGATCAGGAAATCTAATAAATTTTCCATGAGTCCTCAACTCGTTTTTTTTTTTTGTCAGTTTATAGAATAATCTCACCAAGTGATTCCTGAGAAAATGGATCATAAAACAGGACTTAGATATGAAATGCAGTTTGTTGCTTTCCTCTTCACTGATCTTGTGGGTAGGAAACTACCTTCTTGGCTACATAGCCTTGGGCAAGCAACTTAGCCAAATGACGTAAGTGAGCACCTTTTCTACGTCTGTAGAATGAGAAAGATAGTTGTACCCAGTTCTTAGGGTTTTGTAAGAGTTAACCACGTTTGTTCACTGGATAGTTGGAACATAAAAGCACATAGTAGGCACTAAATAAATGCCAGCTATCATTGTAATTATGTCATTAATAAAAACACGAAAAGCCATCTGAGACATTTGCTGTACAGCATAGAAATGGGTTATTTTTAAGATCTGCACTGTGGTGGTGCAGAAATGAACAGAGGGTTTAGGGAATAACCGAAGATAGCAGGCTGAATTCCATATGCAGTGAAGACAAAAATAAACAAGCTTCTCTAAGTAGAAAGCACTGCATGTGTTTTGTAGAAAGCTACAATTACAGAGAAAGAAAAAACATCCAAATTCTACAACCCAGTGGTTATACTGTTAACATCCTGATATATTTCTTTCAGACTTTTTTTGTTGCTTCTATCAATGTGTGAATTTTTAACATATTTGGGATTATGTGATATATAATATGATTTTACATCTTAAAAAGAGATTTATTTATTTGAGTTACTGAGAGAGGAGGACACACACACACACACACACACACACAGATTGAGAGAGGGAGAGCGAGCAATCTCCCATCTGTTGGTTCACTTCCCAATTGACCACATAGCCAGAGACGGGCCAGGCCAAAGCCAGGGGCCAGGAGCTTCATTCGGGTCTCCCACTTGGGTGGCAGGAACTTCACTCAGGTCTCCTACTTGGGTTATCTTCCACTGCTTTTCCCAGGTCATTAGCAAGGAGCTAGAATGGAAGTGGAGCAGACAGGACATGAACAGGACATGGGATGCCAGCATCACTGGTGGCAGCTTTACCCACTATGCCACAATGCTAACTCCTGATTTTACATTTTATATTTATTATCTTTATTATGTTTCATATTTATAATTTATCAAAATAGCATAGCATGATGCACGATAATTTATAAAGCATAATAATGTAACAGAAACTTGTGAAGCTAGTCTAGCATTATGCCTCTCCTTTACCCCTGAGGTAAACACTGTCTCAACTTTGGTTGTTCATTGCTTTGCATTTTAGAGTAAAAATGGTTTCATTATAGCAACTCTAGTGAATGAAGAATAATTTAATTTTAATTTAAACATTGAAACTCAAGATCTTAATTCTCAAAATTTTAATTGTGTTTGAAACAATTTCAATATGTGAATTACTTTTTCAACCCTAAATTTTATGAACTCTAAAAAATTTCCAGTGACCATTTTGCCTCTGAATTGAAATGTGATCTGTGTGCAAAATCCATCTGGATTGTTTGAAGACTTACAAAAAATAAGCTATTTCACTAGTAATTTTTTTATAATAGCTATATTGGATAAAATACAATATATTATTAAAATTAAATTCCATTTGATTCATTTACATTTTTTAATGTGACTGCTAGAAAAGTAACTACTGGGGCCGGTGCTGTGGCACAGTGGGTTAAAGCCCTGGTCTGAAGCACCGGCATCCCATATGGGTGCTGGTTCGAGACCCGGCTACTCCACTTCTGATCCGGCTCTCTGCTGTGGCCTGGGAAGGCAGTAGAAGATGGCCCAAGTCCTTGGACCCCTGCACCCATGTGGGAGACCTGGAAGAAGCTCCTGGCTCCTGGCTTCTGATGGGCACAGCTCTGGCTGTTGCAGTCAGTTGGGGAGTAAACCAGCGGATAGAAGACCTCTCTCTCTCTCTGCCTCTCCTCTCTCTGTGTAACTCTGCCATTCAAATAAACAAATAAATCTTTAAAAAGAAAAAAAAAAGTAACTACCGACTTACAAGATAATGCCAAAATATTTTCCAAAATTGTTGCACCAAATTACCCTTCCACCCTCGCCATATAAGAACCTTAAATTTCTGCCCTAATGCTTGGAATTTTAGACATCCTGACTTTGCTAACTAATAGGTGTGGATACTATCTTGTATTTTAACTTCTATTTCCCTAGTTATCAATTCACGTAAGCATGTTTTTCATGTATCCAGTTGCTATTTTGTTTTCTCTTTTGTGAAATGCCTTTTTGTATTGTCCATTTTCCTATGGGATTTTTGTCTTTTTTATGATTTGAAACTTTAAAATATGCACTGGATACTCACCCTTGGCTAATAACATGCATTGACAATATATTCTTTTAGCTTGTGGTCTGTATTTTCACTTTCTGTATGTGTCTTTTGATGAAAAAAGAGCTCAAATTTTTTTTAAATATGGGGGGGGGGAGAGAGAAAGAGAAAGAGAGAGAGAGAGAGGGAGGGAGGGAGGGAGAACATATACTAATTTAGTCCCCAGATGCCCAGAACAGCCAGGATTTGACTGGGAGCTGAGAAATCCATTCTGGTCTTCCACATGGTTGGCAGGGACTCAACCACCTGAGCCATTATCTGCTACTTCCCAGGGTATGGATTAGCAGGAGCTGAAATTAGGTGCAGAGCCAGGAAACCAGCCATCCTGGGCATGTTAACCTACATCTTAGTTTCTGAGTCAAATGCCCACACCTTTTTTTTTTTTTTTTTTTTTTTTTTTAGGAATTAGGAGAACTACTGAACATTTCCTGATCACAAGAGATTTCTTTCTCTCTCTTTCTTTCTTTCTTTCTTTCTTTCTCTCTCTCTTTTCTTTCTCTCTCTCTCTCTCTCTTTCTTTCTCTCTCTCTCTCTCTCTCCCTCCCTCCCTTCCTTAAAAAGATTTATTTATTTATTTGAAAGGCAGAGTTACAGAGAGGCAGAGGCAGAGAGAGAGAGAGAGAGAGATCTTCTATTCAATGGTTCACTCTCCAAATGGCTGCAAAGGCCAAGGCTGGGCCAGGCAGAAGCCAGGAGCCAGGAGATTCTTCTGGGTCTCCCACATGGGTGTAGGGTCCCAAACACTTGGACCATCCTTTGCTGCTTTCTCAGGTACAGGAGTCAGAAGCTTCTTCCAGGTTTTCCATGTGGATATAGGGGCCCAAACATTTGGGTAATCTTCTACTGCTTTCCCAGGCCATTATCAGGGAACTGGATCGGAAGTGGAGCAGCTGGGACTCAAACCGGCGCCCATATGGAATGCTGGCACTGCAGGCAGAGGCTTTACCTGCTCTGCCATAGTGCGGGCCCCCTCCTTTGGAATTCTGAGTGACTGGCTGACTACTGGGGCCATCACTGTTGCTGCTGCGATGCTGGAGGGCTGGGGTGAGAGAGAAAGCAGACAGGGGAGAAAGAACGCGGGTTTTCCCTCATTCTCTCTGAGCTGCTCTTGGAGCCATTTCTCTCCTCACTCAGTTTTGTGCTGCTTTTGAGTCCAGGCCAAGTTCTTAAACTGTTGGCCTTCTTTCTTGCTGTTCTTGTTGTCTGTCACTGACTGTCCGGGCTCCCGAGTGTGAGAGGTGAAGCTATTTGGCTCGTTTCCAAAGTAAGGTGTTCAGCTGTGAGTAGACAACCAGCCAGTGTAACAGCTTGCAGGGGTGTGGACAAGTAGCCAGCTGGCATAAGAGCTGGGTTACATGCCCCTGGAACGTTCTCAGGTAAACAAGGTGTCAGGAGAGGCTAAAGCAGTTGAAGCAAATGCTAGGAAGACTGTAACCCCATAGTACTCAGCCGGTGAGAAGCAGGGGGAGGGGCTTGCCTGCTAGAGAATAGTTTGTTGTAAACCTTGTCCTTGCCGAGTTATGTTGTGTTCCCTGGATTTGTTTATCATCAGTTTTGGAAAACGCCTCGTCCTCTCTTCAAATGCTGTTTATCTCCTCCATTTTCTCTATCCCCTGTTTCTCAGACTCATAGGAGAGACGTGTTAGCCTGTCAATCATGTTTTACATTTTTGTCTTGTGTTTTCTGGTTCTTTGGCACCTTGGGGCCTTGCTGATCTTGGGGAGCCCATCCCTTCCAGAACTAGCTGATTCCTAGAAGTAGTAGACACCCCCGAGAGGCTCCTTCATGTGCACACTGACCAATCCAGCACCCTTGCAGCCTACAGCCCCTCTGCTGGACCCCCATATCTTCCCTCCCTTTCGCTGGGCCCAGCCCAGGGACCGGGCGACTGGAGAGGGAGCACACCACAGTCACTCAGTGTCGCCAGTCCTCAGTCCTCCCTCCCTGCTTTGCTTGGTCCTTCCCACAGGAACCACAACCAATGCTCCTGTCCATGTCTCACCTTTGTCCCGCTGCCTGCTGACCCGCCCTGTGTGGTCAAGACATACTGCGCCTCTTATTTCTATGGACCTGTGAGTACCGAAACTTCTCCCTTCCTGACTGTTATTTCTGTGTCTGGGTACAGTGAGACTGTCTCAGTCTATCTAGAATATCTTTTTCCCTCCTCTCTCAAATGTTCCATGTTCACGGAAATGCATGCAACAGTCTAGGTATTTTCTCCATCTTTATTTTCTAGTTGAACAATTCCCTTTTTAATCTTACGTGATTGATCTGGCTCTTTTTCCAATATGACTGTTATTTCTGATAATGCTGTAGCTCCCCCTTATCCATGGTTTCATTTTCCCCAGTTTCAGTTATCCGTGATCAATTATGATCTGAAAACATTAAATGGAAAGTTCTCGAGAGAGACGATGTGTAAGTTTAAGCAGCACCCCTGTGTGAGCAGCCCGAGGGAACCTTGCACTGGCTCACTGTCCCGCTCAGGATGGGACTCATCCTTGTCCAGCCTTTCCAAGCTGTGTACACTACCTGCCTGAGCGACTCGCTTGGCATCCTGGTTAACAGCCCTACTGTTATGTATTGCAAAGCTTGTTTTCAGGTAACCCTGATTTTACCTAATTATGGCCCCGAAGCCCAAGAGTAGTGATGCTGGCGATTAGGATGTGCCAAGGAGAAGCCAAGCGCTCCCTTTAAGAGAGAAGGTGGGCTGGCACCGCGGCTCACTAGGCTAATCCTCCACCTTGCGGCGCCGGCACACCGGGTTCTAGTCCCGGTCGGGGCGCCGGATTCTGTCCCGGTTGCCCCTCTTCCAGGCCAGCTCTCTGCTGTGGCCAGGGAGTGCAGTGGAGGATGGCCCAGGTGCTTGGGCCCTGCACCCCATGGGAGACCAGGATAAGCACCTGGCTGCTGGCTCCTGCCATCGGATCAGCGCGGTGTGCCGCCTGCAGCACGCTGGCAGCAGAGGCCATTGGAGGGTGAACGAACGGCAAAGGAAGACCTTTCTCTCTGTCTCTCTCTCTCACTGTCCACTCTGCCTGTCAAAAAAAAAAAAAAAAAAAAAAAAAAAAAAAGAGAGAGAGAGAGAGAGAAGGTGGACATGCTGCACATATACAGGGTTCACTGCCACGGTGACTCCAGGTGGCTGCTGGGGGTCTTAGAGTGCGCACCATCCACATGGGGACTGCTCTATCCAGCTCCATTGTTTATATTTTTAAATATTTTCTCTAAAATGATTCCATATTCCGAAGATTATGGACTCATCCTTGTCCAGCCTTTCCAAGCTGTGTACACTACCTGCCTGAGCGACTCGCTTGGCATCCTGGTTAACAGCCCTACTGTTATGTATTGCAAAGCTTGTTTTCAGGTAACCCTGATTTTACCTAATTATGGCCCCGAAGCCCAAGAGTAGTGATGCTGGCGATTAGGATGTGCCAAGGAGAAGCCAAGCGCTCCCTTTAAGAGAGAAGGTGGGCTGGCACCGCGGCTCACTAGGCTAATCCTCCACCTTGCGGCGCCGGCACACCGGGTTCTAGTCCCGGTCGGGGCGCCGGATTCTGTCCCGGTTGCCCCTCTTCCAGGCCAGCTCTCTGCTGTGGCCAGGGAGTGCAGTGGAGGATGGCCCAGGTGCTTGGGCCCTGCACCCCATGGGAGACCAGGATAAGCACCTGGCTGCTGGCTCCTGCCATCGGATCAGCGCGGTGTGCCGCCTGCAGCACGCTGGCAGCAGAGGCCATTGGAGGGTGAACGAACGGCAAAGGAAGACCTTTCTCTCTGTCTCTCTCTCTCACTGTCCACTCTGCCTGTCAAAAAAAAAAAAAAAAAAAAAAAAGAGAGAGAGAGAGAGAGAAGGTGGACATGCTGCACATATACAGGGTTCACTGCCACGGTGACTCCAGGTGGCTGCTGGGGGTCTTAGAGTGCGCACCATCCACATGGGGACTGCTCTATCCAGCTCCATTGTTTATATTTTTAAATATTTTCTCTAAAATGATTCCATATTCCGAAGATTATGGACTCATCCTTGTCCAGCCTTTCCAAGCTGTGTACACTACCTGCCTGAGCGACTCGCTTGCCATCCTGGTTAACAGCCCTACTGTCATGTATTGCAAAGCTTGTTTTCAGGTAACCCTGATTTTACCTAATTATGGCCCCGAAGCCCAAGAGTAGTGATGCTGGCGATTAGGATGTACCAAGG
Source organism: Oryctolagus cuniculus (assembly GCF_964237555.1). Taxonomy (NCBI): domain Eukaryota; kingdom Metazoa; phylum Chordata; class Mammalia; order Lagomorpha; family Leporidae; genus Oryctolagus; species Oryctolagus cuniculus. Next base: position 39,223,937 of record NC_091445.1, on the reverse strand, counting down.
AGAAGCCAAGCGCTCCCTTTAAGAGAGAAGGTGGGCCGGCGCCGTGGCTCACTAGGCTAATCCTCCACCTTGCGGCGCCGGCACACCGGGTTCTAGTCCCGGTCGGGGCGCCGGATTCTGTCCCGGTTGCCCCTCTTCCAGGCCAGCTCTCTGCTATGGCCAGGGAGTGCAGTGGAGGATAGCCCAGGTGCTTGGGCCCTGCACCCCATGGGAGACCAGGAGAAGCACCTGGCTCCTGCCATCGGATCAGCGCGGTGTGCCGCCTTGCAGCATGCTGGCAGCAGAGGCCATTGGAGGGTGAACGAATGGCAAAGGAAGACCTTTCTCTCTGTCTCTCTCTCTCACTGTCCACTCTGCCTGTCAAAAAAAAAAAAAAAAAAAAAGAGAGAGAGAAGGTGGACATGCTGCACATATACAGGGTTCACTGCCACGGTGACTCCAGGTGGCTGCTGGGGGTCTTAGAGTGCACACCATCCACATGGGGACTGCTCTATCCAGCTCCATTGTTTATATTTTTAAATATTTTCTCTAAAACGATTCCATATTCCGAAGATTCATTTTTTTTTTCATTTGAAAGGCAAATAAAAAGGCAAAGTGACAGAGAGAGGGAAGAGGGGTGGGAGAGAAGAATCTTCCATCCTCTGGCTCAGTCTCCAAATGGCAATAGCCAGGACTGGGCCAGGCTGAAACCGGGAGCCCAGATCTCCATCCTGGTCTCCCACATGGGTAGAGGGGCCCAAGCACTTGGGCCATCTTCTACTGCTTTCCCAGGCTCATCAGCAGGGAGCTGGATCAGAAGCGGAGCAACTGGCACTCGAATCAGCACTTCAGTATGGGATTCCAGCATGCAAAGCAGCAGTGTGGCCCACTGTGCCACAACACCAGGCCCAGCCATTCCATATTCTAAATCTGACGGATCCAATAGTTGCAGTCTTTAGGAAAGGTCTGAATCTATTGCTCTTTTTTCTTGCTGGCCTTTACACATGATAGCTTCATTTCCCAAGGGCTTCATTCATTGTGAGCAGTAACGCTTGACCTTAAATTTAGGAATGGAATTCGCAGGGAGCCACGGATGATAGGGACAACTTTAACCTCCTTGTTTAGTGAAGCATCAACCTCACCTAAAGAGATGTGTGGCCTTTGCCTTCTGCTACTGGAGGCTGAGCTCTGGGCCTTGGGACGCTAGAGTGTCTCTGTTTGAGGGGCTTGGCCACCAGATAGTCTACAAAGCCATCCACCGTGGGGCTTTGGACCACCTGAGGCCACCTTTGCATCTCAGAGGGTTTGCATATGAAAAGTATAGGCCTGACCACTAGGGGGCACTACAGGTGAAGCAGGCAATGCATGATTGAGGTCCCTCCCCCATTCCAGACACCAAAGTCTCCGCTGAGTGCTCCTGGCTGGCAAACTCCATATGCAGTGCCACACACACTGATGGCAGGAAAGTAGGGTGCCCATGAGTTTAAGGGGTAGAGTGCAGAAACTCCGCACTTGGTCCTTTCCTGGCCTATGCTCCGTGGGCTTTCGCTGTTTTTTTTTTTTTGTTTTTGTTTTTGTTTTTTGTTTTTTGTTTTTTTTTTTTTTTTGACAGGCAGAGTGGATAGTGAGAGAGAGAGACAGAAAGAAAGGTCCTCCTTTTGCTGGTGGTTCACCCCCCAATGGCCGCTGTGGCTGGCGCACTGCGCTGATCCGAAGGCAGGAGCCAGGTACTTATCCTGGTCTCCCATGGGGTGCAGGGCCCAAGCACTTGGGCCATCCTCCACTGCACTCCCTGGCCACAGCAGAGAGCTGGCCTGGAAGAGGGGCAACTGGGAAAGAATCTGGTGCCCCGACCGGGACTAGAACCCGGTGTGCTGGCGCCGCTAGGTAGAGGATTAGCCTATTGAGTCGTGGTGCCGGCCTTTTGCTGGCTTTAATTTGTGTCCTTCCCCTGTGATAAACTGAAACTGTGAGTTCAGCAGCTGTCAGGGAGTTCTGTGAATCCTACTGACCAACTGAAATAAATGGTGGGTCTGGAATGTCTAGAGCTTGCAGCTGGTGTCAGAGTGAGGGTGGTCTTGTGTGCGAATGGTGTACCCCGTCACCACCCCGTCACCACCCAGGTGGCCTGCATGTCCCCTTTGGCATAGCCCTTCAAACTTCCTCAAGGATCTGAACTCCATGAGGGTGTCTCAGCTTCCCCGCCTCGGTGCTGGCTGGAGCTTAGGGTCCCTCTGGCCATGCAGCTACGGGCAATAGGCCTTAGGCCTCTCTGTCCTGCCTGAGTGCTCATTGCTAACCGCCCTGAGTCTGCCCGCAGAGTGCATTATTTATGTTGTGTGTTTGGGTCCTTGGAGATTGTCTGTATTTCTTTTCCTCTCAACATCAAAAATTGCTCACTTTCAATCTAGGTTCCAGTTGCTAAACGGGGACAAGTAGACTCCTATTTTTATATTTACTTCTGGGTTCCATATCGCCACTTAAAATGTCATCTACTTAATTGCCTTAGGCAACCTGAGTTATGCCAGTGACCAATCACAGTAACTCCGGTGGCGATGATTTTTTGCCTGCATTACTTCAATAGTCAAGTCACAGACATTAGCGTCTCCAGCTAAGTCTTCACATTGATGATACAGCAGCTCTCCAAAGTGTATGGCAGTGTGAGCTTGTCGTCTTTCTTGATGCAGTTGCCAAGACTGGAGCACAGACAGCCATCTTGGGTCGTGAGGCAATGACTCCATGGGGGGAAGTGTTGGAGTAGTAAGGTGAGGTCCAGTTCAGCGAAGACTCTGGGGGCTGACTTATTACTTAAGAAATTCCCACGTTAGCATTTTGACCTAAGGAAGTAATGTAACTCTTTCTTTTCCCCAGGAGTTTGCTGCTTTCGCTGCTTTGCAACACCACCTCGGAGCCCCTACCTCCTGCAGGACAGAGGACCTGCTAATCTAAGGAGGGAAGACAGTCCCAGGCAGTCAGGGTAGGTGGGGCAGAGGCCACCTTCAATTCTACCACCTCTCTCTTGCTTTCCCATTCATTTTATTCTGTAGAATTGGCTGAACGTCACTTTCTTTTCCATGTTGAGTCCAAGGGGTTCAACCCTTGAGTGACCCTGAGAGTTAGTCCACCTCTTTCTTCGCCTCCAGAGGCACGTCTGAGCTTGATTTAGGACACATCCGAGTCGGGAAGTAGTACGTGCTGGTAAGTCTTAGGCAGAGTCTACCTGATCTAGCTCAGCATTTTAAAGAGCTCTTTTCAGACAGCAGGTACTTGAGAACTATTCATGAAATGATTTTTTTTAATTATTCTTATCCTGCTACTGCACCATACATGTACCTTCCCAGAGCCTTGCTGTAGGGGACAGATGTGATTACAGGGCAGGATTTGCCCTTCTTGGGTCCCTGACCATATGATCACAGAGTTGAAAACAGCCCTGTGCTTCCTTTTAATGATGGTGAGGTAGGAGTTCCTCCTGCCGTGATGGCTCCCAGCACTGGATGCTGCCGCTGCCGCTTCTTCTGCAGGAGCAGGGGCAGAGAACCCGTGATGCAGGTTCCATGGTCACCTCCAGGCATGTTCGTGATTCAAGGATGGTCTGATTCCACCAAGGGGGGACTAGCTTGTTAAAGTGACCGAAGCAAGATGACGAAGAGGGGAGAAATGAGATAAAGGTTGCACCTAGGGTTGAACTTTAGGCAGCCAGAAGTCTTTGTTAGTCACTTGCTCCACTCATTTCCGCTGGCCATGAACTTTTCCATAGTTCCCTGAATGACGAACAACCCCCACAGAGAGCCTCGGCAGTCTGAATGGAATGAACTCCACTGTGTTTGGTGAGCTGCCGATGAGGTGATGATGTCTGGCTTTGTCAAGTACCCTAAGTAAATTACTAATCATTGGTAGAAATAGAAGCACAGGCATTATTTCATTATGAGCCATGATAATGCAACCGAGTGGTCCCCAGGCCACCTCCGGGGTCACACAGCTGACAGGTCTGTGGGTGTCTGTTTCTTTGAGCTGACTGTGGTGAGCAGCTGATATCTCCCGGGGAGGCGGAGGAAGCGAGCTAACAAGGACGTGCTGTTCCACACAGGGCAGCTATAAAGTCCCTCATTAGGGACTCCGCAGCCGCCCCCCCCCCCACCCCCGGGCGGCCACCAGCATTCTCATTCACAAAGGAAGAAGGTAAGGCAGACAGGGAACAGAGTCCCAGGGTGACCCTGGGCCCAAATCAGGACAGGGACTCGGTGTTCCCATGGCCTCCTCCTCACCCATTCTGACGCCTGGCAGCTGTCACCTGTGGGCACTGGGCACTGAGTTCTCTGCCATCATTTGAATCACTCTTTCCACTAACGACTCTTTCGCTCAAGCAACTCAGAAAAGTAATTGGCATGTTTTCGGTCCTCTGTTGGACTTGTTGAGGTGTTAAGAGGAGAAGTTTGTATGTATTACCTGCACGCCATCTGGGCCATGTCAACTATATTTCTGTATCATATTGTATTGTTTACCCATCCAAAGACTGTAAGCCAAGAAAGTACAACTAGCAAAGAATGGTGTACCCAGGGCCTGAAGAAGCAGACAGACTCTCATCATCGGGGGTAACCAGCAACATCTGGCTTTTGAGGAAGGAAGTCCAACTTCCTTGGTTAGCAATACAGCTATTTGGGCTGATGGGCTGGCTATTCCCGTCTATTCTGTGGAGGGGCTGGGGTGCAAGCGAGCTGAGCATCTACACGGAATGGTGTCAGTGGAGACATATGCTGCACCTGCTGCAAGCTGCCTCTGCAGTCAGTCCCCGTGGAGAAACTGAGGCAGTTTAGCAGCTTTGCCGGGGCTGGAGGTGAGCCTATCCTTTCTGTATTTCCAGAATACAGAAGCTGCAGAAGCCTTGGTCTGGACTTCATTTCTGTACTGCTTTGGGGGAATGGGGACAAGAGGCTCTGGACTCATCTAAGTTTTCTTGCAGGTGACAGCGGACAGGGCTGGCATCCCCTGTGCAGCCTCTCCCACGTCCCCCAGGGTTGTTCTATTACTCTTCAGCCCTTAGGGGATTGTCCCTGAGCTCCAGTTAACGAAGCAGGACTGCTTCTCCCTTTTGAGGATACCGAAGGAGTCTATAAAACTGAAGGAAGATAGTGGTGTCCTTGGGGCTTTTTTTTTTTTTAAAGTCTTCTTGGGAATCATTTTTTAAAGTGTTGACACTAAGACATTGTTCCCCAGGTGATGTACGACCCCCAGCATTTTCCAGGATCCCCGATCATTCATCACAGATGAGGCCACAGGCAGTGTGGGATTGGCTTGGTCCCAGAGACTTGCTTGAGGCTTATTGTTTATTCACCGCTGGGATCATCAGGGTCTGAGAAGTGACAGGCGCCTGGCTCAGCGGGGAGGATGCGGTGGGAGGGAGACCAGAGGAAGTTTATCTGTCTTCATTCCAGCCAGAAGACTTGCAGCCCGGAGATGGCTCTCATATGGACTCTGAAGTGTTTGCATTTTCTCTGTTGACTTGTCATTGAGATAAATGCATTTATATGTGTGCCCACATGATTTTTAATATTGGCAGAGGCCTCGAAGCACTTAGAAAGGCCAAGGTGTGCATCTGTGTGATATCTCTCCCCAGCCCCGGGCGTGCTGGCGTCTTCCAAGGCAGAGGGACAGGGACAGGGAGTGGGCTAAGCTGGCATGGGACAGAGGTGGGAAGGGAAGGGGATTAACAGGAACCAATGGGCAGATGACCCTGAATCCCCAGGGCGGCGGTGGGGTGGGGGTGGGAGGAGAGAGCAGACTCCTTTGCGGTTAAATGTAGGTTCCCCCGTTGTAGGCGTGTTTCTCTGGCCTCTCTGTCTCTCCTCATGCAATGTGCTCCACTCCTGTGGCTCTCCTAGTGAGATCAGGCTCCATGTCAGAACCTCACAGTGTGGGTGGTTTAAATGAGAGATTTAGTTCTTACAGTCCTGGAGCCTGGAAGTCTAAGATGGAGATGTCCACACGGTCAGTTTCTGGTCGTGAATGGCCGCCTGGCTGGTACACAGCCACTGTGAGCTCGCATGCTGGGGCGTGCGGGGAGATGCAGGGGAGGGCGCATGCTTTCCTGTGTCTCTTCTGTCTAAGCAGAGGGCTCCATCTGGACCTAATTATCTCCCGAAGGCCCCGTCTCCAAGGACGCTCACAGCTTAGCGGTTCCAGGTGTGGATTTTGGCTGACACAATTCAATCAGCAGCTCTTTGGCACGATTTCCCCGGGGCACGTCCCTAGGCCAGCGTTCTGTCCCGAGTAACTGAGCTACACCTGTGTATGTAGCAGATACAAATGGCCGAGGAGTTGGCCCCCATGGGGATCTCACACAGAATACGTTACCTTCGGCTCCAACCAGCCACTTCCGCCATGTTTCCTAGGTCAACTAAGGGTGGTTCTTGTCAGTATAAGACTTTTTTCCTGCATAGCATTTGGGGTTCTGTTTCCTTCTCGGGTCTGTTTTGCTGGCCCCCAGGAGGTTTCTGCCAAGGCTGGGCTTCTACTTGTTCTGAGCAGCCACACCTCTTCTCCACTGCAGCTGGTTTGATTCCTTTCTGTTTTTTAAAGGTTTATTTTTTTATTTGAAATGCAGAATGGAGGGGGTGGGGAGAGGAAGAGAGAGAGAAAGAGAGAATCTTCCATCTGCTGGTTCACTCCCCGAATGGATGCAATGTCTGGGCCTGGGCCACTTCAAAGCCAGGAGCCAGGAACTCCATCCTGGTCTCCCACGTGGATGGCAGGGGCCTGAGTTAGCAAGAGCTGGATCAAAACCAGAGCAGCTGGGAGACTCACTGGCACTCCAGTATAGGTGTCGGCCCTGCACTGGCAGGGCTTAAGCTGCTGCATCCCAACCCTGACCCCTGGTTTGACCCTGACAGCCTATAGTTGCCACCTTTGAGAGGTTGTGCGCCACACAGATGAATCCACACCTCTGAGAGGGCCCAGGCATCCACAGGCCCCACAGTGAGCGCGGAGACTCTCTGCTTTAAGCCCCCCAGCCTTCAAGGCTCATGTGGCTGTTCCAGTGGGTTGGGACCACCTTCTCTGCACCAGCCAGCTCCCAGAGCTTGCCCTACCCCACCCCTCCCCTCTGGTTCCTCCGTACCCCACATCTCAGCTTGTCTCCGGACTTTCCCTGCCCTTCAGACTTGTCAACTCATCACAGTTCCTTGATTGGCCCTGGCACTCTCCAAAAGCTCCCCTTCTCAGATTGCAGCCGCTGGTGGGTCAGGCTGGTCTTCCTTAGCGTCCCATTGCATGGAGGTTCTGGAAAAGTCTCGGCTGACTTCTCAAGGAGTCACTGCACTGCTACACGCACTAGGATGCTCCAGCCCGGCTTCTGTGGCCTGAGCCCACGCTGCTCTGCACAGTGCCGGAGTCCTGCTGCTAAAACCGGCAGCTATTTTTAATGAGCAATTTCCTTTTTTCTTCAAGCAGCTTATTTAGACAAGGAAAGGAGAGACATGTGGCTTTTGCTGGAGAAGATAACTCATTTATCATCTGGCAGTTTTCTCTGCTTTATTTGAGGTGTACAACACAGGCAAGGGCCAATCCACTAACCTCAGGACTGGCTTGGACAGGAGTTTAATTTAGATCGTGGCACAGACTGTGTTTGCTCTCTGAAAACTGACTGTACTTTGAGGCCTTAAACATTCAATATCAGAAGGAAAAGGACAAGCAACCCAGTAAAAAAAATATTGGCAAAGGATATAAATAGGAATTCAGACAATATGAAATTGCAAATGGCCAATAATGACAGAATGCTTAAGCTCTGTTAGTAAATCAGGGAAATTGAAATTAAAAGACAGTAAGATATATTTCTTCAACCAGTCAAGGGTGTTCAGCAACAATTAATGGAATAGGAAATGCAGAAAGACCAGTAAACACGAGAAGAACATCGTTGTTCTAATGAGCAGGAAACCACAAGCTCAAAGACATTTTTCACCAGATTGGTGAAATTATATTGGCAAGGCTATGGACAGATGGGGATACATATATGAGAAGACAAATATATACACACTTCTGGCAGGGTTGTAATTTGTACATATTCTGGAGAGCAGTTTATCAGAATACAGTGTGATTTTTTTTTTTTTGCCAGTACGCATTACAACTTTTATAAATGTAGAAGTTTATTTTGATCCAGAACTATTTCTGTACTTATTTGCCACGGAGCATTTTATCAGAGCGGTTTTGAACAAGTTGGGGACCGATGACAGTTGGTAAGCTGTTCAATACAGGCTTCTAAATCACGTCTCCCATTAACCCTTACTCAGACTCTTCCAGATGGTCCTTGATCAAAACCATGAAATAGGTCCGCTTGCTCATTTAAAGCACATTAAAAAAGAAAATTAATTGGAACACTGTGGCTTATCAATTTTACATAAAGAGCCCATGCGATGTTAGACTATTTAGAATGAAATTAGTATAATTATGGGTTAATGTTCTGCAATACATTCAGCAGACTTCTGTAACAACCAGATATGAGTGTGTAGGCTTTGTGGCCAGTCTCTGTGGCAATGACTGGACTGCTCACGCCTATAGTAGAAGAGTAGCTGTAGTCTGTATGTTAGCTATGAGGGAGGTGGTGCTCCAATAAAACTTTATTTATGGATTATAAAACTTGAATTTCACATGACATATCATTCTTCTTTTGACTTTTTCCCCCAAAACTTAAAAAAAATTTGAAATACCTTTTTTTTTTTTTGAGGGCCACACAGAGTGAATCTGGCCTGCAGGCTTTTGTTTGCCAAGCTGTGTTTTACATTATTAGTTGCTTCTTAGGAATTAGAATTTGCAATAGCACTATTTACTGTAACTTTAAAAGACACTAGCCATTATTCCAAATGAAACAGTGAAGAGCCACTTCAGAGCAATCAAAACCAGTTCTTTTACAAATATTTGAAATGTATTTGGTTTTGTTAAGCAAAAGCTAGGTTTTTAAAAGTTTTATTTAATGATGTGTTGTTTTCTTTGTGTTTGTCCCCAAATCATTTGTTACTTCTATGGATAATTTACAGGGCCGCTAGTGGGGGTCACGGGAAGTAGCCCATCCCCAGAGTTCTAGGCGTGTCCCAGATCCAGTAACCCAACAGCTGGCTGGCCTGCAGTAGAATATTGGTCCTGATTTCATGTTTCAGCATAGTTCCGCACCCCAGGCATTCTGGCTGTTTCCATAACTAGAATCATCCTGGAAACAGCAACAAAGTCTTTTTTTTTTTTTTAAAAAAAAGATGTATTTATTTGAAAGGCAGAGTTACAGAGAGGCAGAGAGAGAGAGAGAGAGAGAGAGAGAGAGAACTTTTCTATCTGCTTGTTCACTCCCCAAATGGCCGCAACAGCCAGAGCTGCGCTGATCCGAAACCAGGAGCCAGGAGCCTCCTCTGGGTCCCCACGCTGGTGCAGGGGCCCAAGGACTTGGGCCATCCTCCATTGCTTTCCCAGGCCACAGCAGAGAGCTGGATGTAAGTGGAGCAACTGGGACTTGAACCCGGGGCCCATATGCAATACCAGCACTGCAGGTGGTGACTTTACCCGCTATGCCACAGCGCCAGGCCCCAGCATTAAAGTCTTACCCTAAGCCACTGGCTCGGTTCTAGAGAGAGCTGGTTAATGCAACTGGACAGTGGCTTACCTTCATACATTTGGAACAAAACTGTGGTTTCTTGTTGCCACATCCTTATTTAGAGTGAACTACTTCTTTCAGAGGGGTTGGAGCTTCCTCAGTTTCAACAGCCCATACAGCTTTCTTGTGCTGAGCAAGTTCACAGAGAGGGAGCCTTGCTCAACCAATCAGTGCTACATTCTCAGCTGTCTCAAGAGGTTCCCTAAGATTGTTTTTTTGTATGGTGACCAAGAAAGCAAGCCGACAATTCTGGCTAGTGGTGGCCATCTATATCTATATCTATATCTATATCTATATCTATATCTATATCTATATCTATCTATCTATATCTATAGCGTGCATGTATATATGTATATGTATGTATGTGTATATATGTACAGGTACATGCTTATGTAAATGAACACTGAGGTTTTATATTCACAGGAAACTCTGCAGATCACAACCAGGATGCTGAAGGTACCATCTTACTCTTTTAATAACCAGCTGTTTATTTTGAGGGTGGTGGAATGCAAGCTTTGGGGTTTCAGTCTTTTTCAGAACTCTTTTTTTTTTTGTCATTCCTCTCCTTTTTTTTTTTTTTTTTAGATCTGTGTGTTTATTTGAAATTCAGAATTACTGAGAGAGAGATCTTCCAACTGTTTGTTCACTCCCCAGATGGCCACAACGCCTGGGGCTGGGCCAAGCTGAAGCCAGGAGCCAGGAGCTTCTTCCAGATCTCTTACATGGGTTGCAGAGGCCCAAGGACTCGGGCCATCTCTCGCTGCTTTTCCCATGCCATTAGCAGGGAGCTGGATTGGAAGTGGAGCAACTGGGACTCTAACTGGTGCCCACATGGCATGCCGGCGTAGCAGGCAGGGGCTTTATCTGCTATGCCGCAACTCCAGCCCCCAAAACTGTTTCTGAACTTCTAGGAGGCTTTCAGTTGGTGTAGCTAATCGGCAAGGAATGAGAGGTCTTCACGGGACTGGTGCTGCACTTCTGGGCTCTTCTGTGGTCAGTTTGGGCAGCTGGAATCCTTTCTAACTACACTTGCAATGATTCAATGACAATCTGAGAGTACGCCAAATAGACACAGTGGCGCCAAGAGCAGTTTGTGGGTTCTGTCCTTCATTCTGGTTGCTGGGAAGACCTACCTGAGCCCACATTTGTAATTTTCCCCACGGGCATGCTGGCAACCAGAGGCTGGCTGAGTCGGCCCAGAATATTCTTTCTCTTAACGATGGGTTCTCAGCTTGGTTAAACTTCCACACCCACCCTGGGGCTCACCGACCTCTGAGAAAGGCCACTGTTGGAGCTTCTGTGAAACTTCGCCTTTTGTCCAGCAATCAAGCCCCTTCAGGTGGACAATGGGCCATTTCCCAGTGTGTTCAGTTCCTGGTTTGTATCCCCAAGGGTGGAACATGGCAAGCGCTGTGGAGGGTGTGAGTATGGAGCCACAGTTCCGGGGTTGTGGAGCCCCCCTCAGCCTGGCTCAAATCCCAGTCCTAGTCAGGGACTGAACGCTCCGCCACAGTGGTGCAGCCGCTCTCGCATGCCTCCTCTCGATCATCTAGTTAATTAGTTTCACCATAGCACGTTTCATCAGCCAACCACTGGACGCGATGAGCGGAGGTGTGGCTGGGGTCCGTGTGCTTCATCTAGTGTCTCTCACCTTGTATTATTTCACTCTGGGTATCCATCAGCTATTCCTTGAGCGATTGAGAACATCCTTGTCGCCTCTTCTGCAGGACCTGGGCGATATCCACACCTGCTTTCCCAGGGCTTCCTTTGTCAGCCAGAGACAGAGCTGTGGTTGCGGCACCAGAACGCACCCAGGATGGGGGCGAGCCTCTTGCTGCCCTATGAGAGCTCTGCCATGCCAAACTCTAGCCAGTCGGCGGGTAGCCTTTGTCCAGTGAGAGCTTCCAAAAAGCTGTCCTGCAGCGCACTCCAGATACGGTGAGGGCACAGGCTCTGACTGCTGTGGCAGTCTGGCCGTCTTGCACCTGTTGCTGCTGTGTGCCTTGGACCCTTTCTCCATGGCTGCTGCCCCCTGCGCATTCCCAGGGTCAAGCTGAGGCAGGCTTAAACCCATACTGAAGAGCCTGCTGCTGTGGCGCAGTGGGTTAAGCCACTGCCTATGATGCCGGAATCCCATATGCATGCCGGTTCCAGTCCCAGCTGCTAATGCGTCTGGGAAAGCAGCAGAAAGTAGACCAAGTTCTCGGGCCCCTGCCACCCTCGTGGGAGACCTGGATGAAGCACCTGGCTTCATCCTGGCCCAATCCGGGCTGTTGCAGCCATCTGGGGAGTGAACCAGCAGATCGATCTCTCTCTGTCTCTCTGCCTTTCAAGTAAATAAGTAGATCTTAAAAATATTAAAAATGTGTATCTTACATGCAGCAAGTTTACTTAGAACTTACTGTTGGAAGATATTGACAGGTATGTAGATATTCACCACATCATTATTTATGATAATTAAAAAATGAGAAACAGTTTAGCTATTCAGCAATGCAGAAGTGGTTAAACAATGTGAACCTGCAGGGAGTATTATACAACAGGTGCAGATTATAAAACTGCATGAACAATATCGGACACCTAGTGTTGACTGAAGGAAAGGAAAGTCACAAAGCAGTAGACAGTTTGATGCCGTTTCTGCAAAGCAACAACTACCAACAACGAAAAGAAAGTGTGTGTTTGGGTATAAATCTTTTGCGTTTTACTAAAGATTTCCGTGGAGAAAGTGTGTGGTTGAGTATAAATCTTTCGCCTTTTACTAAAGATTTCCGTGGAGAAAGTGTGTGTTTGGGTTAGGTGTGATTGCGTGAACATCCACGCCCAGATCACCTGGGAAGATTCAAGCCCTGCCCGTCCTGGTGGTGCCTTCCTGGAAGCTCTGGGAGTTGGAGCTCAGAGAAAGTGAGTTCCGTACACCATACACTAGTTGCACAAAGAGGGTGTTTTCATATGCACCTCGTGCAGCCATCAGCGAATAAAACATTTGAAAAGGAAGTAAATAAAGTGAAGCTGATGGATGTAAACAATCTGACGCTGGGAAAGCACTTGCTCTCATGGACTCTCATCCACATGGCAAAGCCCTACACAGACCCCAAGCCTGCCCCAGGGCTCTTGCAGCTTGGGTGCATGGTGGCCTCCAGCCCTGCCCGGGAGCTACGTGCCTGCCTTGGACGTAGGGCCACTGGCTCTTGGCTGGAAAAATGAGACAGTAAGAATGACATCCCCTGTTTAGCACAAGGAGCACCCAAGATGGCAGGGGGACATTCTAAGGAAAGAGACCACGGCTCGTATCTTGCGTGCAGGGGCAGCTGTGGCTTAGATCCCCTACCTCCTGAATCAGAGCCACAGTTTGAGTCCCAGCTACTCCGCTTCTGCTCCAGCTTCCTGGTAATGCACCTGACAGGCAGCCGAGGACGGCTCAAGTACTTGGGCTCCTGCTGCCCACGTGGGAGACCTGGGTGGAGTTTCTGGCTCTTGGCTTTGGCCTGATCCACACCTGGCTGTTGTGGGCATTTGAAAAGTCTCTCTCCGACACCTTCTGTCCCTTTGTCAATCTGACTTCTGAATAAATTACTTTTTTTTTTTAAGTTTGTGTGTGTGGGAGGGAATAAAGGGGATACTGTCAGTGATGAAGACAGCAAGCAGGAAGCCTTCTTAGCCATCTTCCTGGAGGGCTCACCCCAGAGAGCTGTCACAGGCCCCCCACCCCGTCCCGGCACTGCAGACCTGCTAGTATGGGGGTATTTTCAGTCCAGCAGCTCCAGCTCCTTAAAGTCTGATGCATCTAAGGAAGGGCCAGGAAACAGGCCAGGCCTTGGGAGTCACGGGTGTCTTTACCTTACCGTGAACCTGCTGTGGACGAGAGGGTGTCACATTGAGCCGTGGCCTTGCTACTGCAGCTGTGAGGCCGGGCCCTGCGGAGACAGTCCTGCACTGCCCTCTGCAGTGGGAAGGAGACACGGCAAGCTGTTGGCCGCAGCCTGTGTGAGCTGGCTGGGCCTGAGTGTACCCCGCCGCTGTGCATTGCCCCGGGGTGGGGTTGCAGCCTCGGCATTTAGGCATGGGGCACACGTGGTCTAGGAGGGCTGTGGGTGGGAAATTCCTCTTGGCCTTGCAGATTCCTTTCCAGGTGGACAGGGGCATGACCAGAGAGAAGGTCAGGCCAGGTGCGGCCGGGGGGTGAGCTTCACATCACAGCAGAGCTCATCGGAGAACCGCACCGTGGGCTGGGGAGATGCAGCTTGTGGGGAGCAGCTCGGACTAGACTAAGTTACTGGAATTAAGACTTATTCTATGCATCTGCTCTCCTCTGTGGGGAGCAGCTCGGACTAGACTGGGTTACTGGAATTAAGACTTATTCTATGCATCTGCTCTCCTACAATATGGCGCTGGGAGAGGAGAAAACAGCTTCTGCCCAGCTGCCTCCAGTTCAACCAATAAACTGTAGGACTTGCTCCTGATTGGAGAGCAGCGTACTCGGCGTGTGGGCAGCCGAGTTGGGATTGGCGGAGGAGGACTATAAAGGAGGAGAGAGACGGCATGCACCGGGAACATCTATGGGGAACATCTATGGGGAACATCTAAGGGAACCCGTGCAGCCCCCGAGAGAGCTGGCCGGCGGTGTGCCGCTCCCCTGCGGAAGTGGGGAATGTGGCCAGGGGGAACTGCCCTTCCACGGAGGTGGAAGGGATAGTAGCCAACCCGGGAAGAACCAGCAGCAAACCCGGGGAGGGCCGAGCAGACGAAAGAACAGCGCAGGGTCCTGTGTCGTTCCTCCACGAAGAGGGGGAGCGACACAGCTGCTGAAGATGGCTTTCTGGGAGAGAAGCTGTGAACTGGGCACCTTGGTCCACCCTTAGCTACAGAGTTCTGTAGCTGATTTGATTTATGTCTGAGTTGGTTGAAAGCGGGGTCAAGGGCAAATCGCACCTGCCTGTCGGCTGTTATGAAGTGTGGAGAGACCTTGACTCGTGATAGAATGAGTAAACATGAACAAATCGTGGGCCTGATGAGAAATACTACAGATCACAGGGTAAAGGATGGCATCCAGGAACCTCACAGAAGAATCAGCAATAAGGCAAATATTGCAGTTCAACGAGCCACTGCACTGCGAGATAGGAATGTAACACCATGAAGAGATAAGAAGCAGGAAAGGAAAGACAAGAGATTAGTATATGGAAGACTTGGGGCCAGTGCTGTGACCGAGCAGGTAAAACCGGTGCTGCAGGTGGTTCAAGTCCTAGCTGCTCCACTTCTGATCCAGCTCTCTGCTATGGGCTGGGAGAGCAGCAGAAGATGGCCCAATTGCTTGGGCCCTGCATCTGTATAAAAGACCCAGAAGAAGCTCCTGGCTCCTGGCTTTGGATTGGCCCAGCTCTGGCTTTTGTGGCCATTTGGGGAGTGAACCAGCAGATGGAAGACCTCTTTCACTGTCTCCCCCTCTGACTGAAACTCTACCTTTCCAGTAAATGAATACATTTTTAAAAAAAGATACGGAAGATGTTGAAGTAAACCAAATGCACAATAATGTCATTGGCACATAACTACTGGTTGTACCTGACATCAGACTGAGTTATATGGAGAACAAATTTGTGAAGCTTTTTAGGACACAGAAAAAAAAGTACAAGCAGAGGACAGAGAGAGAGGATTCAGTCTATGGTTACTTTGTGTTCCTAGGGGAGATAGCGTAGCACGTGGAATGGAAGCGATAATGAAAGATGAAATAAAAACCACAGCGTACAGACCGCAGGGGCTCAGTGTGTTTCACACACACACACACACACACACACACACACGAAAAAAGACACCCACTCTGCAGATAGCAAAAGGAAATTTTTAATGACATGAATTTTTAAAAAACATTTATTTACTTGTTTATTTGAAAGGCTGAGTGATAGAGAAAGGGAGAGAGAGGAAGGGGGCAGGGAGGAGGGAGAGAGAGAGAGAGAGCGCGTGCGCGCGTGCGAGAGAGAGAGAGAGAGAGAGACCTTCCATCTGCTGGTTCACTCCTCAGATGTCTGCAACAGCCAGGGCTGGATTAGGCTGAAGCCAGGAGCCAGGAGCTCCATCCTGGTCCCCATGTGGCTCAAGTACCTGGGCCATCCATCCTCTCTTCCCAGGGCGCATTAGCAGGGAGCTGGCTTAGAAGTGGAGTAGCTGGGACTTTATTTCGTTGTGTGTTTCTGATGTGGGATGTGGGCATCCCTCATGATGGTTTAATCAGTTCCACCACTACATCCAGCCATCCTGAAATGAATTGTTAACAATCCCACAAATCATCTCAGAAAAGGCAGTTTATCTGCAAATTGAAAGGACACATTAGGCATTTTTTGCCCGTCAAAGAGCACTGTGATATTATTTTGGTCTCTTCCTCATTTGACTTACTACAACAGAACTGCCAGTCCAAACATTTTGTCTTTGCCTGCCCAGAGGTGGGTCTGTGATGAACAGGGCAGCTTCTCTCTGGACCTGGCACTTCCGCAGAATCACAAAAGGACAGGATGTAGGGGCAGAGGCCTCTGCTCCTGCTCTGGTTGTAAAGCCAAGACGTCCAGTATCTGCCCCTCCCTATTCCAACGGTGGCTCTGCCTCCTGTCATTTCACACTTGTTGGTTCATTGCTCAGATTCCAAGTTGCCCTACATCCTTTGGCTAAGTTCACTGCTGCTCCAGTTGTCCAGAGACCCTAAGGATGGATTTTGGGGGTGTGGGGACCTGGCCCGAATGGGGAGGTGCCAGGTAGAATTCCTTCCTGTCGTAGGTTACTATGCTCTCTGCATGGGGACCCAGGGGTGTCCCGCGAAATCAAGCCGCTAACAGAAACGGAGTTTAAATGACATGAGACATTCTGGAGCCGTGGGGTAAGATGTCTACTTTTGATGGCACTGGGTAACTTAACGCAAGAACGTAATACAACTGAACCTTTACGTGAGCACTGCGGGCGAACCTGCCACAGCCTCACTGTTTGGGGCCTGACGAGATGTGCACTGCTGATGTAGTGGTCGTGCTGCTGTGGGCGTGTTTCATGTGGCTTCCTTCCTTGCCTCCCCACTGGGATGAGCTGCGGGAGTCAGATGAGCTGCGGGAGTCTGAGATCAGACAGTTTAGCTCCAGCCTGTCTTTTTTTTTTTTTTTTTTTTGACAGGCAGAGTGGACAGTGAGAGAGAGAGAGAGAGAGAAAGAAAGGTCTTCCTTTGCCGTTGGTTCATCCTCCAATGGCTGCCGCGCTGCAGCCGGCGCACCGCGCTGATCCGATGGCAGGAGCCAGGTGCTTCTCCTGGTCTCCCATGGGGTGCAGGGCCCAACCACTTGGGCCATCCTCCACTGCACTCCCGGGCCACAACAGAGAGCTGGCCTGGAAGAGGGACAACCGGGACAGAATCCGGCACCCTGACCGGGTCTAGAACCTGGTGTGCCGGCGCTGCAAGGCGGAGGATTAGCCTAGTGAGCCGCGGTGCCGGCTCCAGCCTGTCTTAATGGCAGAGTGTGCATTTTCAGAGTGTCCGTGTTGCACACAGCCACGAATGGGGGAGCACTCGAAGCAGCAACCCTTTACACAAATCCTGGGCGTCTCAGGTCCGTGGGTGACCCCAGCAGAGAATCCACAATCGCCTTGCTTTCACGATCACTGGAAGCTGGAAGCCTTCTGCCACTGCACAATCCATAGGACTTGGAAAGCCAGAGGCTGTGACCCAAGCGTTTAAACCAAGTCAAGTGTGTCCCGTGTCTGAGGGCAACGGCATGTTGTTCTCAGACAAGCCAGGTGCGGGATTCGCACCCTCCACATTCCCTAACTGCGGGCCAACCCAGGGAAGCAGTGGAGCAGAGGGGAACCTGGGCCCAACTCCAAAGCCAGCCAGACCCCAGCTCAGCACCCCTGACGGATTCCATATTGCCTAGGAACTTCTACTGTCAACCGCCAAACTTGCTCCAACAGTGCTTCCCGCTCAGCGACCCACTTCCCGTACCAGGAATGTGTCTTGGGACATACCCTTGGCTGCTGGTACGGGTAGAATCACGTGCCTTGCTTGGTGAGTGCTGGCGATTTTCATTCTGCTTGTGTTTGCGAACAAAGCCTGACTTATTCACGGGGAGAGGACTCAGTGCTAACTACGAGCAAGATGCTAATGCAACATAGTGACTCTAAAAACAAATTGCAGAGCAATGATTTTTTGCTTCCTTTTTTTTTATTTTAAGATTTATTTGTTTATTTGAAAAGCACAGTTACGGAGAGGCAGAGGCAGAGGCAGAGGCAAATGGAGAGAGAGAGAGAGAGAGAGGTCTTCCCTCTGATGGTTCACTCTCCAAATGGTCACTATGGCCACAGCTGGGTCAATCCGAAGTAGGAGCCAGGAGCTTCTTCCAGGTCTCCTACATGGGTGCAGGGGCCCATGCACTTGGGCCATCTGCCACTGCTTTCCTAGGCACATTAGCAGGAAACTGCATTGGAAATGGAGCAGCCAGGATTTGAACTGGTGCCCATACGGGATACGGGCGCTGCAGGCAGTGGTTTAACCTGCTGCACCACAGTGCCGGCCTCTCTCAAATAAATACATTTTTTAAAAAAGTTAAATTTCTATGCTTTGACCAATGAACAAGGTCACCAACAAAGCAAGTTACAGAGAACTGTATATGGAATAACCATTCTTTTGTAAAGTCAGAAAAAACACTTTTATTGATATGTATATTTTTGTTTGTGGACATTAGTATGAATATAGGGAAATGTGGACACTAAGTGAACATTCATTGTTTTCAGGGAGGGGTGGCGGTGGGAATGAGGGTCGTGGGGGAAGGGAGACATGGCTGTTTTTTTCTTTGATACTTTTGGTTTTATTTATTTATTTTTTTGGCTTGTAATAAGGGCAATGATGCTGATTTTTCAAAGAAAAAAATCTAATATGATAAATTCATAAAGATAACTCATCCTGAATGACTTGTCTTTTTAAATTTTATTTTAGAAAAATTTTAAAAAGATTTATCTTATTTATTTGAAAGGCAGAGTTAGAGAGAAAGGGGGCGTAATCTTCCATCTGCTGGTTCATTCCTCAAATGACCACAACAGCTGGAGCTGGGCTGATCCAAAGCCAGGAGTTAGGCACTTCTTCCGGGTCTCCCATGTGGGTGTAGGGGCCCAAGCACCTGGACCGTCTTCCGCTGCTTTGCCAGCCGTTAGCAGGGAGCTGGAACAGAAGTGGAGGGCTGCTGGCATCACGGGCAGTGGCTTAACCTAGCACGCCGCGCCGGCCCCAGTCGCTTCTCTTGGGAAGGATGCGCAGATGATCCAGGGGCAGATGTGGAACAAATCCCTTGGCACATCATGTGTCAGTGCTACAGTGTTAACTCTGCTCAAATGATATAATGTTCTCAGATGAATAATTCACATACCATAACATTCACCCTCTCAAAGTCTGAAGGTTTTTTTTTTTCCTTTTAATTAATTCGGGGTTATGTAACCATCATCACAACCTGATTACACTCCTAAAAGAAATCCAGGAGCCAGTGGCCGCCATTCTCCATTTCTCCTCCCGCTCAGCCCTGGAAACACTCATCTACCTCAGTCTCTGTGGGTTCTGCCTGTTCTGGAACTTGTGTAAACGGTCACATAACATGGGGCTTTTTTTTTTTTTTTTTTTTTTTTTTTTTTTTTTTTTTTTTGACAGGCAGAGTGGACAGTGAGAGAGAGAGACAGAGAGAAAGGTCTTCCTTTGCCGTTGGTTCACCCTCCAATGGCCGCCGCGGCTGCTGCGCTGCGGCCGGCGCACGGCGCTGATCCGATGGCAGGAGCCAGGAGCCAGGTGCTTTTCCTGGTCTCCCATGGGGTGCAGGGCCCAAGCACTTGGGCCATCCTCCACTGCACTCCCTGGCCACAGCAGAGAGCTGGCCTGGAAGAGGGGCATCCAGGACTAGAACCCGGTGTGCTGGTGCTGCAAGGCGGAGGATTAGCCTAGTGAGCCGCGGCGCCAGCCCGTGAGCCTCTATTCTTAATTTAGGTTTAGCTTAACCTTTTCTAATTTTTTAAAATGAAAGCCTAGGTTATTGGTTTGAGATTTTTTTTTTAAATACAGGCATTTTGTGTTCTAGATTTCCCTCCAAACACTGCTCTCACTACATCTTATAAATTTTGGTAAGTTGTGTTTTCATGTTCACTTCTTTTAAAATATTTTCTAATTTTCCTCATGCTTATTTCTTCCTTGACCCACTTAAGAGTGCACTGTTGATTTTCTATATTGTGAATTCCACCAATTTCCTTCTTACTTGGATTTTTAATTTCATTCCACTGTGGTTAGAAAGCGTGCTCTATTTTCTATCTTATAAATTTATTGAGGCTCATTTTATAGCTTAGCATATGGCCCGTCCTGGAGAAAGTTCCATGTACATTTGAGACGATTGAATATTTGCTGTCATTGGGTAAATGGTTCTGCTCGATCTAGTTGGCTTACAGTATTGTTTATTACTTTAGATTGTCCTACAATCTTGGATATTTTACATTCTTGTTATTATGTAAAAATTTTCAGCAAAATGGTGTGAGGGAGCCCATAAGTTTGCTTCTTTTGGGGGGACTGTGGATGGCTTTCCTCCATTATTTTGCCCCTCTGTATTTTCCAGATTTCTTGTGATGAACATGAATTACTTCACAGTAATCAGGCAAACAAATTAAAAATGGATCCGTGGGGACGGACGGGCACAGCTGGGCGGGTTCCTGGGGGAGGTGCTCCCAGGTGTCCTTGCCACACTCAGCACCATGCGGGCAGTAGGTCTGCAGGAGCTGTTTGGTTGAATTGAAGGTGACAGGCTTGCGAGGGTGACCTGAGCTGCAGTCCGCCAAACATTTAGCGTGAGTATAAGGAGTCGATGAGTTCCTTTGGCTTTACATTACACTAGTAGACTGACGCCAGCCTATTAGGATATTGGGGAGAAATCCTTAGGATTTGGAATCCTTCATCTTCAAGATGAATCTCCCAATATCTGCCAACAGCCTCTTCACTGTGTCCATTAAATGGCCTACTTGTGTATTGGCTGCTGCGGAGCCAGAGTTTTTATTTGATGTTAAAGGAATCTTAATTAAAGTCCTGCTGGCTGTATTTTGCTAATCATCTAGTACGTTAGGTCCTTTTACACTCCTACTCCATGGAATAATTGTGCTTAATTGTGATTAAATGAGAACATAACAAGGGTGTTTGTTGGCTGATATTCACGTTCGTTCTAAAAAGATTTGCAGAAGACAGAGTTATTCCCCACAGCACCGGAGCCCGCTGTCGCGGGAGTTTTGCGAAGCTTGACAGTGGAGGGCCCTGGGCTGATTTCCAGGAGCTCCGGTCCTGCTCGCAAGCAGAGGTTTACGGAATCAGTGCTTCTGGTCGTGGGGCCGGGCTGCAAACTGCGGTGCCACATGCAAATAGACTAACAACTCGCGAGGCCCTGCCCGTTCTCCTGCCTTTTGATTTGCGGTGATTCTCATCACGACTGTGAGTGGTTCTGTTCTCAAAGCCAGGGGGGTAAGTAGATGCCAGCCTCCTTTCTCTCCAGACCGAAGTCTAGACGGCAACATTTATTTTAGGTCAAACTTTAGCTTCTTTCTCACACAGAAAAACAATCGCTTAAAATACATTTCTCCCAAATCATCTTTTCTCTTGATTTCTAAAGAAATGTTCCCTTCAGGGAGCAGCTACTGCATGGCCATGTTTATGTAATTTACGGTCATGAATTAAATTAAAATTTCCTCTACCAGTGTCTGCCAAGTTCCTGTTAATAAATCTGCTGTGCTTCAAAGCGATAGGACTTGGGAGGGTTGTCTTTGTGGCATCTCTGTGGAGTTAGACCAGGAACACAGACAGGAATTTTCCTACTTACTACGATGCACAGTGATAATTCAAATAAAACCAAGTCTCTGAAGATCACATCCTCTTGGGGCTCTTAAGGTTTTCATCAACGGCTCCTAATTATTATTATTATTTTTAAAATATTTTCTTTATTTGTTTGAGAGGTAGAGTTACAGAAGAGAGTGGGAGAGACAGAGAGAGGTCTTCCATCCACTGGGTCACTCCCCAGTTGGCTGCAACAGCTGGAGCTGTGCTGATCCAAAGTCAGGAGCCAGGAGCTTCTTCTGGGTCTCTCATGTGAGTGCAGGGGCCAAAAAACTTGGGCCATCCTCCAGTGCTTTCCCAGGCCATAGCAGAGAGCTGGATCGGAAGTGGAGCAGCCGGGACTTGAACTGCCACCCATATGGGATGCTAGGGTCACAGGCAGAGGCTCAGCCAACAACGCGATAGTGCCATCCTCTATTAATTTTTTGCCAGTCATTGAAGTCAGAGTGAGAATTGAAGAATTTAATGAACTTAAAACAAATGATGATATGCTTAAGGGCAACAGTGTGACAAGGTTTTTTTGAAAGCTTTTATTTAATAAATATAAATTTCATAGGTACAACTTTAGGATTATAGCAGTTCTTCCCCCCATACCCACCCTCCCACCCCCAAACCATCCCATCTCCTACTCTCTCTCCCATCCCATTCTTCATTTTTACTTAACTTTAAAATTAGAAGATCAACTCTATACTAAGTAAAGATTTCAACAGTTGGCCCCTACACAGACACACAAAGTATAAAGTACTGTTTGAAGACAAGTTTTACCATTAATTCTCACAGTACAACACATTAAGGACAGAGATCCTACATGGGGAGTAAGTGCACAGTGACTCCTGTTGTTGATTTAACAATTGACACTCTTATTTATGATGTCAGTAATCACCCGAGGCTCTTGTCATGAGCTGCCAAGGCTATTGAAGCCTCTTGAGTCCACAAACTCCAACCTTATTTAGACAGGGCCATAGACAAGTTTTCTTATTTATTTATTTATTTACTTACTTACATACATAGGTGGATTGTGTGTGTGCTTAGATTAGAAAGAGATAGTAGATGGGGCTGGCGCCGTGGTTCACTTGGTTAATCTTTTGCCTGTGGCGTCAGCATCCCATATGGGTGCCGGATTCAGTCTCGGTTGCTCCTCTTCCAGTCCAGCTCTCTGCTATGGCCCGGGAGTGCAGTGAAGGATGGCCCAAGTGCTTGGGCCCTGCACCCCATGGGAGACCAGGAGAAGCACTTAGCTCCTGGCTTTGGATTGGCACAGTGCCCGCCGTTGCAGCTATTTGAGGGTTGAACCAATGGAAGGAAGACCTTTGTCTCTCTGTTTCTCACTCTCTATAACTCTACCTGTCAAATAAAAAAAAAAAAAAGAAAGAAAAGAAAGAGATAGTACACATTTTTTAGCTGAAAATATTTGACTTGCCATTTTATTTGTCATTTTCTCTCTGAAAGCCAACCACAGGGATTTTTCCAACTTAGAGTTGTGGGAGACTGGCAGGGGTGCTGTGCATCACAAAAGCTGCCAGTTGTGTCCCCAGCAAGTTGTCTGTCCGTACACGGGCGGGAGGGGGCCGGGGGTCATTTGACAGAATTACAGACAGTGAGAGAGAGACAGAGAGAAAGGTCTTCCTTCTGTTGGTTCACCCCGCAAATGGCCGCAATGGCCAGAGCTGCGCAGATCCAAAGCCAGGAGCCAGGTGCTTCCTTCTGGTCTCCCATGTGGGTGCAGGGCCCAAGCACTTGGGCCATCCTCCACTGCCTTCCTGGGCCACAGCAGAGAGCTGGACTGGAAGAGGGGCAACCGGGACTAGAATCAGCGCACATATGGGATGCCGGTGCTGCAGGCAGAGGATTAACCTAGTGCGCCACGGCGCCGGCCCTATATGCTCACTCTTATAACAGTGAAGCCCCATGTGCCATGAGGCTGTGTGCTTGTGAAATAACTGTGAATGACCGGGTGCTGCACCCAACGCTCTGTAACGTGGTTCTTTTCACTAAACTCGACTTCAAGCACTCTCCATGTAGACCCACGTGGATAATGAATTGTAATAGCTTTTTAATATTTCATTGCGCACCACACCACAATGTATTCAGCTATTTTTGGGTTGATGCATATTAAAATTTCCCACTTTTCATTATTGCAAATATTGCTGTATTGCTCCTAATGATTTGCTATTTAATAAGATAATTATTAAAGATTTTTGGCAAATACCCATTACCAAATTAAGAAGGTTGCCCTTATTTCTAATGAGAAATATTATTTCTTACTAAGTGTCTTCAGTTCTTTGTAAAGGCAGAATTACCTTCCTCCTTGCAGGTTCCCCTCCCAGACCCAAAAAGCTCATCAGGGCCAGTGTCATGGTACAGCAGGTGAAGCCACTGCCTGGACACTGACTTCCCAGTTGAGAGCCCATTTGTGTCCCAGCTGCTCCGCTTCCCATCCAGCTCCCTGCTAATGCACGTGAGAAGGCAGCAGAGGATGACCCAAGTGCTTGGGTCCCTGCACCCATATGAGAGACCCGGATGGAGTTCCAGGCTTCTGGCTTCTGCTTGACCCAGGCCCAGAACCAGCCGTCGCAGGCAACTGTGGAGTGAACCAGTGGATGGAAGTTTTCTCTCTCTCTCTCTCTCTCTCTCTCTCTCTCTCTCTCTCTCTCTCTCTCCCCTCTCTTCCTCTCTCTAACTCTACCTTACAAATCTTTTTAAAAATGTGTTCTATCTAAAACAGCAGCACACAAGTCAGTTTTTCTCCATTTCATTATGTTCCCTGATGCTTTAGCTCTCTTGATTCATTGGTTCCCAGGGAAGCTGCACAACAAACACACTCTTTTTTTTTTCTTTTTTCTTTCTTTTTTTTTTTTTTTTTGACAGGCAGAGTGGACAGTGAGAGAGAGAAAGAGAGAGACAGAGAGAAAGGTCTTCCTTTTGCTATTGGTTCACCCTCCAATGGCCGCCGTGGCTGGTGCATCGTGCTGATCCGATGGCAGGAGCCAGGTACTTCTCCTGGTCTCCCATGGGGTGCAGGGCCCAAGCACTTGGGCCATCCTCCACTGCACTCCCTGGCCACAGCAGAGAGCTGGCCCGACTGGGACTAGACCCGGGTGTGCTGGCGCCGCAAGGCAGAGGATTAGCCTAGTGAGCCGTAGCACCGGCCTCAAACCCAATCTTGAAATCTGCCTCCATCAGTTTGTCAAGTTCACCATTAGAATAGTCCTTGAATATCCAGTTTAAAAACCATATACGTGTTTAACAAGCACTTCCATTTAATTTATAAAAGTTCTGCAAAAGTTTTGTGGTTTGTCGCTCCCCCTCTTCGTGGAGGAACGACACTAAGCCCTGCGCTGTTCTTTCGTCTGCTCGGCCCTCCCCGGGTTTGCTGCTGGTTCTTCCCGGGTTGGCTACTATCCCTTCCACCTCCGTGGAAGGGCAGTTCCCCCTGGCCACATTCCCCACTTCCGCAGGGGAGCGGCACACCGCCGGCCGGTTCTCTCGGGGGCTGCACGGGTTCCCTTAGATGTTCCCCATAGATGTTCCTGGTGCATGCCGTCTCTCTCCTCCTTTATAGTCCTCCTCCGCCAATCCCAACTCGGCTGCCCACACGCCGAGTACGCTGCTCTCCTCCAATCAGGAGCAAGTCCTACAGTTTATTAGTTGAACTGGAGGCAGCTGTGCGGAAGCTGTTTACTTCTCTCCCAGCGCCATATTGTGGGAGAGCAGATGTATAGAATAAGTCCTAATTCCAGTAACTCAGTCCAGTCCGGATTGCTCCCCACAGTGGTTGAAGGAGTTTACCTAAGATCAGTGCTTAGTTTACTCAGAAAGGGACACTGTTTAAGACAAAAATTGTCATCACAGAGTGGAATTTTAGCACCCTATAGTGAATATACTATCTTTGGCTTTGGGATATTGACTCTTTATTAAATTTACAAAAATATATCAGACCTGATTTTTTCAAAGTAGTCTTACTAGAAATATAGCAAAAGTCAGATACTCAGGAAATAAGGTAAGATTGTTGTGGGCAGGCATTCAGGTTAAAATTGGTTAGGTCTGTGAGCTGGAAGACCACGCCTTCACCACGCTCCTGTGTGACCTCATGCCCCTACCTGGCCTCACCTGTGCACCCACCAGCCAATCAGGTTAATGAACCACTCCCCTTTGGAAGTGGATTAGAAGCCTGGGGGCATGTGTGCTAGTACAGGGCTTGCTGTGGCCCTGTAGCCTGAGCGTGGCCTTTGGGCTACCAACCCCAAGCTTCCTGGCCTAGATGCTCCTCCACATGGCTGGCTCCTGGTACTCGGTATGAACCCAGATTTCTATCCTATAGATGGGGCCCTCACTCTCCTATGCATTTTTCTCACTGAATAAAAGCTTAAAACATATCATGCTGCCTCGTTCATTTATGCCGGCATTCAGAATTCTTCTCTGAATATTAGGGAAGAACCCACCTGTGCTTATTAATATTGGGAATTTATTAATAACCACAAGGTGATATCGTATGGCACCCCAAATTCCAATTTCAAGGTGGCAAAATGAAATTGTGTTTATCTACTTACCATTATCTTCAGTGCATTTTGTGTTGTACAACGTAGCTGGAATTGTATAGAGCATCCTGGACTGGCGATTCATTACAAGTGCTGGGAGTGTGGTGAAATTGGCAATAGGAACCAAACAGGCAGTAGTTTATGTTGCCTCTGCAGGTGACGCTCCGTGCCTGCCATTCCAACAGTCTCCACTGTGTGGCGGTAGCAGCCTGCTCATCTCTCCAGCTGCAGCAGCAGCAGCCGCCCCAGCAGCATTCAATGTGGCGTCCTTTCCCTTCCTGGCTGCCAGAAAGCCCTTCGTTGCGTGGCATGTGGCTTGGAAGGACGGGCAGCCTTAGTAGTAAGTCTCTCAAAGTATCGCTAATAGAATTATGCAGTGACAGCGCTGGTGAGGCAGGTTCCTGGCTGCATGGATTCTTCTAATACTTTCCACCTCCCCTCCAAAAACACGTGTTCTCCCGGCTGCGGGAGCGACTGTGCGCGTCCGCGGAATCATCTCACCTGAAATCCACGACGGTCGGAGCCAAGGCAGTGTCAGATACTAAAGAAACGCACTCGGCGAAACACAGCCACGCGGAGATGTGGTGAACTACCAAGCAGGCAGCAGGAGACATGCTGGCTTCTTTGTGGATGGATTCTCACTCGCTACAACAATGTCACAGCAATGACCCTCGTCTCGTGTGTCACTCAGGGGATTTGCTCCGACTTGGGGAGTGCCCATGGGGCTGCCGTGTTGTGCGGGCCCTGCATAGACAGTCTGCTGACGTGGAGCAGTGGCTCCCACGTGGAGTACCGGACTGGCAACCCAAAGCGTATCTGAGATGCCCTGTGTTTTCTGAAAATGGACAACGTGGAGTCAGAGCTGGCATTAGGGCCTTTTTTAAGAGCCTGCTGCCTCCCCTAAGACCGAGCCCCAATCCCTGCAATCCCACACACTAGCAATGACCTAGGGTCCTTCTGGAGGGAAGAGTGCTTTAACTGGGCCAAGTTCCTTTATCAACCTCCTGCTTTCCCGGTTGAGTTTGGCCCTAGGGATATCATAGAATGTGCCAGGTGTGTGGCAATGCCCAGGACACATGTGGCAAAGCTTGCTGGAAGGTCCTGTTTGCTCACTGAGTAACACAGGCCATCGCAGGGCTGGGATTATGGCGTAACGGGTAAAGCCGCTGCCTGCGACACTGGCCTCCCATATGGGAGCCAGTTCATGCCCTGGCTACTCCACTTCTGATCCAGCTCCAGTGTTTGGGGCCCGGCCACTCACATGACAGACCTGGAAGAATCTCCTGGCTCCTGGCTTTGGCCTGGCTTAGCCCTGGCTGTTTGGGGCCATCTGGGGAAAAAACCAGTGGATGGAAGATCTCTATCTCTTTTCCCCTCTCTCTCTTTCTGACTTGCCCTCTCTTCTTTGTAACTCTGACTTTCAAATAAAATAAAATAAATCTGTAAAAAAAGACAAAGTTGCTGGTAAGTTCTTGCCAGTAGATCTGTGATAGGAACGCAGGACTCCCGGGAATGTTAAGGTCGAACGCGTCTTTAATTGTGTTTCTGGCTTGCAGTGCGCTGTCTGCCTCCCACCTTCCAGCCTGTCTGGAGCCTCTGTGTTCTCTCTTCTTCTTCCTTTGCAACCTTTTAGGAAATTGGGGAAGCACCAGCCAGTTAGCTTGGGTTTCTTTACCCTTAGCACCCACCTGCTACCTGTAGCAAAGATAACCAGGGCAGTGAAACACAGCTGAGGTTCGAGTGGCGGATTTGTGTTTGGAGGCCAGGATCTTGCGTGGCACTAATGGGGCATCATTAGTCTTCAGGAAGAAGCGGGACAGTGACAGGGCCCTGATGGAGTCAAGGGGGTCAGAGGTACCACTACTTCCCAGTTCACTCACGAAATCCGGGGGCTCTCCTTCGTCTTTGGGTTCTACGTCTGATGGATTCTCTCCACTGGCTTGCTTGCTCCCCGGATTGGACCACTCCTTCCCTGCAAAGGAGCCTATGAGGCCTTACATGTGGGTGCAGTCCTCCCCCCACACCCACAGAGGGTGCTTCCAAGGCCCCTGTGGGTGCCTGAAGCTCTTGCTAGTATTGAGCCCCGTTTGTCCTACATTTTCTCCTATGCCTGTATACCCATGCCTGCATGCCTACATAAAGGGTAACTTTTGAATTAAGCGTTGTGGGAGAGCAGCAAGCATGGAGAACAAAATGGAGCAATTATGATGTCCTACAATACAACTTGTAGGAATCGGCCTCTCTCTAGGGAGAACAGTAATAGCTTGGGGCCACGGCTGCCCACTGGTAACTGGACCAGTGGGAAATGGGGACGGGGTGGGGAGGGGCCTGCTGTGCTTGGCATCTGTCCCCCCCCCCCCTCCTGGATCCTTCTCACTAGGGTCCCACTCGCTCAAGTCCCAGCCCCTAGACGGGAAGCTAAGTCTTCCTCTCTGACCTCACCATCCATCCGGGCCCTGGGCTCCTGGCTGCTCCTCCCTCCTGGCCCTGGGTGTGCTCCTGGAGACCTGGCCACACCGGCTTCCTGGCTGTGCTTCCAGGAGTGCGCGTCCCCGGGGAGCCCTTTGGGAGGCCCCCTGGCTTTGCTCGCCTCCCCGCACCACGTTCTGCACATGACCCCCGGACCCCTGGCCACTCGCTGTCCCCTGCGCTGCTCTGCTTCGTTCTGGCCCTCTTCCTGCCTTCCATGTCCTAGCCTTGGCCCCACCTCTTCATTGTCTGCCCCCCACCCCCCGCCCACACTTTAAGTACCTTAGGGTAAGGTCGTCCTCTCGCTCAGCAAACACCGTGTCACTGGTACCACAGGGCCTGCCCCGGGTTAGGGTTGGCCAAAAATAATCCACGGAGTGAGCAGCTGACTGGGGTGGGGGGAGTGAGGGCAGGGTAGCGGGGGTGCCACCGTGCTTCCCCCAACCCCGCACCCCGCAGGCCTCCTGCAGCCCTGCTGCCTGTACCCTGCCGCCTCACCCCTGGCTGTGTCACTCCCTGTCTCATTGTGTTGCCCTTCGTGGGGGTCATGTTTCCATCACAGGGTGCAAGTAGCAGGCAGGCAGGTGTGGGAACCTTCCTTTGATAGCGAAAGTGCTCAACGTGGTGCCAGGAACCCAATGATTAGTGAATGTTTATTAAATGTCTCCATTTTTATTATTTTTTTAAAAAATATTTTATTTCCTTGAAAGGCAGAGCAAGAGGGGAGAAAGAGAGAGAGAGAGAGAGAGAGAGGGAGAGAGAGAGAGAGAGGATCTTTTACCACTGATTCACTCCTCAAATGGTTGCAATGGCCGGCGCTGGGCCAGGCTGAAGCCGGGAGCCTGGAACTCCATCCTGGTCTTGCACACGAGTGGCAGGGACCCAGACACCTGGGCGTCTCCCACTGCCTTCCCAGGTGCCTTAGGCGCACTGCCTTCCCAGGTGCCTTAGGCGAATGCTGGCTCAGAGGCACAACAGCAGGGACTCAAACTAGCGCTGTCATACGGGATGCTGGCTTTGTACGTGGTGGCTTAAGCTACTGTGCCACAACGCCAGCCCTAAATTTCTACATTAACAAAACGCCGATGTTACCCAGAAGAAACAGAAATCTACCTGTTGGGTCTGGGTAGGTGGTTGGTGGATGGATCCGCAGACGATGGGCTCCCTTCCCCTGGCCCAGCCTGACCTCACCCTTCCATCAGTTTTGCAGCCAGTGAAAGACAAGGCTGCTGCCTTTGGCATTTTAATATCAAAAGCAATATTTGCTTTAGCAGCAGAGCAAGGGTCCCTCCCCAAGGACCGCGCAGCAGCTGCCAGCCCTGGGGTTTAGAAACGGCCGGCTAGTTTTATTACCGGTTTATAGCATTTGTATTTGTGCTTCTGCAAACAACCGTGAGAAATCAATCGTCAGGCACGGATGGTGTGAGACAATTACCGAGGGACTCTGGAAAACAGCGCCGAGGGAGGGGCCTGGCAGGCTCAGTTCCCGCAGCCAGGGCGCGGCTCAGGCTGCGGTGGTGCTCCGGGGGCTGCTCCCTCCTCCCCCGCTCACCGCTCTCGCACACTGGCGGGGCTCTGCGGCTGCTCTCGCAGCCCCTCCCCGCCCACGGCCCACGCACACTCCCTGTTTACCCCACAGAGAACTTTCGTACCGCGTTCCTTCTGCAAATCCGAGGAGAGGCCGTGTGTCCAGCAGCGCCTAAGCAAGTCCTAAGTCTTGATCTCAGAAAGACAGTGTCTCCGAGAGGTGAGGAGGCCAGGGTGAGTGAATTTGAACCCTGCCCGCACCATCTCTGAGTGCTTGCCCTGAGGTCGTGGGCAAATGGTCAAGGGCTCCCGGCGCCCATTTTCTGTGTGTTACATGCAGATGGCGCCCAGTGCGTGGGCTGCCGATGCGATCCCATGAGGAAGTGCCGATAGAGGCCCGCACCGCTGGCTGGTGACTGGGTGCTCGGTAAGTGGACGCCTGTCCTGAGGGAGGCAGGGCCGGGGCTGTCCCTGTCTTTAAAACCATCCCGACTAGCCCTCCAGAGGAATGCACCCGAATCCCTCAGGATTTGGTCATCAACCCTGCAGGTGTATCTTTTCCACGCCATTTCAGGCTCTGAGCCCGATGATGCCAATTTGCCTGTGTGGTGCTGGACACAAACTCAGCAGCGCTAGCCCTGGGGGCCCCTAAGTCCCACCATAGCCCTGGGGGAAGGGACAGTGGCCCAGAGGCGAGAAGCCATCTCCCTCACGTCCCCAGGGAGAGCACGCCCCAGCCCAATCCTGGGCACTGACTGAGCCGTGCCCAGGAGAAGGGCTTCCAGGCCTCCAAGGCGCATTCCACGCCTCATTTCTCCGTGGACAGGATCTGCAGCAGTGGGGAATATTGTAGCCCACGGGTGTGGGCTGGGGGACATCTTCCGGTAACACTCGTGGCAGTGAGGCAGCCCCCGTCCCCGAAGAGAAGCAGCTGCCTCCTACCGGGGGTGCCTCGGTGAGTGACAAGCTCTTGCAGAAACAAAGGGAGTGGTGGCAGCCGGGGGACTGTCCCTGGTGGGGACTGGAAGTGGCTGATACTGGGGCCATCTGCTCTTCCCGATTCAAATATTTAGCAGGAGGTTGGAAACACAGAAGTTAGTATGAAATCACCAGGGTTTTTTTTTTTTTTTTTTTTTTTTTTTTCCCGGTGAACTTAATATCTGTCAAGAAGAGGGAGGGGTCCCTTGTGTGCAACGCTTTGGCTTTGTGTGTCACTTTTCCCGGCGGCCAGGAGGTGGCGCCAGGGCTTGGCTCTTTGTCGGGGCCTGTGCAGGCGTGGAGGCCTCGGCCTTGGCGTTCTGTGCACTCCTCCGCGTCTCCAGACATTGCACGGACGTCCCGGCCGCGGCGCTCCGGGGGTGAACCGTTCCCGTGCCATCTGATCAAGAGCCGAGCTTGTGGTCCTGCTGCCTGCATTGCAGCGACCGAGCCCGGGAGTGGCGCTGGCTCTTACACACTCACACACACACACCAGGACAGAGCGTGGCCAGGGATTGGGCTGGACTTTCAGCGCGTCGCGTGAGGAATCAGTAGCCGGGACCGTGCTGTTTGGGAAATGGTGGAGGTTTTTGGAGCGGGCTGTTTTCTTTTTATTTTCAGACTCTTCACTGATTCGCTGTCAGCCCAGGGACCGGTATTGTTGATGCCGGAGATTCCAGTGCTTTCGTAGGAAGTGTTTGTTCCAGGGTTGAATCCCTAGCGAGATGAGTAAAATCACCGCCATGATAGGAGACAGACGCCCCGCGTGCCAGCCTCCCGTGCCCCAGCCCTGCACCCAGGGCACATGGCACTTACCATCTCAGTAAATACCCACAGCCATCTTCTGGGGGGTAAATACTTCCTGATTGGATTTTTCGGGCCAGAAAACAGAAATGTAGGCTCCATAATTTGCCTCAAGCCCTTTGGTTGGTGGGCAAGGGAGTAGGGATTGGAACCCACCTGGCCCCCAGCGTCTGGCAGATGTCTGGGCGTCCAGGAGAGGGCGCTCGGTGGTCCCGGCAGTGTGAGGGCTGCTCAGCTGCAAAGCTGTAGCAGCCACTGGGCTTCGTGGGGACTGTGGACTGTGCCGGGGTCCGTGGCGGCTCACGGCACACAGGACAGACCCCAACCCGCTGAGAGCCGCAGGATCTGAGCTCAGAGTCCCTCTTCCTCCCTTGGTTGCCCTCCTCCAGGCATCTTTGTCTTTCTTGCATTTCTACCCCAGGGCCTTTGCATCTGCCAACCCTATCAGGAGAGCTCTCCTCCTCAGGCAGGACTCCATGCTGACAACCCTGTCTCTCTACAGAGTCCCAGGAGACTCCTCTGCCCGCCGCTGTGTCCTGTGTCCTGTCACACGTGTATGATCGCCAAGTAGCTTCTCGGTTGGTTGGTTTACCTGGGTGTTGTCTGCTTCTCCTCATTAGAATGTAAGCTCCATATGGCAGGGAATCTGAGGGTCTGGTTCACTGTTGTGTTCCCAGATTCTAGAACATTCCAGACACACAGGATGCACTTAGCAAGTATTTATTGAGCACGTATGATGGGAGAGTGAGGTAAAGGCAGTTGTGCCACACCTACCAGGAAGCTCACAGCACAGTCAGAGGGCCGAGGCGGGCAGGGGCCAGCAATGCTCTGTCACGGCGACAGAGGAGGTGACCCCGGGTGCTGCTGAGGGCTCAGCTGCTGGGGCGCAGTCACGGCCTGGGACGCCGGCATCCCACGTGGGCACCAGTGCGCGTCCCGGCTGTGTCACTTCCAATGCAGCTCCCTGCTAACGGCCTTGGGAAAGCAGCAGAGATGGCCCAAGTGCTTGGGCCCCTGCACCCACATGGGAGACCCAGAGGAAACTCCTGGCTCCTGGCTTTGGCCTTGGCCTAGCTCTGACTTGTGGCCATCTAGGGAGTGAACCAGTGGATGGAAGATTCCTCTCCTTCTCTCTCTTTCTGTAACTCTTTCAAAATAAATAAATACAGAAATACTTTTTAAGTGAATATTTCCTACCTCATGGGATTGTCATGGCCATGAAATGAATTGTACGTGGAACACTGAGAATGGTGCCTGGCGTGCAGTGCTCTAGCAAAAACCCTGCGGCGTGCAGAACTCAGGCAGGTGGAAAGGCTGTGTTGGGCGCCGCCCTGCCTCTCACAGGAGACCGCATGGCAGGGGAAGCCAAGGGACTCTGAGGGGTGTTCGCATCTGCTCTGCTGCTGCTGTCCACCTGCAGCTATCTGAGACACACTTGTCTGTTGATTTGTTTTGTTTTTTTAATCCAGCAAATATTTATTGAGGGTTTATTATGTGCCATTGCCTGGAAGGTAGCAACAAAGTAGTAATAATACAGAATAAAATTATTTTGAAAGGCAGAGTGATGGAGGGAAAGATGTGAGAAATAAAGAGAGGGAGGGAGAGAGAGAGAGAGAGAGAGAGAGGGAGAGAGGGAGAGAGAGGGATATCTTCCATCTGCTGGTTCATTCCCCAAATGGCCGCAATAGCAGGGGCTGGGGCAGGCTGGAGCTATTGGGGTCTTCCATGCGGGTGGTAGGGGAAGTACTTGGGCTATCTCTGCTGCTTTCTTGGGTGTATTAGCAGGGAGCTGTATTGGAAGGGAGCAAGTGGGACTTGAACTGGTTCTCATATGGGATACTGGTACTGCAGTGGCAGCTTAACCTACTATACCATACTGGCCTCTCTCTCTCTCTCTCTCTCTCTCTCTCTCTTTAGAAGATTTAGTTCATTTGTTGAATGCCAGAGTAACAGAGAGAGAGAGAGAGGAAGAGACAGGGAAAGAGAGATCTTCCATCCACTGATTCACTCCCCAAATGGCCACAATGGCCAGGGCTGGGCCAGGCTGAAGCTGGAAGCCAGGAGCTCCACCTGGGCCTCCTATGTGTGTCAAGGGCCCAAGTCCTTGGGCAGCTCTGCTGCCTTCTTGGGTGCCTCAGCAGGAAGCAGGTCAGAAGCAGAGCAGCTGGGACTCAAAGCCGCCTCGATACGAGATGCCAGTGCCGCACCACGACGCCGGCCTCAAGGTAACTTTCATGGATTCTTCCATCCTAAAATAGTCTGTGGAGAAGATGTTTTGTTCTCATTTCTTAATCTGATTTCTTGACTTTCGAGAAATATTTATTGTGTATGAGTTAAAAAATGGTTAAGGGGCCGGCGCTGTGGCATAGTGGATAAAGCCACCGTCTGGAGTGCTGGCATCCCATATGGGCGCCGGTTTGAGTCCTGGCTGCTCCACTTCCGATCCAGCTCTCTGCTGTGGCCTGGGAAAGCAGTGGAGGATGACCCGAGTCCTTGGGCCCCTGCACCCACATGGGAAGACCCGGAGGAAGCTTCTGGCTCCTGCCTGGTTAGACATCAGCACTTCTCTGTTGGTCAAGGGAGTAACGATGGCGCCATTGCGAGAAGTCGAGGGCCGCCCAACACAGAAGGCCAGGGGTCTTGGTTAGGAAACTCCCCACCCCCAGCACATGGCCTCAGGACACAGTGGCAAATAACAGCATTCAATTCAAACTCATGAAGCAGGAGCCTCAAGGACAGCACACGTCAGCGTCAATGCCACGCTGACTTCTGAAGACTGTGCTTGCCCACGGTGTGGAGGGGCAGCAGCAAGGGACCCTTTGTGAAGGGGCCCAGCTCCTCTCCCTCCAGCCCCCCCTGAAGAGGAAGAGGAAGCGAGGGCCCCCCCAGGGAGGGGCGCTGAGGATTTGCAGGACATCTGTCTGAGTTTCACACTGGAGATCTTCATCCCCACTTTTGAGATCCCAGAATTGTGGGTAGGAATAAGCTGCCTCATTGCCGTTGGGTGCCTGGATGGCATGCCTGTGGCACTGCATTCACATTGCCTGTGTGGATGGCAGACCCCCCACCCCCCGCCATAGCATAGGTATCTCTGAGTCTTCCATGCCTGACTGCATTTCAGTAACGAGTTTTAATCGGCATTACCAACTAGAATTGCCTCATTGTGCCTGAGGTCCCTGCCCTGTCCCTTGGGTTGGAGCAGAGCCGTGGCAACCTCAGCCTCACAGTGTACTCTCTCTTCCTGGGACCCATTCCCAGAGGGTAAGGAGGTCTCTCACGGCCCAGACGAAATGGCAAATAAAACCAATTCCCCTTTAATCCCTTCAGAACATAATGTATTTCTGCAATAAATCCAATTTTCCTTTCATCCAAGTGAGATCACTTGGGTTGAGTTGAGTGGGAAACCCGAGTAGGTTGTGTGGGGCTAGGATTACATGGGGTTTCAATCAGTTCCCAGCTCTTGGTCTGAGATTTCGGCAGAGAGTTCTGGAAACTCTGACTTTCCAAGAAGTCTCTTGGCATGGATATCTTTGACTAACGTGGAAATGGGAGCTGCGTCCCATCTTCACTGGATTTGCACACTTGGGTGGATTCTTGTTGCATTGCAATGCTGAATACTATTTGGGGTTGCAGAAATGTGAGATTAGGCTGGCTGGCCGTGGCCGTTTAGACTCTAGGCTGGCTGATTTCTACTTGGTGCCAGACTCTATCTGAAAACGCCAACTTTGCCCTTGCTCACATCTTGAACACAGGTGCTCTGTTGGTGGTGGCATGGCCAGGGCCCTTCTTGCTGGTTTGGTTCTCCAGTGACTGCCTGCTTTGTGTAGGTGTCACTTAGATCAGATCCTGCACAGGCAAACAGATGTCTCCTTCTAAGAGCTGGTGCACTGGTGAGCTTGGAAGTGCTTGGCCAATCCTGTCTAAATCAGGCATTCTACCAGCCTTTCTAAATTAAAGGGGCTTGAGGCTGCCAATCTAGTTCGAAGAGGGGCAGCTAGGGGGCTTGATTTGCAGAAGCATAATAGTTTAATTGGCCATTTATTGGAAACTTACCATGTAGTGGGCCTGACTCATTTAACTTTCAAAGCAATCCTATGATAAGTATTTTGTGATTAATCCTACTGTTCTGATTGACAGCTGAGGTAGTATAACCTGTTCAAGTGGTGAAGAAAAGCAGAGAGAGATAGGGAGAGACAGAGACAGAGATCTTCCAACCGCAGGTTCGTTCCCCAAATGGCCGCAGTGGCTGAGATGTGGCCAAGCCAAACTCAGGAGCCAAGAATTCCATCTGGATCTCCCATGTGGGCAGGGGTCCATGCACTTGGACCATCTTCTGCTGCTTTCCTGTGTGCTAGCAGGGAGCTACTTGGAAGCAGAGTAGCCAGGACTCAAACCTGGTACTCCTATGGGATGCCAGCGCTGCAGGTGCAGCCTAGCCCCCTGTGCCACAACGCCAGACCCAAGGAGAGAGATCTTGTGCCAAAGCCTTGACTGTTGCCAGCATTTGGGGAATGAACCAGCGGATGGAAGTGGATCTCTCTCTCTCTCTTCTAAATAAAATGGAAATAGAGTTTAAAATAAATGCAAAAATTCACATTGCACTAGAGGGCAGGTTTCTTAGCTTTCTCCAAACCGCAGATGCTGGCAGACCTCTAGGGGAGACGCTGTGACAGTAAGCAAGAACCCACTTTCTTCTTCCCTCCCCCCCCCCCCATTCTAGCGTCCTGCAGTGATCTTGCCTGCAGCAACTGCGTCTGTTACTGTGCTCCTCAGGTGATGATTTTGTTTCATTTCTTCTTCTCTTTAAACATAGTTTTTATGTAACTGACACACAGTAATTGTGCACATTGGGAACAATGTGGCATTTCAATACACGTATGCAACGTGCGATTGGAGTGGGGTAATTGGCACATCCATCACCTCAAATATTTATCACTTCTTTGTGTTGGGAGCATTCATTATTCCCTCTGCTAGCTATTTGGAAATGCTCAGTTAATTAATGTCGATCACAGTCATTCTCTGTGCTGTAGAACAGAAGTTTAGTAGGAGGTGGGGTTGGTGAAGGCCTGTCCGGAGGGTTGTAGCTGCAGGTACTTACCCTGGAGATCGGAGTCTGGAATGGAAACAGGACCCATCCAAGCAGGTGCTTCCACAAACCTAGAACCTGCTGGAGGTACAGGTGATGAAAGCAAGAAGAGCGCAACAACTGAATCCGATGGTTTAAAATCCCGCAGTTAGGGGCCAGGGCTGTGGCACAGCAGGGTAAGCTGCCTTGCTCACCTGGCTCAGTCCTGATATTGCAGCCATGTGGGGAAAGAACCAGTGGATAACAGTGTTCTCTCTTCTCTCTCTCTCTCTCTCTCTCTCTCTCTCTCTCTCTCCCTCCCTCTCTCTCTCTCTCTTTATCACTGGCTCTGCTTTTCAAATAAATAAAATACATCTTTTAAAAGACATGAGATTCAGGGGTTGGTGCTGTGGCGCAGTAGGTTAATCCTCCGCCTGCGGCACCAGCATCCCATATGGGTGCCAGTTCTAGTCCCAGCTGCTCCTCTTCCAATCTAGCTCTCTGCTGTGGCCTAGGAAAGCAGTGGAAGATCGCCTAAGTGCTTGGGCCCCTGCACCCGTGTGGGATACCTGGAAGAAGAACCTGGTACCTGGCTCCTGGCTTTGGATCGACGCAGCTCCGGCCATTGCGGATATCTGGGGAGTGAGCCAACAGAAGGAAGACCTTTCTCTCTGTCTCTCCCTCTCACTGTCTGTAACTCTACCTCTCAAATAAATAAATAGAATCTTTTTTTTTTTTAAATAAAGACATAAGATTCGGTGAATAGCACAGTTCCTGTCTCCCAAAGAATTAAAAGTCACCTGGCAGGGCAGCTGATGGCAGAGAGGCGGTTAGGGATGAGCTGATACAGTGGTGTGGCAGTAATTGTTTCTTTGCCATAAAGTGAGACATAAAAAATATTTCAAGGGGACCAGAGACCTTTTTCGGGAGCCAGTTCAGGCTGTCCTTCTCACTATCCTTATAGTTTAAGCAGAATAAAGAGCATACAAGAGGGAATTCAGCAATTTTTGTGGAAAATGAAGTAAAAGATAAGTTTGGGGGCTGGCGGTGTGGCATAGTGGGCTAAGCTGCCGCCTGGCATCCCATATGGGTGCTGGTTCGAATCCCGGTTGTTCCCCTTCCGATCTGGCTCTTTGCTATGGCCTCAGAAAACAGTAGAAGATGGCCCAAGTCCTTGGGCCCCTGTACCAGAATGGGAGACTCAGAAGAAACTTCTGGCTTTGGATAGGTGCAGCTCTGGCCATTGCGGCCAATTGGGGAGTGAACCAGTGGATGGAAGCCCTCTCTTTCTCTCTGCCTCTCCTTCGCTGTCTGTGTGTAACTTTGACTTTGAAATAAATAAATAAATCTTTTTTAAAAAAGATAAGTTTATTTTGATCCAAAACAATTTTGAGATCCATGTTCTTAGAGGTCTTCAAACACACATGAAAATAAGTATTATGAAAAAACTATGTACAGATTTCAAAAGTTTTTGCACCAAAATAAGCATCTTTTAATTCCATTTTCCGTTTTGAAGTACCTCATATTTGTGGTTGGTGCTGGGGAGAGGTCACCAATGGCTAAAAAAAAAAAAAAAAAAAAAAAAAAAAAAATCACACAAACAGCTTTGATGGGTAACTTTCAGTCATGAGATTCATGGATTCAATCCTATTCAAGTCCAAGGAGAGAACCCTTGTAGGATTAGCCAGTCTTTGGAAAAAGTCGATTGGTAAAAAAGCAAAATCCTTATCATCCATTTGCAAAAATTTTCAGTTATGTAAATGGTGATGCTAATTGTAGACTAAAGCCATCGCTTCACTTATTCAACAAATAATTTTAAGTACCTGCCATGTGCGAGGCATGATTTAGGTACCTGGGACACAGCAGTGAACAAGGCAGACGATGAGTAGCTGCCCTTGGAGAGCTGCTGCTGCGCAGGGGAGGCAGATGGTGAGTGCAGTAATCAGCAAGGGACAGAGCTACCGCGTGAGAAGGTACGTGCTATGGAAGCCGTGGGCTAGGTGGGAGGGAAGCAGGTTGAGGAGGGGAAGCGCTGTGTTTCCAATTTGAAAGGTTGGTTGGGCTGGGTGACAGTCGATCAGAGACATGAATGAGATGGAGGAGCGAAGCTCTGGGAGACTGAAGTGGGATGTTTCAGGCCGAGGTCATGGCCAGTGCACTGGCCCTAAGGTGAGAAAAAACCCCGCATTCCTGCCAAGAGTGGGTCAGGGAGAGTGGCCCACAGTGAGGGCAGAGAGGCAATGGAGGCCAGGGCATGGGTGTAGTGGGGCCCTGGATGGTGTTGAAGGGAGGCATGGGTGCCTGACTGTGTTGCAAATCGTTTACCTGAGCAGCTGCACAGAGTGTAGGGGATCAGGACAAAATCAGGGAGACTGGTTAAGAAGCTCATAGACTAAGTCAGGTGACCGGGATGGTGGCAGTGGAGATGGCGAGAGGAGCTAGGGCTCTGGAGTCATTTCTGATGTGCTACACGTTAAGGGATAGATAAGAAAAAGAAGAATCTACAGATGACTGAGTTTTCTTGGTTTGAGCCATTGGAAGAATTCAGCTGTGATGGGAAGACTGTCTGTAGAGGAGACTTTTGAAGGCAATATCAGTAGTGCAGATTTGGACATGTTAATATAGAGTCACCTGAAGGTGCTGAGTGGGCAGCTGGAATGTGAGGACCTGGAGCGCAGGAGTGAGGCTGGGCTGAGTTGTTGGCACTTACATTAAGTCATGAGGCTAGAGGAGATTATCAAAAGAGAAATAAACAGCCCCAGATCCTGCCATCCAGAAGAGACCAAGGTTAACATCGTGGCATTTTCTCTCTCCAGTGTATAATTAAGTAATGTATGTCTTAGTGACTGACACAGTAATGCTTCATAATAAGCCAACCAACATTTCGTGGCATATAACACATACTTATTTTTCTGGCTCATGTGTCTGGGATTTGGCTGCAGTGTCTTCTTAGATTGTGGGTTGATTTGGCTTGATTCAAGGTTTGGGTTGGTTTTGTTCCATTTCACTTGTCTTTGCATTCCTCTTGGGTCAGCAGCTTGCAAGGGAATATTTTTCTGTGGCAATAGCAAACATTCCCTTGCCAAACAAGTCAAATGGCCAAGCCCAAGGTTACTGGGTATAGGAAAAGTACTCTTTCCACTCTAGTGCACGACAAGGTCACATGGCAAGGTAGGAGTGAAAAATGACAGCAATCATCCAACTTGTCACAATGTATAATGTAGAATAATCTAGAATTTTATATAACATATAAATGCATGCAAATCAGATGACACCATATACACTATTCTATATACCATTTCATTAAAAATATATAGTCTATATTTTAGTATAAATACATACCAAATATAGGCATATTTTTCCATGTGAATAATATTTTAGTGACCACAAGGTATACTATTACTTGAATGTACAATAATTTATTTAATGAATCTCCAATTTATGGAATTAAGGTTTTTGTGGTTTTTCATTAATATAAATAATGCTGAAAGAAACACTGAATATTTCTTTCTTTGTAAAATTTTCTGGATTTCTATTTAGGGTAAATATCCAAAAGTGGAGTATATGGGTCCAAGAGTAATCATGCTTAAACTGTTGAGCCATTTTTTGAAGTTTTATTTTTATGTATTTGAAAGGTAGAATTGGGGAGAGAGAGATTGATTTTCCATTTCCTGGTTCACTCCCTAAATGGCCTCAACAGCTAGGGCTGAGCCAGGCTGAAGCCAGGAATCCAGAATTGTATCCTCACCTCCCTGGGTGGCAGGGATCCAAGCACTTGGGCCATCTTTGCTGCCTTCCCAGGCACATCAGCAGAGAGCTAGATTGAAAGTGGAGCAGCCAAGATTCAAACCAATGCTCTGATATGTGATGCGGCATTGCAAGCTGTAGCTTAAGCTGCTGTGCCACAGTGTCAACCCCTACTGAATTGCTTTGAAAAATTGTCATCCAGACATGTTCTATCCATTTAAATTTCCATCCATAGTGCATGAAAATTTCCATTTCTGATTCACTTCTCAGTATAGATATTAGCAATCTCTTTCCTCTTTGTTCTGCTCTCCTTTCTCCCACAAATCTCCAACTGTCCAGTGGAACCAGTGATTCAGTGTAGATTTTGCCTAAAGTCATCTCTACTTCTGGGAAGTGTCAATGGGAGATATTTTGGCATCCAGACCATTTTTAACGGTTTTGATTCTGATTGACCAAAACCCAACAAATACCCATAACATTTTTTTTAAAGATTTGTTTATTTGAAAGTCAGAGTTGCACAGATGAGAGGCAGAGAGAGAGAGAGAGTGTCTTCCATCTGCTGGTTCATTCTCCAATTGGCAGCAATGGCTGGAGCTGCGCCGATCCGAAGCCGGGAGCCAGGAGCTTCTTCTGGGTCTCCCACACGGGTGCAGGGGCCCAAGGACTTGGGCCATCTTCTACTGCATTCCCAGGCCATAGCAGAGAGCTGGATTGGAAGAGGAGCAGCCAGGACTAGAACCGGTGCCCATATGGGATGCCGGCACTTCAGGCCACGGTGTTAACCTGCTGCACCACAGCACCGGCCCCAAAATCTGTAACATTTAAGAAAAGGATTGATAGAAGCTGAAAGTTGGCCCATCTCTTTTCCAACACTGGCCAATACTGTTAAAATGGTTTTCCCATCTTGTAGCAGAATGCATATGACTGTCTGGATTCAGTCGTCATTACACAAGGATGTTTCGATGCCCACTAACAGGAAGTTAGTGAAATGTGTAGCTTAAAAAGGACACAGCAATTCTACATCTCTGAATTCATCTTGCATGTTGTCCAAGATAGTTATTGCGGAACCATTTGTAATAGCAAAAGATAGGCAGCAACACAAATGTTCATTATACAACAAAATGTTGAGCAACTATGAGTAAAGGAGAACATGCAAGGGTGGGGTGTGGTGCAGCAGCAGGTCAGCCTGCTGTGGGTGTGCTCTCATCCCACACCGGAGTGCCTGTGACGGGGTCTACTTCCACCTGCCACAGCCCACCCTGGCAGGCAGTAGGTGATGGCGCAAGAATTTGGGTCCCTGCTACCTACACGGGAGGTCCAGATGAAACTCCTGGCTCTCGGTTTTGGCCTGGCCCAGCCCTGGTTGCTGTAGGTATTTGGAGAGTGAACCAATGGACGGAAGATGTTGCTGCTTTGCTTTTCAAATAAATAAATTGTAAACAAACAAAAAAAACAACAAAAAAAAACCCTTAAAGAATATTCAGAACATTGTGCATTGTATTCTATTTTTTGTTTAAAAAGGTCGAGGGGGTATAATATATATTCTTGGCACACACGTAAGGAAACTCCAGGAATTCATAAGAAAATAATAATAGTAGTTACCTTCACAGCAGAAAACAGTTGGCTAGAAGACAGGGGTGGGAAGAACACTCTCCACTGTAGATCTTTTTGAATTTTTAGACAACATCTTGAATCATAAGAATGTGTTGCCTACTTGAGTGATTTTAAAAATGCCCATGTGATATCCATAACAGGTATCGTCACCCCATTTGCAGCCCCAACCTCATGCCTCCATGCCTCCAGCCCACGGAGTTCCCCATGGCCTGGGGTGCTGTCTGCTTTGCACACTATTTTGGTGATTAGAAATATGGTGCAGTCTTTTCTAATACCTAATTCAAAATGCTTCTGCTTTCTCCTGAACCAGCTCAACAGAGATGTGAAAACGGAAACTCAATTGTTCCTAGATTAAGGAAGCACCGTTTCATTCATTCACCTGTATTCATTCAACCTATTTACTTGGGTTTGCTTGTGTGCTAGGTGTGGTCAGCTTTGCGGATCCTTAGTGAGGGGGGTTGATGGACAGTGTTCAGCTTGATGGCAGCACACGGACTGGGAGGTGGCTTTGGATGCAGGCATGGACGGGGCGGGGGTGGCCTGGGGAAGTGGTGACTGGTGGGCTCCTGGGGGAGAAGCTCATCTGACCTTGCATGGGTTCTGCTCTCTGTGGTCTGAGACAGACTTCACCTTCAAAGATGTCACAAGCAGACAAAGAGCCAACCCCCAGCAAAACAACAGCACTGACTTGTGTTTTTCCAGAGGGCATGGTGCTGACTGCCAGCTCTGGTTGCATCCAGCTAAATTTGGTTGTCTTACACCCTTTCAGCTCAGAGGCAAGTTAAGGAGATAGCAATGACTGGATATTTCCACACACCTCTCTCAGCAAATGCTATAAAAACTATATAGAGTGGTTGACAGTTGGAGCAGAGACACCAGGTGTCAGGAGCAGTAGGGGAAGTTACAGAGGGCAGAGACAAGGTTTTAGGGGTGTGAGTTGGTCTTAGGGGACCCAGGTTGCAAAAATGAGTCTTGGGAATTGCAGAAGTACGACAGTGATGAGATTCCAACCTTGCAAGTCCTTTAGCACGTCAGAGTTTTCCTCTGAGAAACATAGGTGGAGTTGTCTTAGGGGTAGGAAGATGAGGTTACAATTTTCTCAAATTTGGGGTACATTTTGTGTCAAAGCTGATGGCTGATATCCCATCTCTCTTTGGGGGTACCACTGACATGGGGGAACTGGGCAGGAAGATTAGGTGGAAATAGGTGAGTGGGAATTTCTGCCCTGCATTGTAACTCTACCCTGTACCTGTCAGTCTGTGCCCAAATTCCCATGATACACCTGCATCT
The DNA here is from genome assembly GCF_964237555.1 of Oryctolagus cuniculus. Lineage (NCBI taxonomy): Eukaryota > Metazoa > Chordata > Mammalia > Lagomorpha > Leporidae > Oryctolagus > Oryctolagus cuniculus. Next base: position 39,180,435 of record NC_091445.1, on the reverse strand, counting down.
TATCTGGGGCCAGGAAGGAGGAAATGCTGCGATGGCCAGGTAGGAGCTAAACTCCAATTGGAGGTGCCATGAAGCCCCCAGAAAGCCTTACTAATGCTAAGTCCCACCCATGCATATAGCCAGTTAGTGCACCACCCACTATGTCATAAACAGGACAACAGGGTAGTGTCTCTCCTATTTTGCTCTTGGTTTCTGGACCATGCTTATGGACCCTTCTCTGGCCCCCCCCCCCCACCCTCTGCTCCTAAGCAACTCTGTGTGGGGTGGCCCACGCTCATGCATGAATGTATGTTCACTTTCTCTCTCTTTTAAATAAACTTTGCTCTCACTTGTGCTCTGTATTAATGCCTCTGCTTTGAAATCTGATCTCTGTCGGGGGCAGGCGCGCATACCAGTAAGAAAGATGAAGCTACACAGGCCTGTAACAATTTTGCTCCTAATTCAAAGACACATGGCCGTGGATGGACAGAGCAAGCCTTAGGTAGTGGCTGGGGGCGGAAACAGATGAGAGAGTGGTGGGGTGGACAAGAGACTTCGAACCCTGGGGTACGGGCTGATTATAGATGGGGACTAAGGTTGCTCATGTTTTGGCACAGGGAAGTCTTGTCAGAAGGGAAGGTGAGACTTACTGTGTGCTGTCATGCACATTTTTTTTTGCGTGAATATTTGCTACCTCTGCTGCAAATTCCTCATGCAGATCTACAGAGACCTTGTTTACTTGGCTAACACGTCTTGTCATGAGCGGTCTTGGACATGGGGTAACTAAGAGCAACAGAGGAAAGGACACCCTTAGTATTCTAGAGGGACTGTGCAATCTGAGACAGGCTCCCTTCCTTGAGAAGCCGGGTGAGAGTCTGTCCCACCTTCGTGCAGCTCGACGCCTCCGTGGCTAGCAAAGATGATGGTTCATTGCCGAAGAACAGACAGCTTAGCCCATGGCCTTTTATGATTTGGTGTTCCAGTGTCATCCCTGTGTGAAGACACTGTGTATTCGAGTTTGGAGGAAGAGCTGTCTCCGCCCTTGAACACAAGTATCTTCCACGGCAGTGGTGATGCAGGCAAGCAACCAGGTGGAGGTGACCTTGACTTTGATTTTTTAAAATCATTGCTTCCACTTTTGCACCAAGGTTAAAAAGTTGTGCCTAACTCCTTGATTAGCCTTGTAATGGCCTTAATGTACAATTGCAGGTCTGTCATGCAAATTGTGTGCCTCACAGAGAGCAGATCCATCCTTTCTCTAGGCGCACACTCAGCGGGCCTTTTCTAAGCCATGTGGCATGCTGGGCTCTCGGGAGGCAGTGATGTGCAAGCCAGCCTGGCAGAGCCTACAGTCAGTGGAGGAGCTGAATGTTAATGGAATAGCCAGAAAAATAAAGGTCTGTCTTCAAATTATCGCAAGTGTAATGAAAAACCACACAGTTGTCTGAAAGCACATGATAAAGACAAAGGTGTTTATTATTTTTGTAAAAAAGATGTATTATAGTTATTTATTTGAAAGGCAAAGTAACAGGGCAGGGAGAGGCAGAGAGATCTTCCATTTGCTGCTAAATTCCCCAAATGGCTGTAACAGTCAAGGTTGGGCCAGGCCCAAGCCAGGAGCAGGGACCCAACTCCTTGAACCATAATCACTGCCTATCAGGATGTGCATTGACAGGAAGCTGGAATTGGGGGCCGAACCAGGACTTGAATTCAGGAGCTCGGATATGAGATGTGGGTGTCCCAGTCAATGGCTTAAGCAATAGGTCAAATTTCTGCCCATTAGTCACTGGAACTTTTTTTTCCCAAGATCTATTTTATTTATTTGAATGGTGGAGGGAGAGAGAGGGAAGGAGTAAGGAAGGGAGAGAGACAAGGAGAGACTTTCCATCTGTTGGTTCACTCCTCAAATGGCTGCAATGGCCAGGGCTAGGCCATTCAGAAGCCAGGAGCCAGGAATTTCTTTCAGGTCTCCTACATTGTTCTTTCAGGTCTCCCTCATTGGTGGCAAGGGACCAAGAACCCAGGCATCATCCACTGCCTTCCTAGGCACATTGGTAGGAAACTGGATTGGAAGTGGAGCAGCTGGGACTCAAACTGGCGCTCTGATATGGAATGCTGGCATCACAAGAGTGGTTTAAACTGGTGCCATGATGCAGCCCCCAAGACAAGGGTTTTTAAACTGAGACCTGAAGATCTCAGTGGGAGTTAGCCATGCACATGAAAAAGCTGCTTGGGGGTGTGTGTGGATGGGTAGGAAGGGTACAAAGAACATTTGAGACAAGAAGGAATTTGAGGGACTGACATTGTGGCACAGTGGGTTAAGCCACCGTCTGCAATGGGGGCATCCCATATGGGTGCAGGTTTGAGTCCCAGCTGCTCCACTTCCAATCCCGTTCCATACTAATGCACCTGGGAAAACAGCAGAGGATGATCCAAATCCTTGGGCCCCTGTACCCACACGGGAGATCTGGACAGAGCCCTGGCTGTTGCAATCATTTGGGGGGAGTGAACCAGCAGTTGGACGATCTCTTCGTCTCTCCCCATATCTCTGCAACTCAACCTCTCAAATAAACTAAATAAATCTCAAAAAGAAAGTAAATGAATAAAAGGAATTTGAGAAACAGAAAGTCCAGAGTTTCCTAAGAGCAATTTTTTTTTGGATATGGCTGTGGCCATGATATTGATTGTGTTGTATTTAGGTTTCTTACTTGAAAAATGAAAGTTTCCATACAGGCTCCTGATCATGATAAGGAGCAACCATCCCATAATTAATGAAAAATTGCACAGCCCTTTTGAGGTCTAAAACGAAAGGGCTGTAATGGCATCAACCCTGCCAAAAGCCACATGCAAAGGGAAAACAGCAACACTTTGCCATTGAGCTCGGTGTGATGCAGGAAAGCAGCTAACAGAAGTCCTGTAATTGTGTTTTGCTTTGTGATGAAATCACAACTGATTTTTTTCGCTGCAAATCAGAAGTCCAGGGGGAGTCACCCGCTGGCGTTCCAGCTCACTCACCGGATGAGTCATGAGGCCTGCAGTGGCCAGGGCGGCACACAGAGGAAGATTTTGCTCTTGCAAAGATAATTGCTCAGGAAGCCATAACAATTTGCCCCTCTTACCTTGTTTAAAAAGAGTACCCTTTCTGTGTAGGCTGAGATTTATCTAAAGAGACATTTCCAGCCTCATGGTCGAGGGACCCAGGCTGATCTGGTTTTTGCCAGGAAACCATTTGGAAAGCAGTCAGGAGACGACTCGGGGTTCTCACCACCCTGTCCTCTGTGAAGCTCCGGCGGATGATCACGCACAGCCGAGTGCCTGGTGGACTTTGAACCACATGTGACTGTGTGATGAAAAAGAGACCCAAAGCCAGCGTCTACTGCAGTGTGTCATCGAGAAGAGGCCTACGCGGTGGGACAGCGGCTGAGCGCAGCCATCGGCACCTGCTTCTCTCACTTGTCTATGACCCAGGCCCACCACGGTGGCCAAAGGCCATGTCTACCTTGTCCCTGCTGCCGCCCGGGTAGTGACCGGGCAGTGCGGCCAGATTCCTCTGCTGGAAACTGTTAATTCCCATCTGGGTTCATCCCGGTGGAGCAAAGCTCTGCCCTGGTCCTCCCTGCCCACTGGCAGGCCTGACTTGTCACCCACGAGTGTGGAGTGTGTGCTCGCCTCTGCAGAAGAGACACCGGTGACAGCTACTGCAGCCTCTGGCATCTCGGCCTCCCAGCCAGGGAGCCCTGGGAACCATCGGCCGAGTAAATCAAAGGGCAGGAAGCAGGCTAAAGGTAGATGTAGGAGGGGAGATGCAACCCCAGCTCTTTTGAACTCAGAAGCGTTCAGGACCCCAACGTGATAGGACAAGGTAGATGATATTTTCTGCTTGATTTTTTTCCTAATGATGTTTTGCTTCCCAGTTTCTATCAGATCATAGTTGAGTTGATTCTAAAGAAGATTTGATTGCTAGATTGGGAATGAGGAGCTCCCCCCCCCCCCCCCCCAGCTGGTGGCTGTGGTTCAGGCTGATATTTGAGTGGTTTGGGCACTAGATTAGGGTTAAAAATTACCAAGGCTAACTCAGTCATTTCCATGCAGCGTGGCTCCCGGTCTCAGGTTTGTGGGTTTCTCCTTGTGATTTCTGGAACCGGAAGGACTGATTTATGCCTTGCGTTCTGAGACGCCAGGTGGGGCTATCTTTCCTTCCAGCCTCCCTGCGCAGACAGGCGAGGAGACAGCGGTCCATTCAAGTCCCAGCTTCACCCTCACCGCCGGTTTGAATTTAGACCTCAGTTTCTTCTCTAAATCGCAGTTTCCTTGTTTGCAAAAGGGAACTAAGAGCACTCATTTTGTTTTGAGAATCAAGCAATTTTTTAAAAATATTTATTTTATTTATTTGAAAGAGTTACAGAGAGAGGTAGAGACAGAGAGAGAGGTCTTCCATCCATTGGTTCACTCCCCAGATGGCCGCAACAGGCGGAGATGAGCTGATCTGAAGCCAGGAGCCAGGAGCCAGGAGCTTCTTCCAGGTCTCCCTTGTGAGTGCAGGGGCCCAAGGACTTGGGTCATCTTCTACTGCTTTCTCAGGCCATAGCAGAGAGCTGGATTGGAAGAGGAGCAGCCGGGACTAGAACCGGCGCCCATGTGGGATGCCTGTGCTTCAGGCCAGGGCTTTAACCTGCTGTGTTACAGCGCCAGCTCTGAGAATCAAGCAATTTAATAACTATACTTCTTTTGGGTCCGGCATGTACTAAGAACTCAGTAAAGTCTACCTTATTATGACTATCGTTCGTCCAAAAAGTATTAAACACCTGCCACGTATTGTGCATTGGGAAAGCATGCAAGAAACATTAACTGGCACTGGATAGAGGGAAAATAGAGCATGAAAAGAGGCACCCACAGAGGACTTTGTGTGTGTGAGAAATAAACCCTGATCGAGTGAATGCACTGATGTTTTGTTACTGCAGCACAGTCTCACTTGTGCTCGCTTGCGTTGCTTAACAACAGGGACACCTCTGAGAGATGCGTTGTTAGGGGATTCCACCACTGTGCATCCCAGGGTGCTTAACAGCTGGCATCCCTAGCTGATGTCGTCGTGCGGGTCCCCATCTTGCGTATGGCCTCTTGCTGACCGCAGGGTCAATTGCTATGTGACGATTATGCTTCCTTCTTCTTTTTTTTTTTTTTTTTGACAGGCAGAGTGGACAGTGAGAGAGAGAGACAGAGAGAAAGGTCTTCCTTTTTTGCCGTTGGTTCACCCTCCAATGGCCGCCGCGGCCGGCGCGCTGTGGCCGGCGTGCCGCGGCCGGCGCACCGCGCTGATCCGATGGCAGGAGCCAGGAGCCAGGTGCTTTTCCTGGTCTCCCATGGGGTGCAGGGCCCAAGCACCTGGGCCATCCTCCACTGCACTCCCTGGCCACAGCAGAGAGCTGGCCTGGAAGAGGGGCGATTATGCTTCCTTCTGCAACTTTCCCCCAGCACCAGGCTTTCTTGAGCTGGAAGTTAGTTATCTCTTCATCGTTCCCAGATTGCTCACTGCTGAGTCCATCGAAGCCCAGGTTTTCAGGAACGAATTGGTGAGCAGTAAATATTCTATGGCATCGGGCGTGGCTTGCAACAAAGGCAAAGAAGGAGCAAAAGAAAAGAAGAAAAGAACCCGTGTGTTTGAGACAGTCTGCCTAGTTGTGCGTGGAGGATGACTGTCCCTAAGCCTCCTCCACATGACAAATACCTGGGCTCTCTTGTTGAGGATTTAGCTTCTGCGGGTCCTGGATAATCTCACTGAAGGGGCTTTAATGACAGAAATCCCCAAGGCGAGCAGTGTCATTGCGAGAGGTCCTGCTGGTTTGCTTTCCCCAGGCACCTGGGGCAGTAGCTAAGCTGCTTGAGGTGTCCACATCTCGCACCCAAGGGCCTGTGTTCAGGCCCCAGCGCCACTCCCTAATTCAGCTGCCTGCTAATGCCCACCCCGAGAGGCAGCAGGTGAGGGCTCAGTACTTGGTACTTGCCTCCCATGTGGGAGACCCGGATTGAGTTGCTGGTTCCTGTCTTGGCCTTGCCCAGCCCTGGCTGTTGTAGGCGTTTGGGGAGTGAACCAACAGATGAGTTGTCTCTCTCTCTCCTCTCTCTCTCTGGGCCAGACTGAAACCAGGAGCCCAGAACTCCACCTGGGTCTCCCATGTGGGTGACAGGGGCCCAAGCATTTGGGCCATCTTCAGCTGCTTTCCCAAGTGCATTAGCAGGGAGTTGGATCAGACTTGAACTGGGAACCATGTGGGGATGCTGGTGTCACAGGTGGCGGCTTAACCCACTACCGACAGCAGTGCCCCAGGAAGTTCTCATCTGCCTCTCTCCCTCTCAAAACAACCAACCAACCGAATAATGTGCCCCATTGCTTTTGAAAAACACCTTCCCAGATTTCTACCTGCTTCCATCCTTAGGAAAACTTGGGGAAAGCATTTTTTGTTATTTGTATAATCATAGAGAATAAAAATAGAAGGCTCTCTGCAATGTCCCCGGTTTAGAACTGCACCAAGCGTTCCGGGGCTGCCCATGCGCTCTCCAGGTGTGGAGGTGAGTGTTCACCTCTCCTCCCACCACTGGCCACACTGCAGTTGATTGAAATTCACAACACACACTGAGACAGTCTCCCCCCGCCCCCCGCCAGCCAGAAGTCCTTCAGTGATAAGACATGGCGTCTTTAATACACCCTGTCCACCGTGGTGTCTCCCGCACTGAGCAGAATGCAAGACACAGAGCACCTGCCCACAGTGCTCCAGGAAGGACTAAGTGATGGCAGTCTTCAGCTGGGAGTCTCCCTCGTCCTTGCTTTCAAGGGCAAATAAGCACTTGCTTTTCTATCATTCTTCTTTACATTGCAGATATGTAAAATATTTTGCATGTCTGATACCACCAGAGAGAGTAAGTGGGTGAGTTCTCATCATGTATAATTCTTCCTTTCTATGTGATACTGCAGCCACCTCTGGTCACCACATCTCTCCTCGACTGGCCTGTGGCTTCCACAGGGGCCCGGGCCTGTTTTGGACACCCTTGTAATGGGTATCACACTGGTTTCCCTCCATACCCATTCCCCACCAAAAGTGACGGCTCATCCAGCGGACGGGTCAGCTTGCATTCCAGCAACAAGCCATCTGGCCTGCCGGCCCTCCCTGCAGGGCCGTGTGTGAGTCAGAGACCAGCTGTGGCCCAACCGTCGCAGCATGGCCTGCAGCAGAACCTCCCCTCTTGACCCTGGGATGAGCAGGCCACTTGACAGCTGATGTGCCAGAGCCCTAAGATCCAAGTGCTCCAGGCCTGGGCTCATCAGCCTGGCAAACAACAACTTGGGGGTAGATCCACTGATGGAAGCCCAGAGAACCTGGCTCCATACTGGTGTCATTGCAGGAGAGACTGCTAAGCACTCATGGAGGTTTGTGTCTACACAGAGTGAGTCCTTCTGTAGCCACCAGAGGTCACCACCTCTCACCTGGAGAAGATACCTAGGTACAAGCACAGGGACTCAGGGAGTTAACAACCTCAGAATGATGATGGCAGATGTCAGAGTAACGGCTGCTACTCTCTCCTCCATGTTTATTTCTGGAAAATAGCATAAAAATGATTGAGACTTAACATAAAAATGTTCGAGGGCTTCTGGCTTGAAATACCCTCTTTGAGATCCATATTGGGAAGGTGGGCTTGTATTTTATCAGCGTGTGTGTGTATCTGTTTCATTTGTGTAGGTGATTAAATCCCTCTGGATCTTTTTTCCCTAATAGGAGGGGAATTGGGAATTCCTTCCGGTTTGCCATCTGTGGGAATGACAGGAGAAGAAAGGACCCCTTTAGGGAGACTCAGATACTGGCAGCAACCGGAAGTCTCTTTTAGCTACTGCCAGCCAAATGCATCCTGTCAACCCTAAGGGGCCTTGAGGACTCTCCTTGAGAGGTGTTGAGGGGCTATTGTTCTCTGCGCTCCTGCTCAGACCTGGGCTTGTGCCCTGCTTCAGAGAGGGGCTCATCCCAGAGAGTGGGACCCAGAGCTTCCTCCTCCAACTCCAGCCCTTTGTCAGCAGCGTTTGCTTTTTGTAATTCTCAAGGAACTCTTTGCTTCTGAAGCTGAAACCCATGGCAGGTGTTGACATCCCTAAGCCATGGGGCCTGATGCACTTGGCTCAGATGGCCAACCTGCACGCGTACGCCGGATCCCGTGTAGTTGTCCTGGCTCTTTCTTCCTTTTCCCAACCGAATCAGGTTTCAGCGTGACACCCACTCCTCCTGCTCTACCAGCTGCGTGGGTCTCTTTATGTCCAGAACCGAGTTAGAATTCCATTGCTCTTTTCTGATTCCACGGGGATGATGAAATCTCTCCTAGTTCCTTGAAGACGGCGCCTGGGGCTTCCTCTTCTTACAACTTTCCTACAGGAACTAGGACAACTTTCGGCAAATTATGTGCTTAACGAGTAAGTTGGCCTTCTTAGTCCTGGGGATAATGTTCATACTGAATGCCGCTTGGTGTGAAAGGGCCAGTTGAAAAAATGTGCTAAAAGCTGCAACAGCCACAGGGCTTATGGGCTGGATTAGTCTGTCTCATTCTGACACCTCAGATGCTCCGGTTGAGCGTCTGTGTTCCATTGTGATATTAAGTTATGGTGAAATGTCAGATTTTACCATGCTTTTCCATTTCAACCTTTATTCATTGGAATTGTTTTCCCCTTAGGCAGAGAGGGAGAGGGGGAAGGGGAGGGGCAGGAGAAGGGAGAGGGAAAAGGGGAGGGGGAGGAGAAGGGAGAGAGAAAAGGGGAGTGGGAGGAGAAGGGAGAGGGGAAAGGGGAGGGGGAGGAGAAGGGAGAGGGGAAAGGGGAGGGGGAGGAGAAGGGAGAGAGAAAAGGGGAGGGGGAGGAGAAGGGAGAGAGAAAAGGGGAGGGGGAGGAGAAGGGAGAGAGAAAAGGGGAGGGGGAGGAGAAGGGAGAGGGGAAAGGGGAGGGGGAGGAGAAGGGAGAGGGGAAAGGGGAGGGGGAGGAGAAGGGAGAGGGGGAGAGAGTGGAAGAGGGGGAGGGGAGGGAGAGGGAGAGAGGGAGAGGAGTTGGGGCGGGGGAGAGGGAGAGAGAGAGATACTAACCTGGAAGCCTGGAAGTTGAGAACTCAGCCCACGTTTGTGGGTGGCAGGGACCCAACTCCTTGAGCCATAATCACTGCCTATCGGGCTGCGCATTGGCTGGAAGCTGGAATTGGGGGCTGAACCAGGACTTGTATTTGGGCACTCAGATGTGAGGTGTGGGTGTCCCAATCTGTGGTTTAAGCAATAGGTCAAACTCCTGCCCATTATTCATTGGAACTTTTTTTTTTTTCAATTTTTTATCTTTATTTGAGGGGTAGAGTTACAGATAGAGAAAGGGAGAGACAGAGAGAAAGGTCTAGTTCACTCCCCAGATGGCCGCAAGGGCTGGAGCTGGGCCGATCCGAAGCCAGGAGCCAGGAGCTTCTTCCAGGTCTCCCATGTAGGTGCAGGGGCTCAAGGACCTGGGCCATCTTCTACTGCTTTCCCAGGCTATAGCAGAGAGCTGGATTGGAAGAAGAGCAGCCAGGACTTGAACCGGGGCCCATATGAGATGCTGGTGCCACAGGCTGAGACTTAACCTACTATGCCACAATGCTGGCCCTTCGTTGATCAGCCCTGACGGAGAGAAGAAGGCGTGTGTGCGCTGGCTCCTGACTATGATGCTCTGGACGTTGCCAACAAAATTGGGATCATCTGAACAGAGTCCAGCTGGCTAATTCTAAATATATGTTTTTTCACCATATAAAAAACAAATAAACAAACAAAAAATATTTATTGTATTTATTTGAAAGGTTGAGGGACATGGAGAGAGGGAGAGACTGAGAGAGAGAGAGATCTTCTATTTGCCGGTTCACTCCCAAAATGGCTGTAATGGCCAGGGCTGGAACTCCATCCTGTTCTCCTCCCACATGGGTGGCAGGGGCCCAAGAACTGAAGCCATCTTCTGCCAGTTTCCTAGGCACATTAGCAAGGAGCCGGATTGGAAGTGGAGCAGCTGGGACTTGAACTCAGTGCTCCTCTGATGTGAGATGCCAAGGTCAAAAGCAGTAGCTTAACCTGCTGGGCCAAAGCCAGACACTCACTGGAACTTTTAAAGGAAGAATTTAGGATACACTTGGTCCTTATTTGTTTAAAATGCAGAGTCCTAGGTCCTATTCCAGACATCCAAGAGAGAATCCCAGGCTGGGGCTTGCAATGACCTTTCCAGGTCATCTGAATATTCATGAAAATGGAATAAACACAGTTGTGTGAGGTTTTATTGAGTGAGAAGACAGAATTATGACATGATCTCAAAGCACATCCCCAGGCAATACCAAGTAGGGGTTTCAAGGGGACCAGATATCTAAGGGACCCCAATGTTGCATACTCAAATATACAAAAGGCAATGCTTTTCAAAATTTACAAGAATGTATTTATTTAAAGGCAGAGTGAGAGAGAGAGAGAGAGAGAGAATCTTAAGCTCACTGGTTCACTCCCCGATGGTTATCATGGCTGGAGCTGGGCCAAGCCAAAAGAAGGGACCAGGAGCTTCATCTGGGTCTCCCACATGGATGTAGGGCTCCAAGTTCTTGGGCAGTCCTCCACTGCTTTCCCAGGTGCATTATTAGGGAGCTGGATTGGAATTGAACCACAGGGACTCAAACTGGCACTCATATGGGATGCTGGCATTGCAGGAGGCGGCTTAACCCACTGTACCCAGGGCCATGCCTTTCATTTGCGGGGCATGGCTCATTTATATGGTCTCATGCCTTCCCACTCCCTAGAACCTTTTGGGCACATCACACTGAGTACATGTTTGATTCTTTAAACCAATATTGTCATCCCTGGAGTCATTGTTCAGAGTTCCACTGGAAGGCTTTGGGATGCTAAAAGAGGGTTAGATTCCATTTTGCTTTTTCTCTGATACCTTAGGTTACCTTTCTCTTAATTTTCATGAAAGAAAGAGCTCCTGGCCGGCGCCACGGCTCAATAGGTTAATCCTCCGCCTGCTACGCCGGCACCCGGGTTCTAGTCCCAGTTCTAGTCCCAGGGCGCTGGATTCTGTCCCAGTCTCTCCTCTTCCTGTCCAGCTCTCTGCTGTGGCCTGGGAAGACAGTGGAGGATGGCCCAAGTCCTTGGGCCCTGCACCTGCATGGGAGACCAGGACGAAGCACCTGGCTCCTGGCTTCGGATTGGCATGGTGCGCTGGCCGCAGTGGCCATTGGGGAGTGAACCAACAGAAAAAGGAAGACCTTTCTGTCTCTCTCTTTCACTGTCCACTCTGCCTGTCCAAAAAAAAAAAAAAAAAAAAGAAAAAGAAAAAAAGAAAAGAAAGAAAGAGCTCCCAGAATTGCGGCTGTCCTGTAGCTGTGGGAGGCAGCTCGCAGGGCCAGTGTGGATCACCAGCTCAGGGGTCCCTCTGGGTAACTGGCTGCACAGCTCAGGGCAGACTGGCTCCTATCCCAGGGTCACAGTGTGAATGGCAGCGGGTCGGCAAAGATAAATAGGACAAGGTGGGGGAACAAAGCAAGGCTGTTATTGCGAGGAGTCACCCAGATAATAATGGAACTTAACTAATGAGAAATCACTCAACTCATATCCCAGCCCAAAAGCGGCCCCTTACGTTTTCAGGATTTATGGCTGTGCTGTGACTGTTTGGCTATTAAAACGTCACTTGCAGGATGAAATAGTTGGGAATGCTGACTATAAAATGAAATAGTTTTTTAATTCTTCTTAAAATATTCCAAGCCTCAAGGAATGGCCAGTTTATTCAGTCTCTGGAGAAATAATTAGGACTTAAATCCTCTTTGAAATGTAGCTCCTCCCCTTCTCCTTTTCTCCTCCCTCCCCTCCCCTCTCCATTTCCCCCTCCTCGCTCTCTTTCTCCAAGCTCACAGATAATTTTTCTGGGAATCATTGGGGGAACCTTGCTGATGAGCACTTGAGTTTCCAGCACTTTTTACAATGCAACTTACTAATGCTGCCGGCAAGGGTCTGCAGAGGCTCTGTGGGGAAAGACTGCTCCGTTCCAGGAAGAACCTTTGGAATTCCAGCTAACATTTCATCATTCTGACATGGAATACTGCAGGCGTTCGGGTCAAAATATCATATGCCATAGCCAGCAACCTCCACCATGCAATCTCATTCCACTTCCTCTAAAATAACTCAGATGGCACAGAAAACGAAGACAGAGAAAATGTGGAAATTTACAACAGCGCCTAAGAGGAACACCGATGGATAAGAAATGCCAGAATCTTGGAGGAATCCCTGCTCATTATCCCAGTGGAGGAGGCAAATGGAGTAGATTGAAGGCATGCCTTATGGCATATCCGGGTTTTAGAGCATGTTCACAGTGACACATGAAAAATCTAAGAGACGAAACAGTCTCTGCTCTTGCTTCCTTCAGGCAGAGACCCAGGGTTTGCAGCCATTAGATTACAGGGTGTAGTTGCCTCCCTTGGCCACGTTGATCCATTAAGTGGCCAAAGAACCCTCTTGCCATTACTTCCCCCAGCCCACTGTGTCTTTGTGCAAGCAAAAGAGGGGTGAATTGCGGACCACAGTGGGGGGGGGGGGGTCAGGAACGCGTTGATGATTAAAGATCGTCTCTGTTTTGATAGGCGTTATGTCTTATTTTAGTTTGGGTCCCTCCAGCAGCAGACAGTGAGACAATAAAGCCAATCGTTTATGTTGGAGAGGATCGCAGAACGCCTGGTAGACACGTGGGGAATAGGCTACAAGTAAGGGGGCTTTCTCCACAAGTTACCGCTGTAGGTAACCAGAAGTTAGCCCTTCTGGGGACTCCGAGTGGCCGTCTAATAAAACACGGGCCCCAGTGCCATCCCGCTCCAGAGGTGGGTGAGCTGGGGTGCTGGTACACTAGCGTCCATCTGCTGTTAGCCAGAGGCTGCTGCTGGGGGCGTGCTGCCCTTTATCCAAAGCATCTGGCCAGTCAGGCACAGGACTAGAGTTTCCTGAAGGTCAAGGAAAACCCGCAGGCCAAGCAATGTAGGTGCTGACGGGGAGAGGTTGGTGTGTGCCAAGGTGCTGGAGGTGAGCAGGGTGCTAACAGCGTCTCCTGCAGCCCACGACTTGTGCGGCTCAGAGCCACCCGTGTCCCACGTGACGTGTATTCCAGCCTGTCGCTACTTCATCCAGGTCACCAATTAAACGAAAAAGGAAAAAGACAAGGCCGAAGTCTCATGTCCGCCGTCTGTCCCAAGATGTTCCTCTGCCGTCTCCCTTGTCTTCCACCATCTGTAGATTCCTCTCTTCCTTGGCCGGTATTTCTGCTGGTTTAGCCTGCTTGCCTGGTAGGATAAGCCAGACCATTACCTCTGAACAATTGAAGTCCCAGATTAGATAGATTGCTTTCCGTGCAGCCTCCCGACCTGGTGGGTCTGATAACAGCCGACTCATAGAGAGTGGTGCTGGGTGCCTGGTCACTTGATACGCTCGGGTACCAGCCACCCCCAGGGCCCGGTAGCACGGGAGCTGCTGTCAGTGTGGGGAAGACCTCTCTGCTCCGGATGACACGGCAGAGTCTGCCTTGTGATTCTCCTGTGAGGCTTCTCAAAGATTCTAGAGAGCATAGAACCCTGGCGTCTTTGGGGTCACGGAATCTAAGTGCCTGGGCCAGCTACAGAGCTCACGCTTCTCTGGGCCCACTCTGTGGGTTTACGAGGCCTTAAAATGCCACTGAGTAGGGGTTTTAAAAACAGTGTCTTCTGGTTCTGGAGGCTGGAGGGTTTAAGGTCAAGGTCCTGGCAATGCTGAAACCTGGGTAGCCTCTTTCCCTGTGTGCTCCTGTGGCCTCTGCTCTGTGCATGGCGTCCCTGGTGTTCACATCCCACCTTCGCACAGGACACAGACTGGAGTAGGACCCCCCTCTAAAGGACCAGTCTCCAAACAAAGCCACATTCTCAGATACTGGGGATCAGGGCTTCAACATAGGCATTTAGGACCAGGAGGCACATTTGATCCTAGTACCGACCCTAAACTGGAAGCCTTCTGACTCACTGCTGAATGAGTTGGAGCAGTGTTCGCACGTGTGGTAGACGCAATATCCAAAATTAGGAGAAGGCTACTGAGCAGCGTGCCACGTCCTTAGCGGGAGGTGGTGCAGAGTATACCCACGGGCGCCTCCTTTGGGGGAACGAGCTGGTGTGTCTCAGGTTCCAGGGTCCCGAAGTGCTTCACTGAGCAAGATTTGCAAGGTTTATCTCCCACTCTCTGGTCTAGCTGTGTCGGACCAGCATAGCCACTCTGCTTACCACTTTCTGGCCTCCCACGCATGATTAGATGACGACGTCTGTGTTGTCAGGCTCTGAGACTTTCTATGCAACATGAAGATAGTCCAGGTCCCACTCAGCTGTACGGTGCCCTAGCCGTGGGGCCACAGCAGTGACTGTGAGATCCCATCTGTTCCGAGTGACGACAAACCGTCCAGTAAGGGTTGAAAAGAACGCTTTTTCCTATCGAGAACCTCGTACCAGGTGCCAGAGGCTGTGCTGAACCGTGGTGGCAATGCTATGTCTGGATGGCAGCTGGCGCTGGGGTTGGCTCTTGGGTGGCTTTAGGGCAGTCCACCCCCAGCAGATCCTATTGACTTTTTCTGAGGACAGATTGGTGAACTGATGCCCCTTCCTTTGAGTCCGTGAGGGGGCTCCAATCTCTGCCAGTCGTCCTGTGAAGAGTGTTGCTTCTGACTTTCCCGTCAGTGGCAGAGGAGGGCAATTTTAACAGAAAGAGCATCATGCAAAGAATTGCTCAGTAGTTAACTGAAAACAGGAAAGGCCAAGAGAGGACACTATGCTATCTTAGAGATGAAAACTGCAGGTAGCAGCTGCTCCTCTTGGGCCTAGGCAGGGGAACAGGGAAGAAGTTAGGATACCCGCCCAGCAGGTGCATGAAACAGGAGCTGAAAGTTGGACCTCAGAAAGGGGCCACTGTCAGCTCATGCCTATGACTGAGCTGGGATGAGGGGCACCCTGGGGCTGGGCACCCCAGGGTGAGGAGGCCTTGGCCAGCTGGTGCTGGTGTCTCTGTATGCTGCAGTGAGCAGGTCTGGAAGTGTTGGAAAACTGCAAACTGGACGCACGCTGTGACTGTAACACAGTGCCAGTGCCAAGGTGAGAAGCAGGACTGGGTGACGCTGATAGGAACGGGCAGCGAGCAGAAGCAGGAAGCCCACGTCTCTGTTGCGGAGTTGGTTATCCAGCCAGCTGGCAGGGCAGCAGTGTGCTTTGCAGAGCTCCAGCCTCAGCATCACTGAACAGCACGTAGGAGGGTGTGGGTGTGGCAGGTGGGAGAGGAGAGGAAGGTGAGAGAAGTGGGGTGGGGGGATGGGATGAAGCCGAGAGACAATAACTTATAAACAACCACAGGGCCCTTCTTTTAGGGCACAGGCAACCAATGTGAGAATCTACAAGCACACAGTCATCCAGGTTAAGCACCCAAGGACTAGGGAAGTGCCCACAGGGCTGATCCTGCAAACACTGAATCTACAGTAAGACACACTCCATCAGCACCTGGTCTCTAGCAGCGACTCTACAAGAGGGAGGCCCCAGGGGTGTTCTGGGCCCTTTGCTCCCATCATCTGCTCAGGTCCTGTCTCCAGCAGCCCGTGAGAACTCAGGCGGCTATCTTTCTTTCCTGGCGTGTGCTTGCTCAGGGAAACAGCTCTGTTGCTGTGGGAAAGAGCAGTGGAGTCGCTACTGCTTGGCAGTGTAGAGTTCTCCACAAGGGCACTCCTTCAAGTGACTGGATGTAGATCTGAGACTTGGCTTATGTCTGGAAACTGCGGGAGCCATCGTGACTCCGCTGGAGTGGCTGATACCAACTTTCTGCTCATCTGCCTTTAATCTCTTGTGATCCTAGGCTGCAGCCATGAGCTTGTTGGTTGACTGTCTGGCTTGTTCTTGTTTGTGGCAGCCCTGGCTTCCACTATCACCTTGCAGACCGTGGTGGCATGGGCCAGCCTTGCCTCTTGTCAGTCAAGTGCTTTTGTTCTTCTGGAATCTTATTCTTAATGAGCCAGGGCAGCACCATGGTGGCTGCCCTCTGCTGGCAACACAAGATGCCAGAAATAGTGCTAAGGCCACTAGAGCCCTTCGACCTGTATGCTATTGCAATCCACAGTGGGAAAGAGCCACTCTGCTCAGGGGCACTTGGATTCAAGTCTCGTCTGCCAGTCACTCGCATGTGACCCTGGGTGAGTTACTCCAGGTCTCTGTGTCTCAGTGCGTTTCCCTTTAAATGAGAACACTACCACTCCTACCACTCCTACCTGCCTCAAAGGGCTGTTGCGTGGGTTCTGTGGGTTCATCCCTAAGTTCTTCAATCAGCAGAGCCTCACGGTTTGCAAACCCTTTAAGAATGTTAGCTAGAAATACTAGCAAGAAAGCTAACCATTAAGGTTTTACATCATTCTAGAAATGATTAAAAAAAGCAATTAGACATGAGAAAAATGAATGAGGCCAAACATTGGGAGAGACAACTGACCACCTGGAAAAATTCAGGAACTTGGACATGAGCTGAACACACCACTAGTCCTAGTTTTTTATCTGTAAGAACCTTCTCTCCAAACTCCAAGAGGAGCCCTGGGATTAGGCAATAGCTGCCTTGCTCTGACTTTGCAAAGAAGTAGATATTTTTTCTGTCACCCTGTGCTGAGTTTGGGGGTTCCATAGCTGCACCTTCAGCAAGTGTGGGAGGGAACTTGCTTTGCACCAAGGGAAATCCCAAAACTTTTTTTTTCTTTTATAAAAGATGTTTCGACTTATTTCTTTTATAAAAGATGTATTGACTTATTTGAAAAGCAGAGTTACAAAGCCGGCGCCGTGGCTCAATAGGCTAATCCTCCACCTTGCGGCGCCGGCACACCGGGTTCTAGTCCCGGTCGGGGCGCCGGATTCTGTCCCGGTTGCCCCTCTTCCAGGCCAGCTCTCTGCTATGGCCAGGGAGTGCAGTGGAGGATGGCCCAGGTGCTTGGGCCCTGCACCCCATGGGAGACCAGGAAAAGCACCTGGATCCTGGCTCCTGCCAGGATCAGCGCGGTGCGCCGGCTGCAGCGGCGGCCATTGGAGGGTGAACCAGCGGCAAAAAGGAAGACCTTTCTCTCTCTGTCTCTCTCTCTCACTGTCCACTCTGCCTGTCAAAAAAAAAAAAAAAAAAAAAAAAGCAGAGTTACAGACAGAGAGGGAGAGAAAGATCTTCCACCTGCTGGTTCACTTCCCCACACTGCCACAATGGGCCAGGCCCAAGCCAGGAGCTTCAACAGGGTCTCCAACGTGTGTGCAAGAACTCAAGGACTTGGGCCATCTTCTCCATCCAGCAGGGAGCTGGATCGCAGGTGGAGCAGCCAGGACTAGAACCAGCGCCCTTAAGGGAACAACAGTGTCGCAGACTTAACAATGCTGGCCCCGAAATAACAAAACTTTAAAAGCACCAGCCCAAATGGAACCTGTATTTCTGACTATTATGTCTCACTACTAGAGGAACATCAATTCTCCAAAAAGTAACTTAAAAATCCATTACACAGTTACAATCAAAATCCAATCGTTGTTCTTTAATTTAAACATGGTTCTCTGGCTGTCATGGTTCTCTGGGAGGGTAAACAGTGAGCACAGTGGTAACAGTTGAGAAAATAAGAGTAACAAGGTGTCTGTCACCACCACGTGTTGAGCACATTCATCAAGTCAGCAGAGCTCAAATATTTGTACTGGTGGGAAAATAGACAAAAAGAAAATACATTGTAGAGAAGCCTTACAAGTTCACCAGTAGACTTTGCATATATATTTTATGGTTAGTGTGCCACAAAGGATCCATTTAAACCAGAGGGGAAGAAGCAGACAAGCCGGAAATGACTTTGCAGAGATGGGCTCATCACCAGGGAACCAATTCAGCAGGCTTCTCTACCCCATGACATATCCCAAAGTAAGTACACAGCAGATTAAGAATTAAACAGACATATTGAACCATAAGAAAAGATAAAAAATAAAATTGTATAAATATAATTTGGAGTCAAGAAGGGAAAGACCATGTAAGGTAGAAAAGGAAAGACAGAGGCCGGCGCCGTGGCTCAGTGGGTTAATCCTGGCCTGCGGTGCTGTCATCCCATATGGGCGCTGGTTCGAGTCCCAGCTGCTCCCATATAGGCTCCGGTTCGAGTCCCAGCTTCTCTCTGCTATGGGCCTGGGAAAGCAGTAGAAGATGGCCCAAGTGCTTGGGCCCCTGCGCCCATTTGGGAGACTGGGAAGAAGCTTCTGGCTCCTGGCTTTGGATTGGTGCAGCTCCAGCCGTTGCAGCCAATTGGGGAGTGAACCAATGGAAGGAAGACCTTTCTCTCTGTCTCTCCCTCTCACTGTCTGTAACTCTGCCTCTCAAATAAATAAATAAAATCTTAAAAAAAAAAAAAAAGGAAGGAAGAACAAGAATGGCGGATTTTAATATATAAAAATTAGAAATGTTTGGTGACATAAAACATGAGCAAAATAGAAATCAGTAAATAGGTAAACATTTATAAAACAAGTATTAGGTAAAACATCATTTTTTTTAGAGCAACTCAGCAAAATAAAATTCCGGTTTATTGTTGGACAACATTGTTTCACACATACATCAAACAGGCCAAAAAAAAATAAATAAATAAACAGCAACTTCATAGACAAAAAAAAGGAAAAAAAGAAACCTTTTATCTTTGGCCTTTTTAACCATCTTATACAAACCAACTACTTATAGTACAGCTAAGTACATACACAAAAAAAGTTACTGGAATGCTTGGAATAAGATTGTTTTTTTGTTGTCGTTTTTGCTTTTTTTTACAAGGTTTTTTTTCTCCTTTGAGATTAGAATGAACATGGTCACACCACAAGCAAAGTCAGAAGTAGGACAGAGGACGCTCGAAGGCTGGTCTGGTCATCCAAGATCATTAAAAATGACTGACCCCTAACAATATGTACAAAAATATAAAATGTAAATAAAAAATACAAACAAATTTTCCTTTTTAAAGTACTTTTAAGAAAGAAAGCAGGGCCTGGAGTTTGGTGCTGTCCCTCCGCTCTTGCGAATTCACTGGGTTTGTGGGCGTGAGCGCTGCGTCCGCAGGGGCGCGGGCGGCCTCTACTCGGAGGTGACCACGTTGTGGGAGACGGGAGTGAGGGTGGAAGGTCACGGGGCCTCCGGTTCACGGTTGCCTTCTCCTGTCTTGCTGTCTAGTCATCCTCGTCGGTCTTGTGCTTCTTGGTGTCGACGTCGTCCTCCTCGTCATCCTCAGCTGCCCGCTTGCCTGTAGCTGCCTCGGCCTCCTCATCTTCGTCTCCGTCCTCTTCCTCACCATCGCCCTCTTCCTCCTCGCCATCTTCCTCCTCTTCCTCGTCTACCTCATTGTCCTCCTCCTGCTCCCCGTTCTCCTCATTGGCGTTGCCGTTGGCGGGGGCGTCTCTCCCATTCTCCGCCTCCTCCACCACTTCCTTCTTCTCCTTCAAGTCCTTGGTGGTGATCTCGGAGCTGGTGTCCACGGCCGCGTCGGACATGGTGGGGCACGCCGGGGATCCGAGGCAGCGGACTCGAGAGAAAGCGGGCGTTCGGGGACTCTGGCGACAAAGCTGCCGGAGTCCGCGGAGGCGGCGGCTGCCGCCCGGGAACAATGCAAAGATGGCTTTTCAGAGCAGCCAGTGGGGGAAAACATCATTTTTTAAAAAAAGATTTATTTATTGCGGCCAGCTCTGTGGCATAGTGGGTAAAACGGCTACCTGCAGTGCCGGCATCCCATATGGGCACCAGTTCGAGACCCGGCTGATCCACTTCTGATCCAGCTCTCTGCTGTGGCTTGGGAAAGCAGAGGAAGATGGCCCAAGTCCTTGGACCCCTGCACCCATGTGGGAGACCTGGAAGAAGCTCCTGGATCCTGGCTTTGGATAGGTGCAGCTCCGGCCATTGCAGGCAATTGGGGAGTGAACCATCGGATGGAAGACCTCTCTCTCTCTCTCTCTCTCTCTCTCTCTCTCTGCCTCTCCTTCTCTCTCTGTGTAACTCTGCCTTTGAATAAATAAATAAATCTATTGTTTCAAAAAAAATTGTATATATGAAATACAAAAGAGTTGTTCTCTTTATACAAATTTTTTAAATGGACAAAAAAAAAAATCCTCCTGCTAGCCTGCAAATGGCAAAGAGCACTTTTGGGACTAAAGAGGCTACTCTTCCCTAAGTGCCCTCTTGACTAAGCCCGTTCCCTCACATCCACTCTTGTCTCCGGGGAATTCACTGTCCTGTGCTGAGCGGCCTCTGGCTAATTTTAACCAGCGACGCACAGATACAGAGGACTTGTTAAGTAAGTTGAGGTACATTCATGTGATAGGATACTATTCAGACACGAAAAGTCAAATAACCATTTTAGAAAATGTTTTATGATGATTTTCTGAGCGACAAAACAATACTTAACGTATCGAGTGTTATCAGTTTTGTAAATAAAACCTCATTTATCTGCAGTTATCCCTTGGTGTCTGCACAGGATTGATTCCAGGATCCCTCAGAGACATTTGTGAGGGGATATTGATTCGTTTTACTCCAGGAACTCATGCGTAAGGTACACAAAGTGATGTGGTTTATTTAACAGGTGAGAAACAGAACATGCATACACACACACACACACACACACAAGAGCATGGGTGGACCCACACGGAGAAATACCGGTCATGAGTGGGCAGTGGGCCAGAAGATTTGCCAGAAAGGAGAAGAGGTGGGGGAGGGGAGACAGAGCGGGTGCCTGGCAGCCCTCCTGCTGTGGTCTGTGGCAGAGAGAGATCCCTCCCAGTTGCTGGTCTCTTCTGTGAGTTCGGGGTAGTGTACCTCCAGGGTGACGCCACCTGGGAATTGTATGGCACCTCTATCTGTTCTACATGGAGCTCAATATCCATATTTTCATGATGTCTTCATGGGTCCTAGATGAAGCAGGTGCATCCTGGGAAAGGGACATTTTGATTGACAAGTAGGAGGATAGTATGGGGCTTATGACTTCCAGCTCAACAATCCTAAATGAACTTCTAGCTTATTTATCCCACATCACAGATACCAAAATCCATGGACAGCACTTCCCTTACACAAATGGCTTAGTATTTGCATACAGCCTGGTCACATTCTCCTGTACCCTGTAAGTAATCTCTATATTACTTATATAATACTTAATACAAGGTAAATAGTCTTGTATTGTGTAGCAAATAATGACAATTGGAAAAAAGGTTGTCCATGTTCAGCACAGACAAAAATATTTTTTCTGAACGTTGGGTGAATCTACAGATAAGAGCGCTCCAGGCCTGGAGGACTGGCTGGCCTCCTGTGTGTGTAAAGGTGTATATATATATATATCCATATGTGTAAAGAAGAGAAGACTAGACGGGACATGGGGAGCTAGGCGGGAAAATTAGGTAGGAGCAGAGGAGCCAGAAGATGTTCCTGACACTTTCTGCTTCTAGCCCCATGTTGTAACTCCACCCCTTTCCTGTCCATCCATTTCACCTGCTTTTCCACGTGCAGTTGTGTCTCAGCTAGGCCCAGGAAGGAGGAGATGCTGTGTGGCCACGTGGGAGTTAGGCCCCATGAGGAGCACCATGCCTCATGCCTGCTGAAGTTCACCCATTTGTATAACCAGTTAGGGTAGCACCCGCTGCTCCATAAAAGTGGCTGCGGCAGTTGGAAGCACCTGTCTGCTTTTTTGGTTCTAGGTCCTTCCCTGGCCTTCTTCCACGCTCTCTCCTCCTAGACAACTCTAACACATTCATGATGGGTAGCTCTGATGGAACAAGGACATAGCCTCAGCCATTTAGGTTCTTGTTACCCCTGACTTCTTTCAAGAGACCAGTTCAGTCTTACATCCTATTGTTCTCCAGCCGCCCCCCCTCCCTGCCCTGCCTTCCTCCCCAGGTTCAGATGCCGGTGAGCCAAACGAAGAAGCTGTATGGGTAAGCTCACCTCCACCTACCGCCCCCGACCCCCACTCCTAGCCCACCTTAAAAGGCCCAGCCTGCTGGGGGCTGAGCCCTCTGCCACCTGTTCGGTCTGTGTGCATGCTGGCAGTTGGTCGACCTTTGCGAGTTTATTTTCTTTGAATAAATTCGGTCTGGCTGTGAGTTTGTATCCTGTCTCCTCTCTGTTCTGTGCCCTTTTTCCTTACAAGTTCTCTGTGGGGGGCTGCCCATACTCTCACGTGACTATATATTCACTCTGTCACATTTAAATAAATCCTGCTCTCACTTGCACACAGTATTGATGCCTCTGTTTTGAATTCCTAATCTGTGGGGGCAAGAACTTGGGATAAAAACAGACACTTATGTGTGTAGCAGAAGGACATACCGTGTTAACAACAGTTACCTTCGGATGTGGGATTCTAGATTTTTTTTTAAATCATACTTTTCGTTTTCCAAACTTCCTTCATTGACAGGGGTCAGCTTCGCGTTTGAAAAAGATCGATCAAGGTGAAGTAGGCATATAGGTTAAAAACAATTAGGTTTGTGAGCTGGAAGACCACGCCTTTGCCACGCGCCTGTGTGACCTCACGCCCCTACATGGCCACACCTGGGTGCCCACCAGCCAATCAGGTTAATTAACCACTCCCCTTCGGAAGTGGGTTCAAAGCCCGGGACACACCATGTCCTTCTCTTCAGCCCTAGCCTCTTGCCAGGAGAGGGCTGGCTGTAGCCTTGTGCCTCCAGGGCGCGTGGCCTTCATGCCACCCGCCCTAGGCTTCCTGGCCTAGATGCTCCTCCACGTGGCTGGTTCCTGGTGCTCGGTATGAACCCAGATTTACCTCTCTCTCTCTTAGATAAAGCTCTCACTCTTCTATGCATCTTTCTCACTAAATAAAGGCTTAAAATGTACCATGCTGCCTCATTTATCTGTGCCGGTATTTAGAATTCTCTAAATATTAGGCAAGAACCCTCTCGGGCTTATTAATATTGGGGATTTAGGGTTTATTACTAAATAATAAATTGTATGTCACCCCAAATTCTGGTAGCATATGTGGCACCCTAGATAGCACTTCTGGGGAACCTTAAGGGGCCACATTTTTGTGTAAATTT
Organism: Oryctolagus cuniculus; assembly: GCF_964237555.1. Lineage (NCBI taxonomy): Eukaryota > Metazoa > Chordata > Mammalia > Lagomorpha > Leporidae > Oryctolagus > Oryctolagus cuniculus. Next base: position 39,157,354 of record NC_091445.1, on the reverse strand, counting down.
TAGGGGGTCATCTCCGATTTCAAAGGGGGAAATGAAAGACGTGGAACGGCTGGCTGGCCTCCACTCTCAGCTTCAGGGTTTCAGCATTTGGAGAAGCAGAGAGCAAGCATGGAGGGCAGTTGATACTGTGGCAACACCTTGTACTCTAACAAAAAGGTGCTTACAGCTCAGGGGGTTCTGAGCCACTCTTGTGAAAGTTGTTTTTCAATATGAATTATTCTTACTATTAAGAAATTCATCTTGGTGTCAATTGGATGGCTGGTTATCCACCAAAAAATGTTAATACAGATGCTTATCTCATACAGCCAGAGGAAAACAGCACAGCTGCCACTCTTCCCGCCCAATCCATTCTAGTGCAAGATAAGTCCCAAGAAAAAGGATTTAAGGGCCTCTCATTCTTGATCCCATTAACTCTCCATCTCTATTTCCTTCATTCTTGGTGATCATCCAAGGCTACCCTAGCAAGCCCGTACTTTCTCACCAAATAAAGACACAGTCCTTCCCCGGGCCTGGGGCTGGCAGTCGGCGATGTTTTCTTAACAGTCTGTTTGACTCTCTGGAAAACGACTTAAGCTGGCTGCAGCATTTCATCGGAGCTGTTCAGTATAGTGACGGCTGGGCCTCAGCGCTTGGCGTATCCATAATTCATAACGCTGTCTAAATGGGAGAGAGGAGACACCGTAATCCCAGAATCCTTATTTAGGGAGCATCTTAGAATACGCTTAAAACAAATGCAGCTGAAGCCATTGTTACTGTAGGACTTTATCTTTCCAGGGGATGGAGGAAGCTAAATCAGTGACAACAGGAGCTAAATCCTTCTCCTGGAGCACAAAGGAGAACAATGCATGGCGACTCCTGACTAATTTATTTTACTCAGTGGAGTAAACCAAGATGACTAATATTGTTTTAATCTATGCATCCAGGGAGACCCGGGTATTGATATGTAAAAGCACTTAAACACACACGGCTGTTATGGCCCAGGGCTGTGTAGAGCTGTTTTGAATTAGAAAGAGCTGGAAATATCCACCTCCGAAGAGATCTGCCCACCAGCCTGGGACTACAAATAGTCCCGAGTGAGCTGGGCTTGTTGCTGGGGTTGGCCCAAGGCCCAGGCTCCTCTTTGGGGCCCGAGGACCCAGGAGAATGAAGCAGAAATGGAACCCGCGCACTTGTCTTGCTGCTTCTCCAGGCAGCACAGCTCTCTGGAAAGAAGCCTCTTTGCAGTCTGTAAATATTTCATCCTCCCCTCCTTCCCTTCCCCTCTCCTCTTGCTACAAAGCACAATACGTAAATAAAACCTCAAAACATAAAATTACTTAAGGCGATGCTTTTCTGGTCACTTTTTTTTTTTTAAAAAAAGAGAATTCTTTTTATTGTTAAAACTTTTTTTTCATTTTTTATTTGAAAACAGAGAAAGAGAGAGAGACAAAGAAAGAGAGGACCTCACCTTTGCTGGTTCGTCCCCAAATGCTTGCAACAGCTGGAGCTGGGCCAGACTGGAGCCAGCAGAGAGAGAGTCTGGGTCTCCTAGGTGAGTGGCAGGGACCTACGTACTTGAGCCATCGCTGGTGTACTGGGGTGCACGTTAGCATTGTCACCGGTGAATGGCAGGGCGGATGGAAGACCTCTCTCTGCCTCTGCCTCTCCATAACTCTGACTTTCAAATAAATAAATCCTTTGAAAAAAATGAAATGAAAATCAGTTCATTTTCATGCAAAAATGTTTGATATTCATGCAAGTTTTTCGTAATACACATTTCTTTTCTTTTCTTTTCTTTTCTTCTTGACAGGCAGAGTGGACAGTGAGAGAGAGAGAGACAGAGAGAAAGGTCTTCCTTTGCCGTTGGTTCACCCTCCAATGGCCGCTGTGGCTGGCGCGCTGGGGCCAGCGCACTGCGCTGATCCAAAGGCAGGAGCCAGGAGCCAGGTCCTTCTCCTGGTCTCCCATGGGGTGCAGGACCCAAGCACTTGGGCCATCCTCCACTGCACTCCCTGGCCACAGCAGAGAGCTGGCCTGGAAGAGGGGCAACCGGGACAGAATCCGGTGCCCCGACCGGGACTAAAACCCGGTGTGCTGGTACTGCAAGGTGGAGGATTAGCCTAGTGAGCCGCAGTGCCGGCCTTCTTTTCTTTCTTTTTTTTTTTCTTTTAAAGATTTTATTTATTTATTTGAAAGGCAGAGAGAGAGAAGGAGAGAGAGAGAGGTCTTCCATTCGCTGGTCCACTCCCCAAATAACTGCAATGACAGATGGGCCAGGCTGAAGCCAGGAGCTTGGAACTCCATCTGGATCTCCCATGAGGGTGGTAGGGGCCTAAGGACCTGGGCCATTCTCCACCGCCTTCCCAGGTGCATTAGCAGGGAGCTGGATTGGAAGTGGGGCAGCTGGGACTCAAATGGGATGCTGGTGACACAGGCAGCAGTTTGATGGAGTACACCACAATGCCAACCCCGTAATGCACATGTTCATGAATTTTTGGATATACTCCCATGCCTCCTGGTCCCCACCCTCTTCTCCCACAGCCTACTGTTTAGCCTGGTGGTTAACACTCTGCTCGGGATACCACATCTCATCTCTGAGTGCCTGGAGTCAATTTTCCCAGCGCTGCTCCCAGTTCCAGCTTCCTGGGTAATGCAGACCCTGGGAGGCAGCAGGAGGTGGCTGGAGTAGTTGCGTCCCCGACACCCGTGTGGGAGATCCAGATGGAGTCCTTGGCTCCTTGTGAGAACCTGGGGAATAAATCAGTGGGTGGCAGTTCTGTCTGTCTCTTTGCTTCTCAAAAAAAAAAAAAGGAAATTCTTGCCTCAGGAATCCTGGAGTGGCCACGTGGGCAGACTCCTGCTGTGAAGGAACCTGTCGGAGCGTCCCACAGTTTTTTTTTTTTTTTTTTTTTTTTTTTTTTTTTTTTTTTTTTTTGACAGGCAGAGTGGACAATGAGAGAGAGAGAGAGAGACAGAGAGAAAGGTCTTCCTTTACTGTTGGTTCACCCCCCAATGGCCACTGCGGCTGGCACACTGCGCTGATCCAAAGCCAGGAGCCAGGTGCTTCTCCCATGGGGTGCAGGGCCCAAGGACCTGGGCCATCCTCCACTGCACTCCCTGGCCACAGCAGAGAGCTGGACAGGAAGAGAGGCAGCTGGGACAGAACCTGGCGCCCCGACTGGGACTAGAACCCAGTGTGCCGGCGCCACAGGCAGAGGATTAGCCTAGTGAACCGCGGCGCCGGCCATCCCACAGTTCTTGAGTGTGACTTTTCTACTATCGCTATTTTGCATTGCCTGCTTGTTGTGGGCTAGGTTAAGCCTAAGTTAGTATTCCACGCGCTTGCCTTTTACTTAGAGAAGAATTCTGAGTACAGGCACAAACAGGAATACCCAGGCACATGAGGGTCTCATTTAGGGAGAGTGGGCCAGGAAAGGTAAAAACAGGAATTTGATAGCCTGCTCTGCTGGTCCTGGGTCCAGGAGGTGGAGAGAGGGAAAGAAAGAGAGAGAGAACTCTTCCCCTTCACCAAGCTTCTTAGGAGCTTTGGAAAGGGGAGTGGTTACAAAGCATTGCCCCCAGGTCCCATGTAAGGGGAGGTGCATCTTGGGGGAGGGTCATCTGATTGACAGGTGGGTTGATAGGATTACATGGTGGTGGGGGAGGTGTGGCCCCCAGTTCATGAACTATCTCCCTGACTTTTCCCACATGGCATCCAAGGCTACACATGGTGTTAGCACCCCAGGTGACAGGTGTGCAGTGAAGCTCAGGTAAGTGTGGTGACATAGTCCCAAATGTCAGCAGTTGACCTGGAATGGTTTCCTCTCAATTTCTGCCAGCCTTGCATTGTAACTCCACCCCTTCCCTGTCACTCTAATATACACATTTTCCCATGATGCAACTGTGAACCACCCAGGACCAGGAAGAAGGAGCCTTCATGAGGACCATGTGGAAGTTGAGCTCCATGTAGAGGTGCCGGGAAACTTCCAGAAAGCCTCACCCACGCTCCACTCCACCCCATTTGTATGTTCAACCAGGGCTCCACCGCCTAGCTCATGGGAGAGACTGATAACATGGGAGCAGCCCTTGGCCTCGGAACCATGCTTGTGGGTCCTTCCCTGGCCTGCCTCTTAGGCAACGTTCTGGTCCACTCACGATAGACAGGTGTCTCCCCGTGTGGGCTGGCCCACACTCGTGCTTGGATGTCTGTTCAGTCTCCTTTAAATAAACCCTGCTCTCATTGTGCACTGTCTTCACACCTCTGCTTTGAATTCTTAACACTGGGGCAGGAATCCGGACAACAGATGAAGACACACAGGCCCGGCACACCAGTGCTTGCTTCTCTAACCCAGTCGAGTTTCCTTCCACGACCCCTGTGATCCGTCAGTTATGAGCAACTTCAGACCGCTCTAAACTCATGTTACTCACATCCTTTGCTCACACAATATAGTTTCTGAAGCGTTTACTGAGAAATTGTGACGAATTCCCCTGCATCTGTGGTTTGTGAGCTTTTTTTCTTCTTTATGACCAATTTTGCCGCACCTCCTGCTGGCTGAATGGCCCAGGTGAGTTTGAGGGGCTTGGGAGCCCCAGGCCTTGGATTCAGCTGCTGACACACGTTAGTCACTTTTTAAAATTTTATAATTTTTATTTACTTATTTATTTGAAAGTCAGAGTTACACAGAGAGAGAAGGAGAGGGAGAGAGAGAGAGAGAGGGAGAGAGGTCTTCCATCTGCTGATTCACTCCCCAGTTGGCTGCAACAGCTGCAGCTGTGCCGATCCCAAGCCAGGAGCCTGAAGCTTCTTCCAGGTCTCCCACATGGGTGCAGTGGCCCAAGAACTTGGGCCACCTTCTTACTGTTTTCTCAGGCCATAGCAGAGAGGTGGATTGGAAGTGGAGCAGCCAGGACTCGAACCGGCGCCCATATGGGATGCCAGCACTGCAGGCGGTAGCTTTACCTGCTATGCCACAGCTCTGGCCCCCATTTTTTTTTTTTAATTTTAATTTAAGAATCACACACACACAGCTCTGTCCCAAATGCCCTCAATAGCCAGAACTGGGCTGAACCAAAGCTGTGAGTTAGAAACTCAACCTAGGTCTCCCAGTGGAGGGCAGGGACCCAACTACTTGAGTCATAGCACTACAGCCTTATTGGGTCTGCATTGGCAGGAAGCTGGAATTGGGAGCCAGAGCCAGGTCTCAAACCCAGTTCCTCTGTTGTGGGATGTGGGCATCTTAACCAGTGTTTTTCCACCCCAAATGTGCTGCTTTGGCATAAAGATTATCTTCAACTAAGGGTAGTTAAGCATCAGCAGACACAGAATGAGTTCCCTGTCCTCCTTTATCTGCCTAAAAGCAGGGTGTGCATTTCCCCGTGCAGGTGGCATAAATTCCCTCCTCTCCCCTTGCAGGGTGAGGAGCAAGCCCCTTGTCACTGGAGGTGGCACCAGCCCTGAGGTGAGTCTCCATAGACTTTGCTGAAGTGACCCTTCCTGTGGCCCCCCATGTGTCTCCCAGTCACTTCCACTCACTTCATGGTCCTTGAAGCCTGAACTCTTGTCCCTTTGTTAAGAAGGAAATACAAGCACCCTGGTCTAACCGTCTTTGAGTTTCCTGCTTTTCTGTGAACTTCTATGCATGTGGCATTTAAAAACCGGTGTGCTTGGATTCCTTTCCCCTGGGCAGTCTGTCTTTTGTCAGTTGGGTTTGCAGGACCCCACATCAGTAAGCCTGAGAGGATGGAGGGGAAGTGTTCCCTCTTCAATGACATGTAGTCTATGCATGCCTGTATCCACGTTTACTCTCCACAGCCGGGTGCTGTGGTTGCAATGTGGTGAGATACCCGGAGCTCCTGAGCACTCGGAACCAGGCACTGTGCTTCTTCCCACCCTTCGGCATCCCTATAAGGCAGCTAAAACAGTGCTGCGTCTCCATTGCAGGAATGAGGAAGACCTAGAGAGCTTCTGTGCAGTGCCCAGGGCCCCAGAGCTTGCGCAAGGCTGAGCCAGGATTCCCAGCTGCTCCCATCCCCGTCCTCCAGCGCCTCTAATCGAGCAGGTGGATTCAACCCCCACCCGAGCCTGCTCCTAGGCTGAGCAGGTCCTGAACAGTGCTGAGACCTGGGCCGGTGTTGGCTTTCTGCCCTTCCCTTTCACCTCCCCACTCCTTTGTGTTTTCTAGTTTTCCCCTACTCCCGTACATCCTGCTCTTCCCCATGCCTCCCTTGGCCCAGATTTCAAGTCTGTTTGGGGACAGCACCATCTAAACCAGTGGCCAATGAATGGTTCCCAAGCCTCATTAATCACCAGGAATACTGGAGGCAGGTGGACATTTGGTGCAGTGGTTAAGATCCCACTTGGGTACCCGTATCCCATATCCAGTGTCTGGTTTAGGTCTAGCTCCTCTGCTTCCAGTCCAGCTTCCTGCTAGTGCACACCCTGGGAAGGTGGTGACTCAAGTACTTAGGCTCCTGCCTTTGCATAGGAGATGAGAACAGAGTTCTTGGCTCCTCGCTTTGGCCTTGGCCAGCCCTGGCTGTGGTGGGCATTTGGGGAGTGAACCAGCAGACAGAAGATTTCTCTTTCTCTCTTTCAAATAAAATGAAAATAAATAAAACAACAACAACAAGAAGAAACAAACCAAAAAATCCCAGAGCTACTGGAGGAAGTTTCCCCACATTGCACACGCTAGGCCTGGGCCTCTGATGGATGAGCAGTCGCCCAAACACTGCTGATGCTCACCTGACTTGGGAATAATGCCTGCTGTCCACTCTGGTCATAGCTCTGATCATGACAGGGCTGAGAGAGTCTTTGAAAACCTGACTGAACGTGGTTCCATTCATCTGGTTCCTTGCAGATAAATATCCCCGCATGGCACGGGTCTCTGGTCTGAAAGAACAGATGTTTTTGCCTCCTAGTGCTCCAGAGAGTCAGTTCTCACGACTTGACACCTCATAGACACCCCACCGGCCTGCACGGGGGCGTTCCGAGAGGAACATGATCCTGGTCTGGGACACCTTCCGGCTACGTGAGCATTCCAAAGGGAGATCAGTGACAGCGCTTAGTGGGCAGCCATTGCTGATGCTACACAGCTGTTGGAAATCATAAACATTTAATTAGCTACTCCTCCAGAGGCCTCTGTAGAAATAAGCAATTAAACAAACAATTCAGAGGACTCTTAAAGATCAGAGTCATTCCAGGATGAATGAGTTCTGGGGTCTATTGTATGGCGTGGCGAAGATACTTAGCGTATTGAAAACTGCTAAGAGACTGATCTTGCATGTTCTCATCACGAAAACATAACTACGTGAGGCGATAGATGTTCATTGGTTGATTTAATTATTTCAATATATATGTATGTCAAAACATCACACTGCACATTGTAAATATGTTTAGTTTTTACATTTGAATTAACTATGAGCAGGCAGTAGGGCAACATGTTTCTCTTTTAAGTGTCTCTGACTTCAAAACAAAGAACTTCAGAAATACATGCTCTGTTTTTTTTTAAGATTTATTTATATATTTATTTGAAAGTCAGAGTTACACAGAGAGAGAAGGAGAGGCAGAGAGAGAGAGAGAGAGAGAGAGAGAGAGAGGTCTTCCATCTGCTGGTTCACTCCATAATTGGCCGTTGTGGGGAGCAACTCGGACTAGACTAAGTTACTGGAATTAAGACTTATTCTATGCATCTGCTCTCCCACAATATGGCGCTGAGAAGGGAGAAACAGCTTCTACACAGCTGCCTCCAGTTTAACCAATAAACTGTAGGACCTGCTCCTGATTGGAGGAGAGCAGCGTACTCGGCGTGTGGGTAGCAGAGTTGGGATTGGTGGAAGAGGACTATAAAGGAGGAGAGAGACAACATGCACCAGGAACATCTAAGGGGAACATCTATCTGAAGGAACACCTGTGCAGCCCCCGAGAGAGCCGGCCGGCGGTGTGCCGCTCCCCCGTGGAAGTGGGGAATGTGGCAGGGGGAACCGCCCTTCCACGGAGGTGGAAGGGACAATAGCCAACCCGGGAAGAACCAGCAGCAAACCCGGGGAGGGCCGAGCAGACGAAAGAACAGCGCAGGGTCCTGTGTCGTTCCTCCACGAAGAGGGGGAGCGACAGGCCGCAACCACTAGAGCTGCACCTATCTGAAGCCAGGAGCCTGGAGCTTCTTCCGGGTCTCCCACATGGGTGCAGGGGCTCAAGGACTTGGGCCATCTTCCACTGCCTTCCCAGGCCAAAGCAGAGAGCTGGATCAGAAGTGGAGCAGCTGGGACTAGAACTGGCACCCGTATGGGATGCTGGCACTGTAAGCGGCAGCTATACCGGCTATGCCACAGCGCCAGCCCCATACTTTGTTTTGATGTAAGGCCTCCACCCTCCAGGCCAGATTTTCTTCTCCTTCTGGGAAAATCAATTTTGCTGATTCCTGGAAGACATTTCCAGAGGTCAATGGTTTCTCTGAGGTTCTGTTATGGGTATAAGTATCTCAATTTTTATTCCAAGCTCTTGCCCCCATGGAGATAAGGATTCAAAGTAGAGATACAAGCACGGTGCACAAGTGAGAGAGAGAGACGATACACATTCACGTGAGAGTGTGGGCCACTCCACATGGAGGGACAGCCATCCTGTGTGGGTCAGAGAGTTGCCTCAGGCTGGAGGGAGAAGGCGGCCAGAGAAGGACCCATAAGCAAGGCCCAGAAGCCAAAAAGGCCCCCACCCCCAAAAAAGGGCCACCCTTACAGTATCAGTTCCTTTTAGAAAGTAGTGGTGGTACCTAACTGAATGTGCAGATGGGGTGGGGTTTAGTGTGTGTGAGGCTGTCTGGTAATTTCTCCACACGGAGCTTCACTTCCACGTGACCGCCATGGCGTCTCATGGGGCAGTGGGCAGACTGGACTGACGGGTGAGGGGTGGAGTTACAATGCTGTGCCACACAGAAATCATGAGATAAATTCTCCTAGTTCCATTTATTCCTCCCTAATTCCCGACTTAGCTCCTTCTATATCAGGTCCTCTGAGTCTCCATGACTCAATGTTGGATGTTATGATAAATTTTTCCACTTTGGTCAGTCTTGGACCATGAATCGTGGCCATAAGGAGTAGAAACCATTTATTTGGACATAAGACAAGAGTGTGCTTGGTACTTTATGGAGCTCATAAAAGGATTGAAAGGGGTGGTATGAATGACATTAGAATGGCGTCTGTCTTCCATTTGACTGTGACAATGGAACTGAAACACTGAGTATGTGAAGGTGTTTCCAGGGCAGGTCTGTTCCCAATGACTGATGGAAAGTCTTTCTCCCGGGCTGACACCGCGGCTCACTAGGCTAATCCTCCACCTGTAGCGCCGGCACACTGGGTTCTAGTCCCGGTCAGGGCGCCGGATTCTGTCCCGGTTGCCCCTTTTCCAGGCCAGCTCTCTGCTGTGGCCAGGGAGTGCAGTGGAGGATGGCCCAAGTGCTTGGGCCCTGCACCCCATGGGAGACCAGGATAAGTATCTGGCTCCTGCCATTGGATCAGCGCGGTGCACCGGCTGCAGCGCGCCGGCCGCGGCGGCCATTGGAGGGTGAACCAACGGCAAAGGAAGACCTTTCTCTCTGTCTCTCTCACTGTCCACTCTGCCTGTCAAAAATTAAAAAAAAAAGAAGAAAAAAAAAAGAAAAGAAAAAGAAAGTCTTTCTCCCTGTAGGTAGAAATGTCACCCACACGTACGCACGGTCAGCAACCTTCAGTCATGGGAATGACACAGGAAGCATCTCTTCTGCTTCCTCTGAGACGACAGAAGGGGGAGCGGGCTTGCCTTGCAGCAGGAGCAGGAAAAGCGCAGCCTGTGGGGAGCCTCCTTGCTGGACGGATGGGGAAACACCCCGGGCCCCCGAGAATGAGAGTTTGTAAAATCCAGCTGTTTAAGAGAAACGAGGGAAAGGATGTGCATCTTGCAGGCAATTGCAGCGTTTGCTGAATTTTTTTTTTTGGAGGGAAAGATGGACTCACGTGAAGAGAACAAATACAACAAGAACAAGAACAAGGGAAGATTCTCTTAGCCCCAGGGACCTCCTGGGATGGTAGGAACACCTGTGTTTAAATCTTACTTCTGCCACTAATTTGGGTGAATTATTTAACCCGGCTCAGCCTTGATTTACACTTCTATGAATTGGGAATAATAATGTTTCACGGAGTAGTGATAATGCACTAAAAGCAATGTGAGTTGCTTTCTCTTTGGTGCTATGTATTAGACAGATCTTTACATGTGTATGTATATAATCCTTCAGGGGAGGGGAATGTCAGGCCCGTGGGCCAGATAAGGCCCAGGAAATCAATTTGTCTGGCCATGCCAAGGCAACCACATATTGGTCTTGGAAGCTAATAAATCAATAGCAGGCTAATTTTCAAGTTGGTAATTTTGTATGTCCTGAGAATGATGCTATAAATGTCTAACTGGCCCTTGGCAGAAAAAGTCATCTCCCCACCCACTCAGGGAGTCTGTGTGGTGGGAATGGGTTATATGCACTTCCAAGGGTACATATGGCTTGCGTGTCCTGCTGTCTAGAGACAGAGCAAATGAACCCACGACTTGAGATTCCTTGGAGCCTTGTGATTCTACAGCCTGGTTAAAATTCCTAAATGAGTATTTAGTGGCATGCAAAGGTAAAGGCAGGCTAGGCTGTCTGCAAGCTTGTCAGAGAGGGGTAGAGCTAGGAGACTCAGCGACCTACTTACTCACAGTAGATCACTTGACATTGTTGGAGGAGCCATGAGTTGATAAATGAGGAGGGCTGATCACTGTCATGGTCATTAATGAGGATATCGACTCTCTTCGTGGTAATGCATTTTGATGTGGTCAAAGAAATCACTTCTGGGCAAAACCTGCAAATACGCAACCCCTGCCTGATCATGGCCTCTGCATTTGCCTGGGCTGGTGTGGAAGAGGAGACCCGGAGATTTCAGCCTGGATAAACGTCACACGAAGGGCAGCCCTGCAGCCGCTGTATCTTAGTTTGGTTTAGGGCAGAACACGGCAGTGTCAGAGCGCTCCTGGCCAGCTGCCTTCGCCTACCAGCCCTGCAGAGACAGGTCAGAAGGGAAAAAGCAAGCCTGTGCCTGGCCTTGCAAGGTTTTAGTAGGAAAATTCTGCAGCTGAAAGGCCAACCTCTGACAGCTTTGGATGTGAAGTCTCCCATAACTGGAAAGGCAGTAAGACTCCCTGCCTGTATGGAATGCCTCTGAACGTATGTACCTAGCCTTGCCACTTTCGGGAGGGTACCCTAGCAAATGGGCAAGAAAGCAAACAAGGAAACCCCAGTGTGAGTGGTATGACCCAACCTTGTCACACGTGGCTGGATGGGGACCCCAGAGGTCAGCAGCTTGCGCCTCCTTCCTCCAGGGAAGTCTGCTTTCAGCCCAGGCCAAATAGGCTGTATTCAATTCTGTTTCTTGGCTACTTTCCCTAATGGGTAAATGAAGATGGGTATTCAGTCTAGATTTCTCAAGGTTAGGATTGCGGTCGTTCCTCTTCTGTATGTTATCATTCCTGAGATTTGCTCTGTTGGAGAAACGCTTCCCAGGGAAATGCAGAAAATATGGTTCTTTTGAAACCAGTCCAAGAAATTTTTTTTTAAGAACCAGGATTTAAAAACACACAGTATTTGCAGATCTGTGGCATCCTTTTCTCTCTCACCTCCACCCAGACAGGCTTTCTCTCTTCCTTTTGCCATATCTCTCAGCCTCAGCCCCTTCATGTTGAATTCTGGGAAGCCTGTCTATGCAGAGGATGGCCCTGGAAGTAAATCATACATTGACATTTCCTGGGAAGGAGCAGTGTGGGGAGTGGGCCAGAGGATTCATGGGAAGGGAGGGAGAGTAGAGCCAGGCTCTTCCTCTCCTCCCCAGACCACTTTGATTCAGGAACATCATGAACTTGGTAACCAGATACACTTTTGGAAGACAGCCCTTCTATTTTAGAAATGGATTTTCTAGCTGCTTTAAAATCAGCATAGCTGTACACCAAGCAAATCAATGCAGAATTCTTTGCGTGCCAATTTGTGCTGGAGATATACAGCTCTTTCTGCAAAGACCAAGGCTGGGAAGGCTAGCAGTTTTCCACACCTAGGAAGCTAGGCTTACCTTTCAGTACTCATGTCCAGTTTGGAGTCCAGCTTTGGAAGGAGGGACTTGGGTTTTTCCTCCACGTTGATATAATGGGGTCTTACTTCTAAGGGGAGGGAAACACCTTCCAAAGCAACAGTGGTTCCTCTCTCGGTTTTCTCAGCTCCCACCTCTGTTCCCAAACATCCCATCTGCTCACTGGGGTGGTAGTTCTACACTGTGTGTGCGTGTGTGCGTGTGCGCGTGCAGTGGCAGCGGTGTCTGAGTTTGTTAGGTCTGCTGTAACATACCCTGGTTGCTCAAAACAATAGAACGTTAGCCTCTCATGGTCCTGGAGGTGGAAGTCTGAAATTAAGACATCCACTGGGCCATGCCCCCGCCAGGGAGGAATCTTGACTTGATTCTTTTGACTTCTGGTATTTGCTGGCACTATCCTTGGCCTTCCTCAGCTTGTAGATGCATCACTCCCACCTCTGCATGTGTCTGCTCTTGGTGCTCACCCCGTGTCTAAGTCTGAGTTTCCTTCTTCTTAGGACAGCACTCATTGGATTAGGGCCCACCCTAATCTGGTATGATTTCATTGATACCTGATGACATCTTCAAGAACCCTGGTTCCAAAGAGATCTCAGTCCCAGAAACCAGGGTTAGGGCTTGAACACGTGTTTTGTGGGGCTTTGGAGGCTGAGAGATCCCCATAGCTGCAGGCTGGAGACACAAGATAGCTGATCATCCAATTCCAGTCCAAGTCCAAAGGACTGAGGACCAGGAGAGCTGATGTTGTGAGCACCAGTCCAGGTGTAAAGGTGAGAGGAGCCTGGTGCTGCAGCTCAGGACAGTCAAACGAAGTGAATTATCTCTCAGTCACCTTTTGTTCTATTCATGCCTTCAATGGATTCAATGAGGAAGGCTCATCTGCTTCCCTTTGTCTCTCTGATTCAAACGTTTATCTCATCTCACCCTCTCCAGACACACCCAGGAAAAAGCTCAGCCAAATATCTGGGTACCATGTGACCCAGTCAAGTTGGCACATAGAATTTAGTCATCATATGAGTACAAGCCCAGAGGTGGGCATGTGGGTCATGTGATTATTCTGTGTTTTAAGTTTCTGAGGAGGCGCCACACCATTTTTCCTTATCATTAATCAGATTCCATAAGGATCCTAGTTTCTCCACATCCTCATTAACATTTGCTACCGTTAATGAGCCAATATTAATATTTTATTACCAACTAAACTCATGATTTACATTAAAGACTGTGTCTTGAGGTATATAGTTTTATGGTTTGGATAAATGAAGAATGATATGAATCTGCCACTAAAATATTGCACAGAATAGTTTCACAGCTCCCCAAACTCCCTGTGCTATCAGGTCTTCCTCCCTCGCTCCCAGCCCTGGCAACTACTGATCTTTCTATTGTCACTATAGATTTGCTTTTTCTAGAACATCGTCAGTTGAAGGCATGCAGTATGTACCTTTTCTAGACTGGCTTCTTTCACTGAGCAACCACATTTTTGGCTCTTCCACACCTTTTCATTGTTGAATAACAGTTTATTGTATGCATGTACCTTACTCTGTTTATCCACTTAGCCATGGAAGGACAGCTTGGTTCCTCCCAGTTTTTGGCAATCTCTCATCCACTTTTTAACCTACTATCACCCGGAAGGTATTTTACCTGCTATTAGAATTTTTACATGCAGATTTCATCAGCCCCACCTCCTCCACTGCATTAGATGATGCGTACATGTCAGGTGGCAGAGACTGATGCCCTTCTCACATGATTAGCAGCTGGAAAGCACTAATAAAAATGCTTTGCTTGTAGTAGGCGCCCTGCAAAGGCTGCTTGGACCAGCTAGATTTATAGATGCCTCACCCTGTTGGAGGACCTGCCTGGGCCTTCAGGGATGCTTTGCCGGGCTCTCCCTCTGAGGTGTGGTGAAGACTGCTTGTCACTGCATTGGAGAGACTTGTGGTTTTGGAGGCAATCCAGCTAGCTCTGCTCAAGTTGAGATAAGACTCTCATACCAAAGAAATGATCAAGCTCAGTTGTTAGCTAGGTCTTTTGTCCCATTTGTGGAGAGGACCTGGTAGTTCTAAGGGAGCAAATGTAAGAAAAATGTATCTTCTGGAGCTGGGCCTGGGGCAAGGAGCCCACAGCTACCTGTAGGGAACTAGCACAAGAGTGCAAGTAGAGACCCACTTGTTGGGCCACCCCCAGTTCCATCTAGCACCCAGAGGGGGCACTGACACAGAACTGAGGACATCCCGCCCAACATCCAGCCTCCATCCACCCCGCCTCCCACCACAAGCAGCCTCCCCTGGGTCACCACTCAGGCCAGCAGCAATGGGGTCTGACCTCAGGACAGACCTGGGGAAGAGGTCCTTGCTGCCCTAGATGCAGGCTCACGGCTGTCAGGGCAGGAATCTTGGAATTCTGCAAACTTGAGGTATGGGCTAAAGCCGTGAGTTCCTCTTAGATTGGTCCCCTTCATGAACTCCTCATCCAGGGAAGAGACATAAGGGTGGAGTTACAACGCTGGTGGCAAGAATCTCAACTGCCCAGGTCTTAAGTGAATATGAAAAAGGACCCAACTGAGATACTTGGGCCCAAACCAGGCAAAATTCAGGATAGCACATAAAGGGTCAGAAATGAATATGTTCCCTGTTGTGACTTGTAATAAAATTGTAGCTTTGTCTTACTATTTTTAAAAAAATATTTTCTTGAAAGGCAGAGTGAGAGAAAGAAAAGGAGAAAGGGGAACTCTTACATATTCTTGTGGGAATGTAAATTACTGCAGCCATTGTGGAAAGCAGTATGGAGATTTCTTAAGAAAACTGGAAATAGATTGGCAATAGATCCAGCAATTCCACTACTGGGTATCTGCCCAAAAGGCATGAACTCATTGTATGAAAGAGATACACCACCATGATAATAGAAGTAATGTTCACCTTAGCTGAAATATGGAGTCAATTGAGGTGTCCATCATCAGATGAATAGATAAATACGTGTGATGAATATATTCAGCCACAGAAAAGAAATTCTATCATTTGCAGAAAAATGATGGTGCCTGGAGGACATCATGTTAGTGAAATAAGCCAGACACAAAAAGACAAAAACCACATATTCTGCCTTATATGTGGGAGTTAAAATAAAAAAAAATGCCCATGTCTATCAGTTCTGTTGTAAGTACAATGTTTTGTCAAACTTTGTTTAAAATATTGGTCCAAAAATTGACAGAAATTATATACTACTGCAGAAGTGATGACTTTTTGACTATTTTAAAATTCACTTTCTTTGAGCGAGGTTGACTGTATTTTCATTGGATTTGTTTGAAGACCTCACCTACTTTCCTGCTGGACTCTGCTCTTTTTACTTTTTGTTAAATTCTTTATTTATTTATTTAGTATACCCATGAAGCCTCCGTCTGTGATGCCGGCATCTCGTTTGGATGGCTGATCCACTTCCTATCCAGCTCCCTGCTAATGGGCCTGGGAAAGCAGCAGAAGGTGGCCCAAGTGCTTGAGCCCCTCCACCTACATTGGAGACCTGGAAGAAGCTCTGGACTCCTGGCTTCTGCCTGGCAGAACCCCAGCCATTGTGGCCAATTGAGGAGTGAACCAGCAGATGGAAGATCTCCCTTTGTCTCTCCTTCTGTCTCTCTGTAACTTTGCCTTTCTAATAAAAAAAAAATCTCTAAAACAAAGATATGTTATTTCAAAAATATATAAACTGTTTAGTTATAATTATAAAGGAAGGACAGAAAGAAAGGAAGGAAGAAAGAAAAAAGAAAGAAAGATCTTCAATTTGCTGGTTCACTCTTCAAATGACCACAACAGCCAGGCCAGACCAAAGCCAAATTCCATCCAGGTCTCCCACATGCATGGCAGAGGCCCAGGTACTTGGGCCATTTTCTGCTGCCTTCCCAGGAGCAGTAGCAGAAGGCTGTGTTGGAAGCCGAGTAGCTAGAACTTGAACCAGTGCTCCCATATGGGATGCTGATGTACTGCTGCATCAAAGTGCTGGCCACATTTATGTTACTCTTTTTTTTTTTTTTTTTTTGACAGGCAGAGTGGACAGTGAGAGAGAGAGACAGAGAGAAAGGTCTTCCTTTGCCGTTGGTTCACCCTCCAATGGCCACCGCGGCCAGCGGCTGCGGCCGGCGCACCACGCTGATCCGATGGCAGGAGCCAGGAGCCAGGTGCTTTTCCTGGTCTCCCATGGGGTGCAGGGCCCAAGCACTTGGGCCATCCTCCACTGCACTCCCTGGCCACAGCAGAGAGCTGGCCTGGAAGAGGGGCAACCGGGACAGAATCCAGCGCCCCGACTGGGACTAGAACCTGGTGTGCCGGTGCCGCTAGGTGGAGGATTAGCCTAGTGAGCCGCGGTGCCAGCCTTATGTTACTCTTACATGTCATGGAAATCATTTTCCTCAGAGCTCTCTCCCCCAATATAAGCGGGCAATAAGGTGGGGGTGGGGGTGGTGATGTGCTTGCACTGGCTGTCTTCAGCTCTTGGTAGCAAATTGTTATAATTCAGAATTCTTGTGAGTCAGTTATTAAACACAATCTATGTTAAAATTAAATCATAGAATTAAAAAGGAGTGAATGCTTTAACGTGGGAAGCAGTGCACACAGCAGACTCATAGAGTGACAATCACTTTAAGTAGCACTCTGACCTCAGAATCAGTCCTTAAGGCATTCTGGTCTGATTGAAAAGCCCATGAGAGCATTTCAAGCATGGAAAGCTAAGACATTGTGGCAAAAATGTTCTACATGAAGGACCTCTGTGGGTGAGACCCCTGGGGAAAAGAAGTGGTCATTAAAGAAGGATGTACTTTTCTCTGAAGGGAGGAGAGAACTTCCACTTTGCTTATGACCTTGTCTAAATACTGATAGAGTTTGTGGATTCACAAGGCTTCCATAGCTTAGGCAGCTCGTGTCAAGAGCCTTGGTTGATCATTGACATCATACATAAGAGTGTTAATTGTTAAATTAACAACAGGAGTCACTGTGCACTAACTTCCCACGCAGGACCTCTGTCCTCAAAGAGTTGTGTTATGAGACTTAATAGTAAAACTTGTTTTCAAAGATTTACTTCATTTTAGTGTATTAAGTGGAGGATATTCTTTTGTCTTATAAGTTATAGTTATGTCTAAGTGCTTGCAAAAGATGTATCATTCTTGGGTTCTTCTTTAAAGTTAATTAAGTTTATATAAAAAAAGAATGCCTAAAAAAAGCGAAATCAACTTCAAGATGTGATGACTTTGAACAGCCCTTCTCTTGACTATTGAGGAACAGGAACAGGTGTTTTTTTTTTTTTTTTCCATACAATTTGTTGAACTCTTCGTATAGAGCTAATCTTCTGTGTATAAAGTCAACTGAAAATAGATCTTAGTAAAAAATTAGACTGGGAATAGGAGAGGGAGGAGGAAGAGAGGTGGGAGTGTGGGTGGGAGGGCGGGTACGGTGGGAAGAATCACTGTGTTCCTAAAGTTTGTATTTATGAAATACATGAAGTTTGTATACCTTAAATAAAAGGTTTCTTTGGGGAAAAATTAAATTGTACAAATTGACTAGTGATATTAAAAGTAAGATAACAAATATGTAAAGTGTATCTACTTTTACCAGTATCACACTCTTGTATACACATCTAGTGTATCTGTGGGGGAGAGATGCCACAAAGATGCGCTACTGTGTGCGTAGCTTTCCAGCTCTGCATTAGATGACATCACGTTGGTAGCTTGGAGTCGACCAAAGTAGGAATATTTACACCACAGAAACCAGCAGATTCCACAGATCCGGGCTCCCTCACATCCCTGGAGAGGTGGTTACTGAATGTTTACCCTGTACCACATAGGGGTCGGGGTGATGATGGAGCAGGCACACAGTTACCAGTTAACATTTTACAGTCTCTTCTGCTTTAAGACAGCTTAATTTTGGTTGATTCCCAAGGGCCACCAAACCTATCAAAGCTGCCTTTCCCTCATGTCCGCCTCTGCAGCCAAGGAGCATCTGGGCACAGGGGGACCTGGGGGGTCCTCAGACCTTGCTGCTCCCTGCTGTAGGGTGACTGCACGAGCTGCCACCGAGATGTGTGTCTGGAGCAGTGGGTGGCCCCTTGGCTGACTCCCTGCTTTGGCTCTTGCTGGCACTGTGGTCCCCTGGGTGACTCTTACGTGGTTGTCCTCTGTCATGAGGCTCCGGGTTGCAGGCTCAGTCTTTCCCTCCATCCCAGCCTCTGTGGTCAGTATCACCAGCTCTCATCAGCGCTACCTCCTGGACAAGAGACTTCCAGGCCCCTTGCCTGACACTTGCAATAGGAATTAGGGAGAAGAACCCGCCCTGGGGGCAAACACGGGCCATTTTCCTATCTGCTTCCTGTCTCCTGCTTTGGAGGCCTGGTGGGTGTCTGCCCTCGGAGTTCTGCACAGTAGCGCACAAACCCCCTCTCTGCCATTCACCAAAGCCCACCCCTATTCCCTAGGGTCTTTCCCCAGAGACGTTCATGGGTCTGATTCTTGTCTGCTCCCTTCTCTCCTCCTTTCCCCGCTCCTCATAGGCCTGCTCCTCT
Organism: Oryctolagus cuniculus; assembly: GCF_964237555.1. NCBI lineage: Eukaryota > Metazoa > Chordata > Mammalia > Lagomorpha > Leporidae > Oryctolagus > Oryctolagus cuniculus. The sequence continues at coordinate 39,138,709 of NC_091445.1, read as the reverse complement.
CCCTGGCAGAGATCTCTCTTATGCCACATTCTCTCCCTTCCTGTGCAGTATTTACCTTCACTTCCCAGAGGCCACACCGCCAGAAAGCTACAGAGAGAAACAACAAAGGGAGGAACTCAGCCGGCGCCGTAGCTCACTAGGCTAATCCTCCACCTTGCGGCGCCGGCACACCGGGTTCTAGCCCCGGTCGGGGCGCCGGATTCTGTCCCGGTTGCCCCCCTTCCAGGCCAGCTCTCGGCTGTGGCCAGGGAGTGCAGTGGAGGATGGCCCAAGTGCTTGGGCCCTGCACCCCATGGGAGACCAGGAGAAGTACCTGGCTCCTGCTATCGCATCAGAGCGGTGCGCTGGCCGGCGGCGGCCATTGGAGGGTGAACCAACGGCAAAGGAAGACCTTCCTCTCTCTCTCTCACACTGTCCACTCTGCCTGTCAAAAAAGAAAAAAAGGAGGAACTCAAACTCTCACCTACTACATAGGCGTGACTGCAGCAGGCGGTGCACCAAGTCTAGTTCAAGGCCATAGGTGACCATGTCAGGGGTTTTCTATCAATCTCAGCTGCTGTGACTTTTTCCTCCTCTCACCTCCCACACTCTTTCTCCTCCTCTTCCTCTTCTCCCTTGGTATCAGGGACACGCTGATGAATAAGGATAAGCAATTGAAACGAGGAAAATTGTCTCCAGGTTCTGCTCGATAAACAGAGATGGAAGGAGAAGCTATGCAAAATCAGGTGCATCTGGCTTGGCAGGGTGTTGGGGCTCACACACCAGCCTTTCCACAGCAGGGGGATGAAGGTAAGGTCGGGGCAGAAGCCAGGCCTGGAGGCGGACTGGGTTGCCACCTACCATGGACAGCCGAGCCTAGAGCGCAGGTTAAGGATGGTGCCCAGGCCTCGCCTACGCCTGCAGGCAGGTGACAGCAGTGGCCATCAGACGCAGGAAAATCCACGCACACGAGGCTCTTCCTGTTGGGGGCAGAAAGGACCAGGGCCTGGTCTTCTAATTCCTGATCCAGTGCTCTATGACAGCTCTCTAGTTTTGTTTTTATGCATTTACTTATTTTAAAAGATTGACTTATTTGAAAGAGAGAGAGAGAGGTTGATTTTTCCTCTGCTGGTTTACTCCACAAACGGTCACAACAGCCAGGGCTGGGCCAGGCTGAAGCCAGGCGGCAGGAGCTCCATCCAGATCTCCCCTGTGGGTGGTGGCGGCCCAAGCGCTTGGGCCATCTTTGCTGCCTTCTCAGGCCCACTAGCAAAAAGGCAGATGGGAAGCGGAGCAGCTGGAACTGAAACCAGCACTGCAATATGGTTGCTGGTGTTGCAAGCAGTGGCTTAACGTGCTGCACACCACTGCTGGCCCCTACTTATTTATTTTTTTTTAAGCAACAGAGCCCTATTATAAACTCCTAGATAAAAGTGAGGCTGCTTGTAGCTGTAGTGCAGGCAGAAGCCGGACCCCCAGCCCCATCTCAGAGCTCGCAGAATTGCCCCATCACCCATATCCTCGGAACACTGCGTGGAAACTACAGCAGTCAGACCTGCGCCTCCCATATTCCATACCTCCAACTCGCGACTATCAATACAGCAGCCACGTTTCCATGGCAACCTGCCCGTCTGTTGCAATGGTCCCTTATAGACCAAATTAGCCAGGATCGATGAGCTTCCTGCATGCAGAATTGCTTTTCTTTTATAACAAAAGTTTGAACAAATGATAGCAGAAACCACTCGGGAAAGCAGCGTCTGAGTCAACGCAATTAGATGGTTACGGGCAGCGCCTGTTCATCCCCGACACAGGTGTTCTCTGTGTGCCACGGTCTCCCAGCCTGTGCTCTCTGGAATGCTGTCTCGGTCCGTGCTGCCTCCCGCGGCCTCTCCCCTGGCAGCCTCTTCTCTCTGCTGTCTGCATGTGTCATTAGAAAGGACACGTCTGTCTGTGACATCCGGCTTCCCCTGGCTCGGCTCTCATGCGAGGAGATGGTGTCTTCAGAGACGGACAGATTTGGAATGACAGTGCCCATGTGGGCTTCCAGGAGCAGACCTCCAAGCCCACGCAGGCCCAGGCTTCACCCAGCCAGGAGCTTGTTAAGAGGCATTAGCCCTGGAGCTAATGATAGTCTGGCATTGTCCCCTGGGACACAAGTGCCAAGAATTCCTTCCGCAGGCAAAGCCCGAGAAGCTGAGGGAGGTTGGCAGAGCCGAGCCAGGCTGCATCTGTGAGTGGAGAACTGAATGTGGGCTCCGCTCACAATCTGACAGCCTTGACAGAGCCCAGAGACCCATGTTACCTTGTGACTGCAATGCCATGCCTTTGGCTTAAATATAGCCACTCCTGGCAAAGGCAGCAACCCAAACTGATTCTCGCGGAAGTGCCAGGCTTTCCGTCTTGCTGGGCAGCGTGGGGTGGAAGGGGATTAGCACATGTGCCAAACCACGGGCCTTTTGCTGACTTAGGACTCACAGCAAGTTTGCGATGTCTCTCTGGCTTTGGATTCTTCTGTCCCGTCCTGTCCATCATGCCCTAGTAGTTAAGGCCCCTGCCTCCCTGCACTGTTGGCCAAGGGTTTTGTTTTGGACAGAGACAGGCTTATGTACCAATCTCAGTACTGTTACCATCTGTGAACTACAATGCGTTTGGCCCATTTGGAATCTGCTCTTTGATGGTTGTTATTTGAGCAAAGTAGTCATTTGAGGACCTTTCTGGTCTGTCCGATCAGCAAAATTTACATAATACAGTGTTTTGCATATTGGTTTCAAGGGTTCAGGCAGCCCTGGTAGTCAGGGTCCCCACTGTACAGCACAGCTAAGGAGCAGAGTGGTGGAAGAAATGGGTGGTGCAGGGGCATCAAAGAATTCAAGGGTGTTTGTATCTGGTCCGAGTAACTTCATAAAACTGTCTGGATTCGTCTGTAATAAATTCTATTTCAAGTTAGTAAGAGTAATACTAGATTGATTTCAGGTATTTTTTAAAAAAATAATTTCAAAATTTGTAATTGCTAAAATTTACATGATATAAAATTTACCATCTTGGAACAGACATGTGGTACAGTGTGTGGGGAGCAACCCGGACTAGACTAAGTTACTGGAATTAAGACTTATTCTATGCATCTGCTCTCCCACAATATGGCGCTGGGAGAGGAGAAAACAGCTTCTACTCAGCTGCCTCCAGTTCAACCAATAAACTGTAGGACCTGCTCCTGATTGGAGGAGAGCAGCGTACTCGGCGTGTGGGTAGCAGAGTTGGGATTGGTGGAAGAGGACTATAAAGGAGGAGAGAGACAACATGCACCAGGAACATCTAAGGGGAACATCTATCTGAATAACACCTGTGCAGCCCCCGAGAGAGCCGGCCAGCGGTATGCCGCTCCCCCGCAGAAGTGGGGAAAGTGGCTAGGGGGAACCGCCCTTCCACGGAGGTGGAAGGGTCAGTAGCCAACCCGGGAAGAACCAGCAGCAAACCCGGGGAGGGCCGAGCAGACGAAAGAGCAGCGCAGGGTCCTGTGTCGTTCCTCCATGAAGACGGGGAGCGACACAGTGGATGAAACCACCACTTGGGACACTTGCATCCCATGTAGGAGAGCCTGAGATGAAATCCCACCTCTGCTTCCAATCCACATTCCTGCTAATGTGCACCCTGGACGGCAGCAGGAGATGGCTCAAGCACTTGGGTCCCTGCCACTCGTGAGATAGACCTGGACTGAATTTTTGACTCCTGGCTTCTGCCTGGCCCAGCCCTGATTGATGTGGGTATCTAGGGATGAAGCAGCAGATGGAAGGTCTCTGTCTCTCTCTCTCTCTTTCTCTGTTGCTATGCCTTTCAAATAAATAAAAATAAGCAGACTTTTAAACGAAGATTTATTTATTTGAAAGGCAGAGTTACAGAGAGGAGGGACAGAGAGAAAAAACATCTTCTGGGGCCAGCACTATGGCGTAGTAGGCTAAGATTCCACCTGCGCTGCTGGCGCAGAAGTTCATGTCTGGCTGCTCCACTTCTTTTTTTTAACTTTTGTTTAATAAATATAAATTTATAAAGTACAACTTTTGGATTATAGTGGCTCCCCCCCCATAACCACCCTCCCACCCGCAACCATCCCATCTCCCACTCTTTCTCTCATCCCATTCACATCAAGATTTATTTTCAATTATCTTTATATACAGAAGATCAATTCAGTATATACTAAGTAAAGATTTCAACAATTTGCACCCACACAGAAACACAAAGTATAAAGTACTGTTTGGGTACTAGTTATAGCATTCATTCACATAGTACAACACATTAGGACAGAGATCCTACCTGGGGAGTAAGTGCACAGTGACTCCTGTTGTTGATTTAACAATTGACACTCTTATTTATGGCATCAGTAATCACCTGAGGCTCTTGTCATGCGCTACCAAGGCTATGGAAGCCTCATGAGTTCGCGGACTCTGACCTTATCTAGACAAGGTCATAATCAAAGTGGAAGTTCTCTCCTCCCTTCAGAGAAAGGTACCTCCTTCTTTGATGGCCCATTCTTTCCACTGGGATCTCACTCACAGAGATCTTTCATATAGAATTTTTTTTTTTTTTTTTTTTTTTTTGCCACAGTGTCTTGGGTTTCTATGCTTGAAATACTCTCATGGGCTTTTTAGCCAGATCTGAATGCCTTAAGGGCTGATTCTGACTGATCCACTTCTGATCCAGCTCTCTGCTATGGCCTGGGAAAGCAGGGGAAGGTGGCCCAAGTGCCTGGGCCCCTATGCTCGTGTGCGAGACCTTGGAGAAACTCCTGGCTCCTGGTTTCGGATCTGCCCAGCTCTGACCATTGCGGCAGTTTGGGGAGTAAACCAGCGGGTGGAAGATCTTTCTCTGTCTCTCCTTCTCTCTCACTGTAATTCAACTTTTTTTTTTTTTTTTTTTTTTTTTTAATAAAGAGATCTTCCATCCACTGGTTCACTCCCTAAATGGCGGCAAAATTTAGGGTTGGGTCAGGCTGAAGCCAGGAGCCTGGAACTCCAGGGGTTCCAAGCCTGGAACTTGGAGGCCGTCTTTCACTGCCATCCCATGTGTGTTAGTAGGAATCTGGAACAGAAGTGTGGAGCAGTCAGGACTTGCACCTGCACTCATATGGGATTCCAGTGTCATAGGTGGTAACTTAACCCCCTGTGCCACAATGCTGACCCCCTAAAACAAGCAAACTTTAAAATTTGCCATCTTAACCATTTTTGAGTGTGTAGTTCAATGGCGTTAGCCATATTCACATTCATCTATTGTGCAACGGATCTCTAGAATTTCTTCCTCAATGTGTATTAAATGCCACTCCTCTTTTTCCCCCACCCTAGTCCCTGGCTACCCTCATTCTACGTCCTGTTTTTATGAATATGACTACTTTAGACACCTCATGTAAGTAAAATCATACCATTTTTGTCTTTCTGTGACTGGCCTGTTTCACCGAGTACCGAGTATTATATCATCCTCAAGGTTCATCCAATGTTGTAGTATGTGTCAGATTTTTTTTTCCTTTTCAAGGCTGAATAGCGTTCCATTGTATGTATAGAGCAGGTTTTGTTTCTTCACTCATCTTTCAGTGGACATTGGGCTGTTTCTACCTCTTGTCTGTTGTATATAGTGCTGCTATGAACATGAGTGTGCAAATATCCCTTTGATATTCTGCTTTCATTTCTTTTGGATATATATTCAGAATTGGGGTTGCTGGATCACACAGTAATTCTGTTTTTTAATTTTTTTCTTTACTATTTTCCATAGTAGCTGTACCAGTTTATTTCTCCACATCCTCATCAATATTTGTTTTTCTTTTTTTTATAGTAGCCATCCTAATAGATGCAACATGATAAAGTGGCTTTGATTTGTATTTCTCGAATGATTAGTGATGTGGAGCATTTTTTCATGTTTGTTGGCCATTTGTAGATCATCTTTGGAGAAATATTTATATTCAAATCCTTTCATCTTTCAAAATTGGGTCATTTGATTTTTTGTTGTTGTTGAGTTGTAGGAGTTCTTTATATTCTAGATATTGCCTTTAATCAGATTTATGATTTGCAAAAATTTTCTTGTATTCTGTAGGTTTCCTTTTTGCTCTGTGGCTTATGTCTTTTGATGCACCTGTTCATTTTTTAAAATCACTGAAAGCTGTAATATCTTACCAAGCCCTTACAAATAGCCCTATGAGGTGCAAGGACAGAGATCAAGATGGGCCATGCAGGGATGCTGACTCAGCACCACTTCTAGATCCCCGGCTTTCTCAGGCTCAGCCTTTGTCTCTGCTCTGACAACTTATGATGAAAGGCTGGTGAGGTTATTTGTGCACCCAACAGGCTCCTGAGTGTAATGAGGACTTAAGCTAGGATAGGGGTAGAACTATGGAAAAATTCCAGAACTAAGGTTAGATGTCACGGAAACCCAGGGAATGCCAAGGTAGAGTCCATGGTGATGCTTCCACAAGCCAGTGGAGTCAAAGTTTGCCAGCAAACCCTCGGAAGCCAGGTGAGAAGCCCAGAACAGATCCTTCTTCCAGTCCATGGAAGGAGCCAAGCCTGCTGATCTTGGATTTCAGCAATGAGACAATGCATTTCTGTTGTTGAAGGCACCCAGTTGGTGCCACTCATTACAACAGCATTTGAAATGAATTCAGAAGTTCATCCAAGAAACTGGTCATCTGGCATCCTTTTGGGAGCCAAGGTTTGTTTTGTGGTCACTAGTCTAGAGGTGTGTGAGTAACAAGTCTTTTCTCCTTCCTTCCTTCTGTAGGTATCACTCTGTCTCTCTTCTCATCATCTCCACCCATGTTTCCAGTCAGGATTCCTCCGAAGTGGAAGCTGGTGTATGCTGGCTGTCTTCAGGTCAGGTGCCTGTCCTTGTTTCAATTATCTGGGCCCCTGTGATTCCAGGGTGGGGGTGTGTATGCAGAAACACCTTTAGATAGAGGCCAGAACAATTGCCTTTCTGAGGCTTGGACTGTCTAGTGCAATAGAGGATATTTACAGCACAGTATTCCACCATGGGCATAGCTTGATTTTAATAATTTTACCAAACCTCCTGCCAATTCTTCAGAAAAGATTAAATAGCCAGTTTCATGCAGGGCTGTACTGTGGCAACACATTGAGTCTGGAATAGTAATCAACATAGCAAATGTTCATTTCTGTCTCACAGTATGTATCAGTGTGGGTCAGCTGAGTCTCTGCTCCACAGAGTCACTCGGGGATCCAGGCTCACAGAGGTGCTACGGTCTTGTGGCTGTACCACGTGGGACATATGGCCTCCTCGGCCGCCTGGAAGAGAAAAGTGAGCACTGGGGAACTTGTTTCCGTTTTCTTAGTACTGAGCTGACTCCACATGGCCCACCAGACTCCAAGAAGGCTGGATAATGTGTTCTTCCCCCATGCCCAGAACTCGGCAGGCCCAGTCATTGGTGATAACTAATCATGTTTATTTCCAGAGTGAAGTGTGTGTGTGTTTGTGTGTTTTATGGAGCGCAGTTTATAATCCTCTGAATAACAGTACATTGATGTTAGAATGCTTTCTGGGCTATGGCTGACCTAAGATTGACTGGAGGTTGCATATAGTTTTCCTTAGTAGCAGTTATTACGACAGTGGTCTCTCAACATAAGTGAGGGATTGGTTTCAGGACCCCATGGGACACTAAAATCCATGATGCTCAAGTACTTTATGTGAAACAGCATAGAATTTGCATGTAAACTAGATAAATCCTCTTAACACTTTACATCATTTCTATTTTACTGATAATTCCAATTAACATGTAAATGCTATGTAAATCATTGTCAAACTGTATTGTTTACGGAATGAGGACAAGGGAAAAATATCTGTACATGTGTAGTACAGATGAAAGTTTTTTCTGAATATATATGTATATATTTAAATAATTATTTTATTTATTTTGAAAGACAGAGGAGTTACAGAGAGAAGTAGAGCCAGAGAGAGAGAGAGATCTTCCATTCCACTGGTTCACTCCCCAAATGACCACAACGGCCAGAGCTGAGCTGATCCGAAGCCAGGAGCCAGGAGCCTCTTCCAGGTCTCCCACGTGGGTGCAGGGGCCCAAGGACTTGGGCCATCTTCTACTGCTTTCCCAGGCCATAGCAGAGAGCTGGATCAGAAGAGGAGCATCTAGGACTTGAACCAGCGCCCATATGGGAAGCCAGCACTGCAGGCTGGGCCTTTAACCCACTGTGCCACAGCACCAGCTTCATGAATATGTATATTTTGAAAGATTTATTTATTTATTCAAGAGGTAGGGTGCCAGAGAGACAGAAAGAGGTCTTCCATTGGCTGGATCACTCCCCAAACGGCTCTAACAGCCAGGGCTGGGACAGGCTGAAGCCAGGAGCCAAGAGCTCCATCTGGATCTCACAAATGGGTGACAGGGCCCGAATATTTCCACCTTCCATTGCTTTCCCAGGAGCATTAGCTGGAAGCTGCATCGGAAGTGGAGTAGCCGGGACTTGACCTGTCACTCTGATATGGGACGCTGGCTTGGCAAGTAGCAGCGTAACCACTATGCCACAATGTCAGCCCCTTTTCTGAATATTTTCGATCCACAGTTGGTTGAATCCTCAGATGTGGAACCCACGGATATGGAAGGCTGACTGCAAATCTCATTTTTCTCTCACTTAAGAGAGCATATCGCAGAGGAAGGGGGTGCAAATAGCATTGTAAGGGGTGATTTTTGAATCCACTGTAATTTTTAAGCTAAACCATTCACAAAGTTTGTTACTTTAAGAATTGAATAATAACTGAATTATGAATTCAGTGAGTTTGACATTATTTGCCTCCCATTTTCAGTTGATGAAGATGGTGTGTTGTGGGGCCATGCTGTGGTGTAGTGAGCTGGGTGCTGGTTTGAGTCCCAGCTGCTCCTCTTCTGATCCCACTCTCTGCTGTGGCCTGGGAAAGCAGTAGAAGATGGCACAAGTGCTTGGACCCCTGCACCCACATGGGAGACCCCGAAATAGCTCCTGGCTTCTAGCTTTAGATTGGCCCAGCTCTGGCCATGCAGCCATTTGGGATGGAAGAGCTTCCTCTCTGTCTCTTTCTCTCTGTGCCTGTAACTCTACCTCTCAAATAAATACATAAAATCTTTTTTAAAAAGATGATATGTTGTATTACTTTGGTTAAAAGCCACTACGCTACTCTACATTTTGCTAAGAAGTGACATTTTGGTAAGAAAGAGTTGGTGATTTAGAAAGTAGTGGGAAAGAAAAAAATATTTTGACACTTGTTAAAACAATAAAAAAGGTTTTATAGAAAACTATTGCAAAAGGCGGCTAGACTCTCGCAGGAGGGGAAAGAGAGTGAGCTCAACTCTGAGTACAGCAGAGACCTCTGGGGATTTATGGCCATTGAACAGAGTGGTGCAAAATCAGTAAGGGTAGGGGGACCCTTGCGAAAATGACTCAGTGCTCCAACGGAAGGCAGGTGAGAGCGATCGGATACCAAGAGTACTTGGTACCGACATAGCAAAGACTGGGGCCAAGGTCATGGCCTCGCTGAGCTGAGAAGAGGGCATGGGGGTGGTGAAGGAGAGCCTTTGTCAGTCAAGGCAGTGCCAGCATCCTGTAGCAGAACTGGCTGGACTTCCGTTTCCTGCCTGGTTTTCTTCCCTTTTCTTCTTTCTGTGCTCTGCATCTCTGATCTTTGATTGACTCACACTGACAATGAGATATCCAGGCCCTGCAGAAATAAGCTAAATTAAATAAACATGCTGTTGTTCCTCCAGGGGGTATAAAGAAGTATTCGCATTTAAAAAGATAACAGCAAACTGTTTGCTTTGTTTGTATGCCAGCCAACTGCAAATGTCCTACCTGTATTCCTGGAGGGGTTGCACAGCGCTCAGCTTATGGAGGGGGGCGTGGCACTCACCTCTCACGGAGGGGGCGTGGCACTCCTCATCTCTGCATCTCAGCCAGGCTGCTTGAGGGCTTATCTTCTCCTCTTGGCTCTAAACACAAGGGCGGTAGGTGGTAATCTCAAGGTTGGAGGGTGTTTGACCTTTGCTTAGCCTCAGAGGATCCCTATTGAGTCGAGGCAGAGAAAGCAGCAATTTTCCAACCAGGGATTGAATATCTGTGCCTGTGTTGGAGTTCATGGCTGGCTGATTTGGATTTGAGGCACCATGAAACACAAAAGAAGGGCTCTTGCTGATTTTGCTATACTTTGTTGATTTTTTTTTTAAAGAAAAGTGTTGAGGTGGATTTGTTTCTGAGAGGAGGAGCGTGGTGGGGGCAAGAGGCGCAGAGTCACCACACAGACCCCGGGAGTCAGGTGAAAGCGGGCCAGAGGCGAGCAGCCCATAGACTCGTTTATTTCAGTTGCCACAGCTGCTTCTATAGCCAAGGCAGCCAATCTGGTCAAGGGGCGGTCTATGCCCTAACCAATCACAGCCTGTTGCCAGGCAGTTTCCAAAGCCATCCAATCACAGCCTGTTGCCAGGCAGTTTCTGTTGTCAGCGGCCATCTTGGCATGACCTTCTCATTCCACCACATTTCCCCCTTTTCTGTTATTTTTGAGCAACAGGAGGCATGATTCTTGGCAATACCATTGTTGACCCCGTTTCCATGTGGTCTCCATACGTGGCTGTGCCTGTCTTAGGTTGTCTCCCAGGGGATCTTACCCGTCATTGACTAACCAGTGCTCAAAACAGGAGACCACAGAGGTGCCTGCTCAGATGGGGGTAGGAATGAGGAACAATGGTAATCAGGAATGGCATGACTGCACACAGGCTGTGGGCCATTTGAGTGGCTGACCAGAGCTAGTGGAATATAAAGCTTTTGCGGATGTGGCTATGGGCAGTTCCTCAGGACAAGATGATAGGGCAGGTGTGTCTGCTAACAAGGCGGACTCTCAGTCTTGTTCAGCTGGTTCTGGTTGACTGTCAGTTGCAGGTTTGATGTTTCTGGCTAGTACCCAAATGGGCTGTCCCACATTCTCTGGAAAGACACAAGCATATTCTCGGCCCTTGGTTAGCAGAAGCCTTTTTACAGGCGTTGGAATCCAAGGCCTGAATTCTGCATCCACTCCTACATTAACGGCAAATATGCAGGTGGGATGGGGTCTAGCAGCTGCCCTGAGAGCCTGGGGTGTCTGAGTACTGCCGCAAATGTGAGGATCCTCACTGGGTGCGGATGGGAAGACCTCGCATGGGTTATTGCCTCAAGGTCATCTAAGTTTATCCCACGAATATTTGGGGGGTGGCTGCGTTGTCTGCTGTCATGTCATTTCCACTGTCGGAGCTCTCTCTCCCTAAGTCATCAACTGTTGTTTGTGAGACAGGGACGGTCTATGCCCTAACCAATCACAGCCTGTTGCCAGGCAGTTTCCAAAGCCATCCAATCACAGCCTGTTTCCAGTCAGACTCTGTTGTCAGGTAGTTTCTGAAACCATCCAATCACAGCCTGTTGTCAGTCAGGCTCTGTTGTCATGTGGTTTCTGAAGCCATCCAATCACGCCCTGTTGCCAGGCAGTTTCTGTTGTCAGCGGCCATCTTGGCATGACCTTCTCATTCCACCACAGAAAAGTATTTGCTTTATTTATTTGCGAGGAAGCAAGGGATGGAGAGAGAGAGAGAGAGAGAGAGAGAGAGAGAGAGAGAGAGAGAAATATCTTCTCTATTCCCTTCTGTTGGCTTACTTCTCAAATGCTCACAATATCCAGGGCTGGAGGAACTGAAGCCAGGAACCAAGAAGTCTCCTGCCTGCGTGTCAGGGACCCAACTACTTGAGCCATCATCTGCTGCCTCCCAGAAAGCTGGACTTTGGAGCACAGCTGAGACTTGAACTCAGCACTCTGATGTGGGAAGCAGGCATCCCAGCTGGCATGCTGACCTGCCCGTTAGCTTTAACCTCTTCCAGTGACAAGGTCTGCTTCATTTCACATTCACTTAAACTAGCTAAAGATGCCGGAATTTTCCTTTAAGGGACTTGGATACCTCAAGGACTCATTTTTGCAAATCGCGTATTACTAGGCATACAGTAGAGGCCATCTCAGTCAGGAGTCAAGATGTCGGTGCATGTGTGCTAGCTTTGCCTCCTGTGAGTGTAGCACCTCTTTGGAGCAGTGTGAGGTGCCCAAGCTTCAGGGTCCATGCTCGAGCTGCACCACGAGGGAACGAGTTTCAAGTTCCTTTGAGTTTGGGAGTTGTTGCTTCCTGGATAGCACCTTGATTTCCGGAGCTCAGGCTCTGGTGTTTCCTTATTTTTTAGTCTGTCGATATTTGGAAGGACTGTCTCATAATTATGGGCATTTCTCTTCAGTGTTTCCCAAGAATTGGATGTAAGTGGCTTTCTCTTTTGGGAACCAGGATTGCAGGTCAGAGACAGATGACACAGCTTTCATCAGGGAATATACAGAGCAATAAGGAAGTCGCAGGTAAAGAGTGAGGCAACAAGCCTTGAAGGAGGGATGGTGTGTCTGAATAGCTTTGTGCTTTGCTTAACATGACAATAGATGGAAAAGCTGAGAAGAACATGAAAGAAACTCTTAATACTGATAGCACTGGCAGCAAAAGAAGAGAGAGACTGCATCATTCTTGAGCAAAAGGTAGACGAACTCATGTGTTGGGTTTGTTAAGTGATGTCTAGGTGTTGTGGCTATACACTTAAGAGCTCTAGATTGTTCTATTAGTGAACAATTAGTGTACACTTCTTTACAACCTCTTATTTCCAATGAAACAGCTATTTTTGTAATACTTTTTTAGACTGTGTGTGCTATCTTAAGAATTATAATTATCACAATTATTACCTCATGGCAGAATAGACTTCATCGCTCAGAGCCAGCTACCTAATTTGTAGAGCCCAACACCAAATAAAACTGTGAAGCCATTTGTGCAAGAGGCAACAGAAAAAGTGGGGTTTAAGGTACATGTTAGAATGTAAAGCTTATTCTTCTTTTCTATGGCCTCTGTCTTTTGATTTGTAGTGGTTTTAAAAAAAATTTCTAAGTAATGCAATTCTAAGTAAAGAAAGATTAAAAATTCAAACTGTTGGCATGAATTTTGCAGTTCATCTTTCTATGGTGCAGTGCTAGTTTTAAATGCAAATATAAGAGCATTTAACACATATGAAGAGTAACCAAAATTGAACAAAATGTATTTCATGGCTCATATGTACATAAGCATTTTGTTTTTTTATCAGAACAATGGAAATGCTACACAAAATGGACTCAATTGTTTTCATTTTACTTCTTTTTCATTTGAATATTTATTTATTTATTTGAAAGGCAGAGAGAGAGAGAGGAGAGAGCAAGTGCATCCCATCTTCAATGCATGTCCTGGGCTCAGAGCCCTGGGCAGGCTCTGGGTGGGCCCCGAGTTCCGCTCCTTGTCTCTACGAGAGGAACGGCTGGGGACGGAGCTCTGCTGTGACTCTCAGCCAGGCTCCCAGCCAGTCATCTGCATTTTCCCAGCCAAAAGGCTGCTCATGAGATGCTCTCTGTAGATACTGAAGTTGCTGGATTCCCAGCGTCTCCTGGCCCTCCTGGCCCCTCCTCCTCCATCTGACTATGCACTGACTTCCGGTTTCATAATTGTGAGGAAGGCGTTGCGGGGGGTAGTAGTAATGATGAGACCAGGGCCAGTTCTCTCCCTTCCCTTCTGCCTCCCTCCTTTCCTTTCTTACTTCTGTCTAGCTTTTCATTATGTCCGTGTCTGGAAGGATGACCAGGTCAGTGGCCAAGGACAGCACAGAGCCCGGTGCCCAGCTGTGCCACCCACTGAGGATGCAGAAGGAGGCCTTTCTCGAGGGCGTTGTGCATTAGTCTGTGTGGCTGTTGTAACAAATTGCCACAAATTCGTATGCCTTCCAACAACACCTGGGTGTGGTCACACAGTTCCTGCGGTCAGAAGCTGGCGTACAACAGTGCATCCGAGCCTCTGCCCTGTCTCCTAGTGATGTGTCTTGCTAAGTAGCTAGCTAGGTCTGCAAGAGCTGGAAGCCTTGAAAGCCCCACATAGAATTCTATCCTCCCACTTGTCAATCAAAATGTCTCCTTCCCCAGAATGCACTTGCTCCATCTGGGACCTAAAGGGGGGAACGCCATGAAAATACAGATATTGGGGCTGGCGCTGTGGCATAGCAGGTTAAGTTGTTGTCTGCAGTGCTGGCATCCCATATGAGGGCCTGTTTGAATCCAGACTGCTCCACTTCTGAGCCAGCTCTCTGCTAATGGCCTGGGAAAGCAGTGGAGGATGGCCCAAGTGCTTGTGCCCCTGTACCCACGAGGGAGACCCTGAAGAATCTCCTGACTCCTGGCTTCAGCCTGGCCCAGCCCTGGCTGTTGCGACAATTTGGGATTGTGAACCAGCAAATGGAAGATCTCTGTCTGTCTTTCTGCCTTGCCTTGGGCTCACCCTCTCTGTAACTCTGCCTTTCAAATAAATAAATCTTTAAAAAAAAATTCTGTTCACAATTGATCGTAATGATAGGACTAAGAACCAAAGGGATCACATAAACAAGAATAGTGTCTGCAAATACTAGCTGATAGAATCAAAAAGGGAGAGAATGATCCAACATGGGAAGTGAGTTACACAGCAGACCCATAGAATGGCAAATGTCCTAACAGCACTCTGGCCTCATAATCAGCCCTTAAGGCATGCGGATCTGGCTGAAATGCCCATGAGAGTATTTCAGGCATGGAAAGCCAAGACACTCTGGGGGAAAAAAAAACCTAAAGGAAAGATCTCTGTGAGTGAGATCCCAGTGGAAAGAATGGGTCATCAAAGAAGGAGGTACCTTTCTCTGAAGGGAGGAGAGAACTTCCACTTTGACCATGGCCTTGTCTAAAAATGATCAGAGTCAGTGAACCCAGGGGGCTTCCATAGCCTTGGCAGCTCATGACAAGAGCCTAGGGTGATTACTGATGCCATAAACAAGAGTGTCAATTTGTTAAGTCAACAACAGGAGTCACTGTGCACTTACTCCTCATGTAGGATCTTTGTCCTTTGTGTGCTGCACATTGAGATTTAATGCTAGAACTAGTACTCAAACAGTATTTTTCACTTTATGTTTCTGTGTGGGAGCAAACTGTTGAAATCTTTACTTAATGTATGCTAAACTGATCTTCTGTATATAAAGAGAATCGAAAATGAATCTTGACATGAATGGAAGGGGAGAGGGAGTGGATAAGGGGAGGGTTGCGGGTTGGAGAGACGTTATGGGGGGAAGTCATTGTAATCAATATTCTGTACTTTGGAAATTATATTCATTAAATAAAAGTTAAAAAAAAAGAAAATATGGATATTAAGCTTCACATGAAACTTATGGAGGCGCCTGCAGAAGCACCGCCCACGACCTCATAAAAGAGTCCAACAACTGGGCTGAGCCCTGTTTTGTCCTGGGGACCATGGCTGGGCAGGAGGTGTTACACAGCTCTCTCTCTCTCTCTCTCCCCCTACCCCTTTGGCAGTCCTGTGACCTGCTCCTAACAGGTGGTTTGCTCATGTGTGTATGTCTGTTCACTTTCTCACCTTCAAATGAACTTTGTTCTGCACCCACAGGTGTCTGCACTTAGAATGCTTGTCTTTGTGTGACGAAAGCCGGCAGTAAGAGTAATAGACTCCTGGCCGTGTCACCAGGAGCCAGCAAGGCTGTGTTTCTTTCTGGAAGCTCTGGGAATGGGTCTGTTTCAGGCTCCTCCTGGTTGTTGCCTGAATCCAGCTCCTTGGGGCTGTAGACTGAGGAGGCTGTCAGCCAGGGCTGTCCCTTTCCCATCTCATGGTCGGGGCAGCCTAAGGGAAAGACTGTGGGAGCATTTCCACCAGATGCTGGGCGGGGTGCGCGGAGAAGGGAGGAGATCTGAAGCCAGAGGTGGCGGTGGGACAGAGGCGCGTTCTAGTCCGCAGGGCAGCCACGTGCCTACTCCAGAGCTCAGCCCCGTGGCTGCACAGGGTGGAGGAGGGCAGAGCCCATCTCTTCACTCAGAGGGAGGCCATGGGGTCTGGAGTGGGGAGAGGATGTGGCCAAGGTCAGGGACCAGTGTGGTGCACAAGAGTTCTGAAGGCGGCCACTATAGAGCTTTGAGGGGACTTCCTGGGTCTGGTCCTGTGGCACGGTGGGTTGAGCCACAGTTTGCTTGCAACACCAGCATCCTGTTTTGGAGCACCTGTTCAAGTCCCAGCTGCTCTACTTCCGATCCGGCTCCCTGCTAAGGTGTATGGGAAAGCAGCGGAAGACGCCCCAAGTACTTGGGCCCCGCCACCCGTGTTGGAATCCCTGATAGAGCTAGGGGCTCCTGACTTTGGTCTGGTTCGACCTCAGCTGTTACAGCCAGTGGGGAAGTGAGCCAGCAGGTGGAGGATCTGTCCTCCCTCTGTCTCTCCCTCTTCTTTCTCCCTCTCCCTCTCTCTCCGTCTCTCCCTCTCTCACAGTTTTTCAAGTAAATAAAATAAATCTTCGAAGGAGGGGGGATGGTGCTCTTCACAGTGTAGCAAGTCTCTCAGATTTTTGGTCTCTTTTGCAGTTAATCTACAAAGCCAGGTGGCTCAGCTAGGCTGCCGGGTCTTAAAGAAGTAAGTGACTGTGACCTTGGCTTTAGAAAGCACAAATCAATTGCATTCTGGGTCGGGGTGCACCTGGACATGACTCAGCTTTTCTGCTGCCCCTGCTGGCCAGCCAGCCACACTCCGCCTTAGTCCCACAATTCTTTTTTCTTTTTTTTTTAAAGATTTATTTTATTTGTTTGTAAGGCAGAGTAACAGAGAAAGACACAGAGAGACAGAGGTCTTCTCTCCACTGGGTCACTCCCCAAATGGCTGCAACAGCCGGGGCTGGGCCAGGCTGAAACCAGGAGCCAGGCGCTTCTTCTAGGTATCCCAAGTGAGTCCCCCAATTTTTACCTTGCACATCCTGGGTGCCCTCATGACCAGATGCCTTCGTGCCTCCTCCGTGTAGCCAGGACTCCCCTCAGGTTGACGGAAAGCCTGGAGCACACAGAGCCGGCTGTCCTGAACCTCTCTTTATGAGAGAAGCTGGGCTCCCACACAGCAGGCATGCCTCTGTTCAGATCTGTGGGTGGCAGGCCCGATCCCCAGGGAGACGGGCTCCTGGCGGGGGGCTCTTCCTGCAGATCTCACTCACCCTGCTCTCCTCTTTGCAGCAGACCAGAGACGACTACCCCCAGGGTTTACGTAAGACAGAGCAAAGCGCTTTCTCCTGGCTAAGGCTAAGAATATACCCACCCCCTTCACCCGGCGCCCTGCCTGGGAGGTGAGGGAACTGACTCACTCCCTGCTTCTCTGACTCAATGAAAAGACAAATGGATGAGGAAAAAAAAAAAAAAAACAAAAAAAACTACCGAATTAATGGCAGGGAAAAAGACCAGTATTTTTAGCACATGAGGGCACAGTTAGCTGCTGCAGAGCCCTGGAGGGTGGAAGTTTTTATTTAAAATAACAGATCTTTGCTTCAGCCATGTTTAGCTATGGGGCTCTCAAGTGGTGCACCAGGCGCAGAGAGGCTGGGAGTTGCCCTGTGATAATCTCACCAACAGAGGCGCAGGCTGGCCGGGGAACTTGGCCGTGAACCCGAACGTGGCTGCTTTTCTCCCCAAACAAAAACTCTGTTCCATGGCTGTGCTGAGAGGAGCAAGAAGCCAGGCTGAGAGTCTTGAACCACTTCTGCCTGTGTAGATAGGAGCCCTGGAACTTGGGCTGCAACTGGCAGCCTAGGGGAGCAGCCTGGATTCTTCCAGGGTGTTTCCTGCCTCCTGTTGCCCTCTTACCTCTGAGAGGAAACCTGTCTGTCCCGCTGGGCTCACTGCCGGGTCCCCTGAGAGGCCTGGGGACTCCCGGTTTGGGGATCTCTCTAGGCGGAGCTGCTGCTGCTTCTAGAAAGATCCCAGTCATTTCCCAGAGTTCCCTCCTGCCTGACAACTGAAGACACAGGTGTAGAGAGAAGCTGGGAAGGTGTCACCAACGGCCAGGGTCTGCGTCTGATGGCTTAGTGTGCCAGCCAGGGGCTACCATTGGGCAGTTTGTTGCTAGGGAGAAACGCTGCTGGTTGCATATCCAGTGGGCATTCTTCCCCTGTTCTTTGCTGTTGGAATCAACCTCTTGCTGTAGATGCTGCAGATTTATGTTTAGGTAACGTACACGGCGGTTGGCGGTTGGGATCACTAACTCTCTGAACCTCACCACTTCCTAACGGTGACTGAAATAATGCCTTGACAGCAGGGACTCCATTTTGGAGCACCTGAGACTCCATCTAGAGAAAGCACCCCCCCACCCCCGCCATGCACCACCACCGTGAGACTCTGGTCTGAAACTATGATCTACAGCACTCTGACAATAGCAGCCCCTACATCACACTTGGCAAAACATAGAAACCCCCTGGCGTGATTGCTCAAGCTTAAAAACAGATAGGCTGCACCTGGGTTAATGATAAAAATGTAATTTGTCTATGTCCTGCATATGATTTAGGCCAATACCTAGATTCATGTCAAGATTATAACTGGTATTGTTGTTATAATTGATATTAGTTTTGCATGGGTTTTAGGTCAGCTTGACCCCAGTAACCATGTATTCCCCCCTGATCCTAGCACCGTGTATTCCCCTCCCGCTTTTATGGTTTCTGCCTTTATAAACCCTGTTGCTTTGGGCTTTGGGGTTGAGAGTTTTTAGGGCATGAGCCCACCCTCCACTGCTGGCAATGAAGGACTGTCAGGTTTTATCAGTGTGTGGTGCTCCTCTGTTTGCCCTCACTCAGTACAACATTTTGGAGGCCCCAGCAACATATGGAGACCACCCCCGGGAAGACCTCTCTCCGATCCTTCCAGGTTGGTGCTCTGGCCATAGGGGAGGGCCCCCCCCATGATGTTCCAGGGCCCCGTGACCTGATTCACTGACCTGGGAGGCTCTCTTCACCGACCAATTGGCTCCTGTTTTCTGGGGGCGCCTTCTGGGTATTGGTGGTCTGATGAGACGCCAATGTGGTCTCTGTTCTGTTTGAGCACATAGGCATTAGGACGGGAGACTCTGGTCTGGTTAAAGAAAGGCCTTCCCTGGATATACTGGTTTCTGTTCCTGTTTCGTGGCACTTTGCGATGTACTGTCTGCATCCATAATCCTGGGAGGTCAATTCTTCTCCCTCTCTTGCCTGTCTGTCTCCTTTATTCCCTTGTCTCTGGAGTCTCTCTGTCCCTTCCCTTGAGCGTGGGCTCTGCTCAGTCTAAGGGGACACCTTTCCAGTGTATGTTCAAAAATTTCTCTCTTTTAAATCTAGAAGGGTCACTACCTTAAAAATTGCCTTATAGCTTGCCAAAGTTTTGTGACTTGTTTTGTGCATATCTGGATGAAAAATAACAATGGGTAATCAGCACTAAAGTGGATTTTGAAATCTCTGGTTTATGTCATTGATTCACAGCTAGAGTTTTATAAAAAGAGTAAAATTTCATGTAAATGTAATTTTTGCCTTAATTAAGATAAAAGTATGATATCAACATCTTAAGTCACCTAGGTGTAACTACTAAATGTAAATTGGGTAAAGGTAAATAAAATAAATGTGTCTAACAAAAATGTTTTTATAAGAGCCCATATATAAAGAATAATTCAAGACTGCTTAAAAGTAACTAAGGTTAAAATTCAATGTGTTTGGTTGAACTTTTTACTTAACACAGAATTATTCTTAGGTGTTTAAATCCAATTGAAAGTTGATCCCTGTTAAAAATAAGAGTGGGAATAAGATAAGGAGGAAATGTACAGTTCAGCACACATTCCCTCAGACTTACCCTAAGGGTAAAGCTAAAAACTTGCCATGGGACTCCAAACCCATTAAGTTGGCAGATACCAACACCATCTTACTAGTTAAAGTGATTAGTTTAAGTTCATAACTGATCATAAAGATAGGATTAAGTGTCAAAGGGATCACATAAATAAGACCAAGTATCTGCTAATAATAATTGATAGAATTAAAAGGGAGAGAATGACCCAACACGGGAAGTGGGCCACACAGCAGACTCATAGAATGACAAATGCCCTAAACAGCACTCTGGTCTCAGAATCAGCCCTTAAGGCATTCGGATCTGGCTAAAAAGCCATGAGAGTATTTCAGGCATGGAAAGCCAAGACACTATGTTAAAAAATGACCTACTAGTCCTGGATGTGGTGCCGGTTCTGTCCCAGTTGCTCCTCTTCCAGTCCAGCTCTCTGCTGTGGCCTGGGAAGGCAGTGGAGGATGGCCCAAGTGCTTGGGCCCTGCACCCGCATGGGAGACCAGGAGGAAGCACCTGGCTCCTGGCTTCAGATCAACACAGCGCACCAGCCATAGTGGCCATTTGGGGGGGAACCAATGGAAGGAAGACCTTTCTCTCTGTCTCTTTCTCTCTCTCACTGTCTAACTCTGCCTGTCAAAAAGAAAATTACCTACATGAAAGATCTCTGTGAGTGAGATCCTGGTGGAAGGAAGGGGCCATCAAAGAAGGAAGTACCTTTCTCTGAAGGGAGGAGAGAACTTCCACTTTGCTTAAGGTCCTGTCTAAATACTGGTGGAGGTTGTGGACTCAAGAGGCTTCCATAGCCTTGGCAACGCATGACAAGAGCTTTAGGTGGTTACTGACATCATAAATGTGAGTGTTAATTGTTAAATCAACAACAGGAGTTACTGTGCATTTGCTCCCCGTGTAGGACCTCTGTCCTTAATGTGTTGAGCTATAAGAATTAACAGTAAAACTCATCTTCAAACAGTACTCTATACTTTGTGTTTCTGTGTGAGTGAAAACAGTTGAAATCTTTACTTAGTATAGAGTTGATCTTCTGTATACAAAGATAATTAAAAATAAATCTTAATGTAGAATGAGATGAGAGAGGGAGTAGGAGGTGGGATTGTTTGGGGATGGGAGGGTGGGTATGGGGGGAAGAACTGCTATAATCCCAAAGTTGTACTTATGAAATTTATATTTGTTAAATAAAAGCTTTCTTTGAAAAAAGAGGGTAATAAAGGATCCACAAAACAGCCACAAAGCAAAAAAAAAAAATTCAATGTTATCTTATTTTAAGAACATTGTCTTAATTTACAGATTTTAAAGGATTATTTCAATGTAAATAAAAAAAAATCAGCAAAGAAATCCCACAAGTATAAAAATGTGTTCTTGGTAAAAAAACGTTAAATAGAAAAGAGATTTAAAAATATAAAAAGGTTTAAGTAAGCTACAAAAGTGTGAAATAGTCACAAAAGTTTATAAAAATTTACTAAATACAAAACCTATTAGTTAAAATCTGATCCTGTTAAAACAATGAGATTTTGTAATACATATATGTTAATAGGTATTTTAAAATAATTTAAAAAATTTGTTTAAAAACTATAGCATCTCCTTTTAATAATTTTTATTTAATTGGTGACTCTGTCAGTTTTCTAGTAGGTTCCAGTAAAGCTTTCTTCTCTTTCCTAGTTCTGACTCTGTTAAAATTGTTCCAAGTTATGGGAAGATTCCATGTACTAACTTATATTTAAAGTTTTTATTTCCTGGGGCCGGCGCTGTGGTGTAGTGGGTTAACATCCTGGCCTGAAGCACTGGCATCCCATATGGGTGCTGGTTCAAGACCTGGCTGCTCCACTTCCAGTCCAGCTCTCTGCTATGGCCTGGGAAAGCAATAGAAGATGGCCCCACTTGGGCCACTGCACTCGCATGGGAAGACCTGGAGGAAGCTCCTGGCTCCTGGCTTTGGATCAGTGCAGCTCTGGCTGTTGCAACCAATTGGGAAGTGAACCATCAGATGGAAGACCTCTCTCTCTCTCTCTCTCTCTCTCTCTCTCTCTGCCTCTCCTCTGTGGTCTACTTTAACAATGATGAGGAAAAGCAGGAGTGAGCCAGACAACAGGAGCAATGTAAGGATAGGTGCCAGGCCAATTAATTACAGCTTTACACAGTGACCTGCCATCAAGGAGACCCAAAAAGGCCAGCCCATCCTAAATGGCATTCGTTTTGAATGTGGAAAGCCAGGGCTTTGGGCAGACAGCAGTCAAGGCAGAAGCCAGTCTCTGAAGAGCCCGGTCAGCTCTGCCCACCAAGAGCTGGGTCACTGGAAATGGGACTGCCCTGGAGTTGATGGCCTCCTAGGTCAGAGCCACAGATCTTGTTGGCTCTAAGCTGAAAAGCCCTGCACTCTGCCCACCTTCCAACACAAACACCACCATCAGGGGGATAGCCTGGGTCAGTAATATTGCAGACAGAGCTGTACATTTGCTTTGGAGATCTTGCCTGTTCTGTACTGACCTCCTATCCAAGCCAACTCTGCTCCCAGGCCAGCTAGGAATTGGGAGTCAACAGGGTGCCTTCCCTAAGGAGGTTCACACCTCCCTTAAGATGTCTCTTACAGTGCCCCCATGCAATTATCAAGCCCTCCTGTCAGTATCTGTTTTTAGCTCAGGTACAACATTTAGGCCAATATTTGGATTAATGTCAAGATTATAACTGAAATTGTTAAGATTGTAACTGGTATTGTTAAGGTTATAATTGATATTAGTTTCTCATAGGCTTTAGTTTAACTTGACCCCAGTAACTGTGTATTCCCCCTGATCCTAGCAACCATGTATTCCCCTCCTGATTTTTGTGGTTTTTGCCTTTATAAATCCTGTTGCTTTGGGCTTGGGGTGGAGAGTTCTTTATGGCATGAGCCCACTCTCCACCACCGGCAATAAAGGACCGTTGAGTTTGATCAATGTGTGGTGTTCTTCTGTTTGTACTTGCTCAGGTACCACGTGACCTTGCGTAACTGACTGTGCCTCAGTTTCCAGCTTCCTCAACTGTCATTTGGGCACGATCATACAACCTCCTCACAGCCAGCCATGAAGTGCAGACGAGTTCATGTATGTCACATGAAGCACTCAGTCAACATTAGCGAGGGTTGTTATTGTCTTTATCATCTGCCAGTGTCAGGTGCAGCGCGGGTATGCACATGCTACACATGATTGGTTGGCTGTACCCAAGAGAAAATTCATCTAGGCCGTGCTCAGTGGGATGTGGGCATTGTCTGCTTTGACTGCTATCGGTCAGGTCTCTAAGTGATGCCTGAAACTCAGGCGATTCCAGCCCTGGGACAGTCTGCCTTTGGGTGCTGCTTAATTGGGATAATAAATTATCCTCATTGTTTAAGCCTCCAATCACTTACAGCCCAACACACCCTAAATGATGTAACTAGGGAGGGCCCCAGGGGCCTTGCTAGCATTGCAGAGCATGTAAGCCATATGTGGCACTAAATGGATTTGATAGTGCTGTTAGGGTGGTTCTTCGCTTCAGATTACTTCTCACGTTTTGAAATGGTATTGCGCTCCCACGATAAGAACCTCAAAAGTACAAGCCTTACACTGTCTGTGAGCGTTCCTAGTTCCCATCCCCAAGAATCTTGTGATGGATCATTCATCCTTCCGGAGATTTTGACAATGTATATAAAATCAATGTAAATGAATACAAAGTATATTGTTTTCTGGGGCAGGTGTTTGGCCTAGCACTTAAGGATGCTTACAGAATGCCTGGGTTCCACCTCTGGGTCTGCTCCTAATCCTAGCATCCTGCGAATGTGCCCCCTGGGCAGCAGCAGGTGCCGAAGATGTTGGGTCCCTGCCACCCATTTGGGAGACCCAGGTTGAGGTACAAGCTCCTGGTTGCAGCCTGGTCCAGCCCTGACTGTTGCAGGCAACTGCGGAGTGAACCAGCAGATGGAAGATCTTTGTCTCTCAAGTAAAGTAAATTTTTAAAAATGTAACAAAATATATTGTTTTCTCTCTTTCATAATCTAAATGCCATAATCTATTTTTTATCATTCTGTACTTGCATTTTTCACTTAATACATCTTCAGGTTTCCATATCAATTGGTAAAGAGCTTCCTTGTTTATTTTAACAGTTACAATACACTCCTTGGATTTCACAATCCCTTATCGACAAGTATCCAAGTTCTTTCCAGTCGCTCACTGTTGGTTGCACTGCTGCACTAAATGTATGGTGCATAGACCATGTTGCAAATAGATCTATTTATAGTATGCAAATAGATTTATAGTATGCAAATAGATCTCTGGGGTTAACTCCCCAAGGGGAGTGGCTGAACCTGTGAGCACACGCATTGGTGGTGTTGATGGCTATCGCTAAACTGCTCTCCATGTGAGTGTCCGATTTACACTTCCACTGCCAAGGTAGGGGAGTGCCTGTTGCCCACATCCTTGGCAGCAGGACACACTCCCAAATTTGGACTTTTGCCAATTTTATGATGAAAAATGGTATTGTAAGATAGCTTTAATTTGTATGCTTCCTATGAGTGAGTGAGAACATTTGGTAATATAAGGATATTGTTCAGAGCCTTTGAACTGTCCTTATATAATATCTGTCCATTTTTCTAATGGATTTTTGGTCTTTTTCTTATTGAGTTCTACAGCTTTTTGTATATTAGGAAGATTTTTCTTTTCTATTTATTTATTTATTTATTTATATTTTTTTGACAGGCAGAGTTAGACAGTAAGAGAGAGAGAGACAGAGAGAAAGGTCTTCCTTCCATTGGTTCCCCCCCAAATGGCCACTACGGCTGGCGTGCTGTGTTGATCTGAAGCCAGAAGCCAGGTGCTTCCTCCTGGTCTCCCATGCGGGTACAGGGCCCAAGCACTTGGGCCATCCTCCACTGCCTTCCCAGGCCACAGCAGAGAGCTGGACTGGAAGAGGAGCAACCGGGACAGAATCCAGTGCCCCAGCTGGGGCTAGAACCCAGGGTGCCGGTGCCACAGACGGAGGATTAGCCTAGTGAGCCACGGCACTGGCCAGGAAGATTTTTCTATGTCTTTGATAAGCTATAATTATGTCTCCCAGTTTGCCACTGCTCACACTCTCTCTCTTTGTCTCTCTCTCTCCCTCTGGTGAGGCTCACTTTTCACACAGAAGTTTAAAAACATTTTATTTTATACATAGTTTAATTATTTTTCATGGCTTCTGGATTTTTCAGTAGTTAAAAGGCCTGCCACACTCTGAGTTTTTGAAAAAAAAAAAAAAAACTCATTTGTTCCCTCTCTACATTTATTGATTTAATGTTTACATTGATTATTTGATCCATTTGAGTTCTATCATGGAACAAGGTGTGAGACGGAGGCCAATGTTACTAGTCCCCAGATAGCTCCCTGATTGCCTTACATTGCTCAGTAGCGTATTCTCCCCATTGGCTTGGTATTTGTAGCCTTTTCTGCACGTTGCATCCCACTGCTTCACTGGTCATGAACTAGGACTGTGTTGTTTGAATCTCTGACCTTTGTGGATGTGGAACGTTTCCACACCTGGTGATCTCCTTTCTTTGATCTTCTCAGAGCTTCCCTTACAAAGCTTGTTTGCTTATTTTTCAACATGAACTTTAGAATTCTTTTGTCTAGCTTAAAGAGAACCATCTACAGGTTTGTTGAAATTATGTTAAATTTAAAAATCCAATTAGGAAGATCAGTATGCTCTTGTTATAAAAAGGAAAACAACATTGAGACATCTTGTCAAAAATGTGGCATGTCTTCCCATTTGCTTATGTGTTCTGTTGTGTCCATCTGGAATAATTTATTTATTTTTAAAAGATTTATTTACTTACTTGAGAGGCAGAGTCACAGACAGAGGGAGAGACAGAGAGAGATCATCCATCTGCTGGTTCACTCCCCCAGTGGCCTCAATGGCCAGAGCTGAGCTGATCCAAAGCCAGGAGCCAGGAGCTTCTTCCAGGTCTCCCACACAGGTGCAGGGGCCCAAGCACTTGGGCCATCTTCTACTGCTTTCCCAGGCCATAGCAGAGAGCAGGATCAGAAGTGAAGGAGCAGCCTGGACTCGAGTCAGTGCCCATATGGGATGCCGGTGACACAGGCAGATGCTTAACCTACTACATCACTGTGCCGGCTCCTATCTGGAATAATTTTAATTTTGGTATATACATGGTCTATATTTTTAAAAGTTCATGGAACTTTTAAATTCCATGAAAAAGCTGTGCATGGATTTTAAAAAATTTTTGCACCAAAATAACATTATCTTTTAATTACATTTTCCATGAACTTTCTGAGGTACCCTTCACATCACTACATTTATTGTTAAATTTATTTCTAAGAAATTTATCTTTTCTGTTGTACTTCTTGCTAATGTAAATCAAGTCTTTTCTGTAATTCTAGCCTCTACCTATTGACTTTATGTTAACTTTCTCTCCCACAATATTCCTTTTGCTATTTTAGTAGTCTTTCAAAAATTGATTTTCTTGTTTTCTTGTAAATAGTGCCATCAGCTGCAAAAATGATTAGTTCTGTGTCTATATCTTCATTTTTAAACCTTAAATTTCTTCGCTCGTGTGTGTTTTATTAGTGTGCCAGTGAAAATTGAGAACAATAGAGAGCTGGATAATAATAATAATTCATAATCGTAGTGGGCTTTTCCACTCCCCTACCTTGGCAGTGGAAGTGTAAATCCACTGCTGGATCAAGCACACAAACAAATTAGTAGGCAGCCTGATCGGCAGACTTGACCTAATTCACGTGTGTAGAACCTGGCCCTCGACACTTCTAGAATGCACTTCTTTTCAATTGCACATTAAACATTTACCAAAATTGATGACATGCTGGGCAATAAATCAGATCTCAATAAACTGCAAAGCCCTGAAGTGATATGGAATATGTTCCCTGACCGGAGTGATACTCAGGTGGAAATAAGTAACAACAAAGTAACTGGAAAACCTCTAAATGTTTGGCAATAAATTGATACATTTCAAAGAACCCTTGGTTAAAGAAGAAATTAGCAATGGAAATAAGAAACTGTTTTTACCTTAGTGATGATTAAAGTATGACCTATTGAAACGTGAAGGAAGTAAAGCCATGTTTAGGGAGAAATTTATGGAATGAAATGTAAATATTTGGAAAGAAGAATGGCTGAGAGACTGATCATTTCTATCCACCGTAATAAGTAGGAGAGTAATGGCAAATTAAACCCAAAAATCCAAAAGGAAAGATAAAGTTAAGGGCAGAAATTAATGAGATAGGAAGCAATGCAGGTAAAGAGTATCAATAAAGCAGAAAGTTGGTTCTTTACAAAGACATAAAATGGATAAGCCTGCGGTAAGATCAATATCAAAGAGAAAAGGTACAATGTCGCAATATCGGGAATGCAAATGAGGACAAAACACATGGGTCATTAATGATGTTGTTAATCAGACAAAACATATGCACAAAAACTTGCAGCCAAGATGCACTTAGCAGCAAATACCGATGATGTTTCCTTTATGGACTGGAGATGAGGCAAATGTGCTGCTACTGCCACTCCTGCTAACCTTCCCTGACGGTTCTGGGTGAGACAATAATACATTTTTATAAATGGATTGAAACTACCGTTATTTAGAGGGAATGCAATTGTGTGTGCAGAAAACAGAAAAGTGTACAGATAAACTATTGGCACTCATAAATGAATTTAAAAAGATCAGTGACTCAAAGGTCAATTTGATAAAATAGCTTTCTTTTCCAGGGCCAAGGAATTAGAAAATTAATTAAAAATATTATTTATAATAGCATCAAAACATATTAGATATCTGGTACTCTAATAAAAGATGTGTTCAGACTTCCACAATGAAAACAAGAAAACATTGTTGAGAGAAATTAATTAAAACCTAAAAAAAATGGAGGCATAGATTACGTTTATGGACTGAAATAACTCAATTTAATAAAGGTGTCCATTCTCTGTAAATTGAGCTATAAATTCAATACAGTCACTTTCGGAATCCTAGCAGCTGGTCTGGTGGAAACTGACAAGACAGATCTAGAATTTATATGGAATTGCAAAGGGCTAAGAATAACCAATATAATCTTGAAGATGAAGAACGTTGGAGCACTTATTTTAATGGACATAAAGACTTACTGTAGTTTCAGCAGCTAAAAAAGCAATGCATTGGTGCAAGGACAATTACTCCCTATCCTCACCTCCCAGAAAGCAAACAGAATGCCATAGGAATTGGAAATAGACCTGCATGTATAGGGACACCTGATTTATGACGAAAGTGGGATTTTAGAGCAACAGAGAAAGAATGGTGTTTTGAACAATTGGTGCTGTGCTGATCAGATATCCAATTGGGAAAGAGACCTTGAACCCCTGCTTCACACTATAAATAAACCTCCAGGTGGATGGTACATTGAATGTGGAAAGTGAAACAGTCTTCTGGAAGATTACATTTGAGAGAATTCCTATGGCCTTGTACAGACCAAGATGAGCAGAACATGCGCTGACCATCAAAGACAGATGAATCAATTGGACTGTTCTTCAGAAGACTCCAGTAAGGGAAGGAAAGGCGAACCTGAGGGGGAGATGTTTGTAGCACACGTTTTCAGAATAAAGGAAGGTATCCTCCCCATCAATACAGAGAAGGCAGACGATCCGATTTCCTAGTGAATGGGAAGGACCTGAGCAGGGACTCCGCAGAAGGGGCTACGCAATGTCCACCGCACCAAGCCAGGCAGTGGTCAGGGATGTTTGAACTAAAGCCATAGTGAAACGCCACCACACGCCTGCCAGACAGACTGACACTGGAAACGCTGACAGCTCCCAGTGTGGCTGGGGAGGGCCAATGCCTGGACTTTCCTACACTACTGTTGGGAATGCAAATGGATGCTTTGGGAAAGCTTGTCAGTTTCTAGTAGAGTTACCTTGACCTGTGCCCTAAGACCTACCAGTTCCTTCCTAGTTACACATACACCCAACGGAAATGCATACAGATGCCCACCACAGCATGCAAGGGAAAGCTCATTGCTACATTGCTTATCAAAGCTGGAAAAACCCAAGTGTAAAGGCATCTCTCATGGATTAGCTCACAAACATACATATTGCACACTTCCATTTAAAGAAAGCTCACAACCAGGCACATCTAAATTTGGGTGTGAGAATAAACATTTATTGTCTCCCATGTGGGAGGCACCCTGGCTATAAAACTGAGCTCTCTCATTTTAGAAATCAGTGCAGTGTTAACTGCTGGCGGGAGGGTGGGGGCTCCAGGGAGGTTTCTGGATGCCTGATCATGTTCATTTCTGGATCCCTTTCTTATGGCTACTGGGAACTCTTTTTTTTTTTTTTTTTTTTGACAGGCAGAGTGGACAGTGAGAGAGAGAGACAGAGAGAAAGGTCTTCCTTTGCCGTTGGTTCACCCTCCAATGGCCACCAGGGCCGGCGCGCTGCGGCCGGCGCACTGCGCTGATCTGATGACAGGAGCCAGGTACTTCTCCTGGTCTCCCATGGGGTGCAGGGCCCAAGCACTTGGGCCATCCTCCACTGCACTCCCGGGCCACAGCAGAGAGTTGGCCTGGAAGAGGGGCAACTGGGACAGAATCCGGCGCCGTGACAGGGACTAGCACCCGGTGTGCCGGTGCCGCAAGGCGGAGGATTAGCCTAGTGAGCCACGGCGCTGGCCGAGAACTCTTTACTTTGCCAGAATTTACTGAGTTTGCTAAAGATGTATTTTTCTGAAAGTAGACCAAGCCGCAATGTTTCATTAAGCTCCAAATGTGTGCATGTGAGGTTGTACCTGGCACCGTGGTCTCTCTCCTTTTCTCCCCTTGGTTAACATCACTGGTGCTGGAGGGGGCTCCTTGTCACTAACTGTCTCAATGGGAAAGGACCTGAAGTCCACTCTCAGAGGGCTGAGGAGGGCCCAGCTGGGTCAGGCCAGATGTTTTTTATTTTAAATATTTATTTATTTATTTAAAAGAGTTACATAGAGAGAGGAGAGACAGAGAGAGAGAGAAAGAAAGAGAGGGGTCTCCATCCAGTGGTTCACTCCCCAATTGGCAGCAACCGCTGGAGCTGTGCAGATCCAAAGCCAGGAGCCAGGAGCCTCCTCTGGGTCTCCCATGTGGGTGCAGGGTCCCAAGCACTTGGGCCATTTTCTGCTGCTTTCCCAAGCCATAGCAGAAAGCTGGATCAGAAGCGGAGCAGCTGGGTCTCGAACCTGCGCCCATATGGGATGCTGACACCCCAGGCCAAGGCTTTAACCCGCTGCACCACAGCGCTGGCCCCAAGGCCAGATGTTTTTTGACTTTGCGTGGCATGGTCTGCTGTATCACCTCCCAGTTCATGGCAGCTTTCTGTGCCATGTTTAAACTTCCAAAGATAACTGTGCCGCTAACAGCAGGAGGCGCCTGCTGCGGAGTTTGAATGGCTCTCTGTGACGCAGGTGTTGGACCCCCTGTCACCTGGGGCACCAGCTAGGAGAGGAGGAGCTTTCTGGGATCCTGGTCTCCCGGGGTGGGGGGGGGGGAGGCAGGGGTCAAGTCCAAGCTTGTGAAGAGCCAGGCTGTGGCTGCACACAAGCAACTGCATCACTTACTTTCTCAACTGCAAGGTGGGAAGAACGGTTTCTATTTGAGGAGGCTGTGTGTGCAAAATGCAATTGTTAATGACAGTCACCTTGCCTGTTTCCAGATGGCCATTGCTGATAAATTGCTTTGATTTATAGAGATGGTGAAATCGGGAGAAAGTTTTTCTATTCTTTGAATATAGTGATTTTTAATTACATAATAATAAGAATAAAATGAAAAGCTCCTTTTATCCCAGAAAATAGAAGAATGATTTCCATTGTTTGAATATTAGGAAAAAAGGGAAAAAATCACTAAGCCATTGTTTTATACAAATTACAAGGAGGCTTTTTAAAAAAAATTATTTACTTATTTGAGAGGCAGGGAGACAAGACAGAAAGGGAGATACACAAGAAGGAGAGAGAGGGGAGGGAGAGAGAGAGAGAGAGAGAGAGAGAGGTCTTCCATCTGCTGGTTCTTTCTCCTAATGACTGCAATAGCCGAGCTGGGCCAGGCTGAAGACAGGAGCTGGAATTCCATTCTGGTCTCCCATAAGGGAGGCAGGGATCCAAGGACGTGGCCATCTTCTCCTGCCTTCCCAAGCACACGAGCAGGAAGCTGGACTGGAAGCCGAGCAGTCAGGACTTGAACCGGCACCAGCTGCGCCACAGTGCTGGCCCCATAAGGGAACATTTCTTTTTTTTTTAATATTTATGTTATTTATTTGAGAAGTAGAGTTACAGACAGTGAGGAGGAGAGACAGAGAGAAAGGTCTTCCTTCCGTTGGTTCACTCCCCAAATGGCCGAAACGGCCAGAGCTGCACTGATCCGAAGCCAGGAGCCAGGAGCTTCCTCCCAGTCTCCCACACAGGTGCAGGGGCCCAAGGACTTGGGCCATCTGCTACTGCTTTCCCAGGCCACAGCAGAGAGCTGGATCGGAAGAGGAGCAGCCAGGACTAGAACCGGCGCCCATATGGGATGCTGGCTCCGCAGGTGGAGGATTAACCTGCTGCACCACAGCGCCGGCCCCATGGAAACATTTCTTAACGAACTTGAAAATGTAACAAGGGAATTCAGTCAAATTTGAATGTGATATCTGCATATTTTCAAGTGTCAGTAACAGAAAAATAACTTCCATTTATAAATATGAAACTGAATTTAGACCAAGCTTCAGAACTCATCATCTTGACAGCCTTAGATGTGAAAAGCTGGCATTTGCTGTTGAAAATATTTCTGCAAGTTTATTTAACATATGGCCTCCAGCTAGGGAGAAGATTTTCATTGTTGTCCTAACAAAGGTGGCTTCTGAGTTGACGGGTGGATGTTTTAATCAGTCTGCACTAAACCTGGCCACTATACATACCAGAAGGTACTTGGCCCATTTCTTAATTATATATATATATGTGTATATATATATATATAACTTCATAAATATATACATACATATATATGTAATTTATTTGAAAGGCGGAGTTACAGAGGCAGAGAAAAACAGAGAGAAGTCTTCCATCCATTGGTTCACTCCCCAAATGGCTGTGATGGCTGGAGCTGGACCGATCTGAAACCGGGAACCAGGATCTTCTTCTGGGTCTCCCACATGGGTGCAGGGGCCCAAGGACTTAGGTCGTTTTCTACTGCTTTCCCAGGCCATAGCAGAGAGCTGGATCGGAAGTGGAGCAGCCGAGGCTCGAACTGGCGCCCATGTGGGATGCCAGCACTGCAGGTGGTGGCTTTTACTTGTTATGCCACAGTGCTGACCCCAAAATAATATATATCTATTTTTAAAATGCATTGTATTTATTTGAAAGGCTGAGTAACAGAGAAAGAGAGAGAGAGAGAGAGAGAGAGAGAGAGATCTTCCATTCGCTAATTCATTCCCCACACAGCTATAATAGCCAGGGTTAGGCCAGGCTAAACCTGGGAGCTGGGAGCTTCTTCCAGGTCTCCCACGTGGGTACAAGGGCCCAAACACTTGGGCCATCTTCCACTGATCTCCTAGGTACATTAGCAGGGAGCTGGACCAGAAGTGGAGCAGCTGGGGCTCAAACAAGCACCTATAAGGGATGCTGGCACCATAGGTGATGGTTTTACCCACTATGACACAGTGCCAGCCCCCATCAAATAATATATTTACATCCAAAAACTTCAGCATGTTTAAAAAAATTCCAATAAACTGATAATATTTATTGAGCTTTTGAATGGGCATTAGATACCCAAGGTATATATACAGGGAGTTACAGCTAGGTATATAGTGGGATGGAGTTGGGAACCCACTCCATTTATTTTTATTATTTTTAAAGATTCATTTATTCCTTTGAAAGTCAGAGTTCCAGAGAGGAGGAGAGACACACACAGAGAGAGGGATCTTCCATCACTCCCAGCACTTGAGCCATCTTCCACTGCTCTCCCTGGCACGTTAGCAGGGAGCTGGATCGGAAGTGGAGCAGTTGAGACTTAAATCAGTGCTCATATGGGATGCCGGCAGTGCAGGTAGCAATTTTACCTGCTATGCCATGATGCCGGCTCTACTCCCTCTTTTTTTCTTTTTTAAGATTTATTTATTTATTTGAAAGGCAGAGTTCCAGAGAGAGGGAGAGACAGAGAGAGAAAAAGGTTTTCCATCTGCTGGTTCACTCCCCAAATGGCTGAAATGGCCAGAGCTGGGCCAGCCCTAAGCCAGGAGGCCTGAACTCCATCAGAGTCTCCCAAGTGGGTGCAGGGGCCCAAGCACTTCGGCTATCCTCCACTCCCAGGTGCATTAGCAGGGAACTGGATCACAAGAGGAGCAGCCGGCACTCGAACTGGCACCCATATGGGATGCCGGCAGTGTGGGCAGCTTAGCTCTCTGCACTTCTTAGCCCTGGGAACCCATACACAATGGGAGATTTTCAGGAGAGTCCAGAAAAAGAAACTGGACTGGCTGCATACTGGGGTGTGTTCTGCTCCAAACACCAGCCCGACTCCTTGGCAATGGCAGCGGGGGCCTCCGCTAAGCAGAGGCAGGAGAGGCGAAAGAGAGGAAGAGGTGCGATAAAGGAGGAAAGATGAGAGATGGGGGACGAAACGACAGGGAAGCAGGAGCTGGGGCGGGAGGAGGAGAGAGAGCAAGAGGGTGAGACAGAAGAAAGAAGTCTCATTTTCCTTGCTCCAGTGGGGCTGTGTGCAGCCATATTTCCCAGCAGCCTCTGCTGCATTTCTGCCCCTTCCACTTCTTGAATCCAAGTCAGGCTTCCTGGTTTAAGCTCCCCATGGAAGTGCCGCAGACACACACACTCGCCCCCAGGGGGCGCTTCACAGTCCTAACTTCCCAGATCTCTTGCGTTCATCAAAGGGCAAAAACCAGGAGCTCAGGCTCTAAGCTGTGAGTGACTGATGGTCTTGCATTTTTAGATGTTTGAATTTTGAAGAGAGCAGCAGATAATAGGTAATTGCTAGAAGCAGGAGGACCATCAATACAGTGAATTGGGGCAGTGTGACTTTGGAATTAGATCTTGGGTCAGGACAGAACCCTCGAGATGAGGCCAGCCTTGCCTGTGACACTGCTTCCAATCTGCACGATCAGCTCCTGACACTGTCCTCACTCCTCAGCCCGCCCCCCCCTTTTTTTTAATCTGTGAACGCACTCGCTCTGCAAGCTCATTGGAAGAAGTGGGTGCCTGGGCACATCTGTCTTTGTGAGTGGGCTGTTGGGGGCTGGATAACGACCTGTATGTGTGTGCTACATTTCTGACCTCACCTTAACGAGGAGGAGACTGAGGCACGCTGTGGAGTGAATGTGTGCCCCCCGAAATTCACACGTTGATACCTAGTCCCCGAGGTGGTGGCACTGGGCGGTGGGGAGGCAGTTAGGTCCCGAGGTCTCTGCCCTCATCAATAGGGTTAGTGCCCTTTAAAAAGAGGCTGAGGTAGTCACCTGCCCCTTCCACCCTGTGAGGGCAGAGCCCAAGGTGCCATCCACGAGGAGCAGGCTCTGAGCAGACAGCCTCCAGAGCTGTGCGCTGTAAATTTCTGTTAATAAGTTACCACCTCTTGGGGTACAGCAGTGAGGCTGGCTGCTTGCAACACCCGCGTCCCATGTTGCAGTAACTGGGTTTGAGTCCTGCTTCTGCTTTTTCATCCCAGTTTCTTGCTAAAGAGCGTCCTGGGACACAGCAGCTGATGGCTCCAGTAACTGGGACCTTGTCACTCACGTGGGGAAGCAGATGGGGTTCCTGGCTTCCGCTTGACCCATCCTGGCTCTTTCAGGTACTTGGGGAGTGAACAATAGGATGGGAGATCTCTCCCTCTCCGCCTTTCAAATACAATACAATGCAATACAATAAATTACCAAAAAGAAATATTTATAAAAAGACTGACTCTAACGTATTTTCGCTGTCGTATTGGAATGGACACAGACCTGGCACTTAGGGACGAAAGCTACCTCCTTGCTAGCACAGGAGACAAGCATGCTGTTTTACTTAGTAAAAGCCTGTGTTGTCCAATCAGCTGCCACTTGCTGCCTGTGGCTGATGAGCATTTGAAACGGGGCTTGTGTGACTGAGGAATGGAACTTTTGATCGAATTCAATTTAAAATTATTAGTATACAACTCAGCTATTGGAACACTGTACAACAAAGATTTATTTGAAAGGCAGAGTGACAGGAGAGAGAGGTATATATGGGATGCCGGCATCACAGGTGGTAGCTCAAACTGCTGTGTCACAACGCAGGCTCCAAAACTTCCTGTTAAAAATATTTATTTATTTATTTGAAAGGCAGCGTTATAGTGAGACAGTGGGAGACAGAGGGATCTTCCGCCTGGTGATTCATTCCCCAAATGATATTGGGCTAGGGTGAAGCCAGAGCCAGGAGCTTCTTCCAGGTCTTCCATGTGGGTACAAGGGCCCAAGCACTTGGGCCATTTTCTACTGCTTTCCCAGGCCAACGGCAGGGAGCTGGATCAGAAGAGGAGCAGCTATACCACAACACCAGCCCCATGGCCCCAGCACTTTTAAATACGTTTGGAACAACATAAGTGTCTGAATCAAGGTTCCATAAAATCTAAATATACATCAGATACTTACAGTGAAAATTCGGGGTTTGAAGGCCCAGCGCCCTAGGACAGCGCTGAGAAAGCAGCTCAGCCAGGCCCTTCCAGCCCTCCCAGCGGGGCAGTGGGGTGGCTGCAGTCCTGGCTGATCCCTGCAGGGCGGCCCTCCTTCTTCTTCAGCCCACACCTGTGCCTTTCCCTTCCCTTCCCAAAGCTTTGCTTCTAAGCATTTGCCCTAATAAACCTCTCCCTACTGACAGCCATCCCAGAACAGCTTTCTTGGAAAACCCAGTCTGGTACAGTGTATTTATTTTTAAATAATACAGCACCTACCTGGGCTTCTGGGACCTCTACCCTCTAGCGTCTCAAATACCCACCTTTTCAGGACATCCTGGTCAGCCAATTGGTGACGTCATGGGTACCCGCGATGAGGGTGCTCCTAAGGGTTTGTGGGAAATGGAATTAAAAGGTAAGTCTGTTTTGGTGCACAGATGTTTTTGAAATCTGTGCATGATATGCATCTCATAATATGCATTTCCCATGAACTTACTGAAGAGTTCTCAGATGAGTGACACTTAACGGGGGGCTGTGAGTGGACTCAAAGGCAAGCATTGTGCTGGAATGGCTGGACCAGATGAACTGCAAGGTCTCTCCTTGAGCCTCCTCAAGTATGTCTGTATCTATACAAGGGCACCTGTCCTGGGTGCTCTGGGACTGGACCTGTGGCTAAAAAATGGTAGATGCCATCCTCTGGGGCTGGAGAGTGGGGAAAGACTTGGAAAAACTGGCCGAAGATCCAACAGGGTATAATTCTCTGTTATTACAAGTAGACTGGTGCAGAACCTTTAGCTGATAGGCCCTGAAGTGGGGAAGTGGCCTGGTGGGCAGACATCTGGAGAAGGCACCTATTCTGTTGGCACGGAACGAGAGTAACCTGAAGCCAGAATGTTCACCTCTTCCGGCTTGGCTCATTGGTAGGCATCAGAGTGGAGCCCAATCAGAGGACCAGAGAGCGGGAGATTGGGCAAAGTCATATGCATCGGGTCCTCGGAATGAACAGTGTGACAACACTAGAGCACGCCGAAAGTTCACGGAAATGTACATGTTGGAAAAGCTATACATTATTTAAATTATTTAATTACATTTTCCAAGAATTTTTTGAAGTATTTATATCTTTATATTCCATGAGATTGCTCACCAAAGACCCTTCGCTGCAAAGCGGGGGGGGTGTGTCTTAATAATCCCCAAAACAGACACTTCCATGCCTGCCACTTCTCAAAGCCCACTGGGAAGTGCAACCCTGGACTCCCAGCACGGCACCCACAAAGGGTGAACTGGGCACCGTGCAGCAGGTGGATTACCTCGGATCTTTTTTGTCATACAGAAGGTAGTGATTGGTCCTCACCAAAATGGATTCTTATTTCAGGATTAGATTTCTTTCCTCCCTGCGGTAGAAGTGTGTCTACTACTCTTACTAGCGGGGCGGGGGAGGGAGTTCACATGGTCTTTTGATCAGTTGCAGGAATGAAGACTGTAATATCTACCCACATTTCCTGCTTCATGGTACACAAGAGTACTGCAAAGAAGTTCATGGGAAATAGAATTAAATAAGTTTATTTTCAGTGCAAGTTTTTGAAATCCATGCATGCTTTTTCATAATATGCATTTCCATGAACTTTTGAAATATATATAGTATGTAGACAATTAATTTTTTCTTCTTTACTCTGGTTCACTTTTTATAGGCATGTCAGTCTAGAAGTTGCAAAAATCAGCGTTGGGTTGTGTTAGAACTAGAGGAAAAATGGGCATAACCTAGAAATTATTTTTTTAAAGATTTGTTTTTATTTATTTTAAAGACAGAGTTACAGAGAGGCAGAGAGGGAGAGAGAGAGAGAGAGAAAGAGAGAGAGAGAGAGGTCTTCCATCTGCTGGTTCACTACCCAGATGGCTGCAACCGCCGGAGCTGCGCCGATCCGAAGCCAGGAGCCAGGAGCTTCCTCCAGGTCTCCCACGAGAGTGCAGGGGCCCAAGGACTTGGGCTATCTTCTACTGCTTTCCCAGGCCACAGCAGAGAGCTGGACTGGAAAAGGAGCAGCTGGGTCTTGAACTGGGGCCCATATGGGATGCTAGTGCTTCAGGCCAGGGCTTTAACCCACTGCACCACAGCGCCAGCCCCAGAAATTCTTGAATTACTGCTGGATGCCCCAACCCGTGAGAGTTTGGTTTTACTAGCGGGTGAGTGTGAACGCGGGTGCGTTGGGTAGGTAAGCACATTCGAGTGCACGCTTGGGAACTCTAAGTACCTGGAGAGGGATGTATAAAGATGAGGAAGGGTCAGAGAGGCAGACTGTATTGGACGACTGTTATTTTGGTGTTGCTGACTGTTTGACATCTGGACTTCTTTGGGAACTTGAAGGCTCCACCTTGGTGTGAGTCAGTAAAAGGCAGGGCTCTCACTTCCCGGTGAAAGGCCGGAGAGTGTCTTCTACACACCAGGGCGCTGACACATGCCCCTGCTCAGACGCTCCCATCCGGGACTTTGAATCTGCAACGAGAGGTGCAAACGTGTCTTTTGCTGAGGGTGGCTGAGCGGGAAGTATTCAGGGTTCAGTGGTAGCAGAGGGGGGTGCAGGGCCCCGTCTCCGACAGCTCGGCAGGTGCCAGGTGTGCCCGGGGCGTGCCCTTCACTCCGTTCTTGTTTCTTGGCCTTGCCTTGTTTGTGCCTGTTTTCTGAGCCTCTGTCGACGGCGATTCCATCGATAGGTGGTTACTCCGTATCCTGCCAGTGCATTTCTGGTCTGTGTAAGTTGGCCATATTGAGGTGGCGGAGTTTATTTTTGCTCTCTGTGTTCTAAAATGTCACAATGATGCAATTAAACAGAAACCATTTT
This sequence comes from Oryctolagus cuniculus, assembly GCF_964237555.1. NCBI lineage: Eukaryota > Metazoa > Chordata > Mammalia > Lagomorpha > Leporidae > Oryctolagus > Oryctolagus cuniculus. The sequence continues at coordinate 39,100,539 of NC_091445.1, read as the reverse complement.
TAGTACTGACCCTGGAGTGAGACCTTCGTGCTGGAACACGGGAGTCCTTCCTCAGCTCTGGGTTCTCAGTTCCTTCCGTCGGGAATTCTGAGTTGACCTGCTTTATTTTTTTTTTCTTTTCTCTTTTTTTCCTCGTTTCTCTTTGTGTGTGTGTGTTGTTGTTGTCTTCATTTTCTATATTCTGGCATGTTTTCAGGAATCCAACCTTTCAACTTTTGATTTACTTTAAAAGTTCTGGTGGTCATTGTCTTCCTAAAACTCCTCCTTTACCTCTTCCAGGTCGTGTTTTGGGCTTTCCTCTAGCGCCTGCTGATCTTGGTTGTCTAAGAGTGCGCTCAGCCTGGAAGGACACATCTGGCTTCTGAGTCCTTTGCAAGCAGTGGCGGTGCAGGGGAAGGCTGGGGCATTCTTCTCCACACAGACTTTCCCACCCAGACCCTGATTCCAGCCTCAGCTCTCAGCACCGCCGGCCACCGTCTCCACCTTCTCGGCAGCTGATGCTGCTCAGTTCCTGCTGTGTGCGGTCCTGGAAGGTCCTGAAACCTTAGGCACTCGTTGGGTCTCTTGAATTCTCTGAAGGGAGATCAACCCCAGGACTGACTCTGTCACTTTGAACCAGGGTCCCTCAGTCCTTAGGGTTTTCTTTTCTTTTCTTTTTTTATTTATTTTTTATTTTTTGACAGGCAGAGTGGACAGTGAGAGAGAGGGACAGAGAGAAAGGTCTTCCTTTTGCCGTTGGTTCACCCTCCAGTGGCTGCCACGGCTGGCGCGCTGAGGCCGGTGCACCGCACTGATCCGAAGGCAGGAGCCAGGTGCTTCTCCTGGTCTCCCATGGGGTGCAGGGCCCAGGCACTTGGGCCATCCTCCACTGCCTTCCTGGGCCACAGCAGAGAGCTGGCCTGGAAGAGGGGCAACCGGGACAGAATCTGGCGCCCTGACCGGGACTAGAACCCGGTGTGCCGGCGCCGCTAGGTGGAGGATTAGCCTAGTGAGTCGCAGCGCCGGCCTCAATGACTCTTGAACGGACTCCAAGTGTAGAGTCAGCCCTGGCACTTGACCACATCCCCTGGAGTGTAGTGCACTTTCTCATTGCGTCCTCTTAGCCCTCGGTCACTGGGAGGCTGGAGGAGAAACTGGAAGGTTTCGCGGAAGAGGGAGCACTTGATCGGAATGACAAGGAGACACTTCTACCGCTGGTCACAGAGCTAATGGAGGGGCACTGCAGGCCGTGATGAGCCTCCAGTGAGGGCTTGGGAGAGGCTGCAGGTGGGGAGGGGTAACAGGCACAGCAGTGCCTACTCAGCGGATGCTAAGAGCCTGAGTGAGAGACATGCTATGCAGGCAGCCAGAGCAGGTATCCCGTTAGAAAGTCTAGAAGGTGATGTAAACCATCATTCCTACAAGAAACCTGAGCCCAGGTCCTGCTGATGAAGGCAAGCTTGAAGCCAGAAAATGGCATGGTCAGCAGTGTCACCGGCACGCACAGAGGACAGTGAGAGATGGCGCCGCCCCCTCTCACATTTCTGGGCTAATGGAAGTGACAGCAGCGTGGATGAATGAGAGCCGCAGCTTGCCCATTAGTTTCAACTTCCTTCCCTGAAGACTTTCCACTGGAACTTGCAAAACACATTTCACCTCTTTGTCCTTCCCCTCCCAGGCGCGATAGCGCCAGAGGCCAGTTCCCTGGAGAGATGGGAAGGACCTGGTGTCGCTAGCCCAGCAGGCCACAGCCAGGCTGGTTCACACAGAGCCACTCCCGATGGGGTGCAGGTGGGGGCAGGTGTGCCTCGTCGCCTCCATCCGGCTCTGGCAGGTCACACGCCCCCCCAGACCAGACCCAGGGCTGTCAGCCTCTTGGGTGGGCTTCGCCCTACAGTGGGGAGAGCTCGGGTCCGCCCCCAACTGTTCACAGGGCTCCTTCTTTGAGAGAATCATCTAGAACAGCCAGCCGCCGCGGCTGCTGCTTTTTAAACAAAACCGCTTGCTGACTCCTGGCAGCAACCAACACCCTTGCAGCTTGGCTTGGAGAATTTTCTGAGCAGGGTCGTAACGCCCTCCACTGTGCGTGAGGTTTCCGTTGTACCAGCGCCCTGTGTCTCTGTCACTTGGACTCAGGTGTGCCAGGGCTCCGGCAACCCCTGGCTCCAGGAAGGCAGCCCCAGCCATGCTTACTCCTTCCCCCAAAGCACAAAGAGCTTACCAGACCTCCCAGTACCCGAAACATCAACGCTCCGGATGTGCCTGCCTGTGATAGAACGAGCTGTTCTATCCAGAGGCCCCTCTTCCTCTAGGGCAGGCCCCAAAGCAAGCAAACAATCATTCATTTGCGAAAATGAAAGATTCATGAGGGACTCCACTGGGCAGCCAGCAGAGTTGAGGCAGCGTCTGAGCCTACTGTAATTTAATTAAGCTGCATTTATTTAATCAGCCCACAGTTATGTATCCTCAGGCAGGAATTTGCTGCCTGCCTCTGATCTGTGTTTCTGTCTGTGGGAGGAGGAAGGCTGTGACCTACCTGGTGTTTTTGAAGGGTTTGAGGCCCACGAAGCAGGCTGGCAGCTGAGCATTCGTGTAGGAGCACCTTTGCGAGTGTGTGTGCACGTGTGTGCATGCGTGTGCACATGTGGGCACGTGTGTGCCGTGTCCCATTGCTCTGTGCCCCCCGGGATCTGGTTCATAGGCAGGGCTGTCAGAGGAGCTGGACCGGCCGGCCGCCCACGATCCCAGCTGCCACAGGAGCAAAGGGTTAGAGAAACAAGGCCCGTCTGCGGCTTGAGGACCATGTTGTTCAAAGCCTGCTCACACATCTCTCGTGGGTGCCAGGGAAGCGTGCTGACGGCTGGCCGCATGCCTAGGCTTGCTGACGCACGCAGAATTGAAGAGCTGCTGTGTTCTCGGATATTCTTCACCTCACGAGGGCGCTACATTTGCAGGGTGGGCTGGGCAGAGGACAGTGATGGGAGCCCACAAGTTGGGCCTCTGCCGTCCAGTGTGATAGTCGGAGGACACACGTGTCTCGGGCCCAGGTGAACTTCAGTACTTGATCGTGCATGTAGCTAGTATGTATTTTGAACTTACCTGTGGCTGGTACGTATCTGAAACGTGGCCAGTCTGAGTCGGGATGTACTAAGCATAGAATCCACATAGGATTTCACAGACATGGTATGGAAAAAAGAATGCATTTTGTTATTTTTATACTGATTACACATGGAAATGATGTTTTTAAATGTATGTTGAATGTATTATTAAATTGAGTTTCAAGGCCGGCACTGTGGCACAATGGGTTAAAGCCCTGGCCTACAGCACCAGCATCCCAAATGGGTGCCAGTTCAAATCCTGGCTGCTCCACTTCCAATCTAGCTCCCTGTTAATGCACCTGCGAAAGCAGTAGAAGATGGCCCAGGTCCTTGGGACCCTGCACCTACATGGGAGACCTGGAAGAAGCTCCTGCCTCCTGGCTTTGGATTGGCACAGCTCTGGCCATTGTGGCCAGGTGGGGAGTGAACCCGAGGATGGGAGATCTCTATTTCTACCTCTCTATATAACTTTCAAATAAATAAAACAAAAATCTGTAAAAAAATAATAAAATAAATAAAATGAATTTCACCCATTTCTTTTTACTCCTCAAATGTGGCCTCTGTGACATCTGCAGGCATACACATGGCTTGTATTCGTGGCCCATTTTGCAATTCTGCGCGACAGCACCGTTCTCAATGAAGGCTGACATTTTCAGATGCACAGCCCCACGCACCCCAGGCCTCTGGGTGGTCTGCAGGTGACAGCCTGCCTGGGGGAGAACCCCTATTTTTCATGTTTTAATCCCGAAAGGGACGAGACAACACCACGGTGGGCACCCAGGGAGAAGCAGACACCATCCTGTTTCCACGGTGACTTTTTTGAAGCGTAATCTCACTTTCCAAAATCACTTGCCTACTAAGCACTAAGGAAGAATTCAGACTCCTGATTTAAAAGCTTCACCATCCACATTAAGCTCAGGGCTCGGGCGGGGGAGGGGGGCACGCTGCACCTCCAGCCCTGGGACCTGCCTTACAACAGGAACAGATGGGCTGCGAAAAAGGGCTGGACAGGGGCGGGACCGGGCAGAAACAGGGTACCGAGAGGATCTTTTATGGTTTCATTTATTCATTTATGTAGCAAGTTTTTACTTATTGTCTAACTATTACTTATTGTAGAATATGTCATTATCTAACCATCACCGTTCCAAGGTCTTAGAGGTACAGTGATGATCAAAGGCGAATCTTTCTGTCCTAGTGGAATTTGTTATCTAGAGGTGATAGGTGAGGGTACTGCAAAATGTTGGTGGAAAAGAGGAATTAAAAGCTAAGTCTGTGCGGTGGGCATTTGGCCTACTGATTACAGTGTTGATTGAGATGGCCCCATCCCATATTGGGTGTGTGAGTTCAAGCCCTCTCTGCTCCCTATCCTACCTTCCTGCTAATTCACACCCTGGGAGGCTCCAAGTGATGGCTCAGGTAATTGTGTTCCTATCACTCATGTGGGGAACCTGGATTGAGTTCTCACCTCCTGGCATTTGGGGAATTAGCCAACAGATGGGCACTCCCTGGCTGTTGGTCTCCCAGCCGCTCAAATAGATTAATTAATTAGAAAGGATAAATTTATTTTAATGCAAAAACCTTTTGGGGACCGGCATCTGGAGCAGAACACTACTTGCAACACCTGCATTCCACATGGAAGTGCCTGGGTTTGAGACCCAGCTCTGCTTCTGATCCCAGCTTCCTGCTAATGGGTGCCCTGGGAGGCAGTGCATGATGAATCAAATTCTTGGATCTTTGACACCATTGGGGGGGAACCTAGACTGAGATCTGGACTTCGGGCTTCAGCCTGGTCCAACCCGAGCTACTTCAGGCATTTGGAAGCAAACCAGCAGATAGAAGATTCTCGGTCTCTTCATTCTGTCACTGCCTTTCTAGGAAAATGAAGATTTACAAAATTTAAAGAAAGGTTGTAAAATCCATGCATAGCTTTTCGATAATATGTACATTTCCTGGACTTATCAAAGACCACTTGTATAATAAATAAATAAATAAATGTGATAATTTCAAGTTCTATTAGATTATAGTTTGGCTGCTATAACAGGGATCTAAACAACAGTGGCCCAAGCAAGAGGGAATTTCACTTCCTTCTCATGCACAATAGGGGGTAGAGGATAGTAAGCAGCCCAGGGCTGGATTAGCAACTGTGATATCAGAGACTGAGTTTCTTTTTATCTTGCTGACTTACCATTCATACATCTATGGTCATGCACAAGATCAGTGATGGCTCATCATCTCTGATTTAATCCAAGCAAATGGAAAGTGGAAAAAGAAAGTGGGAGGAGTGTTCTGGGGGTTGTGCACTAAACTTTCGTTTCATTGGCCAGTGCTTAGTCATATGACCACCTTAGAAGTAAAGCAGTCTGGGAAACGTAGTCTTTGTGCTGTACAGCATCTACCTAGTGTATTTTGTTTTTAAGTGAAGGAAGAGGAGAGCAACGTTGAAGGATGGCTAAGAGTCTGGGCACAGTGAGAAGCTGCACAGTCACTGTGCTCACAGTGTCAGCTGTGGACTGGCTTACTGAAAAGACCAGGCTCTGACAATTCTTGGATGAAGCAAAAAGGATTTACTTCTCTAAGCATACAGAAGTCAGCATGGACAGGACTCACAGCCAAAAACGGCATCGTTTTCTGGGCCATAAGCAAGTGAATCCTTTGGGAACACAAAACCCTATCAAAGGGAACATCCAGCCGTAGGTGATCATATCTGAGAGAGGAGGGCTCACATTCAATGTTCAGGAAGCCCATCAGACCCCCGTCAGACCCGGGACGTGGCCTACAGAAAGCAACAGGGCAGTGGGGGTGGAGAGAGCTGGGGAGGGAAAGTAGTAACTTTCCCAGGTGTGCCGAGGGGGGCATCTCTGGGGAACAAATGTGTCTGAACGGAGACTGAAGGGTTAGAGTTCGTCACAGAAATCCCACCAGGCACAGACAACAGAAGGTGCGAAGACCTTGAGATAAGACTGACCTTCTGGTGCCGTGATTGAGGAGAGCGTATGTGACAGAAGGACATGGAGAACCTGGGAAAAGGAGGCAGCTCTCGGCTCAGCACTTTCTCAGACGGGGGACTCTGCACATCTGTTCAGTTCAGGCGTTCTTGAGTGGTCACCTGTAAAAACTTTCCATCAGAACTGCCACGAACTCGGGCTGAGAAAAACAACTTGGCACCAGCTGTCCCTTAGCTCATGGCCATCTCTCTTCCACTCATGTTCGCTGCCTCTGCCCTCCTTCCAGGGGTGCCATGAGGTTCTGATGAAAGAGGAGGAGTCAGGGTGGAGGAAACCTGAAATGCTGCATCCGGGGGGAGGCAGGCGCAGCACCCGGCACCTGGTAGATTCACTACCATTGTCTACCGTGCTGTGCTTGTGGTGAGCATTAGCTTCAATTTCCAGGCCTCCAGTATGGACCTAAGGCTATGATTTTGAAAATATTTCTTTTCTCAACATAGTAATTGTCCATGAACTTAGTTTTTCTTTTTTTGTCAAAGCAGGTGCTTAGCTATTTTTAGAGGAATCCCCTTTGTCAAAAACCCTGTGGCTTCATGTGGAGTAGCCTGAGTTATGCCCAGTTTGTTAGCTGAGAACTTGTCTCTCTGCATCCCCTTAGAAAGTACGTTAGCGGGTCATGGGAAAATGGAATTAAAAGATAAATTTATTTCCATTCAAAACATTTTCAAAATCCATCCATTTTTTTTTCATAATGCACATTTTCCACCAACTCGTTAAAGAATCTTCACAAGTGTGTATATAACATCTTAAATAGCATTTTCTGAATTTGTTTTCATGCCAACCTGCACATAGCCCATTTAAATGTTTGTGACTGGTTATTAAACTCTATCTGTTTTGTGTCTTCATCTGTGCCATGGGCTTTCCCCAGATAGCTTATAGAACTCTGCCTAGCCCAGGACTTTGGAGCCATTTTGCATGGCTGTGATTTCTATCCCTGGAAGATGAGGCACTGGGGGAGGAGTGTGGAGAGATGGCTTCTTTGAATCCAGTTTCATGCATTTCAATCATCTATGTATTCCTTCATATCTGCCCAGCCAGCCAGCCCTCCCCACCCAGCCTTCCACTGAGTGTCTCTGATACATCAAGGTTCACAGCAGTATGAGAAAATGCAAGGAAAAAGCTGGAAAACACAGACTGCGTACTCTAGCCCCTCCAAGTCTGATAGAGGCCACTGCTCGTGTGGCCCTGAAGGGCAGCCTGTTAGTGATAACAGAAAAGAATGTGTGGCAAGGATAAGATCCTAGAGGACAACTTCTGCCCCCTGCTCCAGCCCCAGGGCCTGAAGGTGAGGGAAGTCTTCCTACACATCACACTTGAGCTGAATCTTGAAGGACACGGGGGCGGGGGGAGGGTGGGTGGTCAGGGGAGGCTTTCCAGGTTGAAGGCACAGGAAGTACAAAGTTACATTGGGTGGAGAAGTTGACAGACTGTGGGCACTGCAATCTGTTCCAATACAGTGGTAGAGCAGAACACAGCAGGGGCGTGGAGGGTGGAAGGAAAGATGCTGGAAAGGTAGGCAGGGGCTGGATGGTCAAGAGTCTTAGAAACCAGGCAGTGACTTTGAACCAAGAGGGGAATCCACTGCGTGGGAGAGGGACGATCAGGTTTGCAGCTTTGGAAAACCTCCTCCTGCTTCAGAGTGGGGGCTGCACTGAAGTGGCTGTAGACACAAGGAGGAGGAAGCCCTGATAGTAGGTGGTGGGCAATTAAAGACCCTGCTGAGGAGTAGAACTGCTAGGGGTCTCGGTGTCTGAGAGACAGGAACAGGGGCAGGGGTGTCATTAATTCTCATGTGTTACACTGGCAGGAAGGCTGCTCTGTGGGAGAGAGCACTGAGTTCCTGCTCACTGCCCAAATCTTGGGTGAGAGGTCTGGGCAGGCACAGATTTGAGAGATGAGTGTGAGCGTGGCTGCCCAGGCAGAGTGTGGAGGGTGAGGAGAGAAGGGTGCCTACGCTGGAACCCTGGGAACCTGGGTTTACTGAGCAGCGACAGGAGCCCAGGAGGAAGAGTTGGAGACAGCAGAGGACAAGCAGAGCCAAGCAGGCAGAATATCGAGGAGTCCCCACGTCCATGCATGTGGAAAGATGCCCACTGGATTCAGTGACAAAGAGGTTACCGATTGTCTCTCAGGGAGCATTTCTGGGGGAGTGAGGTGAGAATGGCACACGAGAAAGTTGGTACACAGTGTAGGCAGCTGTTTGAGGCTGTGACTGTAGGCGCCAGCATTGTGGCATAGCAGATTAAGCTGCTTCCTGTGGAACTGGCATCCCACGTGAACACTGGTTTGAGCCCTGGCTTCTCCACTTCCTGTCTAGCTCCCTGCTAATGTGCCTGGGAAAACAGCAGAATATGACCTAAATGCTGTGTTCCTGTACCTACATGTGAGACCCAGATAGAGTTATTGGCTCCTGGCTTTGGTCTGGCCCAGCTTTGGCTACTGGGGCCATTTGGGAAGTGAACCACAGGACTGAAGACTTCTCTCTCTCTCTCTCTCTCTCTCTCATTTTAACTCTGCCTTTCAAATAAATAAAACTTTAAAAATATGGCTGTGGAGGAGAGAAAGAGAGGATGATGGGAAGGGTAGGTGAGTTGTTTAGGGTCTCATAGTTATTTTATGAAACAAATCTGACTCTCAAAAAAAGTGCCTAAACCCACACTGGAGCAAAGAGAGCCTGTTCAAGAAGTGGGGCTGTTCAAGAGTGGGCCTGAGAAAACCAGATGTCCAGTTGCAGAAGGCTGAGTCTTGACCCCCTCGCACCCGAAACAAAAATCAACTCAAAATGCACAGAGGACCTAAATTAAGACTGAAAACTCTGAAACTACTAGAAAAAACACAGGGGAAACACCTCAAGACTTCAGTGTAGGCAAAGATTTCTTTGTGTGTAAGGCAACAGAAGCAAAGATAGATAAATAGGATTATTTCAAACTAAGAATCTTTTGCACAGCAAAGGAAACGATCAACAGGAAGAAAAGACAGTCTATAGAATGGCAGAAATATTTGTAAATTATTCATCAGATAAAGGATTAATATCTACCATATAGAAGGAATTAAAAAAGTAACAGTAAAAAAGCAATCTTATTTAAAAATGGGCAAAATGTTTGAATAGACACTTATCAACATTTCACAACATAGATTATCAAGGGCAATAGAAAAAGACACTAGCAGGAAGCCGAGTCAATTCACCTCCATGCTAAGTCTTGCCAAATAAAGATTAAAGATTGAGGTCTATATTTTCTTTTTGGAAAAGTAGTACCTACTCACTATAAACAAGTCCTAGAACAGCACAAAGAGAAAAGTACCACCACTCAGACATAACTTACAGAAATCTTTTGTTGTGGTTCAGGTCAGGGCCTTTTCCTTTTTCCCCTGGTTTTTGAGCATAGTCTGCCTGGTTTCTTTTTGTTCTTGGACATAAGCAAAACCAGAGCTGCTTTACCTGGAAGAATGGAGCAAAACCAGGGCAGGAGACAATTTGGCCCATGATGGAGAAGCCGGGGACTCATTAATGTTTATTTACCACTATGCAGAATGCTCCAGAGGCCAAGCCCAAGGCCAAGGTCTCCTTGGATGGGGCTCCCCAGGGTCCCCTTGCTCAGGATGTGCACAATGAATGCAGGCAGCCTGTGGTCCCTGGGAAAGCCTCATCTTTCCCTGGCACCTTGGAGGGTGAGGCATTCTGGGTAGGAAGGGGATGATTTATTGTCTCCTCTTGGTGGGCTTGGTGTGGATGCACGAGTAGGGAGAGGGCCCCACATACCACGCAGAGGGGCCCCTGGAAACAGCTCTCACACAGCCCTGACTGCCCACGTGCTGAGGACCTCTCCCATCTCCCATCTCTACAGAGGCCCAGGAGCAGACATGGCCAGATGAAGGTGGATACTGAGCTCATGCGGAAGCAGAGGGGAAGACCCTAACGTCCAATTCAGGATCTCCCTCTGCATCGTGCACAGGTCTTGTGACTCGCAGGCAAAGCACCTGTGTTCATCACACATTTTCCCATCCAACCAGGCTGGTAGTGCCTGCCTCTTCCATCGCAAAGCAGGAATGTTCTCAACATCTGTGTTTAAAAGAATACAAGGCTGGGGGAGCTGGGAGAGTCTGGGTGGGGTCCTAACCTATGTGGACTCTTGGTGAGTCGCTTTAGCTGTTTGAGCCTTAGTTTAGCCAGTTTAGCCTCTGAAACACAAGGGGAATAGCAATAGTGAGAGCTGGCATGATTGAACCCTCCTCACTCGGGGCCCGTTAATGTGCTCAGTGCTCCGGTTATTTAATCCTCAGAACAACTTAAGAGAGGGTCACTGTTAGCCCTATTTTATTTTTTTTTAAAGATTTATTTTTTTAAATTTATTTGAAAGAGTTACACAGAGAGAGAAGGAGAGGCAGAGAGAGAGAGAGGTCTTCCATCTGCTGGTTCACTCCCCATATGGCCACAATGGCTGGAGCTGTGCCAATCCAAAGCCAGGAGCCAGGAGCTTCTTCTGGGTCTCCCACACAGGTGCAGGGACTTGGGCCATCTTTTACTGCTATCCCATGCCATAGCAGAGAGCTGGATCAGAAGAGGAGCAGCTGGGACTAGAACTGGTGCCCATATGGGATGCCAGCACTTTAGGCCAGGGTTTTAACCTGCTTTGCCACAGTGCCAACCCCAGCCCCATTTTAGAGATGAAGAAATGCAGACTAAGAGTTTAGTTAGTTTACCCCAGGCCTTAACCCCTCAAGTTAATGGAAGAATTGTGTGAGCTCTTTATGAATGTGATTTCAACTATGAAGCACATTTGTAGATGTATATATCTACACACACACACTGGTCCATAATTTACAACATAAAAATATATTGAGGATTTTTTAGTAAATCCTGTATTTCATATCACTGTTTGATTTTTTTTCACCAAAGATTATGTGAACTGCTGAGTGTGAAGAACTGTGGCAAGGGGCCGACGTTGTGGTGTGGCAGGTAAAGCCGCTGCCTGCAACCCCGGCACCCCGAATGGGCACTGGTTGGTGTTCTGGTAGCTCTGCTTCCTGATCCAGCTCTCTACTAACGGCATGGGAAAGCAGTGGAGGATGGCCCAAGTGCTTGGGCCCCTGCTACCCATGCGGGAGACCCAGATGAAGCTCCTGCCTGCTGGCTTTGATCTGGCCCAGCTCTGGCTGTTGCAGCCCATTTGGAGACTGAACCAGCAGGTGGAAGATCTTGCTGTATCTCCCACTCTCTTTGTAACTCTGCCTTTCAAATAAATAAATAAATAAATCTTTAAAAAAAAAAGAACTGTGTGTGGGGAGCAACTCGGACTAGACTAAGTTACTGGAATTAAGACTTATTCTATGCATCTGCTCTCCCACAATATGGCGCTGGGAGAGGAGTAAACAACTTTTACACAGCTGCCTCCAGTTCGACCAATAACCTGCAGGAGCTGATCCTGCTCCTGATTGGAGGAGAGCAGCGTACTCGGCGTGTGGGTAGCAGAGTTGGGATTGGTGGAAGAGGACTATAAAGGAGGAGAGAGACAACATGCACCAGGAACATCTATCTGAAGGAACACCTGAGCAGCCCCTGAGAGAGCCGGCCGGCGGTGTGCCACTGCCCCACGGAAGTGGGGAAAGTGGCAGGGGGAGCCGCCCTCCACGGAAGTGGAGGGTCGGCAGCCAACCCGGGAAGGGCCGAGCAGACAAAAGAACAGCGCAGGGTCCTGTGTCGTTCCTCCGCGAAGAGGGGGAGCGACAACTGTGGTAAGTACTGGAAAGATGGGCATGGCCCTGGCTCTCTTGGAGGTAGATGCATGTGATACATCTATGTTCAGGAAGACACGATGGCCATGGTGTTTGCTGACTGGAATGCATACGGGCTGTGAGCTTGTGGCGGAGGTGGCCAAAGAAATAAGTTTATCCAGAAACGTGGTTCCCAAACCTGGCCTTGGCTACGGCCAACCTCGGAGATTCTTTTTTAAAAGCATTTGTTTTTATATTATTTGGATTGTACATACCAAGGGGCACAATGTGATAATTCAAAACATGTATTCAGTGTGTGGTGATCAGTTAGGCTGGTTAGCAGTGCGTCTCCCGAAACACTTCTCAGAGGTTCTGGTGTCGAGGGGGAGGGCCGGGGCGCCGGGGTGCTCGTGGTCTTGACGCCCTCTGGAATTCTCATGGGCCTGGACTAAGGGCTGCTGATCTGGACGGCTGCAGACACCTCCCTGAGGAGGGAACGCTGAAGCGAGGGGCCTCTGGAGTCTGACGATGGCTCATTCTAATGGCGGCTGGCAGCTCTGCCAGGTGGACGGCTCCCTCTTCCGACAGGGAGGGCTGGAGACGCCCTCAGAAAGGCCCCCAGGTGGGCTGCACCTGCTGAGAGCAGCTTGGCAGCCTGGCCCTCCAGGTGCCCTGCTAGGCGTCTGCTGGGAGGACTGGTTCCCTAGGGAACCTGCCTGCCCACACCTGTCCATGTTCACCTGGCTGCTCCTGCCCCAGGGCCCGGGAGGAGGAAGTTGAAGGTTGTGGAGCTGTGACTTTGAAAACAGCTTTCTCTCATCATCCACCCAGCTACATGGTCCTGCCTCGCGTCACCCGCCAAGCCTTGAGGACCAAGGTCAGCAGCGGCTCATACAATCCCTGCGCCCGACGGGACGGATGATGTGACCCAGCTGGGGCACTTCTGCCCCTGAGGAACCCCTGCCTTGTTGTAGGCAGATGGAGATGCAGGCAGCTCGCCAGGGGAGGGCGCTCACTGGGAGCAGAGCGGAGACCGACGCTTGCCGGCTGCTGGAAGATGGAGTTGAGCGTGTCCACTCATTCTCCTCATTCTGACCAATCAGTAAGTTTCCACCTCCATAGGCACGGTGTGAGGAGAAGAGAGTCCAGCAGTGTGCCTCGGGACAGCTTCCTCTGCCCAGAGACACACCACCAGCGGGAGGAAGGGTTCCAACCCTGTGTCCCCCCCCCCCCCACTTGCACATTAAGCCCTGGAGTCTCAGACCTAGAAGTACTGTAGGGACATTGGTTAGGATGCCTGAGCCTCACAGCGGAGTATCTGGGTTCAATACCCAGTTCCGGTTCCTGATGCCATCTCCCTGCTAATGTTAATGCTGAGACACAGAGGTGATGGCTCAAGTGCTTGGGTCCCTGTCACCCATGGGTGAGACCTGGATTGAGTTCTTGGTTTCCAGCTTCAGCTCCAGGCCATCCCCAGCTGCTGTGGGCATTTGGGGAGTGAACCAGCAAATGGGAGCCCCCGCTCTTCCTCTCTCTGTCTGTTTGCCTAGCAAATAAATAAAATTGTCTCCATTCCCTGGAGAGATAGCAGGGCTACTCTCAGCTCATGCTTCGGGGGCACAAATACTCCTGGCCAGGCAGATCCTTAACAGGACTGCACGTGGCGGGTAGCACTCAGCCTTACTGCTCCTTGCTGCTAGCTCAGTGTTTCATGAATGAGTGTGATAAAGTGCATCCCAGATACACCTGCACTAGCTGTGATGTGTAGCTATTCATCAATGCACAGACTGTAACATGCATTGACCCAGCAAATGTCTCCTCTTTAACGAATACTTGTCTGTGTTTAATGCATAAAAGGAGCCAAACAAAAAAGAAACAGCCCAGTGCTTTCACTTTTCCACTGGATCTGACTTCTCCCCCAACCCTAATTCTGCCTCTGCAACTCAGTCTTGCCTTTGAAAATGCATTAAGGACAACAGCACCCGCACACTGACCCACCTCATGGCAACGCTACCACCTGCCCCATTCGTGCCAAGTGGGGTCCTTCTAACCATAAGATGGCAGAACTGGAAGGGATCTTGTGGATTATCTAGTTTTTAAGATCCTAACTTCCTTTCTGAAACTTTTAAAAAAGATTTTATTTATTTATTTGAAAGACAGAGTTAGGGGGCTGGCACAGTGGGACAGTAGATTAGTCCTCCACCTGTGGTGCCGGCATACCATATGGGCATTTGTTCAAGTCCTGGCTGCTCCACTTCCAATCCACTCTCTGCTATGGCCTGGGAAAGCAGTAGAAGATGGCCCAAGTGCTTGCGTCCCTGCACCCATGTGGGAGACCTGGAAGAAGCTCCTGGCTCCTGGCTGCGGATCGGCACAGCTCCAGCCGTTGCAGTCTTTTGGGGAGTGAACCAGCGGATGGAAGACCTTTCTCTGTCTCTGCCTCTCACTGTCTGTAACTCTACCTCTCAAATAAAATAAATAAAATTTTTTAAAAATATTAAAGAAAGATGAAAGAGTTAAAAAGTGAGAGCGAGAGACAGAGACTTTTACCCACTGGTTCATTCCCCAAATGGCCTAGAACTCCAGTCTCCCACATGGTGGCAGGGGCCCATGTACTTGGGCCATCTTCCACTGCTTTCCCAGGCCATTAGCAGTGAGCTGGATTGGAAGTGGAGCAGCTGGAACTTGAACAAGCACCTATATGAGAAGCTGGCAAGTGGTGGCTTAACCCACTGCTCCACAACACTGGCCCCCAGAAACTCTTCTAAGACAAGTGCTATGTGGAATTCTAACGGTGGAACTGTTTGAGTGAAGCAGGTGCCAAGGGGCCAGAGGTACTTCCCTGTTCCCTCCCTTTCTCCCAGCTACTTGAGATAAAAGGCCCATTTTATAAAGGAGCAAAGTCAACTCTAGAAAGTAAAGTAACACAGTGAGCTAACTGCTGAACCTAGATTCCAGAGTTTGTTAACAAGTTGCTTACAAAAAAAGACATTATTTTTAGCTTTTGTTGAAATTCTGATATTTTGGCATTAAATGAATGCATAAAAAGAGCCTTTCCTTTCCTTACGGAGTTAGTCTTTTAATTAGTTTGTCAAACATTTGCTGAGCACATGATCCTACCCTTGCTTAAAGAACTCATGATCTGATTCTGCAGACACAATGGAAATCACCTTCTGGTGTTAATGAGAATCAGCAAGTGCTTATAATTAAGATTAAACTCTACTGCAAGTCGCAGACATCCCAAGTAACTGTGGCTTGAACAAGGTGGAAGTGTGTTTCTCACATTGAGGTCCAGAGCTAGTGTGGTGGCTGTTGCAGCGCTCTCTGTCCTACTTGGAGGCAGGGTCTTGACTTCTTGCCCTGAGGGTGTTGCTGGAGTTCCAGCCATCGTGTCTGCCAGATAGGGGGATGGAGGGAAGGACAAAGAGGAAGGGAGGCTAAGAGCCCAGGCCAGCTGCATTTCGGTGCATTTTCCCAAACGCTGCCCAAAGAAACTTCTGTTATGAGACCTATGCCGCCCCTCATAGATTGGAGGCGGGGTCTTTGAGGCTGGTCCAGACAGCCAAGTGCCCTGCTGCAAGTTAGGGTTCTCCTGTAAGGGAAAAAGGGGAGAGGGGCTGCCGGGAGGCCCCAGCGTGGGCCTGTTGTGTGTTCTTGGCTGTTCATAACAGAGTTTGAGGGAACCGAGAGTGGTGGGGTATCCAGGAGAACGTGGAGGCAGGGACAGGAAGCTGGACTCAGGAGAGGGAGGGGCTGATGATGGCCGGATGGGCAGACCGTGAACCTAACGCTATGCTGGTGGCTCAGTGATTAGGACGTCCATGTCAAGTGCCAGCCACACTCGTGTCCCCAGGGATTCCCTAGGCAGGGTTGTCCAGGAGAACTGGTTATTAATGAGTAATAACAGTGCTGATACGTGCCATAGAGCATTCTGTGACCCTAGGTCCTATTTGGGGGGTAGAGGTGATTATAGAAAGAAATATTAAGAAAACTCAACAGAAAAACTTACAGGAACATTTAATGCTGAAAAGTCAAGGCATGCCCAAGACCCAAAATACTTCACACAAAATCAGGATAAAGCTAACGAGGAGCAAAGGAAACCAGTGTGAGGTGAGAGTGTACAAAACACCGCCACTGTTTCACTTTGGGACTAACATGGGCATCTGTGGACGGTCAGGCTGCTTTAAATAATGAATAGTGATTGTTGAATGATATAGTCAACAGTGACAACAGTCCGTTTTAAATTTAAGACCAGATTGTGAAACTCTTGGGTCTGACCTCAGTGCACAAAATACGAGCCAGTTTCCTGGCTGCTGGAGCCGTCCCGGCACCTGAGATAGAAATGCATTTAATAGACTGAATCAGTGCAGCTTTCTTTGGGGGAAATTTCAATTTCACTGCAAGCAATTTACATAGAGTCGCAGCTTGAATTCATAGCTCCTCTCTTGGTTGCTTTGGTGATAGCTGCTCTGTTGGAAAAGCAATTACGACCTGCGGGAAGAAGCCTGTCTACCATTAGTCTCCAGTTTTCAGCGTTGACAAGTGCCGACAAGGTGGGGGCAGGGGTGACTGATAAAGGGCTTTGTCTCTCCAGGCCAAGGAAAGGAAGGGATTTCAGTGTGGCAATTCCCTGACTCCAAAGATAGTCCCCCCTCCCCCACCCCGCCCCTTGAACATTTCAAACCTTTGAGCAAAATGAGAACATAGGTCTTTTGTAATTAGTGAGTTTTGTTACACTACTTATATAGGGAAAACGAAATACCAAAAGGCAATCCCTTGAAGTTTTACTAAAACATGGAAAGGAAATCTAATGAGACTGTGAAGTTCATCTTTAGGGCTTGGGTGTGGATGGCTGTGAAATCCGCAAGGTGATCTTGGTTGTACTTCCTTTGCTCATATGGAAAACAGACCGGGTCTCTTGTTGTTGATCCTGGGAGCCACTGCGCCACCAGACAGTGCTGATGGTGTTTGTCAGATGGCTTTTCCCCTTCACAGCTAAGGTGGAGCAGAGGTTGTGTCTGCAAATTAGCTGATGGTCCAGTCTGTTCTGAGTGACTTATTCTTTGCGAGGCCTCGACGCAGCCCAGAGACCTGAACCCAGGTCTGCCAGGCTTGTCGTCTAATTGACTTGGGCACCGGGACCCCTGATTGCTTCTCCTTTAATCATCACCTGATATTCAAGGCTAAAAGGCTGTAATTATTTGAAGTAGCTGAAATTTGAGTGACCCAGATAATTATCTCAGCAAGATGGGCTTAAAGTTTATTGACACAAATGCCAGCTTCATTAAAGGTTTGGCACAAAAGGCAGGGCCGCGAGACAGCTGGTTGACTGAGGTGAATTGACAATGATGACAGACACCAGAGACATGAATCGCTAGGGACTTTGTAGTAGTTACTATCATTTCCATAAGACAGCAGGGGATTATGGGAGGTCGGAAAAACCTTTCAAGTTGTCTTAGGTTTGCTCAAATCAAGGGTAAACTGCTTGGAATCAGAGGGCTTCTTCCCTCACCATTTCTCAGGGTGAACCCCATAGCACCATGGCTCAGAGGCTACCCATGCATATAGTTAATAAAATAAAATGCTGAGTAAGTCAAAGTGAATCACAAGTGTACTCTTCCTTTGACTGAGGCTAAAGCTAACACTATGAGGTCAGTAAAAATTTTCACAGGTATGGAGTTTTCCGTCTTACCTTATGGCACCTCTTACTTTTGGATGCTTAATGGTGACTACAGATTGCACAATATCTACTTGCTGTAAAGTCTAAAGAATTTTTTCAAACAGCCATCATCTGAATTTAAACTCACACAATGAAGCCCTCAACACTATATTTTAGGATTTACTTAAATAAGCTCTACTTCAATAAATATAAAGTTATTGACCATTACTTATCAAAGGGTAAGAATTCCACATGTAGAATAATCATAGGCCACTTTGGGAAACAAACCTATTCTCGTACCATTTGCCAAGTGCTACCTCGTGCAGTTGGTTGACGTGCAGTAGGCATGTCTGCTTCCCTACCAGACTGTAGGCTGTTAAGAGGCAGATCCTTTGGTATCAGTAGCATCACTAACTCAGTGGCTTCTGCCACACACATTTGTCATCTCAGTTTCCGTGGGTTGGGGATCCAGGCATGGCTTAATTGGAGAACGTGCATCAAGGTCTCCCCTGAGGCTGTAATGGATATGTCAACCAGAGTCGGGGGTCTCTCTGAGAGCTTGAATAAGAAGAACCCACTTCCAAGCTCACAAGTCTCCTGTGTTTTACGTCTCCCCCAGCACCCAGCACTATGCTTCATACAAGTAACAGACACTTGCTAAAAGCAAATGAAGATTTTTTTTGACTCCCATGTACAGAAATGTGTGGAAAGGTGGCTAAGTATGTTGAGTCACAATCCTGGGATTGAGCTACTCTTGAGGGAATTTTTAGGGACAGAGACCATCGTTTTCCAGTCTAGGTGGACTGTCCCAGATGCTGACAATGTGTCTGGGTAGGTCACGCTTTTTAGTGAAATGGTGTGAATCACATGAGAATAGTTTCAAATTATTGAGCACTTAACGTGTGCCAGGTGGTGTGCTGAGCAGATTAAAAAAGGAGGGGTCTAAGAGGCTAAGCATCTTGCCCAAGAGCTAGTAAATGGCAGGGCTGAGAAACCTTATTTTGTTAATGCCAAATTGCATGTTCTAACCACTGTGCTTTCTTGCCTCTGATAGATGGCACTTTGGGTAGGGGCATACTTTAGCTCTGTGGGGAATGAGGCATACTGTTCCCTTAATTGCAATGCCTTTTGTCCAAGAGAAGGGTTAAGAAGGGATAAAAACTCTCACAGCAAGGTACTGTTTAAATTGCTTTCCTTTTTATGCAGGCCATTTTTAACAGCAAGTGAGCAATAAATCAATGGTTAACCCCTAGCACAGGTGAGCAGCCAGGACTGAGGAGGGAAAGACAGTAATGATTCACATCAGCTGCAGTGGAAGTCTGTGGTGGGCAGTGAGGCTGGTCTTCTGGGGTGGTGGTCAGAAGGGCCAGCTGCCACAGAGCAGGGCAGGAGGCCAGTGGCACACAAGCAGGCTCAGGGTAGGCCCCTTGTCGGCTTTCCCTTTGGCCTCCAGCCAGGGTAGGACTTTCTCCCCCAGCTCAGGTTATTGTGACCTTGTGATTTGAAGACTTTGAGGCCCCAAACCATTAGCATAATACATAATCATATCACTCAGGGCATGTATCTGTCCAGTGTCCTCTGTGATTTATTGCTAGGGCAAATCAGAAACACATTTATCAGGACAGGGCAGCCACTAGCTATTTTAAGTCCTAAAAATAACTTAACTCGATATGTCTATATACCACACCCAGGCATACACTGACACACGGCCTTAAATACAGGCCCTGAAAAAATCACAATGATTATGTAAAGATTTATCCCGGGAAGGAGCAAGGCTATGGATTTTCCAAAAGTCTTCAGACTCAGCATCTACTGGGTGAAGATCATACAGGCCTAATATTGACTACATGTCCTCTTGATTGTGGCTCATACTCTGTTACTTGTTATATCTAGACTACTTAGGAATTTTGTTTAACTTCATTAACAGTGCCAGGATGTGTCAATCATAGGCCAAAAATGCTATACCTCATTTCAGATGTCCAACTTCTTGCCTCTTGACGGACACTCTCATCTTATATGTCCCCAGTTAGGCAGTATTGCGCCAAGCAGGGATTGGGGTGGGCGTTTGGGGCAGTTTGGTGCAGACCGACCTTGGGACACCTGTATCCTGTATTGGAGTACCTGATTCCAGTCCTGGATTTGCTGTTGATTCCAGCTTCCTGCTAGTATGCTACCTGGAGGTAGTAGATGATGGCTGTAGTCACTGGGTCCCTCCCATCCATGTGGAAGACCCAGATTGAGTTCCATGCTGATCAGTGTGCCAACCGGAGCTGAGGTGTCATTTGAAAACTTGAATGAGAAGTATCCACTTAAAAAAAGATTTATTTGAAAGTCAGAGTTACACAGAGAGAGAAGGAGAGGCAGAGAGAGAGAGAGAGAGGTCTTCTATCTGCTGGTTCACTCCCTAATTGGCCACAATGGCCAGAGCTGTGCTGATCTGAAGCCAGGAGCCAGGAGCTTCCTCCAGGTCTCCCACGCAGGTGCAGGGGCCCAAGCACTTGGGCCATCTTGTACTGCTTTCCCAGGCCATAGCAGAGAGCTGGATTGGAAGTGGAGCAGCCAGGACTTAAAATGATGACCATATAGGATGCCAACATTGCAGGCAGTAGCTTTACCCACTACACCGCAGTGCTGGCCCCAAGAAAAGCATCCACTTTCAATCTCATGTGTTTGTTGAAAGGACTCAGTTACTCATGGCCTGTTGGACTGAGGGCTTCATTGTCTTACTGACTGCTAACCAGGGGTTACTCTCAGTGTCTTGCCATTTGGGCCTTCAAACTGGTCACTTATTCATCAAAATGTGATAGCCAAGTAGATAAAGAAATTCTAGTAGTAAGATGCAAGTGATTAGAGAATATAATTACAAAAATGACATCCCATTACGTCTGCCATATTCTATTGATTAGAAGCAAATAATAGGTTCTGCCTTTTCTAGGAGAGGAGACAGCCAGGAAGTGGTGACGACTGTGGGCTATTTTAGAACCTGTCCAATGCAAATGCTATTTAACACAGTCTTTATCTACTAGTCTGTGCACAATGTCTGGCCGTCAATAAAAAATTACAAGACACACTAAAGAGCAAGAGAAAACCAACAGGAACAGCCTCAGAATTGATTCACATGTTGGAAAAAAAAACCTTTAAAATAGCTACAATTAATATGTTGAAGGATCAAGTGGGCAACATGTAAAAACAGATGGGGGATGTCAGTAAAGCAAGGGTGATTATAAGGAAGAGTCAAGTGGAAATACTAGAAGGAAATACTGAGATGAGGAATTCCTTTGACAGGCTGATTAGTAAAATCAACACAGTTGGGGAAAGACTTGAAGATGTGGCATGGAAACTCTCCATAGTGAAACAGAAGCAAAGGGGTGAAAAAGAATACAACATCTAAGATTTGTGGGACAACATCAAATGGATGCTGTGAGAACCTCAGATAGGATAAACACCATACACCTACATGCACACACACATGCACTCACGCTTTTTGTACCCAAACTGCTGAAAACCAAAGGTAAAGAGTGTGGTGAAGGCAGTCAGAGAGGAAACCTGTTTCACACACAGAGGAACGACAAGAAATGCAGCAGATGTCATCAGAAACAACCTGAGCCGAAAGACAAAGGAGGGATGTCCTAAATAATTAAAAACACAAAGAGCTGTTAGTCCAGAATTCTATGTCCAGAGAAAATACTTTTAATAGGTTAAGATGAAGTAAAAACATTTCCAGAAAAAGAGAAACTGAAGCTATTTATTGGCAGCAGAATTGCATTGCAGAGGTCTGCAAGCAGCAGGACTATTATACTAGACAGAAATTTAGAGTCACAGAAACACAAAACTCAGAAAGGATAAAAATAAAGATAAACCTAAAAGACTTATTATTTTTCATTGCTGTAAAATATTGACTAAAGCAAAATTTATAGCATCATGTTATAAGATTCATAGCACATATAAAAGTAAAATTATGACACAAAATAGGATGGAGAAGATTTAGAAGCATGAGAGAGTTTCACAAATTTGTGGGATAAAGTCATGAAAAGAGTGTATGTGTTTTCCATGGACTTTTTTTTTAGAAGATTTATTTATTTATTTGAAAGGCTGAATTACAGAGTGGCAGAGGCAGAAGGAGAGAGATCTCCATCCACTGATTTACTCCTCAGATGACCGCAATGGCTGGAGCTTCGCTGATCTGAAACCGGGAGCCAGAAGCTTCTTCTGGATCTCTGATGAGAAAAGGAAGAGGAGTAGCTGGGACTTGAACCGGCGCCCATATGGGATGCTGGCACTGCAGGCGGCAGCTTTCCTGCTATGAGATTGAGTGGAAACAGAAGTCTGAGAATAACTAAAGAACTCAAAAAACTCAATGATAAGAAAACAAAAACTTCAATCTTTACAAATAGGCAAGATTCATCTTAGGCCCTGGCCCGCAGGCTTTGGTCCTAAGCCCCATGGCCCAATCACTGGTGTTGGCTCTACCCCCACACTAATGGGATTTGCTGCTCCTACTTCCCTGTACCTCCTCCCCCTCCAAAGGTTTAACAGGAACTGTTCCTGAACACATGGCTCTCACTCACTCTCTCTCTTGATCTCTCTTACTCTCTCCTTTACTCTCTTTTTCCCCTCCTCATCTCTTCCCTCCAGTCTGTCAGGTTTCCCTACCAATAAACCCTTTCCCTTTAAAAAAAAAAAAAAAAAAGGCAAAATACGTGAGTATATAGTTTACCAAAGAAGAAACATGGATGGTATCATTAGTCATTAGGGAAATGAAAGTGAAAATTAGAATCACAAGAAAACAGTACTATATACCTATAAGAATGAGTGACATTTTTAAAATCTGAAAATACCAAGTGTTGACAAGGATGTGGAACAACTGGAACTCTCATACATTGCTGGTAGAAATACCACTTTGCTGGCTCAATGACTTTGGGAAACAGGTTGGCATTTTCTTGCAAAGTTAAGTATACACTTATTATACAGCTCAGCCATCCTATTCCTAGGTGTTTATCCAAAATAAATGTAGGCATATGTCCACAAAAATCTTGGACATGAATACTTTCAACAGCTTTATTTATAATTGTTCCAAACCAAAAAAAAAAAAAATCTGTAAACTGGTGAATAAAAAATCAGACTCTACTCAGCTATAAAAAGCAATGAACTATTGATTTAGGTAACATTATGGAGACAAAAATTAGGTCAATAATTGTCAGGAGCTGAGGATAGGGAGAGATTGATTACAAGGGGACATGAGGGCAGTTCTTAGGGGATGCAAACTGTTCCATGTCTCGAGTGGGGTTGTGGTTGCACAAATATCTGTACATCTTCAAGGGAAGGAATGGATTTTAGTGTATGTGAAGTATACTTCAGGACATCTGACTTTTAAAATGTCATGGCAGGAGGGAAAACAGCTTCGGATTCGGACCCTTGTCCATGAAGACACATTGAATGGAAACCCAAGGGCAGACTCGTCCAAAGTGCTCCCAGGTACCTTAATCTGCTAATGGCATAGAAGTGCAAATTCACTAGTCCAGCCCACTTGGGATTTTTGGTGTGTACCTCTGCTTCCATACTCTGACTTTAGCTTGAGTGAGCAGTGAGGGTGTGGACTTCTGTAGGTGATGTATCAAGGTCAAACCACAAAGATGATAGGAGCATTTGCAGAGTTTAAGGATCTCACCAGCATTGTTCGGGTTTCAGACAAAGCTGGGCAACCATACCAAGTAAACTAGGAGACCTTTGCGTCTGAGGTCAAGGTCAGTGGACTTGTAGAACAAAGGAGGCTTCTGGGGGCATTTCCGCCCTGCATGAGGGCCCCAGCACCAGTTTTGGTGGTCTGTCCCCTCCCTGATTTAAATGTTGGGCTCTTAGTTTAGATATTCTTGCCCCATGGTTTTGCCACATTTTTTTCTTACTCATTTAAAAAATGCTCACCAAAACCTCATGAGGATGTCTCAGCCTGCCTCTCTGGCCCGGGAAATGGTGCCTGGTAAGAACTAAAAATAAAGCCGAAAGGCTCAGGCTGGGTTTCAACGGCAGAACCCAAGAAGTTCGAAGGATTTCTAAACTTGGCCTAAGGCTTTCCTGCATTTCTATTTCAAGTTCAGTCACTTGAGAATTTTCAAAATCTGAGGATCATTCCTTCTTTTTCCTGGTATTCAAAATAGGAGAGCACTGGTTTAACTTGGGAGCACACTGAAATGTGCATTTTGGTCCTTCTGTAATGGGATGATGATGATTGCATAATGAGGCAGTTAACGGCGGAGAGATCAGTCAGACAGCCTGGGTTCAAGTCCCAGCTCCGCCACTGGTTGTCTGTGAGCCTTGGGCAAGTGGTTTGACCTCACTCAGCCTCACTTTCCTTGTCTGAAAAATCAAGGTTGATATGAGGATTAAATAAGATAATGTTTAACACAGATACTAGAGTGCAGGAATACTCTGTGAGCATAGCTCTTTTTATTATTTGAGAGAGAGGGAGAGAGAGAGAGGGAGAGTATGAGCACGCTTCCGTTCTCTGGTTCACTCCTCAAATGTTTACAACGGCCAAGCCTGGGTCATTTTGAAACTGGGAGCCTGGAACTCCATCCAGGTCTCCACTGTGGGTGGCAGAGACCCAAGCACTTGAACTACTTTCTGCTGCTTTCCCAGGTCTTTTAATATGGAGCTGGATCAGAAGTGGGGCAGCCGGGTCCAATTGGTGCCCATGTGGGATGCCAGTGTGTCCTTAGAAACCATATGATGCAAGTGCCAGAGCCCCTGCCAACCCAAGTCCTTGAGTGACCCGTGGGAAATGGGGGCAGACCCCACCCCCGGGGAAGGAAGATCGCCTTGGCAGGAGATAAACCTCTACTGTGTCTGAACCACCGTGTGCTTTGTTGTTTTTCACGGTAGCTATTTCCAGATTACGAGCAACTTCTCATCACCTCCTTCCTTAACTGATACTCCTGTCTTGCTCCCCATTTTCTATTGAAAATTCCTGGTGTAAGTAAAATTAAAAGAGAAAGACTCCTGAGGGACCAATTAACCAACATCAACATCTGGGAGCCCCTGCTGACTGTGCAGAGCATGTCTGCTTTTTGTTTCTGAAGACCCAGGAATCTCGGAAATTAAGCTTCACTGAGACAGAATGCTAAGATGTGGGGATGTGGGGAGGCAGAGATGAGCCGGGTTTTGTTGTTCTTGACGTCACACAGTCTTAGCTACAATAAGTAGGGCTCGCCCAGCCAGGAACCTCCATCTGAGGCTGAGAAAAATGAAGAAAGGCTTAGCTGAGAATAACTGAGATTACTGAGGAAAAACGGGTGCAGGTCGGAATGCACGGTTAATTGCAAGGACTGTAAAGAAAATGCAGTAGGCTTTTTCATCGGCCTGAAGTCTCAGCTCAGTACAGAACCATCAGTCACCCTTACAAACGAGGCCTAGGAGAGTCTCACCACCAGGGTAGGCTGTGTCTCCTCTGCACGTCCCCTGCTGCAATTGTCCCCAAGTCACCGGTGCCAGAATCTTTCTTTCTTCATGTACTTGTCTTGTGCTGAATCTCACTCATCAAAGTCTCCAGACTGCTCTGTTTTCCTCCACTGCACCTGGCAAAATGTTGGCAGCTGCTTTTACCTGTTATTAAAAATGGCTGGCTTGTCGTGAAAGTGACTCACTCATGGCTGTCCCCTCTCTGCCATGGTGACAGGAAGAGGTTTAAAGCTTTGTTATTTCTTGCTTGCAGTCTGAAAAGAAGCCCTTTGACACTGCTGTGTGAGTCACATCTCTAACCATTCCTCCAGCAAATTGCACGCTAGGTCTCGTTTCTCACATGGAGAGCGTGGGGTGAGCTAAGTGCTTCTCAGATTCCATTCTCGGGGCTTGTCATCGAAGGGGTCTGCGGTGGACTAGGAATGCTGGGAGGTCATTAGGTCAGGAGGGCGGGGTCCTCGTGAATGGGATTAGCGCCATTATAAGAAGAGGCCCTACAGCCAGCTCTCTCTCGTCCCACTGTGTGAGAACACAGGGAGAAGTTGCTATATGCAAGCCAGGAAGAAGCCTCTCCCTGGGCGCTGGATCTGCTGCTGCCTTCATCTTGGACTTCCTAACTCCCAGAACTGTGGGAAATAAATGTTTATTGTTTGAGCCACCCGGTCAATGGTAATTGTTATAACAGCAATAACTCACCAAGGTAGTAAATAGATTATGAAAATAGAAGGCAGGACGAATGCTATGTCATAGTAGGTTAAGCCTCCACACGCAGCAGTGACATCCCGGTTGGGTGCCGGTTTGAGTCCCGGCTACACCACTTCCAATCCAGCTCCCTGCTGGTGGACTGCGAAAGCAGTGGAAGATGGCCCAAGTGGTTTGGCCCCTGCAGCCATGTGAGAGACCCAGAAGAAGCTCCTGGCTTCTGGCTCCTGGCTTCGGATCAGCCCAGCTCTGGCTGTTGCAGCCATTTGGGGAGTGAACCACTGGATGGAAGATTTTTCTCTGTCTCTTTCTCTCTCTGTAATTTTGCCTTTCAAATACATAAATACATCCTTAAAAAAATAAGACAAGACCACATAGAAATTCCTTATTGAGTCCCCAAAGCTCCCCAGAGGGACTGAGGGTGGTTTGGGCCATCTGAAAACAAGTATTAGGAGGGGCGTTAAGGAGTTGTGGTGGCTTGGGGCTCATCACCTTCCACTAGAAGCTATGTAGCTCATAGATGGGTGTGTAGGTAGACAGGCAGTGTCCTTGATTGTCAATAGGTCAGCATTGTTAGTTTAAAAACAGAACTACAAATTAAGAATATAGTCTCCCAAGATACTTCAATATACTTCACCCTGTAGCTACAAAGATTACAATATTACTCAAAAGAGAGGAATTTGTACAAAGAAGCTTCCAAAATCCCAGATCATTTATGTTCCAAAAGAACTTTCTCATGAAGAGAATGCCAGGACACATCACAAAACAGAGGAGTTTCTGATTTGTAGTCTCTTAGTAGGAAAACTCATTCTGAGTTATGACAAAGCAACAACTGATGTGAACAGGTAATGAATAATTAATTAAAGCTAGCCTTAAATTAGAAATCCATTTAAAACAGAACCAGTCTGCCTTGTCCTGGAGCCCTTGGCTGTTTTCAGTAGTTTCGGATGATGCTAAATTGGATTGAGGTTTCTTTAAGAAGCTCCAAGGAATGCAGGGGAATGGTTAGTGTCTGGGCTTACATCTTTGTGGGCAGGACAGGAAAGAATGCAGGTTGAACAACTAATCTGCAGTAGATGCCTTACGGATCTATTGTTTTTCATTTGCTTTTCTCAGTTATTGAGGTTAGTCTTACTGCCCTCATTTGCCATATGTAGTTAAGCAAATTGAATAAGGTCATGAGCTACTCAGTGGAAGACGCGCTACTCCAGAGCAGGCCTGTAGGATTCTTGAACTCAGGTTTCCACTGTCAGATGCCCTGATGTCTATCAGAGTGTGTGCACACACTGAATTCGCTTCCTACTGAATGGGGATGATTCAAGGAGACAAACAATGCACGCATGACTTCTACAGTGCCAACAAGAAATTCTAGTCATACCCGTGAACTCCAGAACTTTCTCCCTAAATACTTCAGATACAATCTTGTTCCTTCCAAATGTTTACCTCCCTTCTTGCCCAAGGCAGAGATTCCATTGAAATTAGCTGCATTCAAATTCGCAGTGACAGGGCAGGACAGGTAAATGGGTAGGCTTTGATTTTCCAGCTCATTTCAGCTGTCAAAGCCCACTCTGCTCTCCTTTCTCCGGACTCCAGCAAAGTGGTTGTTGGGCTTTGGTTTGCATAAGAAATAGCTGATGACTTTGTTAATCAATGAATGCTTTGGCGTCTCTCCAGAGATTCAGGAGGTAGAGGGTGAGGCTAAGAATCTGCGTTTTACACAAGTAACCCAGGTGAGCAGGGAAGGTTGAGTTTGTAAGTGCCTTGCTCTTATTACTCTTATTTTCCTTTTTAATTATAATCTCCCTCCCTCGGGGGGTTGAGATTGCTTTTATAAGCCACGCTGCTTGATTCTGTACACCTCTGTAATTGCACAGCTAGGCTACGGTCTGGGTTTTATTTAAGGCTCAGGATAAAGGCAGAAAAACAAAGGTAAGATCTCACTGCCAGAGGCCCTAAGAGGGAGGATGACTTGGGTGGGGCAGAGGAGGCCTCTACCAGAAATACGAGGGTATGCTATGATTCTGTTGGCAAAAATATGGGCATGGAGCCAAAGAAAAACACAAAAGGATGACAAATCTGAAGGAATCAAGGCAGAAAGGTGAAATCCTGGGACAAGCTGAGTCTCGCAGAAAACGCTAAGGGCAAAACAAGGACTTTCCAGGAGCCACATAGCGAGCAAAAACAGTGCAGAACGCAGGGCCAGGAGCAGAGGATGTCACGCTGGCAGACACAGGGCGGAGCAGCGCCGCTCACTGCCGGTCTTCCTTCCCTTCTCCGTCAGGGAGAAAGGTCCCCAGGTGGAAGAATGAACTTGCTTGGATGGAGACAGACTGAAAGGAGGATCTGACTGCTGCATGTGAATGTGACGCCTCAGATCACGTGAATTATATCACAGGGCACTCGGCCTTGGCATTGGAACTTTAAATCTGCCACTGGTTGTCTTTCAAGTGGACAGAGAAAGGGGTTAGTGTGGTGGTGCAGAGGGGTAAGCTGCTGCCTGCGATGCCAGAATCCCACATGGGTGCCGATTGGAGTCCCGGCTGCTCTTCCAATCCAGCTGCCTGCAAATGCACCTGGAAAAGTAGCTGAGGATGGCCCATGTGTTCGTGCCCCTGCATCCAAGTGGGAGACCTGGATTGAGTTCCAGGCTCCTGGCTTTGACCTGGCCCAGCCCAGGCTGTTGTGGCTACTTGGGGAGTGAACCAGGAGGATCTCTCTTTCTCCCTCTCTCTCTCTCTCTCTGTGAATCTCTCTCAGTGTCTGTAACTCTACCTTCAAGATAAATATTAAGAAAAAATAAATATACTTTGGAAATCTAAATTTACTAAATAAAAGTTAAAAAAAAAGAATAAATAAACCCTACAGAGAAAGAGAGGCCAAAGGACTGGAGGCAGGCAGGTTTCCTGGCTTTCCATAAAGTTTATTTCTAGAACCCACAGATGTTACGTCCTTGCAAATTCCTAAAAGAGAGGACTAATCAGAGAATTCAGCAGAACTGAGAAAAGCTAGTGGTGATCACTGGAGCTGGCATAGGCGCCGTGGGAACACAGTATGTCAAAGACTCTGCTTTTTCTTTTTCTTTTCCTCTTTCTTTTTCTGTTTCTGTTTCTTTTTTTTTTTTTTTTTTTTTTTTTTTTTTTTTAGTGTTACCTGTAGCTGTACTGGGGGAAACTGAAGACGGGCCTCAGCACTGTCAGATCCTATGTGTGAAGACTGGCCCAGTTAGCCGCTTAGGGAAAGAGGACCCCGCACTCTGAAAGCAGCCTGTTCTGGAAGCCAACCGTTTGGCTGATCCTCTGGACTCAACCTGGTGGCTCCTCTTACTTCTCATTCCTCTTTTGCATCCTTGCAGACTCGCATCATTTCTGTGTGTCGTCCATGGAGCAAGTTGCCATGGCGACGAGACTCCACCTGGCTTCCCATCTGAGGCTTTTGTCCTGTCTCCTTGATTTACACAGACATTCAGCCCTCTGTCTCTCTAACTCCAGCTCCTGTTCTGACTCCACCTGCTCAAACCACACTACCCCTAGCTCTGCAGTCTGCGCCCTGTTGTCTCAGGCACCTTTCTCAGTTCAGTTCTTACCACAACACCTCTTGTACTCCTCACTCCTTGCTCCTACTACCAAGCTCTCAGCAAAGCCCTTGGGTTATTTGCATTCAAGATGTCAGCTCAGCTCACTGCTATTGCGATTAGGTGAATCCAGAGCTGCTTGGACCACCGTGCCCCAGACCTCTCTCTGGTGCACAACTCACAGACTACCACCGTCCCAGACAACCTTTTTATTAATACGTGGATGAAGACATGGAAGGCTGTATTTTCACATAGGCTGAGGAAGTAGAGGTTGGGTGAGAAGGAATATGTTGGAAGGCAAAACTGAAGTCCAAAAATATGGATAGCTAAGTAGGTAACACTGGGTGCAGCCAAATGTCAAGTCAAGTCCTTATGTTAGAAACAATCAGCTGCACACACATAGCAGAGCTGGCCATGGCCACGAGGACAGGAATTAACATGAAAGTGATCTTAAAGCTTTTGTTGATCTTTAGACCAGGGAAGGGATACCCCACTGTGAAAATTTCCCTTTGACCTCCTCCTGACCTCGTGTTTCCTACCCCTACCTCTCTCCCAGGACAAGCTATGGAACCTAGAATTCCTCTTTCCCAAAGTGGGCCATCCATACAAACCAGAACCTTTTTACCCAAATCCAGCTACAAAAGTTAAAACTACTGCTCTGACTTTCTCCCATCTTTCTAAGAGTCAGCCACAAAGAAATGAAGACCCTCATTCTGGAAAGATCTGCTCTGTACCTGGGAGAAAGAGCTGCTGCAACTGGGAGGTGGGAAGAATCTGATTGGACAGGCTCTCAGTCTGTTAGTGTTGCATCATCGCTTTTTATCCAATCTTATTTCTACATAGTTGGCCATGCTTCCTCAAACCTAAGTATAAAAACAGATAGCACACCCTGGGTCCCTGAGTCTTCCTTCTCAAGGCTCCCATGACATCTAAAACTGTGATCAAGCAAGCTCAACGTGCTCTCCTCTCATGAACCTGTCTTAACATAGGAGTGTTGACCATGACTTTCTATGATGGGCAGGAAGGGGGTCACCCCCTTTTCTGCCCTCACATTAACTGTGTGCTCATTGTGGATCATGTCGCATGGGCTTATGTCATCACTGGTTGAGTTGATAAAAACATAGTGTCAGAAACAGGCATTTGGCCAGTGGTTAAGATGATGTTTGGGATGCCTGCCACCCAAATTGGAATGCTTGGGTTTGAATCCTGACTCTGCTTCCTATCCAACTGCCTGTTGTTGTGCACCCCGAGGGGCAGCAGATGATGGCGCTGATACCTGGGTCCCTGTCACCTATGTGGGAGATGCAGATGGAGTTCCTGGCTCCTGGCTTCAGCCTGGCCCAGCCCTGGTTATCTGGGGAAGAGAACCAGCAGGCGGGAGGTATCTCTAAGTCTCTCTCTTTCTCTGCCTTTCAAATAAATACAAAAATTAATTGAAAAATGTAAAAATATGTAGTGTCATTATTAAGAGAAGTAACAGTCCCACCAGTTAAGGGACATGGGGACAACTCCCGGTGATGGCACAAACCTGCAGTAACTGTGTACGGGTAGTTATATCACAGAACAAGCTGTGGTTTGCCAAAATATCTCATCTCTAGGGTATTTAAAAGTTGCCTGCATCAGTTGCAATAGAGGGCAAAGATGAGTAATAACTTTGTGGATTTTATTCTGAATATTTCTTTTGAGAAGGACCCTGACAAAAGGCAAAGCATTCAGGGAGGGTTGGCCAGGCTGGCGCTATGTCTGCAAATCAGTCACCTGGGCTGATACTCAAAGTGAACCTGCTGGAGAGAAGGGGGAGATGGGATGAGGCATTGGATAGTCTGATGGGCTCTTACCTGGAGGGGGGGGTCGGTTCCATTCTCGGCAAGGTAGATGTGGGGCCCCAGGGCAGAGGCTGCCACAGATGGGCGCTCTTCACACAAGCATCTCTGGCCTTCCGTTGGGTTCCAGTCCCCTTCCACCACAGTGAGTGCTGGACACAGCTCCAGAGCGAGGGGTGGAGACCCAGGTTGGGAGGAGAGAGAGGGAGAGAGAGACAGAGAGGTGGTTTCATTTTGGCTTCCCCCACCCCCACTCAGGTGGGGAGAGGTCCTGGGGACACCATGTGGTGGGGGCAGCCTTAGTACCCTATGCATTGCTCCAGGTTTGTTCCCTACTGTCCTTGGATTGACAGCCAGAGAGCAGTGGGACCAGAGCATGTGGGGGTGGGGTAAGGGGTTTCTGTGAAGGAGTCAGAGCCCTCAGCAGGCGCCAGTATCTAAGAGAGCCAAAGCCTAGAACTATCCATTGTTGGTGCCTGGCTGCCCGTGCTGGGCATGGGTGGCTGGCTCACCTCCCACTCACTCAGAGGAAGGCCTGCTGGGAAGCACTGTGCCCAAGAATGCAAACAATTTCCTGGCAACAGCAGCTCCTCTGCTCTGCCAGTGTCTGAGAGAGGGAGATGGGGAGGGGTGTGGAGAGAGAGAGAAAGAGAGAGAGGAGAGAGAGCAGAGTTGAGGGAGGAGGGAAGGAGAGAAGAGGGGAGGGGAGAGAGGAAAACAGCCTGCCTCCCGTGGCTTGCTCTGACCTTGGCCACACACTGGCATCTGAGTGCCACCAACTTCCGAGTCGTTGATGAGAGTACCGGGCTCAGGAGCAGTTCAGCAAAGCAGAGGGAGTGGATTGGTTATCCCATCTGGATTCTTGCTTGGTCTTCCTGGCTGGTGGTGTGACCAGGATGAGGACAGAGACTTCTAAGGTAGGAGACACAGACCACCAACGCCTCTGTGCAGATTTGAAACTGGATCACTGCAGTATCCCCTTGTGGCAGGGCTCCTCAGTGGAGGGAGCAGAGAGGACTGGAGAGAGCAAGAGTTTCCCACTGAGGACCCTGGGCACTGTCTAGAGAGGTTTTGCAGGTCACGCTGAGGGGAGGGAGGCTAAGGCGGACAGCAGAGCCAGCACTGAAGATATGAAAAATATCAGTACTGCCAAGAAGCCACTTTTGTCTACTGACAATCTCTTGGAGCCTCAATTGTCTTTCCTGTTAAATGGGTATCATAGAAGGTCTGGTGCTGTGGCATAGAAGGCTAAGCCTCTGCCTGCGGTGCCCGTATCCCATATGGGATCTGGTTCTAGTCCCAGCTGCTTCTCTTCTGCTGCACCCCCTTGCTGATGGCCTGAGAAAAGTAATAGAAGATGGTCCAAGTGCTTGGGCCTCTGCATCCATGTGGGAGACCTGGAAGAATCTCCTGGTCTGGCCTTTGGATCGTCCCAGCTCTGGCCGTTGCGGCTGTTTGGGGAGTGAACCAGCAGATAGAAGACCTCTCGCTCTGTCTCTCTTTCTTTCTGTATGTATCTCTGCCTCTCAAATAAACAAATGCATCTTTTAAAAAAGGGTATCATAGAATAACTCCCTTGCAGCATGATTTTAGGGAGTATGTAAGATGATTCATGTGAAGTACTTATGGCAGCCCATGGTATGTAAAAAATGGCACCTCTCGTTGTAAGTAGAAGGGCTAGAGCTAAAACTTTGACCCACGTCCTCAGTTCTATTCTATTTCTATTTTAATAAGTTCTAGATGGAAAATCTGTCAATTCTGAGTGTAGTATGGTCGTTGTGAGCTCTGGCACTTGACCCAAGTAGATCTGGCATCAAAACCCATCTATGCCATTTTCAAGCTGATAAATTAATCTCCACCCAAGCCTCAGTTTCCTCATCTGTAAAATGGGATAATGCCATTATTTGCTTACTGCTTTTGGTATGATTTAAGATGAAAACCCATATTAAACACTTCAGTATAGAATATAGTCAGGACTCCATGCAGACTGGTTATAGTTAATGTTTGTGACAGGTTGCCACAAAGTCTCCCCTTATATATGATCTGCTTACAGAGTGACAGTAACTCTCCTCCCAGCAAGAGGTGAGATCTCTGTTCATCTGCAGCATGGGGTGGACATACAGCTCTGTGGGAGGTGATATGTTGTGACGTGTGGGATTCCTAAAAATGATACAGCTTCTGCTTGTTTCTTTGGGGATTCTCACTCTTGAAACCAAGCTCCCATGCTGTGAGTAAGCCCAAGCTGCCCTGCGGAGAGGTCCATGGAAGAGGAAGGGATGGGTACCAATGCCATCTTACATGTTCAAGTGATCATAGTAAGTGTATAACTGATCATATAGATAGGATTAAGTGTCAAAAGGATCAATAAATAAGACTAAGTGTCTGCTAATAACAATTGATAGAATTAAAAAGGAGCAAATGATCCAACATGGGAAGCAGGACACACAGCAGACTCATAGAATGACAAACACCCTAATAGCACTCTGATCTCAGAATCAGCCCTTAAGGCATTTGGATCTGGCTGAAAAGCCCATGAGAACATTTCAGGCATGGAGAGCCAAGACACTGTGGCAAAAAATGACCTACATGAAAGGTCTCTGTGAGTGAGACCCCAGTGGAAAGAAGGGACCATCAAAGAAGGAGGTACTTTTCTCTGAAGGGAGGAGAGAACTTCCACTTTGCTTATGGCCCTGTCTAACTACTGACAGAGTTTGGGGACTCAAAAAGCTTCCATAGCCTTTGCAGCTCATGACAAGAGCCTCAGGTGATCACTGATGTCATAATTAAAAGTGTCAATTGTTAAATCAACAACAGGAGTCATGTGCACCTACTCCCCATGTAGGATCTCTGTCCTTAATGTGTTGTACAATGCAAATTAACAGTATAACTAGTACTCAAACAGTATTCTATACTTTGTGTGTCTGTGTGGGTGCAAACTGTTGAAATCTTTACTTAGTATATACTAACTTGATATTCTGTATATAAAGATAATTAAAAATGAATCTTAAGAATGGGATGGGAGAAGGAGTAGGAGATGGGACAGGAGTGGGCATGGGAGGGCGGGTATGGGGGGAAGAACTACTATATTCCAAAAGCTGTACCTATGAAATTTATATTTATTAAATAAAAGCTTTCTAAAAGAAGAAGAAGAGGAAGGGGCGGACAGTCCTGATGTGCCAGCCACATGAGTGAGCAGGAGAAGGGGAACCTTAGGTTCCGATCAAGCTTCCCCGAGGCCCCTGGGTGGAGAGAGAGGAGCTGGCCGCACTGACCCCTGCCCACAGGGAGATTCATGGCCAAGGAAGTGACTGTTGTTGTTTTAAGCTCCTAAGTTTTGGGCTGGCTAGTTAGGCAGCAATGGTGACTGGAACAATAATATTTTTATTCATCTCAAAAATGACTTTTTTTCTGCCCTTGTCGTCTGCTCAGTCTCATCATCAGCCGTGTCTACAGAACAGATCAGACTCTGTAACAAGATGAATACAAGGCTCGGGCAGGCCCCGTGGCCTTTAGTGAGTCTTGGGAGTGTTCCAAAGTGGCCAGATTCTAGTCGGAATGTATGCATGCCGTGACAGGGGATTCTCATCCACCGTCACATCGTGGACGAGCATTGACTTGGCCCTAATGGTTGGCTTTAGTTGAGCAGGGTGGAATTTCTCACAGGCTGGTGGTGACTTTCTTTAGAACGGGATTGGTAACAAGCATTGCTCATGAAGACAAGGCCACTGGTTAAACCTAAGAAGGTCATTTCTGGGAATAGATAAGAAATGTAAAGATATTGAACAAAGGGGCTGAAATAGACTCTGTGTACACGGCACCCAAGTCCAGTTGACCTGGAGGATAAGATTAGCAGCTCTGTCTGGACACTCCTCAGATGGGTCTCGGGAGTTCCTTCTGGATGCTTTGCAGGACAGCTCGCCCTAGAGTTGAAGAAGCAAACCATACTTGGTGGGAAAGTTGCTGCTCCTGGGTATCTGGTGAGGAGGAGCTCACGGAGACTCAGGACTCAGCTGGGGGCACAATTCAGCCAGCCTCTTTTGGGACCAAATGCCAGGGCTTGGCAGGCTCCCTGGAGCTTGTGTAAGGTTTCCCAGGAGCCCCTGCTCTGGTATATTTCCTTCCCTTTCCTTCTTAGTGTCTGCCGTGGGTGCAAGAGACACGAGGAGGGGAGGAAAAATGCTTTTCTCCTTCACCTGTCGAGAGGTCTTCGCTGGGGCTCCCTGTGACAGGGACAGGGTAGCCTTCTCCATGGGGGAATAACCCAGGGCCGTGAGTAATCGCCCTCGTAAATCTCTCAAGACTGGTCCTGGACTGTGGGCTTGAATGTTCTTTCTCTGGAACAAAGGAAGAAGGATGTGGAGGAAGGATCCAGTTAAGATGAGATGGCCAGGAAAGTGATCGCAGAGTGCAGGTGAGGTTGTCGTGCAGGTGGAAGTAGGTGCCCTCCCTTGGTTCAGAGTCTCTGGTGGGACAGGTATTGTGGCACAGCGGCTAGGCCACTGCTTGGGATGCCTGCATCCCATATGGAGGGTCGGCTTCAAGTCCAGGCTAGCCCATTTCCTACCCAACTTCCTGCTAATAAGCTTAGGAAGCAGCAATGATGGCTTGAGTCCTTGGGCTCCTGCCACCCGCCTAAGAGACCTGGATGGAGTTCCTGGCTCCTAGCTTCAGCCTGGTTCAGGTTGCTGCAGGCATTTGGGGAATGAATCAGCAGATGGCAGATCTCTCTCTCTCTCTCTCTCTCTCCCTCTCTCCCTCCCCACCCCCCTTGTCACTCTGTCTTTCAAATAAATTAAAAAGAAAACACCTCTAGTGATTCAGCCATCTTTCTTGCCCTGGTACAGAGGGGGAGACAACCTCAGGAAGGGAGATAGATCTCCATTGCAGATATAAATTTCTCTTACAAACGAACATCATTTTTTTTTATCAGAGTTGTTGTTGCATCTGCAATTTCTCAAAAATGACAGCTCAGAACAATCCATATGCCAAAGAAGTCCATTTTGGGGTGGCATATTCTGGATTCCTACAGAAATATTGCAGAGTGGGCTGTTTTGAAGCCACGCCATGAATGACTTTCTTTTTCCACTCAGGTTTGTTCAATCCTCCACACCTCATTTATGGTTTCGAAGGATGGGAGGTGAGGGTAGAGGACCAAGCCCAAGGATGAATGAAGGAACATTTGTCCTTTCTTAGGAAAGTAAACAAGCGTCCTATATGATAATCATGCAGACATGTGTATTTATCTGTCGATGCTCTCTGTGTGTGTGATGGAAATGTGTGTTGGCGGGAGTGCTTTTGGGATTAGAAGTTAAAGAACGTCTCCACTCAGAACCCCCTCTGTTTTGCTGCTTTGAAAGGTTACTCACTGTGACCGCCCAGAGGCTCAGGACAACTAGACCTAGCAAGAAGTCCTCTCGAGGGCTAGGAAAGTCGTGGTGGGGACCAAATGAGAACTGTTTGCTCTGTGCGCCAAGGCAGACGAGCCCTTCTCGGGCCTCATCAGAGGATAGAATAGTAGTGAGCTATTTGCTCCCTCGCCTGAATGGACTGGTGAACACGACTCCGTCTCTCTTACAGCAGTGTCCAGATGCTGGATGCCAGGCTAAGGGCAGACCAGGGAGGGACTTCTTGCTTTATGAAAAGGGGACAATATGTGGGAAGGACAGCTTTCTCCTGCTTCAAGTAGGAGACAGTCCTGATCGCTTTAGAGCTGCCTTGTCCTCCACCTCCTCAACCTGTGTGTCTCCCCCGCCCCCCAAAGGAGAGCTCTGAGTTCTACTCTGGGGTGCACGCAAGAAAAACAAGTCGGAGGCAGACCGGGTACGCCGTGGTACTCT
This sequence comes from Oryctolagus cuniculus, assembly GCF_964237555.1. Taxonomy (NCBI): domain Eukaryota; kingdom Metazoa; phylum Chordata; class Mammalia; order Lagomorpha; family Leporidae; genus Oryctolagus; species Oryctolagus cuniculus. Next base: position 39,063,698 of record NC_091445.1, on the reverse strand, counting down.
CCAGTGAGTGGCAAGGCAATGCCAGAGAGGAAATGTTAGTGTGTAAGTTGTCACAACAAATCCAGTTTTGCAAACCTTAATTGGCTTTTAATTGTGATTCTGAAATCGGGTAGCAGGATGAACCAAACAATGGTTCAGAGTGGTCCACCCCAGCACATGTACAGAGCTAGCCAGAGACATACAGAAAATGGAAGTGAGGTACAGAGACAGCTGGATGGGCTCTACAGCTGGTTTGAGCAGTTGGCTGCCTGTGATTGGCTGAGATTTAGGTCTTTGTTCAAAGGTTTCCAGCTCATACGTAAAGGCTGGAACGGAGACTTCCCAGGCCGAATCTTCTAGATTCAGCAAGTGAGGGCTGCCTCTACTCTTCAAGAGAGGGCGACTATGGGCTGCTCAGTGACTTTCCAGGTCTGATTGCTAGGAAGACTCAGGCTGGCACCTTCACCTCTGCAAAGTGCTGTTTGAGAAAGTTGTCGTCAAGGTGGACATGTGATTGAAGCTTTTTTTTTTTTTTTGAAAGATTTATTTATTTATTTGAGAGGTAGAGTTACAGAGAAAGAGACAGAAAAGAGGTCTTCCATCCAATGATTCACTCCCCAAATGACCACAACCCCCAGAACTGTGCTGATCTGAAGCCAGGAGCCAGGAGCTTCTTCCAGGTCTCCCATGCAGGTGCAGGGGCCCAAGCACTTGGGCCATCTTCTACTGCTTTCCCAGGCCATAGCAGAGAGCTAGAACTAGATCAAAAGGGGAGCATCTGGGACTTGAACCAGTGCCCATATGGGATGCTGGCACTGCAGGTGGAGGATTAACCTACTACCACAGCGCCAATCACAGTAGAAGGCCTTTAATGGTCTCCATTTCTTAATTCTTCCTACAAAAAAATATGAAGGTTTCCTAATGATTTTATTAGGGAATAATTTCTAGCATGCTGCTGGCTGTCACATATAAATTATGAGAGCCAAAAATCTGATGCACAAAGGGCCATCCAGCAGACTGTTCCCTGCAAGTGGTACAATTCACTGCTTTGTGATTTTCATTTGAAAGCAGAGAGACAGAGATCTCTCACCAAATGCCTGCAACAGCAAGAGCTGGGCTAGGCCAAAGCCAGGGGCCAGGAGCTCAAACCGAATCTCCCGTGGAGTGGCAGGAACCCAATTGCTTGAGCCACCTCTGGGGCCTCACAGGATGTGCATTAGCCAGAGGCTGGAATTAGGAGCAGGGCTAGGACTCAAACCCAGGCACTGTGATATGGGATACAGATGTCCCAAGTGGAAGCGTCACGGCTGCGCCAATCACCCACCCTCCTGTGGGGTCTGTGAGCTGAATGGACAGGGCAGGGGGAAGCAGCAGCCCCTCCGTTATGCCCCTGGGGCATGAGGGTGACATCCAGGGAGGCGGCACGAGGAGGGGCTGGACCGTGAACCAAGCGGACCCCGGTGGGCTTGTCGTCAGAACAGGCAGACACCTCTGTGTGCCCAGTGTTTGATGGCTTTCCCAGGGGGAGGGGGAGAGTTCAGCCCTCGGTGCTGGGACACAGTGATCTCATTTTCTTGGCGTTAATCACTGGCCATCATCAAGATAGCCTTTGACTTCCAGTGAGTCACATTGAACAAGAGAAGGAGAACAGAGAATAAAGTCATTTCTCAGCCTCCCTTTGGATTCCTGGTGAGTCTGAGGGGTGCTTAGGTGGTGCTCCACCACCAGCAACTGTCTGCTTGGTTGGCCCTGCACAGAACTGGGGGTAAAGCAAGTCCCTCTGGGGACAGTGAGATGGAAGCAAGACAAAGACCCTGGCGACCTCCCCAGCCAACCGCCAGGCTCTGCACCGCGCCCTACTGAACCAGTGCTGGAAGATGCTGTGGCAACGCCTGCAAAACCCCCTTCTTGGCCAAGTCCCACCATCCCTGGTGGCCACAGGGGCGGGGCTTTCACAGGGAGAGACTGGATTCCAGCAGGACCAGAGGCTCCTTATCTGGGCTCCACCAGGAGTGCTGGGGCAGAGCCAAGCCGCTGGCACCATGTGATAGGGGGCAGAAGCTGGGCAGGAAGGAGGAGTTGCGGTTGTCAGCCGTCGTTAAGAAAGCAAGAGGAGCCAAGAAGAAAACCGCCAGTCCCGAGAGGACCGGGGGCTTGAGGCAGGTTGCCTAGCAACAGTGACATGTGCCCCCTCCCCCCCAGCCTCTCAGGCTGCTCATCAGTTCCCACCCTCTGGTTTCTGCTTTCAAAGCCACCCTCCAGATGCCGCTTTTAGCAAATTCTACCTGCTCAGCACCATTCCTGGGAGGGGGTGTGAGATAAGGTCCGGGGCAGCCCAGGGCACACTTCGCTCCGGACTGAGAGATGTCTCTGAGAGTCCTGCTCTGCACCATGGCCTGTCTTAGAGGAATTCTGCTCTAGCCCGTGGGATAAATGCCTTAGAGAATTCTGCTCTGGACTGCGCTTTCTGAGGGGACAGTGGTGATTGGAAACAGGCTCTAGAGTGAGACCTGGGTTCAGTTCTAGGGTTAGGTTATCACATGTGCAACCAGGGGCAAGTTTCTTAATCCTGGTGCTTTATCTTCCCTGTCTGTAAAACAGAGAAAAGAATAGTACTTTCCTGTTTGGGTTACTTGAGGATTTAGTGTGGATACTTGGCTAGCTAGATAGGGGGTAGATAGCTAGATATAGACAGATAGAAGTAGACAGATAAAATCACATAAACTAGTGCCTGGCACAAAGACCGCCTTGTATGTGTCTGTTATAAAAGGTCCCGGAAGATGGTTTGGCACAGACACTTGCTCCAAGGTATGGAAGAGCAGCTGAGGAGGGATCCCCAGAGCTCCAGGTCCAAGATGGTGTGTGGCATCAACAGATCTGCTTCCAGAACCATCGTTCTAACCATGGCTTGCTCTGGGGTATTTCCCCTTCATCTCCTCAGCTTCAAGACGAGAGGATGAACTGGAAGGGCCTGAAGTCCCTCATACTTTTCCTAGCCTTAGAGGGTCCTGGATATGATTGAGCTATGAGCCAACTCTGGTGCACAGATATGGGGAGAATTAGAAAATGTGGCGGGGAAGAGGCTTCCACTGGTCCCTAAAGGGAAGGTGCACAGCCTTCCACGGGGTGGGGTGTGTCTGCTCCAGGTCTGCAAGGGGCAGATCCATATCTCTAGTCCCTACCTATCTCTTTGTGTTCATTCCTTTTTTTTTTTTTTTTTTGTAGTTGCTCTTGGGATGACACAGGCTTTTGCGACTTCTCACACTCTACTTAAGTCTGATGTTTTACCACTTTAAGTAGAATGTAGAACCCTGCCTCCTGTATGTCACCTGTATTCCATTTACAGACACTAAAAACCTCCTTCCCAACAACATGTTAGCATTGGCTTGCAGTGGCCCTAGACATTTTTATTAAGCTTAAGAGGAGAGAAGCAGTTGATTGAATGTATGCCGATGCTGGCCACTCTCATCCATCGCTCTTCCGAAGATGTGCTGGCCACGAAATCTCCAGGTTTTCTTTCATCTGGCATTGTCTACAACTATTTTGTCTTCATTCCTGAGTGGTATTTTAATGGGATCTAGAGTTCTTGGTTGACAGTTCTTTCTTTTGTTTCTTCTCTCTGTGGTTGCTAATGTGAAGTTCATGGTCAAAATCAAATTGTGATTACTCTGCATCTTTTCCTCTGACTGCTCTCAATATTGCTTCATTATCTTTGGTTTTTAAGTTCACTCACATTGGATTTATTTGGATTTACCCTCTTTGAAATTCCCTGAATGTTTGCATCCATAAATTTATATCTTTCATTATATTTGGGAAATCTCCTATAATGACTTCTTTTTTATTAGAGATTTATTTTATTTATGTGAAAGGCAGAGATATAGTCAGAGAGAAAGAGAGAAATCTTCCATGCACTGGTTCACTCCCCAGATGGCCACAAAGGTCTGGACTGGGCCAGACTGAAGCCAGGAGCCAAGAGCTTCATTCAGGCCTCCTAAGTGGGTGCAGGGGCCCAAGGACTTGGACCATCTTCTACTGCTTCCCCAGGAGCATCAGCAGGGAGCTGGGTGGTAAGTAGGGCAGCCAGGACTCGAACTGGGGCTCATGTGGGATGCCACCAAGGCAGGCATCTGCTTAACCCACTGTGCCACAGCATCCCCCAGAGACTCATTTCTAACTTTACAGTGGGGGCCGGCGCCGCGGCTCACTAGGCTAATCCTCCTCCTGCGGCGCTGGCACACCGGGTTCTAGTCCCGGTCGGGGTGCTGGATTCTGTCCCGGTTGCCCCTCTTCCAGTCCAGCTCTCTGCTGTGGCCCGGGAGTGCAGTGGAGGATGGCCCAAGTCCTTGGGCCCTGCACCCGCATGGGAGACCAGGAGAAGCACCTGGCTCCTGGCTTCAGATCAGCGCAATGCGCCGGCTGCAGCGCACCGGCCGTGGTGGCCATTGGGGGGTGAACCAATGGCAAAGGAAGACTTTTCTCTCTGTCTCTCTCTCTCACTGTCCACTCTGCCTGTCAAAAACAAACAAACAAACAAAAACAAAAACAAAAACAAAAACAAAAACAAAAACCACACACACACACACACACACAAACTTTACAGTGGAGGAAACATGCGGTCAAGGTTGACAGCATCGGTGAAAAGTCGCATGGACACCATATGCCCATTGGTTGGATGTGATGAGAAGGGCGCTTTTCCTCTGTGGTATCTGATGATGGAGAACACATCCGACAAACCCAAAGTGAGGGACATTCTAGAAACTCCCTGACTCCTGCTCTCAAAAAGGTCAGACCATCCGAGTCAGAGACAGACAGACAGCCTGCCATGGTGTGGTGGAGATTAAGACGACAGGGTGACTAAATGTAATGTGACATTCAGGAACAGAGAAAGGACACGAATGGAAGTGCTGGGGAAATCCACATAAAGACTGTAGTTTAGTTAATAATATTGTGTCAGGGTTAATTTCCAGTCTTGAGTAATGTGCCATGGTTAGATAAGTTGTTAGCATAAATGGCTGGCTAGGTAAGGACCAACAACAGCTCTCTCTGTTATCTCTGCAGCACTTTTGTAAATCTACAGTTATTTTTATTTTTTTAAAGATTTTTAAATTTATTTTAAAGTCAGAGTTACACAGAGAGAGAGAAGGAGAGGCAGAGAGAAAGAGAGGTCATCCATCTGCTGGTTCACTCCCCAGATGGCAGCAATGGCCAGAGCTGCGCCGATCCGAAGCCAGGAACCAGGAGCTTCTTCCTGGTCTCCCACATGGGTGCAGCGGCCCAAGGACTTGGGCCATCTTCCAGTGCTTTCCCAGGACATTAGCAGAGAGCTGGATTGGAAGTGGAGCAGCCGGGACTTGAACTGGCGCTAATATGGGATGCCAACACTGCAGGCAGTGGCTTTACCTGCTATGCCACAGTACCAGCCCTGTTTACTGTTATTTCAAAATAAGGGTTTTTCTTAATGCCTGACCATGCACTTTTCGTTCCAGGCAAATTGTAGGCTGTTTTTCTTACTGATTATAATTAAAAATTCTGAACAAAATGCAAATGAAACGGCCCGGATCCATTTGGGGCCATCTGTGGAAGATCATTCATCTCTCTCTCTCCCCCCTCCATTGGTCTCTTCCTTTCTTTCTCTGTAACTCTGCCTTTCAAATAAATAAGTAAATCTTAAAGAAAACGGAAGAGAATCTCTGCATTCAGCCCACACTCGAGGGGAGGGGAGTTCTGGATGGCAGGGTATCAAAGAATTGGTGATCGCAGTTCAAAGCCACCAGCATAGCTGAACATCTTGAGAGAAATGCTTTGAAATGAAGTTTCCCCTTAAAATGTCACCCACTAATTTGATCATTTGTCAATGGCTCCTGCCTACCGCAACCACTGCTGTGCTATTTTAATGGTGATTTTCCAGTTTTGCTCCTTCCTGCTGCATATATTCATTGGAGTCATTCTGTAATTAAGATTTGTCCCTTGTCTCCCGGATTTAATTTATTTATTCAATCGTTTTTATCAGAACAGACTCATGGATATTTATTCTTTGGGTCACAATCTAATTTGATCGCTGTTATTCTGTGGCTCAAGCTGCTGCAGCTTTGCCTAGTGAGAGTTCTCCCAGGTTGCCTTCTGCAGCCCTTTGAAATGCCCCCATCCTTTTTTTTTTTCCCACCTGAGAATCAGCCGCCTCTGCAGACAGCCTTGGGTACTTTTATTGGAGACAGATTTCAAAACAAAGGCCTCTGAACACGCTTCTGGTTTCTACAGAGCTGCAGTCCTCTGATCTGTCAGTGCAGAGAGCCGGGGAATACGTATCTGAGCACCAACCCAGAGAGAGCTGCGCCGCGGGCTCAGATCTCGCTTGTAAAGGAAGCCGCAGCCAGGAGTGCCGCCCACCTCGTTTCGTGTTTGTGCACACAGCTTACCACCTCCACCGCGAGAGCAGAGTCCGTGCCTGAGGCATTTTTACACGCACCCGGATGCCGGCCCCATGGCGCAGACTCAGGGCACGTTCGCTGGTCGCCTGCATGAGCTGTGGGACTCTCGGGTCACGTGATCACCGGCCTTTTCCTTCTTTTAGGAACCACAGGTGTGACTTGAGTTAGTTCAAGTTATCAGAATCAAAAGGCTTTGCTATTGGAAGGGTGGCCCTAGTGGTGTAGAACAACGCGGGCCTTTGCCGTGCTAGGAGCGTCAAGGGCTCCTGCGTTGTTAGCGGCACAGCTGCTGTGTGGAGAACTCTGATTGGCTGCCTGGCGGGGGACAAGCTGTGCTTCCGTGTGAGCAGCCCATATTTAGCTCAGCCACAGACGCCCTGGGCTAGGGCTGCATCTGCCCTGCCCCCAGCAGGCCCCTGGGTGAGGAGCCAGCTCAGAGGTGGAATAGATGTGTATGCATGCAGTGCTTCTACCAGGGCACGCCCTGTGCTCCCCTAGCGCGAGGACCGGGGTCTTCCTCTCACAGCACAGGAAACCTGCCCACCTGGTGGCTTGGCACACCTGTTTGTAGTTCCTGGTCGTCTCTAGGGCCTTCCAGGTGTCTCCATTTCTGGCTGTGATAGCTCCTGCTTCCTCCTGCAGCATCCCTGTCTATTCTCCCCTAATCCTTGTTCCCACGGCTTTCGATAAGCAAATGCTCAACCAGCACCCTGGGGTGAGTGTGCTGTGGGGCTGGGCTTGCAGGAGAAGGGTGTGGGAGGGGAGGCTGTCAGGGCCCAGGGCGTCCAGCCCTGGGGAAGTGGCTTTCCTTTCCTGCAGGATGCATCTAAGAGGCAAAGCAGACTTAACTTCCCACGCGCCGGGGTTGGGCACCAGAGCCTGCAGGTGCAGTGAGCGGTCGTTTGCTCTGCTGGGACCTGGCTCAGCAGCTGCTGGGAGCTGGGCAGGCAGAGTGGCTCCTTGTGGGGCTCAGAGACGCCCGCGGTGTGCTCTGAAGCACGACCTGGGATTCGCTCTGCTGTTTGCCATGGGGACGGCTGAGGAGGCGAGTGTCATCTGCCCCTCCTCCCTCTCATTATGACAAAGCTCTCAGGGCTGGGACAGGACTGGGGGAGGGCGACTTCTCCAGGGAGGCAGCGAGGGAATTCAGAGCGAGAATGGGCCTGGAGAGACAGGGGTCAGACATGACTCAGAGGTGGGGTGAGCACGAAGCTCCTCCCAGGACCGGGATCGGCTGAGCGTCACAGTATCAGCCATGACACGGCATCTCTGCGGCTCCGGTTCGCTTTCTCTCCCTCCCTTTTCTCCTCCAGCCGGGGGTCCTCCGTGCAGAGTGAGGGGGCGGCACCCTCTTCACACACTGAATGTCACCAATGGAAACAGAAGGAATTCCTCCAATTACCACCTGGCCCTTGAAGGCGCTGGCGGAACAGCCTGCCCTCCTCACCTCCCCACTCCAGGGGCTGTTTCCCAGGCGATCTCTTAGGAGCTCTGCAAGGCTCCTGCTCTCTGCTTGGTGCGTGCCCTGGGCCTCCAGTCGCGCGGGCCCTGGCCCATCTGTTCCGTCTGAGCTGCGGGAGCCTGTGGGAGAAGCCTGGGCAGGGCATTCTGGTGTTGGAGCACTTCGCTCCAGCCTGTGTTTCCTTTCCTGGGACTGTGGAGGCCATTCCGCAGCGTTCATTTCCTTTGCATCATGTGTTCGCTGGGGCCCGGCTCAGACAGGTGGCTCAGATCCCAACCCAGACCTTGCAAACCCCTCAATGTCGAGTAGGGGCTGACTTTTTAAATTGGCACATTAATTTGGCAAGCCTCCAAGATACAGGGTCCACTGGGAAAAATGCCGGATTGTCCTGGTAATAGCCAGGGTGACCCTGGATTTGGGGAAAAGAGAAGACAGCAATACTTCAACACACAGCCCTCTAAATGCATCTTCTATAAGGGAAAAATATGTTCTGCCACATGTCGGAACTTTGAAAATGGTCCTATTTTAGGTAGACAGACACATGTTTATTTTCCTTGGGTACCAGCCATCAAACCTTTTGTTTTTCCTTTGGGGAGGCCGATTGTCATGGCTGCCAACCCCCGGGCTGCACAGGGACTACAGAGATTAGTGAGCTCCACCCACCCTCACCGTCTCCGACTCTGGAGTTCTTACGTCCTTTTTCTTTTCTATCTTTTTCCTTCTTTATTGGAAGATCCGTCAGCTCCTAGGGATACCAGTGTACCTGCTTTTTGGGCTGCTCATGCGCTCAGTTTGTAGCTTCCAGTCCATTGTGAGCTACTGCAGTTCAGACTTTCTCCCTGGAGTTTTGATAATCGGAGCTGCTGAAATAAACCGGTGATAGATCAACAGGAAAAGCAGCACACAAATGTATTACTGCGCACATGTTCAGGGTGGTCACACAGAGTGGCCATGCGAAGAGGGGCCAGATGGCTGAGGCTAAGGACTTCACAGACAAGGGGGAAGTAGGGGATGTAGACAATGCCAGAGGGGAGTAAGTGATTCTAGGGACGGGGACAGCTCTGAGAGCAGACAATGGCTCGGGACAAGTTCCTCTGGGCGCTAGATTTGGTGCTGATTCTAAAGTCTCTTCCTCTTCCCTCGAGTTTAATCTCTGGTTAGTGAAGGCTGTGTTCCTTTGGGAAGACCCAGTCTGTAGGTAGACAAGGAAATGTTAGAGAGAGGAAGGCCTCCTGCACTGTGGGAGGGGCAGACTGAGAGCCAGGGGAGCAGGCGAGACCCTAGGGCTGCTTCTTTTTCGTGCAGCGCGTGGAAGCACTACCCACTGAGCCTCACTTTCAACCAACCGGATGTATAGACCTGTATGATTGTGACTTAACCAAGACTGATAAGAATCCTAGTGAAATACACACACACACACAACCATTGAAATTTAAAGTTTCAGCAACATCACAGGATACAAAAGTCAGTTGTTCTTCTATATATGAGCAATAAACAATCCAAAAACAATGTTAAGGAAATAATTCTACTTCCAATAGCATCAAAGAGAATTGTTAAGAAAGAGAAGATCTAAACAAGTTGGGATGCATCCCATATTCATGGACTAGGAACGGACATGAATGTTGCAGAGGTGACATTTCTTCTCACGGTGATCTCCAGCCCACCCTCAAATTTTGCAGAAAGTGATAGGCTGATCCTAAAATTTATATGGAAAACCATAGATCCAGAGTAGACAATTTTGAAAAAGGAAATTTAAAAAGGAGGTTTTTCATTTACCAATTTCTTTCTTTTTTAGAAAACATTTATTTACTTAGTTGAAAGGCAGAGTTATATATAGAGAGAGGAACACACACACACACACACACACAGTGGGGGGGGGGGATCTTGTTTATCTACTGGTTCATTCCCCAGATGGCTCCAACAGCCAGAGCTGGGCCTGGCTGAAATCAGGATCCTGGAACTCCTTCCAGGTCTACCATGTAGGGGACAGGAATGCACATACTTGGACCATCTTCCACTGCCTTCCCAGGCACATTTGCTGGGAGCAGCTGGGACTTGAACTAGCACCCATATGGGATGTGGGTTTGCAGGTGGCAGCTTAACCCATTGCACCACAATGCTGGCTCTTCATTTCACAATTTCTAAATGTATCCTGAAGCTATAAGGATGAAGACAGTGTGGTACTGACACAGAACTAGGCACACTGAGCAACAGAACAGAACTGAGAATCCAGAAATAAACTCTTTTGATTATAGTTAAGTGATTTCCACAAAGGAGCCAAAGCATTTAAATGGGAGAGAGGCTAGTCTTTTCCACAAATAATTCTGGGACAGTTCCACACACAAAATAATGGACTTACTGCTTGCCCCATGCAGTATGCAGTAACTAACTCAAAATAGACTGTAGTCCTAGATGTAGTCACTGAAAACATGACATTTTTAGAAGAAACTGCAGGAGAAAGTCTTCCAGACCTGGAGTTGGGCATATATTTCTTGGCTATGATAGCAAAAGTATGATCCATGAAAGACAAAGTTGGTGAATTGGATTTCATAAAAAAAAAAAAAAAAAAAAAAAACCTTGTGTTTTTCAAAAGACACCCATGGAGAAACCAAAAAGGCAAGCTATAGACTGGGAGGAGTGTTAGCAAATTTCAAATGGGAAAGGACTTGTGTTGAAAGTGTAAAAAGAATTACTACAACTCAACTCAGTTAAAAAATAGCAACAGGGTGGGCATTTGGCATAGCCAATGAGCCGCTGCTGGAGATGGCTGCAACCCCTAGCAGAGGTCTTGGTTTGAGTTCAGGTCTACCCCTGATTCCAGCTTCCTGCTAATGCACTTTGGGAGGTAACAGGTGATGGCTCAAGCACCATTACCCTTACGGGAGACCTGGATTGAGTTCTAAGCTCCTAGCTTTAGCCAGGCCCAGACACAGCTGTTGTAGGAATTTGGGGAATGAACCAACAGATGGGAGATTTATGTCTCTCTTTCTCTGTCTCTCTCTGTATGTTTGCCTTTTAAATTAATTGATTAAATAAACAAATTTTTAAAAAGATTTATTTATTTATTTGAAAGGCAGAGTTACAGAGAGGCAGAGGCAGAGAGAGAGAAAGAGAGGTCTTCCATCTACTCATTTACTCCCCAAGTGGCCACTACGGCAAGAGTTGAGCTGATCAAAAGCCAGGAGCCAGGAGCTTCTTCCAGGTCTCCCACACAGGTACAGGGGCCCAAAGACTTGGACCATCTTCCACTGCCTTCCCAGGTGCATTAGCAGGGAACTATATTGGAAGTGGAGCAACCAGGACTCAAAATTGTGCCCATATGGAATGCCGGCACTGCAGGCGGCAGCTTTACCTGCTATGCCACAGCACCAGCCCCAACAATTTTTTTTAAAAAATGGGCAAAGGACTTTAATCGACATTTCACCCAAGAAGATGCCACCATTGGTCATCAGGGAAATGCAAATTTAAATCACAATGAAATATCATTTCCCACTCAGTAGAACGGCTATAGTCAAGACATGAAAGTGCATGCTGACAAGTTGTGAAGACATGGGAACCCTCCAATGTTGTTATGAGCATGTAAAATGGTATAGCCACTTTGCAACATAGGCTGGCAGTTTCTTAGAAAGTTAAATATATACCATGAGGATCTGTCATTCTTTTCCTAGGTCTAACCAAGAAAAATGAAAACGCCTAACCACAAGAAGGCATGCACACATATTCATGGCTCATTTACTTGAGTCAAAAGGTGCAAATGACCCAAATGTCCATCCACTGGTTGTGGGAAAAATAAAGTGTGGTAGAGCCACACAGTGAAAACTTGGCTATCCACCAGAAGGAGTGAGGTGCTGACCCACGCTAACTCAGGGATGAACAGCACAGCCAAACACAGACAAGTGCACATTGTTGATTCCACTCGTATGAAACATAAGGAAAAGTCAAATACGGAGCTGGAACAGTGGGGCGGGGCTGGAAGCAGGGGTTAATAGTATGTGGACCTGCGGGATTTGCTGGGGTGATGAAAGCTTTCTGTAACTGGAATACGGTGATGGCTGCACAGGGTGATAAACAATAAAGACCGTTGACTTGTAACTGCAAGTAGACTATTTTTTAATATGTAAAATACATTTCAATGAAGTGAATTTTAAGAAAAAGTAATTAGATGCTAAATGAGAGTCCCAGATAATCTTCCTCAAGTAAATTACTTGAACTTTGCTATTTTTTAAAGAGATTGTTCATTAATTAATTTGAAAGAGTGACAGAGACAGGTAGACACACACACACACACACACACACACAGATCAATCTTCCATCTACTCATTCATTCCCCAAATGGCCACAAAGGCCAGGCTGGGAAAGGCCAAACTCCACGTGGGTGCAGGGTCCAAGCACTTGAGCCATCTTCCACTGCTTTCCCAGGAGCGTTAGCAGGGAGCTGGATCAGAAGTGCAGCAGCTGGGACTCTTGTGGGATAACAGTGTTGCTCGCCCTGTACCATTGAACTTGAGTTGTGTTTTCCTCTCCTCCTTCTTTTAAGGATGGTCTTTGGGGGAAGAATCCCATTTTATTCAACTCATTATCTTCTGGGACGCAGGAGGTCTCAGTGAGTCCTAATGGGAGAAATGCATGAACGAACCTTGCTAGTCGGGTGGTCAGAGGTAAATCTTGCTGTCTTAGCTCTCGGGGTGTTGGGGACATGGGTGCTACGGACCCTGCCTGGTGACTGTGGTCCCACAAGCTCTGGGTCAGGAGGGCAGAGATCCTGCTCTGGAACTGCCTGTGGCCTGTGTCATGCCCTCTGCGAGTCCCCTCTTTGCTCAGAGCCCTGGAGAGGGGATCCCGAGAGTCAGGACGTCCCCCGGCTCGGCAGCAGACGCACAGGAGCTCAGAGACTCGGCAGTCAGGCGTGGAGGAGAGAAGTGAGCCAGGCCGACAGCAAAGCTGGGCTTCAGCCTCTGCAGACTCAATCTTGCTTCTCCTGCTCTTTTTTTTATTTTAGAATATTTTATGAGAGGTGAAGTTAAAGTCAGTAGAGGGAGAGACAGAGAGAAAGGTCTTCCATCCAGTGGTTCACTCCTCAAATGGCTGCAACAGCTGGAGCTGTGTTGATCCAAAGCCAGGAACCAGGAGCTTTTTCCTGCTCTCCCACGTGGGTGCAGGGGCCCAAGGACTTGGGCCATCTTCCACTCCTTTCCCAGGCCATAGCAGAGAGCTGGATCGGAAGTGGAACAGCCGGGGCTTGAACTGGTGCCCATATGGGATGCCTGCATTGCAGGTGGAGGATTAACCTATTGTGCCACAGTGCCAGCCCCTCTCCTTCTGTTCTATTTACTTTTCCCCTGCATGTTTTGCTCTACCCATTTAGCAAAGATGAAAAAATAAAAAAATATATAGTAAATGTTCTCAGACCTATGGAAATAAGATGTTGCCTTTTTATTTTATTTTTTATTTCTATTTTTTAAAATTTTTTGACAGGCAGAGTGGACAGTGAGAGAGAGAGACAGAGAGAAAGGTCTTCCTTTGCCGTTGGTTCACCCTCCAATGGCCGCCGCGGCCGGCGCGCTGCGGCCGGCGCACCGCGCTGATCTGATGGCAGGAGCCAGGTGCTTCTCCTGGTCTCCCATGGGGTGCAGGGCCCAAGCACCTGGGCCATCCTCCACTGCACTCCCAGGCCACAGCAGAGAGCTGGCCTGGAAGAGGGGCAACCGGGACAGAATCCGGCGCCCCAACCGGGACTAGAACCCGGTGTGTCGGCGCCGCTAGGCAGAGGATTAGCCTAGTAAGCCGCGGCGCCGGCCTGATGGTGCCTTTTTATAAACAAGGAGGAGAAAAGATCAGACAGATCCCATGAAAACAGATGTACTTTGATGATAGGTACTTTGCCTCATTATAGTAACCTTTTTACCATCTCCATGCATCCAATCACATCATGTTACATATCTTTAAAATACACAGTAATTTGGAAAAGTTGAAAAAGAAAATGGATACATTTTTGAAAACCTTTGTCCTTGCACACCATCCAGTCCAGGCTTTATGGACTTTACAGATAAGGAGATGAGATGCAGAGAGGGTAGAGATTCACACAGCTGGAAAGGGCACAGGCAGGATTCCAGCTCAGCGCAGCCACCAGGGCCACCGCCACGTGGGAAGTGCGCGCAGGAAGCCGGAGTGGGATCACTTTATCTCCACATCTGGATAAAAATAATCCCCAATTTGCAGACACCTGGAAGATCAGCGGGCTTGAGGGTAACACTAAGCTTGATTTCTGACAGCACGAATCTTGTCAGACTCATCTGATTGTTCTCTGCCGGGGAGCTGGGCTTGGGGGTGGGGGGACAGCTTGCCCGGCGGGGGCTTCTGCAGTACCCCACAGGGACTCTGCTGATGCAGAGAAATAGAAGGCACCAGACACCAGGAGCTGAGCCCAACAAAGGGTTTCGCTTGCTCTTTATTCCCTTTTATTCCATGCCAGGAGTTTCTTGCGTGGCTTCTGCCCTGTGCCTAAAGGGAGGATCCGTCAGCTGTGCCAGCAGTCACAGCCCCCCGCCTGCAGAGCTCGCTCTCGGTGGCAGCGATGCAGGGGCCGTCCACAGAGCAGTGGGCCCTGCAGGGGAGGAGTCTACGTCAATCATCTCTCGTCTTATTTTGGATGCTAATAGACAAGCCTGGCCCTCATCTTCCCATGCGCAGCGTGTCCCAACAGCCAGCAGCTGCGATTGCTCAACAAAAGGTTCGCGACAATCGCGTCCCAGGCGGTGCGTGCTTCCTGGGTGGCCGCTCCGTCCTGTGGGAGGACCCAGAGAGTGGTGTTCATGGAAGGACCTCCAGGAGGAAAACCCTGCACTGCAGCGCCGCGGGCGGGGGTTCCCGGGGTGCCCACTATCTGCGTACGTACGGTCAGGGCTCTGCTGCCTCCCTCCAAGGTGCGGCGAGACACCCGCCGCAGGACAGCGAGCAGCGAGGTCATTGCGCCTTTGCAGGGCTGTACCTGGGAAAGCTGGGGCCCCCTCCTGAGGGTTCCCTCCTCATTTCCTCTCCTTTCCTCCTCCGGCTCCTTCACCACCTGCCTTCTCCCGAGAGACCTCGTTACTACCAGCAGCGTCCTGGGCCTCCCAGCTCTGCCTCATCTCCCTGCTGCTTAGCTCATTTCCTCAAATGCTGCTTCTGTTCCAACAGTCTCGGGGGCCCCTGGAAGTCCTTGAAGACCCTTCTGCACGGCTTTCGGGCCTCCCAAGTTCCGGCCTCAGCCACACCTCGCTGGGTTTTTTTGTGCTGCTGCAATCCGAGCAGGCAGGTCTGTTCTATCCTCACAGGGACTGGGGAGCCTGCATCCCATATCAGAGTCCGCGGGTTCGAGTCCCAGCTCCGTTTCTGGTCCACGTTGCTGTAGGTTAACACCCTGGGAGGCAGTGGGCCATAGCTCACTACCCTCATGGGCTACCTAAATGGAGTTGCCAGCCTTGGCTCTTGTAGGCACTTGGGGAGTGAACCAGCAGATGGAGTGCTCTGTCTTTGTCTTTCTGCCTTTCAAATTAAAATTGAAAACAAAATTTTTTTTTCCTGTGGGCGATCCCAGATAAGAGATAAAGAAGTTTCTCTGGTTCATGATTCCAGCAGGGCTGTGGCACAGCCAGGCTGAGGATCGGAAAGGGAATTGGCCACGTGCGGAAAGGCAGGTGTGTGAGTGAGGAAGAGAGAGAGTGGGGAGGGCCAGGCTCACCCTGATAACCCTGTCTGGTGAGAATAGCACTGATCCCTTCTGATCAGCTCTCGAAGCCCCTCCCACCGCAGTGCTGTTGGACTGGGGAGCCAGCCCCCAGCGCCTGAAACCCGGGGGCAGTGACGGGGCCTCAACCGCATCCAGTGCCTGCACTTCCTCCCTGTGTGTCCCCGCCTGCAATGTTTTCCCTTCGCTCCACTTAACAAAGCCTGCTCTGGCCTTCAGATTTATTTGCTTATTTGAAAGGTAAAATGGCATTAAGAGAGGGAGAGAGAGAAGAGAGAGCTCTCATCTAGTGGTTCACTCCCCAAATGCCTACAACAGCCAAGGCTTTTAAAACTAGAGCCAGGGGCCGGTGCTGTGGTGCAGCGGGTTAAAGCCGCTGCCTGCAGTGCCGGCATCCCATATGGGTGCCCGTTCTAGTCCCGCCTGCTCCTCTTCTGATCCAGCTCTCTGCTATGGCCTGGGAAAGCAGTAGAAGATGGCCCAAGTCCTAGGGCCCCTGGCACCCACGTGGGAGACCCAGAGGAGGCTCCTGGCTCTTAGCTTCGGATCAGCGCAGCTCTGGCAGTCTGGGGAGTAAACCAGCGATGGAAGACCTCTCTCTCTCTCTCTCTCTGTCTCTACCTCTCTCTGCAACTCTGTCTTTCAAATAAATAAAATAAATCTTAAAAAAAATAATAAAGCTAGAGCCAGGAACACCATCCAGGTCTCCCAAGTCAGTGGCAGGGACCCAAGTACTCGGGCCATTGTCTGCTGCCTCTCAGGTGCATCGGCAGGAGGCTGGATTAGAAGTGGAGCAGCCAGGATGAGAACCAGCACTCCCATCTGGGATGTGGGCATCCCACGCAATGGCTCAATCCATTGCACCACAACAGCCTCCCCTGGATGCTACTCTTGATGGAAACTTCTCAAATAGTCTCAGTCACACCAGTGAAGGGGTGACAGCGAGGGTGATGGGGGCCATGGTAGGAACAATGAGAGATGAGTGAGCACCTCGTGTATTACCAGTGTGGTGCAGGGGTTAAAACGCCTGGGTTCAGAGTCTGCTTCTGCCACTTAGCTGCTGCCGGCCTTGGACAGGTTAGTGCACATTGCGGTGACTCGGTTCCCCTCCTTATACTGGGGACGATGGGGTGTGTGCACCTTCTAGAGTTAATCTATGCAGCAGCACCAGGCATATAATAAACACTGCAGGAAGGACATATAATAAATCACTAGGGAGTAATGCCAGGGGACATCTGTGTCTGTAATCTCCCAGAGAAGTTACTCCTAGTCCCACTTACAGAGGAGTGAGGCCCAGAGAGATGGACTGTCCAAGGATGCACAGCTAACATGCAGTGGAACCGGACTAGCACCTACCTGTCATTTCTATAGCACCAGGGCTATTTCCAAGCCATTACATTTTTAAAATTTATTATTATTATTATTTGAAAGGCAGAGAGAGAAAGAGAGATGGAGGGTGTTCCCATCCTCTGCTTCACTCCCCAAATGCCTGCAATGGCCAGGATGGAATCTGAGAGCTGGGAAATCCATCCAGGTCTCCCACGGGGTGACAGGAACGCAACTGCATGAACCATCATGACCTGCTGCTTCCTGGAGTTTGCATTAGCAAAACGCCGGGGTCGGGAGCTGGGACTAGAACCCAGGCGCTCCAATATGGAGCACTGGCATCTTAATCGCTCGGCCCAGTACCCACCCCGTTAATGTTAGAATCCTCTTGAGTTCTTCCCTGCTGGCCTGCCTGTTTTTCGCCCCAGATTTTCAGCCACTTGAGAACAGGATTGTTTCTTACACACTGTGCAGCTGTGAGGGGTTGGTGAGAAGGTATCAAGGACACAAGTGTGTTTCCTGTGAGCCAAGGACACAAATAATTAGCCCTGAGCAGACGGCTGTGCACAGCTGGACTCTGTAGGCTCCTCCCGTGGGAAGGGCCGAGGTCCCGCCCCTGGTTGGTGATTCCACCTGTCAGGTCCTCTGGGACTTCCTCACCCCCAGCCGCACGTGGTGGACACCGGCCGGTCAGAGCAGGCATGGTGGGAGCTGGTGCAGCTCCTGACTTCTGCCCACTCTGGAGAGCCTGGCTTGCTCTGTGCTCATGAGGTGGATGGTCAGTTGTGTGCAGCCAAGGGGAGGAGACCAGGAAGACTACGGTTCATCCTACCCCCAGGCCCTAGAGAGACAGAGAGGGGCCCACCTGGGAGAGAGTGCTGAGACAGCGGTGGGGAGCCGTGCACACAGCGACCCCTGGCATGTGCCTTCAGAGAGACCAGAGGAGGACAGGAGGAAAGGTGCAAGCGGCTTCCAGATGTGGGTGTCACTCGGTCATAGTCATGGGAGGGCAGGACGGGCTACTGTGGCAGGGCAGGGGCACCCTCGTCCCACTGGGGTACTTGGCTGTCTGGGGGGATGTTCCCAGCCTTCTTGTGGAGGTGTTGTAGCAGCAAGAAAATCTTTAAAGGGCTTTTAAGGTCCAGGGTGGCCTGCCCAGCAGGGGAAGGAACCAGAAGCGACATCAGCACTCTAATGCCCCTAACAGCAAGGTGGCTGATGGGAAAGTCGGTGTCTCAGCCTCAGAGTCCCACAGGAAGCCTTTTCTGAGCAGTCCCCTTTATGAGTGTCACCTCTTGGTTGCAAGAGGGCTGCTGTGCTTCCAGCCATCACATCAGAGGAAGAATTAGACCCTCTGCACAGTAGCTTTCATTTGCCCTCTGAGTCATCTATTCTTCTTTACCTTGTCCTCAGCTCAGGAGGATACATGGAGCTCACAGTCACGTTCTGGTTGGGGCAATGGGAGCCTCAGCAGGAGTCAAGGAAGGAGGAAGGCAAGGCAAGGGTCTGCATATCCCTGTCCCCTCCCCCTGAGATGCCTGGGGCTGGTGGTGGCCATGGTTCTTCTCCAGGCAGGCCTCTGCACACGGCACTCTCTCTCTCTCACTTTCTCTCTCTCTCTAGGTCTTGGAACCTCTCTGCCCCCTGAGCCCTTGGGTGTGGGGAGAGAAGCCGCTCTGCTGTTGGTAGCTGTGGGCACTGGGCAGCCCTGGTGGTCTCCCCACACCTGCTGCACTTCTGCACAGAACCCCACTACCTTCCCTGAGGCAGCCTAACTGGAGGGCACCCTCTGTTTCCTGATGGGACCTGGGTACTGACAGGCCCCACATGCTTCTTCCCTCTTCCAGAGACGTCCACTGGTGTTCATGGACCACTTCTGATCACAGGGTCTGGAAAGCAGGGATCTCACCTTGCCCACCTCTGTAAAGGCAGACAGCCAGAGAGGAGGAGGATGGGAGTCGCTGGTGAATCCCCCAACCAAATGTCAGCCACCAGCAGCAAAGTCGCAGCGAGATTTCCAGGCCCCACCGCCTGTCAGTTCAAAGCTGAGCTCTCCCAACCAGGAGGATGAGCCCCCTGCACAGGCGCCAGGGCCAGAGGGAGCCTTAGTGTTCACCTGATCGGGGGTCCCCTTGGGACCACCCTGCTGTGTGTTCACCCAGTCTCCACCACTTACAGGGTCAGGAAGCTCCCTACCCAGAGCTCCATGTGCAGCCCAGACCTTCCACACCCGGTCACTCCACCCTCAGGGCAGCATAGACAGCCCCCACTCCCCACATCAACTCGCGTGCACGAGGGCCTGGCTCCCTGGTCTCGGCCTTTCTCCCCCGGATGGAGCACTGTCTGTTCCCGTGGCTTCCTCTCAGCCCCACAATGCAGAGCCCTCCACAGAGAAGCTGCAGAGAGCCCTCCCCACCCCACCCCTGCCGCCACCCACTTTAAGGGCAAATATTAATCATTTCCTCCCAGGTACATCAGAGTTCAAAGCCAGATTCCTAAATGATCCTGGGCTCAATTGGCATGTGTCTGCCCAACATTCTGGCCTCAAGGGTGCCCCATGCAGCTCGAGGCAGCAGGGCCCTCACTGTCTGAGGCTCCCTCTCTCTGCCCTTGCACTTGCTGGTGACTGAGGGGCTCTGCCACTTGCAATTCTCTTGCACGCTCTCATAAAACCTCTGGATGGGGGTCGGCACTGTGGCGCAGCAGGTTAATGCCCTGGCCTGAAGCGCCGGCATCCCATATGGGTGCTGGATTGAGACCTGGCTGCTCCACTTCTTATCCAGCTCTCTGCTATGGCCTGGCAAAGCAGTAGAAGATGGCCCAAGTCCTTGGGCCCCTGCACCCACATGGGAGACCCAGAGGAAGCTCCTGGACCCTGGTTTGGATTAGCACAGCTCCGGCCATTGTGGCCATCTGTGGAGTGAACCAGCAGATGGAAGACCTCTCCCTCTCTCTCTCTCTTTCTCTCTCTCTGCCTCTCCTCTCTCTGTGTAACACCGACTTGCAAATAAATAAATAAATCTTTAAAATAAAAGAAAAAAAAAAAACCTCTGGATAGAAGGGATCAATTCCAGAGAATGCACAGTACCCAGCTATGGGTGTGCATGCCGGCATGGCGTGGATAACCAAGTTCCCCTAACCCCACACCAGCCCCAGCATCCCAGGAAAGGGGAAGGTAAATAGAGAAACTCGAGTTGCTTGTGCTGGAGGTCGCGGTGGGGTCTGCGGGGCGGGCGGGCGGGGGGGGGGGGGTGCGTGCTTGGAGCCCAGGAGGGGGGGGGGGATGAGGGCAGCCGCCCACAGGAGGCCAGGGAAAGGAAAGGCCCATTTGGGTGCTTATAAAGCCTGACTGTAGTGCCAATTCTGGCCGGCACTGGCAACAGCCCAACCCCCACAGAAGGGTAACGGAGGAGAAGGCAGTGTGGCAAGGCGGGAGGCGCATCGCGCGCATATCAGAGCCGCTTCCAAGACTTCTCTGTGTTGCTTGCTCCTTTGTGACGATGGGCAGTGTTGCTTCCTTATCAGCAAGGTGGTGCTGGTATTGCACAGGGTGGCGGGGAGGACTTCAGCACGGGACCGGGTGCCCCAGAGGCCGTCCGTCACAGCCGGCCGAGGGTCACAGCCCCGTTTGGCTGGCCTGGGAAATGATTCCCTGCCCGAGATCTCGGCCTCTCCCCTACATTTGAAGTGGCCAGAGGGCTCCGAATCTGCAAGATTTGAGGGCCTCAGCCTGCAGCTTCCCCGGGAAGACACTGCTGCGGAGAGAACAGCTGCTCCTGCACATTCTGCTGCGTGCTCCCCCTCGCGCGGAGCCTGCCGCGTTAATTAGGAAGATCGTATGCGTGAGCGCTTGGCTCTGCTTTGCTTTGCTGTTTTAATCTCTCAGTGCAAGCTCCTTTGATCAGCACCATGAACAAATGTGCAAGGTCTCGAGCCTCCCCAAGATGTGTTAAGAATAGGAAGGAGGCGCCGCCGCCGCCTTTGACACCTGCCTCGCCGCCCCCTGAGATGAGCGGCAGAGCGTTTTGTCCTCTGCTCCTGGCTCCCAGGTGGCCGGCCCCACTGTTGCTTGTGCCGGCAACAGCTCTCCTATTTTCTGCTCCCACCTGAGCCTGGAGTCTAATGCGTTTGGGCAGAACTGGAAAGAACAGGTTTAGCTGGCTGTCTCCGAAGATGGGAGAGCATGCCGACAAGTCCAGCCAAGGGGAGACCGGCTTCACCTGGGTGGGCGGCAGCCTGGGCTCACTCACTGGACCTCTGGTTTCCCCCCAGGCCTGGGAAATGGGCTCTGACAAGCCCACCTTGGTTGGCTTCTGCTGCGATGGGGGGCTAGACGGGGACTGACTGGGGACATCCCCAGAATGTAAAGGATGGAGATCAGGGCCGCTAAACAGGTGAGAAGGAACGTGAGGCCTGGGCTTCCATTCTCTTCCCCAGCCCCTTCAATGGAGCCAACCATCTCTAACCACACAATCCAGAGAGACCGTGTCTGTGCTAGAGTCCCTGACGCAACCCCCAAAGCAGGACTGAGCTTTTTCTTGCATCTCTTGAAATTAAAACTCACTCCAGGGGCCGGTGCTGTGGCGTAGCAAGTAAAGCTGCTGCCTGAAGTGCTGGCATCCCATATGAGCACTGGTTCAAGTCCTGGCTGCTCCACTTCCGATCCAGCTCTCTGCTATGGCCTGGGAAAGCAGCAAAAGATGGCCCAATCTTTGGGCCCCTGCACCTGCGTGGGAAACCCAGAGGAAGCTCCTGGCTTCGGATCAGCTCAGTTCAGGTTATTGCAGCCATCTGGGGAGTGAACCAGCAGATGGAAGACCTCTCTCTCTCTCTCTTTGCCTCTGCCTCTCTTTAACTCTGTCTGTCAAATATTGAATAAATAAAGAAAAAATCTTGTTCCACAGTGACTGGTGAGAAATGTAGACTTGGATGATTTCAAGTTGGCCACAGCGGGCCTATATTGCACAAGCACACAGAACTTCATGAAGAGAGATGTGTGTGAGTGTGTGTGTGTGTGTGTGTGTGTGTGTTTTACATAATAGAGATTGGAAGGAAGAAGTCTGATGCACGCAATTTTAACAACACTTTGCATTGCAGATAGCTGCCCCCTCTCAGCTCAGAGCTGGTGCTCAGAGCATGGGACGGTAACTGGAGAAGCTGGCAATAGCATCGCCCCCAGACTGCAGCTGTTTTGAGGAGAATCCCAAAGTGTTCATCTCACGAAGGTTCAGCGGATAACAGATAAACCATGGCTCCCCGAGCTCCTCTCCCTGCAAACAGCTGCCTCACAGCTCGGCAGGGCTGTGCGTCCACATCCAGGGAAAGGAAACAGGAGACAGGGTGCCTGGGCTTTGGCCCTGCCCACTGCTCCATGACCCAGGGCAGCTCACCCCCTGGCCCAGCCTGGCTTCAGGAACGGTGCCTGGAGCAGAGTGCCCGGGGAGAGGCCTGAGCTGAGGAGGCGGAGCAGGGCCAGGACGCGGAGGGCCTCCCTTTGTTCCATCGCCTGCCAAGCAGGAAGGCTCTCCCCAGGTGATGCGCCTTCTCTGGGGCCGCTTCCCTCCTGGGATTCGTCACAGCAGCCTGAGTCTCAGGGAGTGTGCGTTAATTATCAAACGCTTCACAAGCATCAGGAGCCCGCAAGGTGCTTCACCACCATAAAGCATTTCCTCTCATTAGTGTTCATGATCATAAAGCTTCAGATGCGGCTCCCATGGCAACCTTAACTCCTCTCCTCCCCCCTCACACACACACACACACACACACACACACACACAGTGACAGGATTTTTCATTGCAGTAATAACTGCAGCTCATAAACCTGCCAAATTATGGGGAAACATTTATTTTTATAAGCTGAGATAAGTAGGCAGCGCCGGGGTAGCAGATCCTCGCCTTGGTGGCTCCAGACCAAGCTGGTCCTCAGACTAAAGACATTCGCAAGACACCAGATCTCAGCGCATGCGCCTAGCTTGGTTGCAGCAGCAAGACCTCTGTCAGAAAGACGTCAGGGGGACGTCAAGTGTGACTTCATTTTTATAGGTTGGCAGTGAGAAGAGCCCAGGAGGACGGAGAGCATTTTACAAATATAACAGAAGTGCATTCCTCAACAAGCAATATAGCAGAATCTAAACCACAGATCAACTGAAAGGCTGAAGTGCACGGAGATG
The DNA here is from genome assembly GCF_964237555.1 of Oryctolagus cuniculus. Lineage (NCBI taxonomy): Eukaryota > Metazoa > Chordata > Mammalia > Lagomorpha > Leporidae > Oryctolagus > Oryctolagus cuniculus. Next base: position 39,040,608 of record NC_091445.1, on the reverse strand, counting down.
ATGGGTTGTGTCCCAGAATGAGAACACCAAGCTCTAAGACTTGGCAAGTCTACCAATTTTGCTAAGTGAGCTACTGAAAAAAGAAAAGTCAAATATAAAGCAATTTCACATTGCATCTTGATACATCCACATACGCACTTAGGGAGTCTTCAAGGAGTCTATGGAAAATGCATATTATGCGGAAAAAAATCTATACTTGGATTCCAATTTTTTGGCACCAAAATAAAACTCAAATTTTAGTTCCACCTTCCATGGATTTCTTGAAGTCCCTGCCTATATGGCTTCGTGCGTAACCACACAGCATCAGTGGGAGGAGATCGACACATCCACACGGACATCCTGGCAGCTCAGCCACGTGGCCGCCTGGGGCGTCTGCGACATGAACTCTTCCTAAAGGGGCTGGTTTTGGGTGGGCTGGCAGTGCCGCTGCCGCCGGGAGGTCTTGCTGGAATGCTTCACCCCTGCCCTCTGGTCGGGAAGCCTGTCGGTTGGCTCCACAAGCCCTGAAAGGGACCAGAGGCAGAACTCAACTTTGTTCTGCATTCCTGGAGCCCAGAGCTGATCTCTTCCATGACCGTGCTCCTCGGAGAAGAGCAGCTCTGACTGCTGCACCTGACAAGTCTGAGAGAAGAACGCCAGGTACTTTCAGTAGAGTCTTGGGGTTTAGGGCGATGGCCAGAGCCCTTGATCAGAGCTCACTGACCCCTGGGCAAGAGTTGTGCAAGCAGCCAAGGAAGGGGAGTGTTGGCCCCAGTGGGCATGGAGGCCAGATCTTGAACCAAGGGAGCAAAACTAATAATGAAAAAGGAAAGACCTAGTGTTCATGTGTGAGTCATCGCCACCACGAGCTGGCTGCCTGCCTGCGTCAAGTGCCCAGGTCAGTTAATAACAGGCAGTGGATACACTCTGTGTGTCCAGGGAAGGACACCACAGGCAACAAAAACAAAACAGCAGCCTTGCCTTCCAGTAGCTCACAGACTAAGTGTGGTGCATGGGGATGGCCCAAGGGATCCAAATGGAGAAAGAGCTCAACAGGCTACAGAGAAGTGGAGGATCGCATAGAGCCGGCCAAGGGCAGGTTGTCAGGAGCTGCGGGGTTCCGTGAGCAGGGCTGAGTGTGCCTCAGAGAGCTCCCTGCAGGGAAGAGAGGCAGTGCAGGGCGATGGTTGGGGCTGCTCAGACCTGGGCTGCACCCCTTGCTCAGCCATGGCACCGGCTGTGAGATGCAGAAGTGACTTCTCCTCTGCAAGGGGAGAGACAGCAGGCAATTGTGAGGATTAAATGAGATACTGTACGGACTATTGGCTGCGCTGGCTTACACACAGGGAAGCCTCCACAAACAGTAATGATCATCAATGCTAACTGATGTGCTTCAGAATGAGGGAGAAGGAAGTAGATGCATGATGAGAGAAGATGGAGATGAGAGACATTCAGAGTTAAGTGTAGGGCACTTGAAGCTGGCGTTGAGGCTGAGCAGGTGAAGCTGTCACTTACAAGGCTGGCATTTCATGTGGGCACTGGTTCGTGTCCTGGCTGCTCCACTTCTGATCCAGCTCCCTGCTAATGGCCTGGGAAAAGCAGTGGAAGATGGCTGAAGAGCTTGGGGCCCTGTCACCCACATGGGAGACCCCAGTGAAATTCCTGGCTTCGGCCTGGCCCAGCCCTGGCCGTAATGGCCATCTGGGGAGTGAACCAACAGATGAAAAACATCTCTCTGTCTCTCTTTTTGTCTCTCCCTTTCTCTCTCTGTAATTCTGTAACTCTGACTTTCAAATAAATAAATAAGTCTTTTTAAAAAGAGCGGGGCACTTTAATAAGGTGTGTCATCTCAGGAGAGTGATAAAGCTTTATAACCTGGATTCACAGTAAGATTTCCTGAACTTATTACTTGACTGCTCCTCACCAGATGTGCTTATCAGGTTATTTGCCTCTTTGCACTTCGATTTGCTCATTTGTAAGTGGGAATGATTACAATAATATTGATCACTTAGGGTTGTTATGAGAAGGAAATGAGTTAGTATGTAAAACACTTGGAACAGTGTCTATATAAGGGCTGTGTAGTGGTGCCTATTATTATGGAGATCATTATGTTATAGTTTTACATATAATCAGTGAAGCATCCCTTAGTGCTAAATAAAAACCATTACTGATTATTGACTATAAACTCAAAATACCCAACCCAGAAGTGTTCGACTGAAGAAGCAATCTGTGAACTGCCGGAAGTTATGAGCAGGTGCCTGAGGGGCACTCACAGGAAGAACTGTGGTTGAAATGAGCCGTTCCTTGTCGACAGCTGTGCTGGTGAAATGACAGCAGGGATACCATCACTGCGGAACCGTGTTCCATGTGAAATCACACTGGCAAAGTCAACACCAGAGGAGAGATACTAATGTCCGGTATGTAATGCAAATGCAGGGGCAACTGGCACTAGTCAAGGCCAATGCTACAGAGGAGGGTAGGTAGCTTGTGGGGGATCTACTTCACACCAGCCAAGGGGGCTCCACCATGCTCATGCAACCATGAGAGGTAGGGGAAGAGAACACCCATGGTGCCTGTCTCACACATGTCTCATGTGAGTACATGGTACGTGGGCTACATGTCTAGTACTGCTTAGATAGCAGAACGGGGTACATGGTCCATATGTGTATCACATGCCTACAACCTTTTTTTTATATAAAGATTTATTTGAGAGGCAGAGTTACAAACAGAGAGAGGGAGAGAAAGACAGAGAGAGAGGTCTTCTATCTGTTTGTTCACTCCCCAAATGGCCCCAACAGCCAGAGCTGGGCTGATGCAAAGCCAGGAACTATGAGCTTCCTCTGGGTCTCTCTTTTGGTTGCAGGGGCCCAAGTACTTGAGCCATCTTCAACTGCTTTCCCAGGCCATTAGCAGAGAGCTGGATTGGAAGAGGAGGAGCCGGGACTTGAACTGGCGCCCATATGGGATGCTGGTGCTGCAGGTGGAGGCTCAAGCTACTACGCCTCAGTGCTGGCCCCATGACTACAATCTTGTACATGAAGCACATGTTTAATACTATTTAGACAGCAGTGCTGGTGTACATGTTTCATATATGAGTCACATGTCTAGTAGTACATAGATGGCAGTCTTGGGCTGGGCACATGGATTGGACATGGATCATACATGTACAACATATTGAGCCAATATTTAAAAGATTTATATATTTACTTGGAAGGCAGAGTTACAAAGAGAGAGAAAACTTCCATCTATTGGTTCACTTCCTAAATGGCCGCAATGGCCTAGGCTGGGCCAGGCAGAAACCAGGAGCCTGGAACTCCATCCCATGCATGGCAGGGGCCTATGCACCCTGGATCATCTTCCACTGCTTTCCCAGCACATTAGTAGGGAGCTGGATCAGAAGTGGAGCAGCCAGGACTCAAAATGACACTCCCATATAGGATGCTGCTTAGCCCCTTGCACCACAACGCAGGCCCCTGCGCCATTAGTTAGTTAACATCTTGCTTGGACACTGCCAAGCCCTTGCTTTTGTCTTCACTTCTTCAGGAATGGCAATGCAAAGGTTCCAAGAAAAGCGAGAGGATTCATGCTTTTTGTAAATGCGGGCACAGAGTCTCTGGTGATACAGACTGGGTGGGAAATGCAGCCGCTCTGGCCTCTTCCTCATCTATCCTGTACAGGAACGCGATATAGAGTGGCTGGTGCCCTGGACTAGAGTGCGTTTGTGGGGGTTTCCATGGGAAAGGCGGCATCGCTCATTGTTAATTCACCCACCCATTTATTCACCCAACACTTGCTGAACATTTTTGTGTGTCCCAGGCAGTAACAGGCTCAACATGAATGAGAATGGCATGGCCCTTGGGCTGAGGATGGGCCGTTGTGGTAGAGCTGGCAAGTGTAACCAAAGGGCAGGTGGGAGCAGAGACCACTTTTGAAGAGAGAAGGTAGAGGTTTGGAGTTTCCTAAGGCAGCTAAAGGCTCAGCCTCCTTGTGGAAAGGAGAGAAGCCATCCCATTCTGGTTTTGTCTCAGACAGAATCAAGACCTTTAGCTGGGATCCGGTGGAATTCTTGAAACCACCGAGCTAGTCCCATAGAGATGCACACATTCCGTTTCTAAGCATCAGATGGCTGAGTCCTGTTAGCTCCAACCAAGCTTCACATTTGTTATATCCCAGGCTCCAGGGGATTTGGGGGTGGGGGTGGGGAGGGCACAACACTACAGCTGTCACAGGTGCACACATGGAACAAGGCCGCAAAGCCTTCTTCACTCTACAGATCTCTCCAAGGAAGTGACCCAACCACAGAGCAGCATAAACGGCATAGGGGTGGAAAAGCAGATTTCGGCTTCAGGTTTCTGAAGAGCCTCCAAGACATCTAGAAAGGGCTTGAAGTACATAAGACAATCCATGATAAGTGGCCCTCCCCCTTTCATCTCTCATCTCACGCCACAATTATTTGTCCAGTTGTCACGGACAGAGGGAATGTGGGGAGTTTCAAAATGAAGTGGGGGCCAGTGCTGCTAGCAGGGCTGTGTTGCGTGGCATGCCATTTTTCTGCAAAAAAGTAGGGCTCATCTCTTTTGCAGGCTCTTCACACCCACCTGCCAAACCTCGGGGAATACCCACAGTCATGCTATCCTGAGCTTCATCGCCTACTATGCTCAAAGAATTTTTTGGTTATATGAAGAGGTCTCCATGAAGCTTATGGAAAATGTATAGTATGAAAAAGCTATGCATGGATTTAAGAAAAATTTATACCAAAATACACTTCCCTTTTAATTCCTTTCTCCGTGTATATGCCGAGTTCAAGGAAGCCAGCCCCGTGTTCTCCCTTTCACAGAGAGAGCTCTGTAACACTGGCATGTGGGTCTCTGTAGCAACTGAGATGAAAAGGAGTCTAACTAATAGTGCTAAAGGAAAATAGCATTGAAAGAACTGAGATTCATAATTCACACAAATTAAATTACCCATTAACTGCTTGGTCTGAAGCACCATGCGATTACTCCACATTTTAAGCATCTCTTACATAAGATTAATTTTTAGAATGACAGGTAATGCCATTCACAGGGGGAAAATAACTATTTACTCATCACTCTAGATTACATATTAAAAAGCATTTCATTGCGATTTAATTTGATGTCAGAATCTTCACACAGAGATTAGTTATCACCACCCTGGTGTGGTGCTCATTAACTAGGGGGTAGGAGGAGCAGGCTAGGAGGTCAGGGCGAGCCAAAGGGGTCCTGTGGGCGTGCGTGGGCCCCATCTGCAGGTCCCCTGTCGGGGCTGCATAAGGAGATTATGCTGGGGACAAGGAAGGCCTTTTTGAAGATTTTTAAGCAACAGCATTGAAAATGCATCATTGGGCCGGCGCCGTGGCTCAATAGGCTAATCCTCCACCTTGCGGCGCCGGCACGCCGGGTTCTAGTCCCGGTCGGGGCGCCGGATTCTGTCCCGGTTGCCCCTCTTCCAGGCCAGCTCTCTGCTGTGGCCAGGGAGTGCAGTGGAGGATGGCCCAGGTGCTTGGGCCCTGCACCCCATGGGAGACCAGGAAAAGCACCTGGATCCTGGCTCCTGCCATCGGATCAGCGCGGTGCGCCGGCTGCAGCGGCGGCCATTGGAGGGTGAACCAACGGCAAAGGAAGACCTTTCTCTCTCTCTCTCTCTCACTGTCCACTCTGCCTGTCAAAAATAATAATAAAAAAAAAAAAAAAAAAGAAAATGCATCATTGTCCCTCCATGATCTTCAGTTTCAATTTAAATCATATTTATTTTCTGATTACAAAATAAATACGTGACATTCATTGACAATAATTAGAAACGTTTTAAAAAGTACAAAGAATAAACTTCCCACCTCTGGAAACACACCCTCCCCTTGTCCGGTGAATTCACACTTCTGACATTTTGAAAGAGAGACAATGGAGAGACACCAAGATGGCAGAATAGGGAGGGAGCTTACTGCTCTAGTTTAGGGGAAGATAGTTTTAAAAAATGTGGAGAGTGCAATCTCAGGGAAGAGTCGGGGAAAAACAGGAGAGAAAACTTTACACAAATTAGAGGGACACAGTGGACTTATGTGGAGTGTATGGACATGCACAACTCAGGACCCCAGCAGCTGAGAGCCTCTGCAGAAGCTTTGGAGAGTGAGATGAGACCAGACTGAGCCGTCCAAGCCACTGGCGATAAAGCTGCAGGAACAGCTTGGTGTGAGCCTGGCTTGGAGCCCTGTGGGGACAGTTTACCTGCCAACCTAGAGGAAAAAAAGGAGGGCGGCACATTTCTCTCTCCCTGACATTAGGGTCCTGTAACTAGCTGAGAGAGGGCCAGCACCATTTTTAACATATGTAACAGCTGTACCAGCTGGTATCCATGTGCCCAGTAACCAGCCCAGTGGAGATGCCTGAGTCTGGCTGGGAGCATTGACCCAGGGCTGGGTGCTTGTGACTGTGGGAACATTATGTGCTGGGACTGTGAAAACACTATGACTTCGTGGGAGGGGTCAGGATGTGGCTGGGTCTTTAGGTAGTCACTGTGGGTGGCTCCACATGCTCAGGGCTCCCTGATTCCCTGGTGAGGGTCGTTGCTGCAGGATCTGTGTTCACACTAAGGACTGCATGGATCCTTGTGTGGTTCTTATGGCAGTGCGGATGAATATTGCACCCACTGGGGCTAGCGCCTAGGTGTTGGTCTCCTTGGACAAGAGGAGGTGAGTGTGAGACTATGCCAACAGAGCAAATTAATCCTCCACTCTTATTAAAAAAAAGAGAGAGAGATTTACCATGCCCAACTTGGGTGTCACGTTGGACACTCCCCTCACCCTGGAGCACTGAGCAGAGCTCCCTGGCCACAGCCAGCACATGATCTGGGTATTCACTGAAAATGCAGACATTCCACTGAGCCACAGAGGCATGGTCCAAAGATAAAAGCCATCATAGGGAAAAACAAAAACAAGTATCTGCACAAATGCACCAAAATAAATGCAGCAACTCAAGAAACAAGAATAAAGAAGACAACACGACACCTCCAAAGGAGCACAACAATACTTCAATACTAGAATGTGAAGATGAAGAGATTGGAGAAATGCCAGAAACAGAATTCAAAAAATTGATCATAGGATTACTTAGAAGTAATCAGAAGCAAACCCATGAATTAAAGAGCCACATACATGACATGAATGAAAAATTTTTTCTATGAAATTTAGATTTTAAAGAGAAATCAAAATGAAATACTGGAAATGAAGAATGCAGTAGAATAAATAAAAAGTGTGGTGGAAAGTCTTAATAACAGACTCAGTGAAGCAGAAGAAAGAATATTGAGTTAAAACACAAATCACTGGAAATTTACAGTCAGACCAAAAAAAAGAAGAAATTAGAAACTTAAAAACAGTGTTGGAGATTTATGGGATACTATCAAAGGACCCAACATATGGGTCTTAGAAGTTCCTTAAGGTATGGAAAAAGAGAATGGATTAGAAGGCATTTTTAGTGACATAATTACAGGAAACTTCCATAATTTGGAGAGAGAGATGTCCAAGTACAGGAAGCACATAGAACTCCTAGTAGATATGACCAGAAAAGATCCCCACCATGGCACATTGTAGTCAAACTCTCCAGAGTAAAACATAAAGAAAAGATTCTAAAATGTGCATGAGAGAAACACCAGATTACTTTCAGAGGATCTCTAATTAGACTCACAATGGACTTTTTCATCAGAAATCCTACAGGCTAGGAGAGAATGGCAAGATACATTCCAAGTCTTAAGAGAAAAAAAATCTGTCAACCCAGAATACTGAACCCTGAAAAGCTGTCATTTATGAAAGAAGGTGAAATAAAGAACTTCCATGACAAACAAGAACTGAAAAAATTTCACTTGTCCAGCCTTAGAAAAGATGCTTAAGGATGTGCTACACACAGAAACACAGAAACATGGTCATCACTATGCAAGAAGGTGAAGGCAGAAAATCTCCCAGTGAAAGTACAAAGAAAATCCAAAGTAAACAATAGGAATATTTATGGAAAAACAGCAGGGAAATCAAACTTATTCTGTTTTTTATTCTGTAGTCCTTAGATTTCAGAATATCCTGTTACTGGGAATCTAGCCACATATTAAGGAACCTGTTTTTGAATCTTTTTAAAAAGAAGACATTGATAATACTGAACCATCTTGTTTTTTCCTTCTCTTATTACATACCATGTGTGTGATTACAGTGTTAAATCTTAGTTCTTCTGTGTTTAGGCAGAAGAGTGTATCAGTTATTTTAAACGAATTCTTCCCTATCTTTGAAGCTCAGTCTGTAAGTGGGTTGTTGCCATAAAGGAAAGTACTTGGGTTTGCATTACTTAAATACTTGAAAGCTGAAATAGATTAGATATATTATGCAATGAATTAGGTATTTATTTCTAGATAAGATTAGAAAAGAAATAAAGATTTGAACTACATAAAGGGTAAAATAGTGGTAGTGCTTAGAAGCACTGAACGCTTTTGTGTTTGAGGCATCCACAATTCACGTGTTTGCTGGATTTTTCCCCTGAAATCCTGCTCTTCTCTTCTGTGCTGTCTGCGTTTACTCTTACTACTGATGCTGTGGAACAGCAGGGTTAAAGTGTCATCACACCTGTGTTTATTATGAGTCCCATAGCTTTTTCAGTGAGGAGAAAGTAGTCTCAAAATACGCTTAGTGTCATTTTTTTGGTTTATACTTTACCCACTAATGGTATTTTAGATATTTTTAGTCATTTTAATAAGTTGTCTATAAAAATTTAAAACATTACATATTGTATTTGAACTAGTTAGTGCAGAGTAAGAAAAAAAAGCCTAGCTTATTGAAACTCAAGATGCTCCATTAGTTAAATTTTGAAATTTTAATATAGGAACCTTCAGAGATAGGTTGAGATCTGATGGTCTCCATTAAACTCACTCCTGTGACGTGGAAGCAGTAGAGGACGTGGGAGGGCATTTACTTGCCATAGTTGTGGTTGTGGTGAGCTTGTGCCTAAATACATTGACATTTTTGTTTCCCAATAATCTGGAGTAGTGTCCTACATTTATCTGTACTAAAATAACTATAAATTAATTGAATCTACAAAGAAGAAACTTTATGACTATACTATATTTAGGAGCCTTTGTACCGCTAGGTAGTTTCCATGATACCAAGTATTTGGATTTTGAAACTTACTATTATAAGGAAGAAGACATGGCATTGTTCCACGTGCTTAAATGGTAACTTTTTCAGAAGAAAAAAAATATGAAATGAGTACTTGTCACTGCGTTAGCTAAAATGTTAAATTGGCAAGTTGTAGCATAAAGCTTAAATCTGCGTTTCTCAAATGTGCACCATAGTAGTCTAATGCTGCTTTGTATATACTGTAAGTGCTACAGATGGTCTCAGCACTGAACATGCATTGATACCTCTCAAAAGAATGCAACCTTTGATGCAGGTGTTTTGATATGCCTCAGGAAGTATGTGAGTGTCTGTGAATTTGTTAATCTGTTTGGTAATGAAGATACTTCCTGTTCTTTGCTTGTTGTTGTTCCATATTTTCATGTTTAAATTTGAATTTTTACATTTTTACTACTGTTAATTTAAGTATAATGTGTTCAATGGTTAAAATGGTGTTGTCAATGAAAAAACTTAAAAACAGCCTCATTCATAGGACTGCTTAAGTAAAAACTACATTTTGTGTTCTATGTTTATACACTTTTAATGATCTGTATTTCTGTTTAAACAGAAGTGACGAGGTTTAGACTTTGTTTCTGTTTAATAAGGCTTTTTACCATTGATTAAATGAAGGAATGTACCTTTCTGAAGAGATTTATATTCTGTAAATAAAAATTGAAACAAGAAAGAGAGAAAGAGGAAGGGCCGATGCCGCGGCTCACTAGGCTAATCCTCCCCCTTGCGGCACCGGCACACCGGGTTCTAGTCCCGGTCAGGGCGCCGGATTCTGTCCCGGTTGCCCCTCTTCCAGGCCAGCTCTCTGCTGTGGCCCGGGAGTGCAGTGGAGGATGGCCCAAGGGGCCCTGCACCCCATGGGAGACCAGGATAAGTACCTGGCTCCTGCCATCGGATCAGCACGGTGCGTCGGCTGCAGCGTGCCGGCCACGGTGGCCATAGGAGGGTGAACCAACGGCAAAGGAAGACCTTTCTCTCTGTCTCTCTCTCACTGTCCACTCTGCCTGTCAAAGAAAGAAAGAAAGAAAGATAGAAAGAAAGAAAGAAAAGAAAGAAAGAGGCAGGGAGGCAGGGAGGCAGGGAGGCAGGGAGGCAGGGAGGCAGGGAGGCAGGGAGGGAGAATGTTTGGTGAGCAAAGCCCTGGGGTGGGAGTGTGTGGATGAGCCCAAGGGAGGACAAGGCAGCCAGTGTGCCTGCAGCAAGAGGGGAGGCTGGAGAGCACGCAGGTACCTCTGGGGCAGACTTTATTTTGGCTTTATTTGAGTGAGATAAGAGGCCACTGCAGGGTATTCAACAGAGTGATGCAATTTCCCAAAAACCTGGCTTCTGGGGAGAGGGGAGGAAGGTGGATCGAGGGTAGAAACAGGAAAGGATGAGGGCAGGAAAGAGCACCTACGGACATGGGAAAGCAGCAAAGAAGGGGTTGGTCTGGCTGTAACTGGCCCAAAGGAGTCCTGACACGTGACACGAGGGGTGAGAGAGAGGCGTGAAGCTGCTTCCTGGGGTCTTGTCCTGTGCCATTCTCCTAGAAGCAGATCCAAGCGAGGACAGCAGGCAGGAGCTCAGTGCTGGGCGTGGCACTCAGCCATCCAGTCGGTGGTGGATTTAGGACTCTGGGTTCAGGGGTGATGTCTGGGCTGAAGGATTGAATTGTGGAGTTGTCAGCATAGCTAAGTGTGAGGGCCACCCAGCTGTGTGAGTACAGACAGGGCCGAGAAGGACCGAGTCTCCCACATTCAGGGGCTGGAGACAGCAGTGGGGCCGGGGAAGGAGCAGCCAGGATGGGAGGGGCAGCCCCAGGGAAGGCTGGTGTCTCAGAGGCTGGCTGGAGAGAGTGTTACAAGAAGGAAGCAGAAACCCGTGATCAAATCAAGACTGCCTGGGGCCAGCGCTGTGGCGCGGGTTAACACCCTGGCCTGCAGCGCCGGCACCCCATGTGGGCACCAATTCTAGTCCCGGCTGCTCCTCTTCCAACCCAGCTCTCTGCTGTGGCCTGGGAAAGCAGTAGAAGATGGCCCAAGTGCTTGGGCCCCTGCACCCACGTGGGAGACCCGGAAGAAGCTCCTGGCTCCTGGCTTTGGATTGGCGCAGCTCTGGCCATTGTGGCCATCTGGGGAGTGAAATAAATAAATAAATCTTTAAAAAAAAAAAAATCAAGACTGCTGACCATGTATAGTCTGCTGAGAGCGGACCACCGGACGTGGCAGGGTTGAAGTCAGCAGTGGCTGTGGCCAGAGCAGCTGCAGTGGAAGGCTGGAGGTGCTGTGGGCTCTCAACGGCATGCGAGGGTGGCACAGGCAGCAGTGGCACTGAGTGAATTTTTGGGCAACTCTCAACGCATGCACTGTAGATGTGATGGGATTAGGAAAAGTCCAAGTATTCGCTCGGGAAAGAGCGTCTGTGAGCTGATGATTTCCTCAACCCAGGCCTCAAAGGAGCGGCCTGTGCCCCCTCCATGCCTCTAAAGAGGGAATCAGGGAAGCCCAGCAGAGTCCCTTTGCTGTCCCTTAGCTGTCGTCAGAGAAGCAGGGCAGAAGACAGAATAATTTGACAAAAGTGGCTCATATTTTCCTGGTAAAGTGTCTTCATGCATCTCAGCTGACCCTCACACCCAGGGGGCTGCAGAAGGTGGGGCCATGTTTCACAGGGAAGGGAACAGGGACTTGGTCAAGGTCATGGCGGTGGGAGGGTAGGAGCTGGGACTCCTGACAAGTTCTCTGACTCCAAGTCCCAGCTCCTGTCACTTTATCATTTTGCTTTTCTGACAAGGCGGACACTGCCTTTTTGAAGCTGCTTACAACAGTTAGCATGGGTCAGTCCTTACTTCAAGTCTTCCTGTAGATGCACCTGCAATCCTCAGAACAACACTTTCAGGCAGCTGCTGTTATTGTCCTCACTCTACAAATGAGAAATGGACCCAGAGAGGCCAGGCAACTTGCCAAAAGTCACACAGTCCTGCAGCAGTGGAACCCATCTTCTTATCACTACAGTTCTCCATTTTGTATTCTACATATACACACTTTCTATCAGAAAAAAATATTAGTTGACTTGACCGTAAGTCATATTTAAAGAAGTTGAGATGCGTTTCATTTGGAGAGGTTCTAGGAGAGCCAGTGTGCTGTCAGGTGTCTTATTTGGCAGTCCTTTTGTGATTCAGAGCAGTGCACAGTCTACTGCATTGTGTTATGGTTCAGCAGATACTCACCCTCCCGTATGCCTTTCCCTGAGCCATGGGAACACTGTACGTCCCTGCCCTTCTTAGCCTTGGCCCTGTGGCCTGCTTTGGCTGCAGAAATCTGAGCAGCGGCTCTAACTGTGCTTGTGTCTTTGGCTTTGTCTCTTGTTGTTGTTCCATCTACTGCAAGGACACACTCCCAATACCCAGTGCTCCTCCATCATGGGTCGCAGAAGGGGAGACCCAGGGAGCAGGCCTGGCTTCACCCGCAGCTGCCTAGCTGGCTCCAGTTGAGTTCAGCTGAGCCCAATACAGCCACAATGCAGATCCATGAATAAGAAAGAATACTTGTGTTTAAGACAATGAGGTTTTTGAAGTTATTTGTTGGGTAGATGTATTACAGAAATAGCTGATTAATGCACATGGGAAACATAGATGAAGATTCACAAATGTGATTCGAGAAGTTAGTTATCATCTCCAAGTAACACATTGACAGGCAACATCCATCTGTGAGTTAGGACTAGAGCAGTTCACCGCAGCCCCAGTTAGCAGCCGCTGTCTTTCCTCTGGGAGCTACAGCTTGAAAGTAATCTTTAAAGACGAGAAAGCAAGTGCTTGTCCATCTCATGTCAGATGCATGTATTTGATGTGTCCACCCCACATCTAGGAAAGATTGCACCACAGCGCAGGTGAAGGGGCAGACATAGGTAGGTACATACATATACCCCAACCTCTCCCAGCTGTATCTGATTGGGCTAGAGACAGATTCCTGATCAAAGAGTGGTTGACCCATAGGCTGGCCTGGAAAAACAAAGGCTTAGTCAACAAAATTCCCCCAAAACTTGAACAACCATGTACAGAAATGTGCAGGGTTCTGTAGGTAGATACACAGAGAAGTCAGAGGAGAGGCGGGACTAACCAGCCAGTTGTACTCATCTCCTCCCTAAGGCCTGAGACAGCTGTAGAATAAAAGCCATGAACTCCTCCTACAGGAGGCCCCAGTGCTGCCTTGGCTCCAGAACCGCCCTCCAGCTCCACTGTCCATGAAGCTTGACCCAAAGCCCCCCTTTCCTGGGGAGCTCCTGAGGTCCTCTCTCTTACTTCTCAATGTGCAGTCTCCCAGTAGAGCCCCACATGTACCCAAACTAGCCCAGAACTAGGTTCCTTGTGCACTTAGCATGCTCCCTAGAAAACCCCAGACTTCTGGCTCCCTCTGCTCCCTTGCTCTGACCAAGAGAAGAAGGGCAGCACAGTTTGGATGACCTTCTGTGACATTGCAATCTACAGATGAAATACAAAGAGAATCACTGAACTAAAATGCGAGTGTCTCTGCCCCCTTTCAAAGTGTAAAGCAGAGATATTGGCAGGCTTCTGATTAGCGTGCACAGCCACAGAACGGAGCCCAAGCTTAGCGCTGATGAGAGACACCTTTGAGAAGGTGTGAGGACACGGTGCCCTGCAAGAGGAAGTGGCAGGGGCGTGGAGGGCAACGAGGGATGCCAGGCTTCAGAGCACACTGGCAAGTGTCAAAGCACTTTTGCATCCAGGGAGGACATCACCTGCCTTCTGAAAGTGATCAGAACAAATGAGGTTATTAATATAATGAATATTTTGAAGCCTGCATTTCATCATTCTTAAAAGCACAATGAGTCTCTTCTTTTTCTCACCACCCTGGGATGATAAGAAGAGAAGCTTCAAGCAGTCCCATTGTCCATCCTCACTCCGTGCACGGAGCACCAAGTTGGGGCTCCCTTCATACTGCAGATCCAATGTGGAGGGCATAGGCACGACTGGCAGGACATCGGGCTGTGGGGTTCCTCTCCCTGGTTAACCTGATATGAGCTGTGGATGGGCCTCCTCTATGGACGGTTTTCTGCCACCTGGGCCTACGTATTTAAAACCCAAGGAATGGTTGATGTTGTGGTGCCGTGGGTTAAGCTGCCGCCTGAGACACTGGCATCCCCTACAGGCACTGGGTTGAGCCCTGGCTGCTTCACTTTTGATCCAGGTCCCTGTTAACGCACTGGTGAAAGCAGCAGAAGACGGCCCACGTGCTTAGGTCCTGTCTCCCACATAGGACTCCTGGTTGGAGCTCCTGGCTCCTTGCTTCAGCTTGGACAAGATTTGGCTGTTGCTGCCATTTGGGGAGTGAACAAGTGGATGGAAAACTCCTCTCTTTCTCTCTCTCTTTCCTTCTCTTTATGTAGCACACACACTCTCTCTTTCTCTCTCTGTAACTAACTGCCTTGCAAATAAATAAATAAATTTCTTAAAACACACACACACCACACACACATATACATACAAGGAATTATCACTCCAGTATGTTTACATGAAAGACAAGAATCTATCTATAATAACAAAACTTAAACTGGTAAATTCCCATATCAAACATAAATAAGTAATAAAATAATACAAAGTAGTCTAGGCAACATAATTTCCTACATGTAAAAATGGCTTGGATGGACTCCAAGGACATTATGGTCAGTGGAAAAAAAGCCAGTCTCAAATGATGATCTAAGGTGTGATTCCATTGTGTGGCATTCTTGCAATGACTAAATTGCAGAGATGGAAACAGATCCTGATTGTCAAGAGTCCAATTGTTGCAAAGCTGGGGAAGGGGAGGAGTGAGACAAGAAAGGGAGAGTGCAAAGAACATTCTTATGTTGATAAAAACAGTTCTGTGTCTTGACTGCAGAGGTGATCACTTAGGACAAAGTGGCCTAGACCTGTACATGCATTGTACCAATGTCACCGTCCTGGAACTGATGCTGGGCTAGCTCTGTAAGATGAAACCATCAGAGGGAAAGCGGGGAGCTCCTGTGCACTGGTTTCGCAGTGGCCTATGAGTCCATCATCGCTTCAAGATCAGAAGTTTGGGTGGTGGCGGGGAACTATCAGGATAGTGTGGTTAAGAGCGAAAAGGCAAGCCACAGGCTAGGGAAATGTTTTGCAATACAGTTATCTGACAAAGGGCTGAGATCCAATTATGCTAATTCCTACAAATCAATAAGAAAAAGGCAAACAAATCCATGAAAAGGAGCAAAAGAAGATATCCGAATGCCCAAGGAGCACTTGAAAGGTAATCAGCCTCAAGAGTCATTGGGAAATGCAAATTAAAACCACAAAGCAATGAAATGTCACTGTGTATCCATCAGAAGGGCTGGCAATAAAATGACGACATGAAGTTTGATGAGAACACAGAGCGATTGGAATTTGTGTCTGTGGCGAATGGGAGCGCACAGTGGATCAGCTACTTTGGAAAATGGCAGAGGCTGAATCTCCAGGAAGCAAACTCTATGATAAGGGTTAGAATGTAGGAAGTCCCTTAGGAGAGACTGGAGACCAACACTTAGGAGAGGAGAGGAGAGGAGAGGAGAGGAGAGGAGAGGAGAGGAGAGGAGAGGAGAGGAGAGGAGAGGAGAAGAAAGGAAAGGAAAGGAAAGGAAAGGAAAGGAAAGGAAAGGAAAGGAAAGGAAAGGAAAGGAAAGGAAAGGAAAGGAAAGGAAAGGAAAGGAAAGGAAAGACACAGGAAAATTGTTGTATAGGGCAGTCTCAGGATAGATTTCCGCTGGCCCCAGAAAAAAGGGGAAGGGAAGGGGAGGGGAGGGGAGGGGAGGGGAGGGGAGGGGAGGGGAGGGGAATGGAGGGGAGGGAAGACGCAGGAAAATTGTTCTCTAGGGCAGTCTCAGGATAGAGCTCAGCTGGCCCCAGCAGGGTATCCAAAGCTGGGGTAGCCAGTCTAAGTTGTTCTGAGGACTCGCTTTTATAGGTCTGTGCTCATCAGTCACTGGAGGTGGGCTGGCCTGGAAGACAGCTGTGACCTTGGCTGAAGCACCTCTCCTTGGCCATGGACATTCCCAAGGAGGGCTGGGCCTGCGAGCTGTCTTCCAGCAGCACTCCCAGCCGGGGAAAAAGTCCCCAGGCCTGCAGGGAGAGCTGGCAATGCCTCCCTGCTCCAGCTGCTTGGATATTTCCTCAGGAAGTTTGGAGAGTACCTCCTCCAAGGTCCTGATGGACTGACTCTCTGGGATCA
Source organism: Oryctolagus cuniculus (assembly GCF_964237555.1). Lineage (NCBI taxonomy): Eukaryota > Metazoa > Chordata > Mammalia > Lagomorpha > Leporidae > Oryctolagus > Oryctolagus cuniculus. The sequence continues at coordinate 39,024,249 of NC_091445.1, read as the reverse complement.
CGGTGGTCTCCGATATTTCAGTTGGGGCCCACACGCACCTTCCCCATCCTCTACTCCCCCATGCAGGTGTCCTTTACCTCAGGTAGCTCCTCTGGGGTCTTGGTGGCTCATCTGATGATATGACCCAGGCCCTCAATCCCAAGAGAGCTGTCTTGGGTTATCAGGATCTTCTTAGGGCAGGGCTCCTACATTTGTCTTTTTGCCACCCAAATTGGTCACAAGAACATCAAGAAGTACCCGTATGGATCTCCTGGATGTCAATTCTATGTCTTCCTGCCACCTCCTGATGCTCTGGCTCTAGTATTGCCAGAAGACTGGTTCCTCTTCTTGCCAGTCAGTGTCTTGGAGGAAGGAGCCTCAAGTGCCGGAGCAGCAGCCGTAATTCAATAGTGCACTTGCCGTGTCCCCCAGGGAAGGGTTCCCTTCTTGAATCTAGACCCTCTAAATTCCCAGAGCCCAGGGTTGCAGGGATGGAAACTGTACTACCTCTGGGAATCATGTTAGGGGAGACATTCCCTTCCACCCTTGACTCCTGAGCCAACGTATTTGATCTCTTTGGAGGGACACAGCTCCATGTAAGGGTCATTGGTTTAGAGTGTGTTCCCCACCTTTGTAAAGTGTGACCTGCACATGGGCACCTCAGCTGTGCCCCAGACAGGGTGTTATTCCATGTCCAATCAGTCTGGCTGCTTCTGGGTTCTGCAGTATTGGATGTACCCAGTGGATCCCAGAGTCCCATGCCCATCACACAGATCCTTTGCTTTAAAGTGGTTGCTCACGCTATAAAGCGTCGGGCAATGGAGTTGGCTTAGCTTCTGTGGGCAGGAAAGACAAAAGCAGAGCCATATGTACATCTGCCACATTTGTAAAAACTTCACTTTGTGGCAGAAACCTGATGGAATCAACCTCTCGCCAAGTAACGGGTTGAGCTATCTGGGGGATGGTGCCACAGCAGAGCCTTATCGCTGGTGCCTGGTGCTGGGAGGATGGACATTCAACAGCAGCATTGGAGACGTTAGCCACATTTATACATGGGAGGCTGGCTTTGGGTTCCATATACAGTCTCCATCCCAGCGATCGTATTCCCACTGTACAGGTGCTAGCATGATATTACGGTCACTGGTACTGGCTGAGTCATCTTTGTTTATCAGTTCTTTTGTATTAGCGGTTCTTTCGTGGTGGGTGGTTTTTTATTGTTTCTATTTATGGGAGAGAAGACACACACACACACAGAGAGAGAGAGAGAGAGAGAGAGAGAGAGAGAGAGATCTTCCATCCATCAGTTCACTCGCAAATGCCCACAACAGCCATGGCTGGTCCAGGCCAAAGCCAAGAGCCAGGAACTCAATCCAGGTCTCCCATGTGGGTGTAGGACCCAAGCGCTTGAGCCGTCACCTGCTGTCTCCCACGGTATGCATTCGCAGGACGCTGGACTCAGAAGCACAGCTGTTACAGAGATGGTTAGATCAGAGGCTCTTGTCTTCCTGTAAGAAAAGAATTTCAGGAGCCTGTGCTGTGGTGCAGTGAGTTAAGCCATGGCCTGCAGCACCAGTATCCCATATGGGTGCCATTCTGAGTCCCTGCTGCTCCACTTCTGATCCAACTCCCTGCTAACTTGCCTGGGAAAGCAGCAGAAGATGGCCCAAGTCCCTGGCCCACTGCGCCCATGTGGGAGGCTTGGAAGAGGCTTGGAATGAACCAGAAGATGGAAGAGCTTTCTCTCTCTCTGCAACTCTTTGAAATTAATAAATAAATTTTTAAAAATTCAGATGTGAAACCACATTCAGCAGTAAGCAAACTAGTGTCTCAGCAAAGAACCGAGAGCCGTCTGCCTTCAGACTGAGTTTTTTTTTTTTTTTTCCATAGTGGGCATTTTCTACTAGATGTTAACATGCGATACTTCTGGTCTTCACACTGGGAGTTCATTCCCATAAGCTCATCCACGCTAAACTACCCTATGACCCATAGCTACCCTATGACCAGGCATTCCACTCTTAGGTATACGGGAAAAGAAATGAGTGCATTTGTCAAAAAACAAAACAAAACAAAAACTCTATACAAAAACTTTCATAGCAGCTTTATTCATAATTGCCCCAAGTAGGGAAAAAATGCAAATGTCCACCAGTAGGAGAATAGGTAAATAAATTAGGAATATAGGGGTCAGAGCCATGGCTCACTTGGCTAATCCTCCGCCTGCGGCGCCGGCATCCCATATGGGTGCCAGGTTCTAGTCCTGGTTGCTCCTCTTCCAGTCCAGCTCTCTGCTGTGGCCCGGGAAGGCAGTGGAGGATGGCCCAAGTGCTTGGGCCCCTGCACCTGCATGGGAGACCAGGAGGAAGCACCTGGCTCCTGGCTTTGGGCTGGTGCAGTGCCGGCCATGGCAGCCATTTGGGGAGTGAACCAATGGAAGGAAGACCTTTCTCTCTGTCTCTGTCTCTCTCTCTCTCTCTCTCACTGTCTATAACTCTACCTGTCAGAATAAAAAATAAATTATTAAAAATAAATTAGGAATATAATCATACAACAGAATATGAAAAAGCAACACAAAAGAGCAAGCTACTGATGATACAAAGCAATGTGAATGACTCTTACAGACATTATGTTGAGTGGGAAAAAAATCAAAATGCTATAGCATACTGTCTGATTTTCTTTGTATAATTTATCAAGGACAGCAAAACTGACTTAATGTTATTAAGTGTAACAACAGGCTTCCCTTCTGGTGACGGTTGGTGGGTACTGCCTGGGAGCTCTCTGGGATGGTGGAAATGTTTCACAGCTATGGATGTTGCTTATTATGGATGTATCTATGTGTAAAAATTCATGAAGCCATATACATAAGATTCATGTGCTTAACACATTGCATCTTTTTGGTGTTTTATACCTTAATTTAAAAAAATCCAAATAACATCTGCCACTCCAACAGAAAATGAAAGCACACAGTAAAAAATGCTTGCTCTACAGTTCCTAAATTTGTTCTGCCCGTGTTTCGATCTTCTCGATCAGTTTTAAGATGCAAAGCTGCAGTGTGTAAAAACCACGGAGACTCCCCTTTGCTACTGGTCGATCGCGTGGGGTCCCAGCGCCGTGAGTTTCCCGTGTCTGATTCTGCGCTGGGTCAAGGGGTTTCGGCTGGATGCCTCCTTCCTGCCTTCTCTCTGACCTTCCTGGGATCAGCTCCGTTCCTGGAGCAAGCAGACTGTATTCTGCCAAACACAAACACGCCCGGGCCCCTTCCTCCACTCCAAGCCTCCTCCTGTGTCCCTTGGCCTCTCCTGGTGGGAGATCTGATGTGGCTGTTCCTTATCCGTTTTGAAATGTCTGGCCCCTTTCCCAGTCCCTGCCCCCCTGGCCCACCCGACAGCTTCCCGAGTGGGGATGATTTAGCCGGCTAAGAGATCTGACGCTTCAAGGTCCAGCTGTTTTGAAACAAGGCAGGTTTTCTTCAGGAAACCATCTCTTGCAACATCTTTGTGTGAATCAGGCAAAGTCCCGTGCCCATGATGGATGCGCCGAGCAACGATCGGTCAGTGCTGGCGGTGGGCAGGTGTGATGGAACATTCTGGTCGAGCTTTTGACCCGTTTTCTTCAACTGTGCAAGAGCGAAGTGACAGGGTCACTATGGGCATGAATGTCGGTAGCTACACAGCAGCAACACAGCTCCAGACCCCGGCGAGCTCCTGGAGGAGAATTCTGCCCAGAGTCCTAAAGCTCACTGAGCATGCGCAGAAGCTATCCAGGCACCGCAGTAGCAGGGAAAAATGTCTCATCTGCAAACAAACGCACCTGACTGGGGAGGGACCCGACCCGTTGCAAACAGAAAGTGATCTCCTTTTGTTAGCAGGCAAAACAGAGGGGCTGATTTCCGTTCCGTCAGGTGAATTTTTAAAAGATGGAGCAGGATTAATTATTAAAGACGTGCGTTATGAGTCGGCGGGATAATATCAAGGAGCTCTGAATTATTTACACTTTATTGCTCAGTCTGTGGGTGTCAGACGTGCCTCTTCTACTGGGGAATTTTGCGGCTTGTTCTTGGCCCAGGGCAGTTTCTGATCTCTCTAGGATGATCTTGGAGATTTTACTCTCAGCTACAGCCATCAGAGTGTCTTGAATTCCCCGTCACAAGGATTCTGCTTTAAGGAATATCTTCTTTCAGGTTTCAAAATGTAACAGCAGGGGCCAGAAATATGGTGCAGCGGGTTAAGCGGCCACCCGCAACACCCGCATTCCCTATCTGAGTGTCGGTTGAGGTCGTGGCTGCTCCACTTCTGATCCAGCTCCCTGCTAATGCGCCAGGTAAAGCAACAGAGATGCTCCAAGTGCTTGGGCCCCTGATACCCAAGTGGGGGACCCAGGTGGAGTTCTACCTCCATCATTGTGGCCATTCCGGGAATGAACCAGGGGATGGAAGATCTCTGTCTCTCTGTCTCTGTCTCTCTCCTGTCTGTCTGTCTCTCTCTCTGTGGGTGTGGGTGTCCTCATCACTCTGCCTGTCAAATAAATAATCTTTTTAAAAAATGTAACTTTTTTGCAGATGTGTGAGAGGGAGGGGATGTTTCCCAGGAGTATCCTAGTTCTGATCATGTTACCAATCCCCTACCATTTTGGAAAACCCTGCTTGCTAAAATTGGAACAAACATTACCTTCCAGGTGTCCCATGCTGCTTCCTCTGCCTGCCTGTGTCCTGGTGCCTGGGAGTTCCAAATATGCCAGGGGACCGGACTGTGCTCACCACAGTTAAGCAACTATTTTCCATGTCCACACAGCTCCCGGGCCAGAATCATGTGAGGGCAAGGGGACCCGGAGGTTTCCATGTCGCCACACAGCATAAATGGGAGGGGAGTGAGGGAGTTTGTGAACAATGGAATAGAATTCTGATGCAAAACGAGGCTCGTGACTAACCTGACACTCAGTCTCACCTTCACCTGTAAGTGGAGAACCAGAGGAGGAAGTCAGAGCCAAATTGGTTGTGTGTGGGGGTGGGGTCTCTTGCGCCTCCCAGATCCATGGCTTTGCAGTGCCACCCCCCGCCCCCAGGGATGAATGACTATGAAGTCTCAGCCAAGGTCAAGTGTCTGAGGCAGGTTCCAGAAGGATCCAGTCCACCTGACTGTTTTCCAAGCCCGAGTGACCCCAACTCTGCAGAGCCCTGGCTGTAAGAAATGGCCTAACCCGAGGCTTTGGGGTGGATGCCAGGCGGTGGGGGCAGGTGGGGCAGGAAGCAGGAAATGTATAGCAGGTTTCTCCTTGACCCTGTGTCCTGATGAAGGGGTGTTTTACTCTCAGAATTTCCATGATCAAGGTTCTTAATGTGGTGGATAGCCTTTGGATGAAAGCAGCAGCCAGGACTTGGGGGGATGGGGTTGAAAATCTCCCACAGCATCCACAGCACTTACTTATTTTTGCTGTATAATCTCCTTCCTTCCATTTAGAGGCCTTGGGCCAGCCAGCTGGCACCTGGGGGTGGTTCCACTTGGGCAGCACTGGGTGTGGTCTGGAGGTGATGCTGTCATCGCTCCCGAGTGGGGTGGGGACCGGGGGCTGTGACACACGACGTGCACGGGGGTGTCTGTCTGGACCCCACTACTTTGCATCCCAGTTCTTGGCAAGTGGCTGACAGACAACAGACCCGGACTGCTTGCAGTCCTGGAAGGGCAACTTCAAGGCCCTGGCAGATTCAGTGTCTGGTGGGGACCCTCTTGCTGCGTCCTCACTGGGCATGGGGGAAAAGAAAGCCCCAGGGTCTATTTTTTTTTTTTTTTGATAGGAAGGCTGGACAGTGAGAGAGAGAGACAGAGAGAAAGGTCTTCCTTTGCCGTTGGTTCACCCTCCAATGGCCGCGGCGGCAGGTGCGCGGCGACAGGCGCACCGCACTGATCCGAAGGCAGGAGCCAGGTGCTTATCCTGGTCTCCCATGGGGTGCAGGGCCCAAGCACCTGGGCCATCCTCCACTGCACTCCCTGGCCACAGCAGAGAGCTGGCCTGAAAGAGGGGCAACCGGGACAGAATCCAGCGCCCTGACAGGAACTAGAACCCGGTGTGCCGGTGCCGCAAGGCGGAGGATTAGCCTAGTGAGCCCCGGAGCCGGCCCCAGGGTCTATTACAAGGATACTGATCCCATTCTTGGGGCTCCTGACTTCATCACCCCAAACCGCACCTCCTAACACCATCACTGAGGAGTCAAGATGCTACCTGTTCCCTTCAAGACGCTCCTCCATTCCCTTCGTCCCTGGCCCGCAGCATGGGGTGGATCTGGGAGGGATGGGCAGGGCAGGGCTAACGGATCCCCATGGGTCCCGGGAGAAGGAGCTGGGCGCAGGAGGAGCCACAGAGCAGGTGGTGCAGAGTCCCCTCCCCCGGCTCGTCCCTGTGGCTCTGATCTCATTAACCCCAGGCTGGTGCTGGCCCCAGACGCTGAGCTGACCTGGTTCTCCTTCAGTGCGTGCAGCGGTCACGGCTACCAGATACCGCTCTAGGTAAAGTTCTACGCAAGCCTTGCTCTGAGGCAGCTTGGAGCTGTGAGTCCTACCGGCCACCCCATTTCACGGATCAGGGCCCTGAATCCAGGGCGTGGTTGAGTTGTACTGGAAACCCTGCTCTGACCCCAGCGCCGGAGCACTTGCCCAAGCCCCGGCTGCGGAGGGTCGCTGCTCTGTGGAGACAGCCCTGGCACCTTCATCTGCATTGCCAGGTTGTTTGGGAAACTGCCTGGATCCTGGAGCAGTTGAGGGGCCCTGCCACGTCAAGTTAGTCCCGTCCCTGTGCCAGCCCCTGCCGTCGCCCCACAGCAACCACCCTGCCCGGTGATGTATCCCATGTAGCTTGTTCGGTCTCAGCTTGGAGGGTTTGCTTGTTTCTTGACGTTTTTCCCAATCAGCCTTCCTGTGCCAGCCCTCTTTGGAGGACCAGTACTGGTCTCCTCTGCTCTGTGAGGGCTCATCCAGCCTAGGACCCCCACTCTCCCTCCACTGTGCTTCTAGACCCCTCAGACACACCCTCTTTGCCCCCAAGATTGCAACTGTCCTCTCTGGCTTCTCCCACACCAGTAGTTGCAGCTCGGTACAGCAGTCTAAAAATGTTTGTTGAATGAATAAATGAGCGTGTGAATGCAGCTTTCCATCTAAACAATCACAGCACTCAGAGCTGCACTAAGGTCCCCTGGGAAAGGAGCCAGGCGCTTCATACCGGGGCAGAACGACTGTGGTCACAACTCTGGACTCACTTCGTCTCTTCCCCCGGACCCCTCCTCCCACTCCCACAGCCGCGACCTCGGGGAGCCTGCTGAGTGCCGAGCGATCCTGACTCCAGCCCAGCATTTGCACTTAGAGGCTTGGAATCCAGCCAACCACTGTCTCTCGGTTTCTGTTTTCTCAGCATGTCCCGACTTTTCTCTGTCAGAGTGACAGTCATCATGTGGAGCTGGAGCCGCTCGGCAAGGACAGGTGAGGGGCCCTGCCTCAGTGGCTACAGGGAGCGTCCGTTTCCGGTTCTCCAGCCTTGCAGGGGGGGATCTGGCCTCCTCCACGGACACCCACCGACTTCTCACCGGGAGAAGGTTCTCTTCACCGGGAGAGGCTTTTAAATGCTGTCCTGTTCACATCTGCTCCACCGTTTCAGACAGCGTTTTGCTGGGCCTGCTCAGCTATTTCGGGCTGGGCACAAATCCCGTTTTCAGAACACTGCTTGGCTCTCTGTTCCTTTCCCCTCCACGCTGCCCACCTGCCAGCCTGACTCATCTCTTCTCGAACCTTCTCTGTCCTTCTGCAAACCACTGGGAGTGATTGACTAAGCGCATTTCCCAGCCAGCTTCCAGACGCTGGCTGGAAAGAACAATTTACAGGAACAAAGTGTCCCCAAGTTGTAACTGTTATGGCTCGAAATCCATTTGAGAATGAGCCATTGGAAGGAACAATTTCTTTTCCCCGTAGAAGCAGTGGTGTGTGTGTGTGTGGGGGGGAGTCTCAGGATAACCCCCAGAAGCCACTTAGCTCACAATGAAGCTGCATTGCAAAGCAGACGAGCGGTCCAGGAACAGAATATAAGTGGGCACTGCAGAGGGCTCAGTGGTGGAGCAGGGCTGGAGGCGGGGGGGGGGGGGGGACAGAAAGGGAAATGGGAGGGGAAGGAGGGGGACTTCCTCCATCCTGGGCCACGGTTCATCATAATCAGGTCTTCTGCGTGCCGCTTGTGTGGCCTTAGAACCAAAAATGATTGGAGTTCAAGGTCTGATCTGAGTTAGACAAACTCACATGAGCTTGAAGTGCCACCCAGAAATGCAGTTGCTGTGGAGTCCCCTAGATGAGCATGTAGCCCCTGGTGCACTTTCTCCTTGGAAGCAAATCCCCAGGGGAGCTGGAGAGCGAGCAGAAAGCTGTGGGTGCGCTGTCCCTTCGGTCAGGGCGCCAGCTGTGGCAGGGCCGCACGGGGTCATTTAGGCTCTGCCCACACCGTGTGACCATGCTTTGTGACTTGCCTCCTCCCTCTCCCTGTCCTCCTCTCAGGAGCTTTCCCAGGCACCGTCTCACTCTAACCATGGCAATGTCGGTCGAATGTTCTCCAAAACACTCGAGACCAGAAGTGTCTAGGATTTGGGATCTTTTTCAGATTTGGGAATATTTGCATATCCATTATAAGATACGTTGAGGATGGGGCCCAAGCCTAAACACAAAACTCATTTATGTTTCATAGACATATGTCTAGCCTGAGAGAAATTTTTATGCACTAATTTTAGTGCATCTATGTTTTGGCTACAAACTGTCCCCTGAGGTCAGGTGTGGAATTCTCCACTTGTGGCGTCATGCCAGTACTCAAACTTTGAATTTTGGAGCACTATGGATTTTGGAATTTTGGGGGGGGGGATTAGAAATGCTCAATTTATATCTCCAGTCAGATCGAACTCAGGATTGTAGGCCTGGGATCGTTCTCATTCCTTAAAGTTGATATATTATTGTGGTCTATCCCAACACGTGTGGATTTCTAGTGTAACTAGTAGAAGGCAATTTAATTTCTATGTTCTCAGGGATCACTTTGGTTCAATGTTTCTAAAACCAGCATCTCCCAGCCCCCACCACCGCACACAGCATCATGGTCCAGGTGCACCTTCAACTATAGATGGTGCTAGGCTTTGAGTGTGGTCTGAGTGTATCCCAGAGAGTCACAGGCTGCACACCTGCTCCTCAGTGCGGTGGTGCTCAGAAGGGGCGGAGCCTGCAAGAAGCGGGTTGTAGTAGGCAGTGATTAGGTCTCCGAGGGAGTGCCTTTGGAAGGGATTAATACGGTTCTCCCAGGACTCAGTTAGTTCCCTCAAGAGGAGGCTGTTACAAAAAAAGGGTGAGGCTGGCCCTCAAATCTCTCCAACTTCTGGACTTGTTGTGTGATCTTTTCTGCACATGCTCCCAGTGCTGCAAAGCCATCAGCTGCAAGGCCGTCACCGCAGGCTGGCGGAACGGCCCAGTCTTGGACGTTCAGCCTCCAAATCTGTGAACCAAATAAACCTCTTTTCTTTCTTTCTTTTTTTTAAAGATTTATTTATTTATTTATTTGAAAGTCAGAGTTACACAGAGAGGAGAGGCAGAGAGAGAGAGAGAGGTCTTCCATCCACTGGTTCACTCCCCAATTGGCCGCAATGGCTGGAGCTGCACCAATCCGAAGCCAGGTGCCAGGAGCTTCTTCCAGGTCTTCCCATGTGGGCGCAGGGGCCATCTTCTACTGCTTTCCCAGGCCATAGCAGAGAGCTGGATTGGAAGTGGAGCAGCCAGGATTCAAATCAGCACTCAGTGGGATGCTGGCACTGCACCACAGCAGCTTTACCCGCTATGCCACAGTGCCCGTCCCTAAACCTCTTTTCTTTAGAGTACCCAGCCCCAAGGATTTTGCTATAGCAACAGAAAATGGATTAAAACAGACACACTACTAATTTATGTGCATAGTAAAGAGAAGGGAGAGTAGAGTGAATCTATCATATTCCAGAAAATCCTCAAAATTCAGAACAACCTGCAGCTTAAAATCCTTTGCAGAAGTAGCAGGAATATAAAGTAGGCCAAAATACTTGAATACAGTCACCAGCTCGCATTTGCTCAAGGAAAACTAGCTCCTCTAGATGTTAGAAAGAAGGGTGAGGGCCAGCGCTGTAGGGCAGTGGGCAAAGTCACCCCCTGTGACACCGGCATCCCATGTGGATGCCAGTTCTTGTCCCAGCTGCTCCACTTCCAATCCAGCTCCCTGCTAATGGCCTGGGAAAAGCAAAGGGTGATGGCCTAAGTGCTTGGGAACCCTGTAACTCAGCTGGGAGACCCGGATGAAATCCCTGGCTCCCGACTTCCCCCTGGCTCAGCCCTGGCTATGGCGTCCATCTGGGGGAGTGAATCAATGGATGGAAGATCTCTCTCTCTCTCTCTCTCTCTCTCTCTCTCTGTATGTGTGTATCTCCCTTCTCCTCTGTAACTCTTTCAAATAAATAAATCTTAAAAAAAAAAAAAAGAAAGGTGAACAAACTCATACTAGCATGTGAATGACTAATACTTCTATTACCCTCTGGGAGGGTTGTTCTTCCTTCATAAAGGAGAGGATGGAGCAATACACTTGCGTCTTTAACCCCTAGAAACCCAGGAAGTAGAAGCTGCTACTTCACAGAGTGGGAAAGTACACAGACTACTGTGGGGAAGACTGGAGATCCAGGCTGGCCTTTACTCCGGAGTTCAGCTTCTCTCCGTTGGAGCATCCAGGAGACTCCAGGGTGCATCACAGAAACTTTGTGGCAATGGAGGGTCCCTGGTTGTGGGGGCAACAGGGGGGCTGAGCAGGGTGCTCAGGATGGAGTGAGGGGAACTACTGCTCTGTTTGTAAAATGAGAGATCTGTTAGCTTCACTGGGTCTTTCACCCTTTTCTGTTGTTCAAACTCCTCCTCTCTTTACAAGTTCCCCATGTCTTTTTATATATATATATATATTTTTAAAAAAACTGATCTTTGAAAAAGATTTACTGATGTATTTGAAAGGCAGAATTAAGGAAAGAAAGAGGAAGAGTCAGAGAGAGAGAGACAGAGACAGAGAGACAGAGACAGAGATGGAGAGAGATCTTCATCTACTGGTTCACTCCCCAAATGACCACAATGGTCATGTATGGGATTAGGTTGAAATTAGGAGCCAGGAACTCCATCCAGGTCTCCCAAGTAGGCACCCCAGTACTTGAGCCATCATCTGTTGCCTCCAAGGGTGTGCATCAGAAGGGAGCTGGATCAGAAATAGAGCAGCTGGGACTTGAACTGGCGCTCAAGCGGTGGCTTAGCCCCCTGCGCCACAATGCTGGTCCCTTGGTATTGCTTTGAAACCTTAGCAGTTTAAGCATTCCCCTAACGTCATTTCTGCTCTATGTCTTCTCTGACTTTCTCTTATTTCACCTCGATTGATTGCTAGGAGTCCACCGTGCCGAGATTGCCTCGTTTCCTAGCAGCTTGGTTAGGTGCTGACTTTGCCTGGTCAGTCGCCTCCTCCTTCCCTGCCGTCTGAATTTCTCCCCAGCTCGGGAAGAACTCTCCTACCTGCTCCACGGACCACCTCCCTCTCCATCCACAATGCCTCTGTACTCTGACCCTCACTGCGGGATACACGGAGGCCCCCTGGGGCTGCTCCTGTCCAGTAGAAAGATGAATTGAGTGACTTGGTGACATCACGTGCCCTGTAACTGAGTATAGACTCATCTCCAGCTATGTGTCTGCACTCTCCGGCCTGTATAGGGCTGGGGAATTATACAGGACAGGCTTTTTACAAAATTTATTTATTGAAAAGACAGAGAGAAAGAAAAATGATCTTCCATCTGCTGATCCACTCCCCAAATGGTCTGAACAGCCGGCGCTGAGCCAGGTCAAAGCCAGGAGACCAGAACTCCATATGGGTCCCCCATGTGGGTGACAGGGGCCCAAGCACTTGGGCCATCTTCTGCTGCTATCCCAAGCACGTTAGCAGGGAGCTGGGTCAGAAGTGAAGCAGCTGGGTCTTGAACCAGCACTCCCTTATGGGATGGCAGTCAGCCTCACGAGGTGTGGCTTAACCTGCTGGACCACGGCACCTGCCTCTGATTTTTTATTTTTTTAATCTTCACATTGGTTACTGTCACTATGCAACATACCATCACTATGCAAATATCCTGTCGCTATGCAAACATGCTGTCACTATGCAAACATACTTGAGTTGGCCAAAATGACCTCTTAGGACTTCTGCTGTCCTTTTGTTCTGTGGCTCTAAACAAAGCATACAAGATGGGACCTCAATCTTGGGGAACATGGGATTTAGTTGGGACTGTGTTCTGCACACTTGTGCAGAGAGAACACATTTCCCCAAAGCTGCTCTATCGCATTAGTAGATTCTTTGTCATTAGCTTCCAGGAATTCCAGTGGTTAAGTTAGGCATTTAATGAATGGACTGCATGAATACATAAAAGTATTTTTATTTATGTCTGAATGTGTAAGAACCCAATAATGTCAGTAGCGAGGAGCTGACAGTGTCTGAGGCATGTGCAGTGGCTCTCAGCTGATGGGTTTGTAGAACCATTCAGTTCTTGTTGGCCGAGTGTCTGCCATGCACTGGGCACTGTGTTGGGCATCAAGTGCATTGTGATGAAGAAGAAAGGCCACATCTGCCGTGAGGAGCTTCTGAGGTCTTCCACGTGGGTGCAGAGGCCCAAGGACTTGGGCTGCTTTCCCAGGGGCCTTAGCAGGGAGCTGGATGGGAAGTGGAGCAGCCAAGACTTGAACTGGTGCCCTATGGGATGCAGGCACTGCAGGTGGCAGCTTTACCGGCTACACTACAAGCGAACCTTTTTCTAAAGTGCAGAAGATTGAAGCTTCCCAGTGGCCCAGTCCATGGTGTACCTATCACAGGTACACATTTGCTTCTCATCTTATTTCTCCTGCTGGATTGTAAACTTCTGGAGTGCACAGCTTGTTTCCTGTCTGCGCCTTCCCCCAGTGGCCTGTGTGATGAGCTTCCCTAACGCTGGGCTCATAACTCTATTAGTGCCCTTATCGCGTAGGTTTAGTGGTGGCTGCAGATGGGATGCCCACACCAGAATGCATGATCTCGATTTGCTCACACGATCTAGAAGGAAGCTGATATTACTGACCTTATTTAACATTAAGACCATGGCATTCTGGATGGAACAGGGCTCGGCTCCCCAAATTCAAGCGATTGTTTGAACTCCAAAGTCTAGTTAATGAGTCGGTACTAGTGGTTGGTCACTTAGGGTAGAGGCTTCATCCAACCATGGCCTGTGAAGCTGGGAACTTTGGAAAATGGTGGGATTGGATTCGTGTTCTAGGTCAAGGCCCCGACGCAATCACAATGGCCTTGTAAGGAGAAGCCACTTGGAGGGCACAGGAAGAATGAGCTTCTTCCCCTTATCTGCTTCCCGGTTCGCCAGGTGAACTAGTGCACTGCACTTGCTCCATCATTGTCAGTTTCCATCACATTCCACTCACGGGGCCACCCAGTCTTAGACTGTGGACCTCCCAGCAGAAAGCCAAGCTACACTGTCTGCCCTCCTCGGCGGTTCCTCATGGATATTTAGTGAAGGCAGCACGAGGCTGACTGATTCACGTGGACTGCACGGTGCCACGTGATCTGGCCCCAGCCCCAGCTCCTTCCTCCTCCTCTCGGCCCTTGCTCTGCAGCCACCTGGCCCTTGGCTGACCCAGGCAGGAACACTCTTGCTCTAGGGCCCAACCTCTCTGGCTGCCTGCAATGCTCTTCTCCCAGATTGTGACCCGACCCCTCTGTCAAGTTCCTGGGATCTGCGCCCGAGGTGACCTCTCCGGGGAGGGCTTTGCTGACCTGTGGAGAAGAGCCTCTGCCCCCATCACTGCCCCGCGTGGCTCCAGGCTGCTTTCCAGCACCTGTCACCTCTCTATCTGTGCTGCTTAATTTGTAATCGCTGTCTGTTAATATCTGAATGCTGTTTGCACTTGGGAAGGACTCTGTGTGTCTGCTTCAGAGCTAGGCCCCTGGTCCCAAGCTCAGCACAAAGTGGATCTTCAATAACTATGTGTTAGATAAGTGCATTTACATTTTGTAGACAAGAGTTTGGAGCTCAGAAAGATTAAACCATTTATTCAAGGCCATAGGCGTAGGAAGTGCCAGAGGTGGGATTTGAACCCGAGTCATTTGTTGTAACAGCCCTGTGTATATTGCTCATTCTTCCCCCATTAGCCTCTTAGCTTCTCCATGGCAAGAACAGCTTGTATTGTATCTCTGAGCCTAAACATCGCGTACTGCCTTTTGCAGCGGGAGTCCTGTTCCCCGCCTTGTTCACAGCGCACATGCAAGTTGAATGCCACCGATGCTTTGCTCATCTCCTGAAGACTTCATACGCTATGATGGGGCCAGGGTACAAATGTGCTCTTTTTAAAATTTGTTTATTTATTTGAAAGTCAGAGTTACACAGGAGAGGCAGAGAGAGAGAGAGAGAGAGAGAGAGAGAGAGAGAGAGAGAGAGAGATCTATCCGCTGATTCACTTTCCTATTGGCTGCCACAGCCGGAGCTGCGCTGATCTGAAGCCGGGAGCCTGGAGCTTCTTCCAGGTCTGCTATGTGGGTGCAGGGGCCCAAGGACTTGGGCCATCTTCCACTGCTTTCCCAGGCCATAGCAGAGAGCTGGATCGGAAGAGGAGCAGACAGGACTCCAACCAGCGCCCACATGGGATGCCGGCACTTCAGGCCATGGTGTTAACCCGCTGCGCCACAGCACCAGCCCCTGTGCTGTCTTTAAAAAAAGAACACACAGCAAATTGAGGGCACACTGAAGTGGCCGCAGGACTGAGCACTGGTTCTGAGTGTCCACCAGACAACAGACGCGATGCTCAAGTTCCTGAGAATTTGGGGGCAGCGATGCCCATGAATTTGGAGGTGTCTGAGTAACAGAAAGATGAGCACTCTGGACTCCCAAGGGGGAAATGACGGTTTGGTAGAAGGCAGGGGTACACTGACCAGCTGACCTGGGGGCAGCAACAGTGTAGAACCACTGCCCGGGACCTCCACCGCCCATATCAGAGGGCCAGTTCAGGAAGCTACTCCACACTCCCGGGCCAGCTTGTACTGAGGCGCTGGGGAACCAGTAGAAGACGGCCCAAGTGCTTGAGTTCCTGCCACCCACAGTGGACCCCAAACGGAGCTCCTGGCTCCTGACTTTTGCCTGGCTGTTGTGGGCATGCAGGGAGTGAGTCAGTGGATGGAAGATTCTCTCTCTCTCTCCCCCTCCCTCTCTCTCTCCCCCCTCCCTCTTCCTCTCCCTCTCCCCCCTCCCTCTCCCTCTCCCTCTCCATCTCCATCTCTATCTCTATCTCTATCTCTATCTCTGTCACTCAGCCTCTCAAATAAACAAATCTTACAAAAGAAAAAGAACCACTGCTTTATTTTTCGGAGCTGTGCCCTCCCTCCCTCCCTCCCTCCCTCCCTCCCTCCCTCCCTCCCTTTCTCCCTCTCTCCCTCTCTCCCTCCCTCCCTCCCTTCCTTCCAGTCCCATGGCCATGGCAATCCTGCTTTCCCAGGCACAAAGAAGCAGGAAGGGGATGTAACCAGAGCTCTCCCTTAGCACTGGCCCTCTGAGCTGAGACAAGCCAGATCCTCCAGCTGGCTGTCCATGATGTCTCAGCGACGCATACACCACCTCTGACCACCAGGGGAATGCGGTCTCCTCAATGCATCCTGTCCCTCGTCACTCAGCATCATTTGCCCTTCGCCCAAGCACACCGTTGTTGAACTCCGTTTGCCCTGAAGCCGAGGAAATGTTATGCCCGACTGGAGGGAATTTCACTAAGGAAGCCCCATCTTGAAGCTTCCTCACTTGTTTCTACAAAGGTGTTTTGGGACAACATGGTTCCCGCCCCCACGCCTGCATGGAGAAGCACCAGGAGGAAAATGCATTCTTGTAGACGCCCATCGAGCACAGGAGTGTGTGCACACCACGGCCAGGCCAGGCAGCCCTGCCGAAAATTCAAACATTTACCTTCAGATGGGTGCCTCACTGCGTAATGAACACATAGATTCCTGCTTTAGACAGACAGACTTCAAGAGCAACCAGGGCCGGCGCTGCGGCTCACTAGGCTAATCCTCCGCCTTGCGGCACCGGCACACCGGGTTCTAGTCCTGGTCGGGGCGCCGGATTCTGTCCCGGTTGCCCCTCTTCCAGGCCAGCTCTCTGCTGTGGCCAGGGAGTGCAGTGGAGGATGGCCCAAGTGCTTGTGCCCTGTACCCCATGGGAGACCAGGATAAGTACCTGGCTCCTGCCATCGGATCAGCGCGGTGCGCTGCTGCGGCCATTGGAGGGTGAACCAACGGCAAAGGAAGACCTTTCTCTCTGTCTCTGTCTCTCTCTCACTGTCCACTCTGCCTGTATATATATATATATAGAGAGAGAGAGAGAGAGCAACCAGACCAGCAACACAACTGAGATACACGCTTACTGCTGGCACAGAGAGCGCTTCCACAGCTGGGGAAGCAAGAGTGGTTACTGCAGTTTCGGAGGGCAGCCTGACCACAGCTTTTAGCTGGAGCAGACACCTGCTCAGAGGGGTGCTCACTTGCTGTCCTGTAGCACACCAGAGAGGCACCAGGGTTTCCTTCGTGACATCTCCAGACTCTGAAATGAAGAGTATACGGAATATGTTATCTAGAACTAATGCACAATAAGGCTGGCATATTGGAAGTGTGCCGTTGAAGTTCACAGTGAAGAAAACATCACCTTGGCCCAGGTCATAGCCAAGTCCTTCACCCTCGAAAGCTCTCCCATGCCCTTGGGTCAGCCATCCCTCTGCCCCTGCAGGCAACCACTGAACTGCTTTCTGTCACTACCGACTGGCTTGCATGTTCTAGAATTTTATAGAAATGGGAGAATGCAATATATGCACTTATCTGCCTTCCTCCACTCAGCATATCTGTTTGGAGACTTCTCCAAAATTTGATACCTCTATCAATAATTCATTGCGTTTTATTGCTGAGTAGTATTCCAATGTAGGGATGTGCCACAATTTGTTTATCCATTTACCTGTTAGAGGACATTTTTTTCCAGTAATGGCCTATTCCAAACGAATCCACTTTGAATGTTTGTTTACAAGTCTCTGTGTAGACACGTGCCTTCACTTCTCCTGCTGAGTCAGATGGTAGGTTTGACATTATGCTCAGCATTTCAAGAAACCGCCAGGCTGTTTTCCCAAGTGGCTGTGTGATTTCCCACTCACACCAACAGGGTGGGAGAGGTCCAGCTCCCACACATCAGAAGGCTCTATAAAACACACGTGCACAGTTTAATAAAAATAAGTTAAAAATGGAATTGTGCTGTAGCCCTCACTGAAACATAAGAAGGAGAATTTTACCAAAAAAAAGGAATCTAGACACTCTGTGTCCATCTCCCTCTCATACGCCTCCCAGAAAGAGAGAGAGAGAGTATGTGTGTTTTATCCATTGGCTCATCCCCCAGACGTCCTAAATGGCTGGGCTGGACTGGGGGTGAAGCCAGGAACTGGGAACTCTCCCATGTAAGTGGCCGGAAGGTGAAAGGAGGACCCAGAGCTGAAGACTGAACCCGGACTTTGATATGAGACCACACGCTGATGTAACCACCAGGCTCAATACTGCTCCTAGTGTCCTGAATTTTATTGTAATCATTCCTCTGTTTTTTAACTGCTAGCTATTATATATCTATATAATATATATAAGCTAAATATTAACTTATTTGATTTTTAGGGACTGGTTCTGTGGTGCGAGGATTAAAGCTCCAGCCTACAGTGCCGGCATCCCATATGGGCGCCAGTTCAAGTCCCAGCTGCTCCACTTCTGATCCCTCTCCCTGCTAATGTTCCTGGGAAAGCAGTGGAAGATGGCCCAAATCCTTGGGCCCCTACACCCACATGGGAGATCCAGAAGAAGCTCCTGGCTCCTGGCTTCAGATCTGCTCGGCTCCGGGCATTGTGGATATTTGGGGAGTGAACCAGCACATGGAAGATCTCTCTCTCTCTCTCTCTCTCTCTCTCTCTTTCTCCATCTGCCTCTCTGTAATTCTGCCTTTCAAATAAATAAATAAATCTTTAACAACAACAACAACAATAAAAAGGAATGATCTGGTTGGGGATGGTGCCGTGATGCAGTGGGTTCATCACCACTTGCGAAACCTGCATCCCATATCAGAGTGCCAGTTTGAGTCCCGGCTGCTCCACTTCCCATCCAGCTCTCTGCTGTGGCCTGGGAAACCATTGGAAGATGGCCCAAGTCCTTGGACCCCTGCACGTATGTGGGAGACACAGAAGAAGCTCCTGAATGCTGGTTTTGGATCAGCTCAGCTCCGGTATTTGGGGAGTGACCAGCAGATGGAAGACTCTCTCTCTCTCTCTCTCTCTCCGTCTCTCCCCCTCTCTCTCTGTAACTCTTCCTTTCAAGTAAATTTTTAAAAATATTAACTTATTTGGTTTTTGTGGGGTTTGGTTTTTTTTTGAAATGAAATTATAATCCATGTGACTTGCTTCATCCACACAGGATTATATTTTTGAGATACAGTTATACGAATGTGAGAGGATATTGCTCACTGAATTTAATGCTATGTAATATTCCATTGTGTGAATAAACCACAATTTATATACCTATTGTACTGTTGATGGGCATTCAAACTGTGCCTAGTTGCACATATACATGGGTATTTGTTCAAGAGTTTCTTGAACATACACATGTATGTATATGCATATTTATATATACATACTAATTTACTCATATGTCTGTACATATCTATCTATATCTGTCATCTATATGTATCTATCTCTATCATCTATCTTATATATCTCTGTATCTATCCACACACATAGATCCCAGAGAAACTGCTGAATCATGGAGCATGTGTGTATTCAAATAAGATAATGACAATTCATTCCAAAGTGGTTGTAACAACTCATACTCCCATTAATAGTCTAATAGTTCTTACTGCATAACAACATTTAGCATTGTCTGATTTTAATTTTTGCTAATTGTTTGTGAAATAGTAGCTCATTGTAGATTTAATTTTTATTTTCCTGATCACAAAAGAGTCTGAGAAATTTTCTATTATTTAACATCTTTTGTATTTTCTTTTTGTGAAATTCTTCATAATTTTTTCCATTTTTCTACTGAATTGACAATCTTCATATTATTAGCATGCAGAAATTTTGTTGACATTCTAAGTCTTTGCTGATTATACAAGTATTTGTTATAAATTTCTTTTCATATTTTGTGGCTTGAATTTTCATTGTCTTTCTAGTGTCTTTTGAAGAATAAGTGTTGTTAATTTTAACATTGTTTGTTCAGTCTTTTCCTTTAGGATGAGTACTTTATGATTATATTTAAGGAAGAATTCCATGTGCTGAGCTAACAAATATTGTCTCTTACATTGTTCTTTGAAGATCTTTTATTTGTATCATGTTCCTGTGGGTCTTTAATCCCCATGGGATTGATTTTTGACAATGGTATGGGGTAAGAATCAGTTTCCATGTCTTCATATGAAAAATGAACTCTATAAGCCCCATTTACAAAAAACAATGCCCATTTGGCTATAAACCCAGCTTTCGTACATACCTGAGTGGGTTTTGAGGCTCTCTGGTCTGTTCCAGGGCCTGATGTGTTTACGCCTGCACCTTGCCCCACTGTCTCCATTTCTCTACCTTTATAGTGAGTCTGCCCACTCAACCCACCATGTGCTTCTTCAGCGATGCTAGTCTTTGCTCCTTGAATGCAAATATATATGTATACACATTTTAAAATTGGTCTGTTAAGTTCTGTGAAAACCCTGATGGGATTTTGATTATACTTGGGTTTATTCTAAAGACACATTTTTAAAGAGAATGAACAGTGGATATCTTTATGGTATTGGGTCTTTCTCCCCAGTGGCATGGAATAGAATTCCCTTTGTTTAAATCTTCTCCAATATCTTTCAATACATTTTTACGTTTTACAGCTCCATTGCACTTCCCTCCTTTATGCTTTTATTGCCATATATGCTATCCTTTCTGGCCAAAGGACTTCCTTTAACATGTCTTGTAGCACAGCTCTCAGCACTGACTTCTTCAGGTTTTGTTTATTGCAAAATATCTTGATTTTACTTTCATTTTTGAAGAATAATCGCATTAGCTATAAAACTCTTGGTTTGCAACCTTGTTTCCTTGAAAGTGCCCAGTGTATTCTGACCTCCAGTTTTGTTATGGTGAGAAGATATTTGTTGCATCCTTGTTCCTCTGTATGTGACGTTCCTTTTTCTCTTGTTACTCTCCACATTTTCTCATCATCTTTAGCTGTGTGCAGTTTGCAGATGATGCCTCCAGGCATGATTGTCTATGTGTTTATCTGCTGGAATACATAGAACATTTTGTTTTGGAAAGTTAACGTTTTCACCATGTTTGGGAAATTGTGTTATTCAAATATTTTTCTGCATCTTTCTTCTGTGCTTTGAAACTCCAGTTACATATTTAATGAAATGTTTTATCACAGATCTGTGTTCATTTTTGTTCCATAGTTTTCTCTGTGTTCTTTGGATCTATCAAGTCTTATCTGCTATCTCGAGTTCAATATCAATTTTTATTTCAGTTACGATACCTTTTAGCTTTAGAATTTCCAATCGATTCTTTTTTATTGTTTCTATTTCTCTCTTATAGTCTATGTGTTGATTTATTA
Organism: Oryctolagus cuniculus; assembly: GCF_964237555.1. Taxonomy (NCBI): domain Eukaryota; kingdom Metazoa; phylum Chordata; class Mammalia; order Lagomorpha; family Leporidae; genus Oryctolagus; species Oryctolagus cuniculus. The sequence goes on along the minus strand of NC_091445.1, from coordinate 39,003,576 downwards.
TTAGTATATATATTTTCCTTTAAATGAACATTTTCTTAATTCTTTGAACATATTTAAAGAAGCTATTTTAATGTCTTTAATCTGCTAAATGCAACATCTGTGCCCACTTGAATTCAGTTTCTACTGCCTTTTTTTCCTGAGTAAAGGTAGCACTTTCTTATTCCTTTGCCAATGTAGTCATCTTGGACTGAAATCTAGATAATGTAAAGGATGCCTAGCAGCAACTTTAGATTTTGTTTTGTTTTGTTTTGTTTTGTTTTTCTGGTAATTTTTGTTGTTGTTTTTGTGTTTGTTTTTATGGGCAACTTAATTGTTTGGACCAAAACTGTAAGATTTGGCTTCTCTAGGGACTGAAATTGCTAGTATCTCTGCTCATATTTTTAAACTGACTTCTTAAGGTTCTGCCCTACGCCACTGTAGTTTCATGATCAGACAGTGGTTAATGCAGAGTGTGCTCTGACTCATCAAGTCAATAGGGCGCCCACTTTCTCCCTCTAGGAAAACTGGCAAGTTTCTCCAGCTCTCCAGCTTCTCACCAGTCTCCCTGATGCCTCCTGCACACACAGGTATCAGCCATCACACAGGGATGTGCACAGAGTATTATTTCAGCTCTTCTCTGCATTTTTTGCCTCCAGAAATCTGTCCCTTAAATATATAGAGTTCTTCCACCATCTCTGCACCAAATTTGCCTCTTTGTGCCCAATAAAGCTGCAGAAGGTAAATGACAGGAAAACCCCCAGACAAGAAGGCGGCGAGCGCACTGTTCTCCAGGAGGAAATCACTCAGCCTTTCCGTGCTGCCATTCCCGAGACTAGAGTCTTCGATAAAAGTGGCTATCACGGCGGTGCGCTGTGCCTGTGCTTTTCTGTGGGCTGTAATCAGGGAACGTTCTTTCCAATCAGCAGTGGCTTGACGACCTCTGCCTCATGCCTCACGCATAGGCACATACCTGTTGGATTTACGAAACATGATCTGTGATCCTGGAGGCTCCGTCTGTGACCCCTCTCAGTCCACTGGCAGGTTCTCAGGGTTCAAACCACAGCTCCTTCTAGGAATTCCTGCAGTCCAGAGTGAATTCTAGCCAGGGTCACAGGACCTGGCCAGTGAGAAGTACCCAGGGAAATGGTGAGAAGGCAGCCAGTGGGAAGCACTTTGCGGGATGGCTGATGGGAAGTACATGGAGAACTCTTGGCCTCCGAGAATCAGGCCTGTTCCGGAGTTTGGGTTTGGTTGGCCCGGCCTGGACAGCACAACTCTTTCCCTGTTGCTAGTTGTTGCTCCCCCACCACCTTTCGTAATAGTCAGAAAGTGTTCATACACGTTTAAAATCAGACAGTCCCTGCACTTCTGTAGATCTCATTCTTAAATCCACCTGGCCTGTGGTTTTCTTTGGGTGAAGATTTTCCTTGAATCTATGACTTAATCTGATAGCTGTTTTACAAGTAGGACACATTCCAGGTTTCATGCTTTATTATGTTTATTGGGAATAAGTTGTATTTTTCTATCATTTTAAAATTCCATCCATATTTTCATTCATAATATCTTACATTTATGTGTTTAATTTCTGTGTCATCTGTATTAAGTCCCATTTATGTGAGTGGACCCAGCATTCACCAGAGTGAGTGGGCATGTGGCCCACCAAGGCTATCAGGGAGCAGCTGGAGAGAGGGCAGTTGCTTTGCTGAAACGCTCATGGCTTTCTCCTGTGTGGGCCTGGGCTGATGGTGGGAGAGGCAGTCACGACACTGGCATCGCTGACATTCATGTGGATTCATGGGGCCTCGGAGTCAGAAAAGATATGGAGCACCTAACCATCAGGGGGCCACAATGCATGTGGCTTCACTGGCAAGGGTGGAAAGGGGGTCAGGAGGCCTTGGTCTGCAAGGAGTTGTGGAGATGACGCATTGAAAATGGTACAACTAAGGGCAGGTTGCCCTAGGGGGCTACTTAACAGTAACAATAATGAGAAGCAAGAATGGAAGAGCAGAAGGTTGAGTGCAGTCAATCCAATAAAATTCAGTGTTACTGGGCCAGTGTTGTAGCACGATGGGTCAAACCACCACTAGCGATGCAGGTATCCCATATCAGAGTATCAGGTCGTGTCCCAGCTGCTCTGCTTCTGATCCAGCTCCTTGCTAATGTTCCTGGGAAGGCAGTAGATGATGGCCCAAGTACTTGTGTCTCTGCCTCCTTGTGGGAGACCCTGAGGGAGTTCCTGACTCCTGGCTTCTGCCTGGCCCAGCCCTGGCCTTTGTGGTCATCTGGGGAATTAAACAGTGGATGGAAGATTTCTCTTTCTCTCACTCACTCTTGCTCTCTGTCTCTCCCTCTCTTTTTGTTTTTCTGCTTGTCAAATAAAAAAATAATATATTTTTTAAAAAGTCAAAATTACTTTCTTAGTTACCAGAAGTGAGCAAATTTTCTGATCTGAAAATTATTGACTAAAGGAATATCCAGGTTCCCAAAAGGAAAGCCTTCAATAGGCATATATTATAATGTGTTGGTTCTTTGGTCAAAGGGACCCTTGGCTATTTACACAGGCAAATGTATGCTGGGGAAAGGGGACTACCCAGAGATTTCAAAGACTGCTGGATTTGAGTGGCTATTGGTACAGAGAGGTACCATCTCATCATGGCTCGCCTGATAGAGTTTGGGCAAAGGGAGTTAGGTAATAAATGAAATGAAATTCTGAATGAAAGATTGTTACAGTAGGTCAAATGAGTCTCTGGATCTATTCATTGATCCTTCCCCCAGTCCCTGTGTGTCTGAGTGGTATGACATTCCTAGCATTAGGTTCTTGGACTGTGAGGTTAGATCTACCAGTGCCCTCTCCAGCCAAAATAGTAAGTTTAAAAGTGTATATCACATTTCACAAGGAGATGGCAGAGGATTCTGCAAACAAGGAAGATTTTTTAAAAGTAGAGGTAACAAGACTTTATTATATGTCCATGAAGTTGACCAGCCCAACAGCACTGCAAAGATAAGATCTAAGATGAGAGTGACAGCAGATTACTGCCAACTCTACTTAGAAGGCACCTTAATTTCAGTTGTATAATGTTGAGTGTCCTGGCTAGAACAGATTGGTAAGCAAGGCCTCGACACACAGTAGAGGGTCAAGGCTGTTGTGGGTGTGTTCTCTTCTGTTTTGATCAGAAAAGAGGATTATAAATAGTTCATGTTTATGTGGAATGGACCATGAATATGCCTTTACAACTTTGCCCTAAGACTATGTTAAAGTTCTCTGCCCTCAGTGGTAATACATTCCAAAGAGACCTGGGCTGTGTGATCATCCTGCAGAACCTCACATGAATCCATTACATCGTGCTGATTGGGGGGAAAATGAGCAAGAAGAGGCAGTACAAGAGTACTTCAAAAAGCTTGTGGAAAATAGAATTAAAATATGAATTTATTTGGTACAAAATTTTTTTTGAAATCTATGCTTAGTTTTGCCATAATACCTGTTTTCCATGAAAATTTTGAAGGCCATCCCTACATTGAAGAATTGTGGGCTCCAAACAGAGAGAGAAAAACCCTATGACAATTCAGAAACCTGTCACCTTTGTGAAGTTTTTAGGGATTTGGTGGTCAGGGATATGCTAAGATATCTTCACCAAGATAAAAGAAAAGTGATAGCATCTTGTCTTTGCAAGAAGGACGCCCAGTACCTGGAAAACCATTTTGGGTTCTTGAAACAATACATTCTGCATCTAGGAATATTGTTTGACTTGTGTACCTGGTGACAAAGAAGGTTGCCAGCCTGTGTGGGGCCAGGGCAGGAAGGAGCTGTGCGACAGGTGCAGGATATGCCAGTTTAGTCAGTTCAGGATGCTATGGAAAATTGTCCTTGACTGAGAAGTTCAAGCCACACACATTCATTTCTACAGTTCTGGAATCTGTGAAGTCCAAGATTAAAGCAGGTCAAAGCCAATCTGGTGCTTGGTGAGAACCTGTTGGCCATTCTGGTTATATCCTTACATGGCAGAGAGCAGAGAGTGAAAACAAGCTCTGTGCCTCTTCTTATAAGACCACCAGTTCCCCCAAAGACCCCACCTTCCAACAGCATAGCATTTTAACATGTGAGTTGAGAGGGAGAGTCGGGACACAAACACTCCATCCATAATATCTACAAGGTAAGCCACATACTCCAACAGGATTGTACTGCACTGTTGGAGCTACCAGCGGTGGGAAAAGGTGCAGTGTGTCACTTGTGGCAAGCCTCTAGGATTCTGGAACAAGGTCATAGCATGTGTTGCAGGGAATTATATGCCTCTGGCTAAACAGCTCCAGTCATGATACTGGGCCCTGGTGCAGACAGGATGCTTAGTTATTGGAGCATAATGGTTTTGCAGTTGGAACTATCCATTATTATCGGAGAGTATCAGACATGCCAAGTTACAAAGTTGAAGGGGCTCAGTAGCAGTCTGTTGTAAAATGGAAATGTTACAGGTTTAAGTCTACAGAGGATGAGGGGGAACAAGCTGACTGTGTGAGCAAACTGCCTAAACTTCCACACTCTCTGATTTCACACAGCTTACACCCACGGCTACAGGAGCATCTCATGTGATGAACTTAAGGAGGAGGAAAACCTTAAAGCTGGTGTAGTGTTGAGTGGACTTGGTAAGAGGAAGCAAGCTGAAAACAGATGGCGCTATATTAGATCCACAAACACAGGGGACCTTCAAAGGCAGTAAAATGGGGGCATTTTCTCAGGAGATGGAGCTGCAAGGGCTCTCCTTGACCATTCACTTCGGCTGGGAGGAGAAATAGCCTGCAATAGGGGTACACGGTATATATAGATTCCTGGACGTGTCCAAAGATTTGGCCTGGAAGTGGAAGACCAGAGACAAAGCAAAATTGGAGTGGAGGCTTGTGGATGGACACATGGGGTGGGAACAATGTGTAAATACTTTTGTGTCACACTTGAACACCCCCCAGAAAGCATTCAACTGAAGAACCATTGAATCATAAATAGAATGATGCAGTTTGTTGGCATTAGCCAGCTCTCGGCATTGCCACCCCAGAATTGGACCAAAAAGAAATGGAGACATCTGTCCAGGAGACCCATGTCTCAGCAAACAAGTAGTGGGCACAGGCCCCCTCAACTGTGCAACCCACTGGTTGTATCACATACCACACCGGGCAGTGCACAGTCAGGAGTGGGAGGCAGCTCCCCAGAACACAGCGCTGGCCTGCTCTCAGCACAGCTGATGGTGCAGCAGGGACTCCCACTTGCCAAGGCCAATCTAACTCCGGCTGTTTCTGACTGTGCAAACTGATAGCAGCTCCCAGTGCTCAGACTTTGACACAACACGATTCCTATAGGGGATCAGATGACCATTTACAGGCAGGTTAAACAGTTTGAGCCCCTTTTATCCTGGAAGGGCCAGGAGTTTTTCTCACAGGGATATCGACCCTGGTGACAGATTCGCCTTCCCTGCCTGCAGAGCTTGAGCCAGCCTCACAGCTGGAAGACTTAACAGGACACCTGGCATGCACACAACAAATCTCCCTGGATGGGTCCACTTCACAGCAAAGTATTTGTAGGATGGGTTCTTGACCATGGAACCCACGGGTTGTATCATATATTGTACCACACAGGGACAGGCAGTCTCCCATAACACAAGAAGGATTTACTGAAAGGCCAGCTGAAGCCCTGGCTTCAAGGCAATGTTCTACAAGCATGGGTGTCTCCCTTGGACACCTAAATACAGGGCATGCACTGCTTTCCAAAGAGCTGGATTGGAAGCAGAGCAGCTGGGACTGAAACTGTCATTCCCATATGGAATGCTGGCATTGCACATGGCACCTTCACCCACTGAGCCATGGTGCTTAGCCTTCTTCTCTAAGTTTTCTCTGGAAGAAAGAGGCCCACATGGAGAGGAGGCTCGGTTTAGCACAAAGGGTGGTCTTTGGCAGCCAAGGAGACACGCTGTTTAGATCTCCTTCCAGAGAGCTGCAAACTGCTATCCAGTGTCCCTGTGTATCCACCACTGTTTCCGTGCCGGGCCATGCACTCCCAGGCTGTGCATGATAGAGCTACACACGGTGTACTATAGCCAATCATTTTGGCCCAGTACCAGACGCACCCAGTGACTCTTCTTCAGCTTGATAAGACCATCTTGGAGCCCTGTGGAAGCCTGTAACTCCACTTTCACTCACGGAACTCTGTCCTCACCCTCCGCTCTCACAGGTGTCAAACTCGCAGTGAAGGCTGAAGGGTAGCCCCGCCTCCTCCTGCTCCCTCGCCATTCATCTTCCATCGGTAGTTCCCTCGATAACTCTCGTGTGTATCTAATTCCCTCTTGCTTTCTGCTTTTCCAGAACCCAAACCAGCACCGTTATAAGGTCTTTCATTACATGTGAAGCGAAGTGATGATAATTGAAGATAGATCTGGTTGAAGATGCACATGCTGTTTGCTAACAATATAAAACAAACGCATAGAGTTAAAACGCCTGGGGTTAAGGTAAAAGGAGGTATATAGGAGATATGCATTTTTTTTGACAGGCAGAGTTAGACAGTGAGAGAGAGAGAGAGAGAGAAAGGTCTTCCTTCCGTTGGTTCACCTCCCAAATGGCTGCTAAGGCCAGCACGCTATGCCGATACAAAGCCAGGAGCTAGGTGCTTCCTCCTGGTCTCCCATGCGGGTGCAGGGCCCAAGCACTTGGGCCATCCTCCACTGCCCTCTTGGGCCACAGCAGAGAGCTGGACTGGAAGAGGAGCAACCGGGACAGAACCGGCGCCCTGACTGGGACTAGAACCCGGGGTGCCAGCACCGCAGGCAGAGGATTAGCTGGCCGGAGATATACATTTTTAAAATGTCAATCAACCTGAGAAAACTTAAAGGGAGAAAAAAAAAAAAAAAAGGAAAGATACATATAAGCAAGAAGATATATAGAAACAAAACAGTAATTTTTTTATTTTTTAAGGTTTATTTTATTTATTTGAAAGAGTTACAGAGAAAGGTAGAGTGAGAGCGAGAGCGAGAGAGCGAGAGTGAGAGAGAGAGGTCTTCCATTGTGCTGGTTCATTCCCCAAATGGTCACAATGGCCAGAACAGAGCTGATCTGAAGCCAGGAGCCAGGAGTTTCTTCCGGGTCTCCCATGCAGGTGCAGGGACCCAAGGACTTGGGCCATCTTCTACTGCTTTCCTAGGCCATAGCAGAGAGCTGGATTGGAAGTGGAACAGACAGGACTCAAACCTGCACCTATATGGGATACCGGCACCGCAAGCCAGGGCTTTAACCCATTGGGCCACAGCACTGGCCCCAACAAAACAGTAAAATTAAACTAAAGCATATCAATTAAATGTAAATGTACTAGATATTCAGTGATTATCAGAGTGACTAAATAGGAAAGAGTCACTTGTATGTTGTTTCTGAGAGATATACACTAAATATAAAGGCATGAAAAGCTGAAAGAGAACAACGGAAAAATTACATCATCTAAACACTAATTGTAAGAAAGCAGGAATGGTTTTATTAATATCACATGGAATAAACTCCATGTCAAAAAGCAACACAAGAATTAAGAGAGATGTTTCATAACAGCAAAAAAAAAAAAAAATCAATTCATTAAGAAAATGAAAACAGGGCCAGCGCTGTGGCGCAGTAGGTTAATCTTCCTCCTGTGGCACTGGCATCCCATATAGGCGCTGGTTTGAGTCCCGGCTGCCCCTCTTCTAATCCAGCTCTCTGCTGTGGCCTGGAGAAGCAGTAGAGGATGGCCCAAGTGCTTGGGCCCCTGCATCCGCATGGGAGACCGGGAAGAAGCTCCTGGCTCCTGGCTCCTGGCTTCGGATTGGCGAGGCTCTCACTGTTGCGGCCATTTGGAGAGTGAACCAACAGAGGGAAGACCTTTCTCTCTGCCTCTCCCTCACTGTCTGTAACTCTACCTCTCAAATGAATACATGAAATCTTTAAAAAAAAGATGAAAACAAAAATAGATATAACTAAATTAAGAATTAAACAAATACACAATTTGGGGTAGAGATTTTACCAGTCATAATTGAAAGAAGGAGTAGATTGAAAGTCAGAAACAATACAGAACTAGAGTTGCAAAACCACAGCCTGGTGGCCAGATGGGACCAACTCATGTGTTCATGTGTTGCTTGTGGCCGGCTTGCACTACAGAAGTAGAGCTGAGCAGTCGCCTTAGGAAGTGTAGGATCCACAAAGTTGAACATGCTAACTTCTTAGTTTTTTATAGAAAGAACTTGACTTTTTACAAAAAATGCTTCAGCAACTCAGTCAACCATCTTTATCTAATTCTTAAAATATTCAATTATTTAGAATATTAGCAACTCACTTTCTAAATAACCCATGGATCCAAGAAGAGAATGGAAAAAAGAATACAACATGTCAAAATTTGCAGGATGCAGCTATAGAAATCCCTAGATGGATATTTATAGCATTAAATGTTTAGACTAGAAAACGAGAAAATTATAAAGTCAGGGCCAGCGCTGTGCCATAGAGGGTTAAGCCATCGCCTGCTGTGCCGTCATCCCATTTGGGCGCTGGTTCAAGTCCTAGCTGCTCCACTTGTGATCCAGCTCTCTGCTATGGCCTGGGAAAGCAGTAGAAGATGGCCCAAGTCCTTGGGCCCCTGTACCTATTTGGGAGACTTGGAAGAAGCTCCTGGCTCCTGGCTTTGAATCTGCGCAGCTCTGGCCATTGCGGCCAATTGGGGAGTGAACCAGCGAGTGGAAGACCTTCTATCTCTCTCTCTCTTTCTCTTTCTCTCTGCCTCTCCTCTCTGTGTAACTCTGATTTTCAAATAAATAAATAAATAAATCTTTTTAAAAAAAAGAAAAGAAAGATATAAAGTCATTGATCTAAACCTTTACCTAAAAATCTAGGACAAGAAGAACTAATTAAACTAAATAAATAGTATATAAAGACATAATGATGGCCGGCATTGCGACTCACTAGGCTAGTCCTCCGCCTGCGGCACCGACACCCCAAGGTTCTAGTCCCAGTTGGGGTGCCGGATTCTGTCCCTGTTGCTCTTCTTCCAGTCCAGCTCTCTGCTGTGGCCCGGGAAGGCAGTGGAGGATGGCGCAAGTGCTTGGGCCCTGCACCTGCATGGGAGACCAGGAGGAAGCACCTGGCTCCTGGCTTCAGATTGGTGCAGTGCGCTGGCCCTAGCAGCCATTTGGGGGGTGAACCAACGGAAAAAGGAAGACCTTTCTCTCTGTTTCTCTCTCTCTCACTGTCTAACTCTGCCTGGCAAAAAAAAAAAAAAAAAAAAAAAAAAAAAGGAAAAAGAAAAAAAAACATAATGATAATAGCTGACACTATAAAGATAAGTGTACAATTGATGAAATCAACAAAGCCAAAGTAGTTTCATTGGAAAAGATTGACTAATTGATGAGCTAACTCCCACACAATTTCCTGCTAACGCATCCCAGAAAGTAGCAGATGATGGCTTAAGTCCTTGGGCCCCAGCCATCCTCACTTGGGAGACCCTGATGAAGTCCCTCTATCCTGGCTAAGTCCTGACCTAACTCTGGCTATTGTGGCATTTGGACAGTGAACCAGTGGATGGTTCTATCTCTTTCTCCCCGTCTGTTGCTATGCTTTTCAAGTAGATGAAAATAAATTTGAAGTAAAACATTAAAAAAAAGAATTAACAAAATCAGGAATGAAAGAAGACATTACTATTGCTTCTTTACCCAATTAAAATAAGAAGGAAATACAAGGACCAAATTTTAATGGCAATGATTCTGGCAATTTAGATGAAAGAGACAAATTTATTGACATATATAACTTAGTAAAATTAGAAGAAAAAACACAGAAATTGAATAGCTATAAAACTAATAAAGAGGAGCCGGTGCTGTGGCACAGTGGGTTAAAGCCCCAGCCTGCAGCGCCAGCATCCCATATGGGCGCCGGTTCGAGTCCCCGCTGCTTCTCTTCTGATCCAGCTCTCTGCTATGGCCTGGGAAAGTGGTAGAAGATGGCCTAAGTCCTTGGGTCCCTGCACCCACATGGGAGACCCAGAAGAAGCTACTGGCTCCTGCCTTCTGATCAGCTCAGCTCTGGCTGTTGCGATCATTTGAGGAATAAACCAGCGGAATTGTGGGGAGCAACTCGGACTAGACTGTTACTGGAATTAAGACTTATTCTATGCATCTGCTCTCCCACAATATGGCGCTGAGAAGGGAGAAACAGCTTCTACACAGCTGCCTCCAGTTCAACCAATAAACTGTAGGACCTGCTCCTGATTGGAGGAGAGCAGCGTACTCGGCGTGTGGGTAGCAGAGCTGGGATTGGTGGAAGAGGACTATAAAGGAGGAGAGAGACAACATGCACCAGGAACATCTAAGGGGGACATCTATCTGAAGGAACACCTGTGCAGCCCCCGAGAAAGCCGGCCGGCGGTGTGCCGCTCCCCTGCGGAAGTGGGGAATGTGGCCAGGGGGAACTGCCCTTCCACGGAGGTGGAAGGGACAGCAGCCAACCCGGGAAGAACCAGCAGCAAACCCGGGGAGGGCCGAGCAGACGAAAGAACAGCGCAGGGTCCTGTGTCGTTCCTCCACGAAGAGGGGGAGCGACATAATGGTGCCGTGACTCGGATGTGAAGCCTAGGCAGGGCTTAGTGTCGTTCCTCCACGAAGAGGGGGAGCAACAGGAATGGAAGAGTTCTTTCTCTCTCTGGCTCTACCTCTCTTTGTATCTCTGTCTTTCAAATAAAATAAAATAATTCTTTTAAAAAAATTGTTAAAGAGGGGCAGGCGTCGTGGCTCACTTGGTTAATCCTCCACCTGTGGTGCCGGCATCCCATATGGGCGCTGGGTTCTAGTCACGATTGCTCCTCTTCCAGTCCAGCTCTCTGCTGTGGCCCGGGAAGGAAGTGGAGGATGGCCCAAGTGCTTGGGCCCTGCACCCGCATGGGAGACTGGGAAGAAGCACCTGGCTCCTGGCTTCGGATCGGTGCAGCACCGGCCGCAGTGGCCATTTGGGGGGTAAACCAATGGAAGGAAGATCTTTCTCTCTGTCTTTCTCTCTCACTGTCTATAACTCTGCCTGTCAAATAAATTTAAAAAAAGAAAAAATTGTTAAAGAAATTGAATTCACAATTTAAAAAAACTTTCCTACAGAAAAAACTCCAGGCCTTATGAGTTAACTCATGAATTCTGCTTAACATTTAAGTAAGAAATAATATTAATCTTACACAAACTGTCAGGATGGAGATAAGAGGATATTTTGCAACTAATTTTATGAGGTCAGCATAGCCATGATACCAAAAGCCAACAAGGACATTAAGAAAAAAAGATTACAAACCAATATCTCTCATAAATTTAGATGCAAAAATTCTTACCAATATTGCAATTCGAATCATGCAATACATAAAGAGGATAATACATCAAGATCAAGTACAGATTGTTCCAGGAAGTCAAGGTTGTCTTAATATTAGGAAGTCAATAAAAGTTAAGTCAGCACATTAACAGAGTCAAGAGAGAAAATTATGATTTGCTTAAAACACAAAAAACCATTTGACTAAAATTCAGTATTCAAAAGTAAAAGCTTTGAAGAAACTAGGCATTAAAAGAAACTGCCAATACAAGAAATTTGTATACCTTAAATAAATTTTTTTTTAAAAAGGAAGTTGCCTCAACTTGATACAAGTCATCTACAAAATAACTACCGGGGCCGGCGCTGTGGCATAGCCGGTAAAGCAGCCGCCTGCAGCGCCGGCATCCCACATGGGCACTGATTGGAGTTCCGGCTGCTCCACTTCCGATCCAGCTCTCTGCTACGGCCTGGGAAAGCAGCAGAAGATGGCCCAAGTCCTTGGGCCCCTGCACCCATGTGGGAGACCTGGAAGAAGCTCCTGGCTCCTGGCTTCGGATTGGTGCAGCTCTCGCTATTGTGGCCATTTGAGGAGTGAACAAGCAGGTGGAAGACCTCTTCCTCTCTGCCTCTGCCTCTCTGTAACTCTGCCTTTCAAATAAATAAATAAATCTTTAAAAGAAAAAAAAAACTACAGCTAACATGACATAGTAAAAGTAAAATAGTGAATGTTTTTCCCCAAGATGAGTGACAAGGCACAGATGCCTCTTCAAATACGGGAGCTCATTCAAAATTGTACTGGAGATCCTAGACAGAGAGAAAATGAGAGATAAAGAAATAAGACACATGGGGTTGACGCTGTGGCACAGCAGATTAATGCCCTGTCCTGAAGCGCCGGCATCCCATATGGGTGCCGGTTCGAGACCCGGCTGCTCCACTTTCAGTCCAGCTCTCTACTATGGTCTGGGAAAGCGGTAAAAGATGGCCCAAGTCCTTGGGCCCCTGCACCTGCGTGGGAGACCCAGAGGAAGCTCCTGGCTCCTGGCTTTGGATCGGCACAGCTCCAGCCATTAGGGCCAACTGGGGAGTGGACCATCCAATGGAGGACCTTTCTCTCTCTCTCTCTCTCTCTCTCTCTCTCTCTCTCTCTCTTTCTCTCTGCCTCTCCTCTCTGTGTAACTCTGACTTTCAAATAATAAATAAATCTTTTAAAAAAAAAGATATCCATCAGGTGAGTTAAATGGTGGACAGAATCTTCTCCAAGAAAAAAAAAAGAAATAAATAAAACACAGAAAGATTAAAAAGGAAGGAGTAAAATTGTTCTTATTTACAGATGAGATAATTATATAAACAGATAATGTGATTTCAAAGAAACTTACCAAAAACTAGGAAATTAAAATGAATTTAGCAAGGCCTTGGGATAAAAAAGTCAGCATATAAAAATTAGTTGGGGCCGGCGCCGCAGTTCAATAGGCTAATCCTCCGCCTAGCGGCGCCGGCACACCAGGTTCTAGTCCCGGTTGGGGCGCCGGATTCTGTCCCGGTTGCCCCTCTTCCAGGCCAGCTCTCTGCTGTGGCCCAGGGGTGCAGTGGAGGATGGCCCAAGTCCTTGGGCCCTGCACCCCATGGGAGACCAGGAGAAGCACCTAGCTCCTGCCTTCGGATAGGCACGGTGCGCTGGCCGCAGCGCGCCAGCCACGGCGGCCATTGGAGGGTGAACCAACGGCAAAGGAAGACCTTTCTCTCTCTCTCTCTCTCACTGTCCACTCTGCCCTGTAAAAAAAAAAAAAAATCTGTTGGAACTGGCACTGTGGTGCAGTGGGTTAAGCTACTGCTTAGACAGTCCACATTCCATGTTAGAGTGCCACTTTGAGTCCTGGTTACCCCATGCTTCTGATCCAGCTTCCTGCTAATGTGCTTGCGAGGCATTGCATGGCAGCCCAAGTACTTCGGCTTCTCTCACCCTCATGGAAGAGAACTGGGTTGAGTTCCTGGCTCCCAGCTGCTGGCTCTGGCCTGACCCAGTCCTGGCTGTTGTGAGCATCTGGGAGAGAACCTGCTCTCTTGTGCACTCTCTCTCTTCCCCTCTCTCCTTCCTCTCCCTCTCTCTTCCCTTCTCTGTCGCTCTGCCTTTCAATTAAATAAACAAACCTTTTAAAAATCAGTTATTTCTATGGAAGTGAATATAAAAGTTTACATCTACAGCAGCATTGCAGAAGCAAGAAATACTGAGGGGTGGATTTATCAAAAGATGTTCAAGACCTCAGTACTGAAAACTATGACATATAAGACACATTGAAAAGAATGGAGAAGAAATACAGAATTGGAGAGAGCAGCATCGCATTCCCGGATGTGAAAAGCCCACACCGTCGAGCTGCCATTATTTTCTCCAATTTAACCTAGAGAGTCAATGTAATTCCTATTAAATTCCCGATTGCTATCTTCTCTGATAGAAACGGTCAAGATGATACTAAAATTTAGCTCAAATCAAAAGGAACTAGAATAGTGAAAACAACCTTGAAAAACAAAAGGGCAAAGTTGGGAAATTCACACATCCTACCTCCAAGAGCGAGTATAAAGATATTGTTATGAAAACAATTGCTGTTGCTGTAAGAGTAGACGAAGCAGAGCAGTCGTGCAGGAGAGAACCCAGGGAAAGATCTGCTCCCCCGGGCACCGTCTGTTGTCTTCTATGAAGGACACCACAGAAGTTCCATAGGAAAAGAAAAGCACTTTTCAAAAGTGCGTGTGGAATAACGATAGCTGTAGAGGACAAATGAATCCCAGCTCGTCCATCACACTGTCCCTCGGGATCCGTTCGAGGTGGATCATGAACTTGATGTGAAAGGATTCACCATACAAGGCCTCTTGAAGAAAACGTAGATGATAGCTCTGTGAACTCGCAATAAACCAAGCTTGTTTTTTTTTTGTTTTTTTTTTTTTTTTTTAGGCAGAACATGAGAAATGCTAACAATTAAAAAAATAATAAAAATTGGATTTAATCAACATCAGAAACTCTGTCGGGCTTTCTGCAAGTCTGAGGCAAACCAATTTATTTTCTAACAAAAGATTTGCAAACAGAATATTTAATAAACAACAATAATAATATTAAAGAGCAATCCACTACAAAAATTGGCCAAGAGTTGAACAGACACTTCACAAAAGAAGTGCAAATTATCTGCACGTGCATGCAAATATGCTCAATATCACCAAGAAGACCAATTAAAGCCACAGTGAGACTCCACTTCACACTCCCCAGAAGGGCTAATTAAAAAGATTAATGGCACCAAATACATTTGAGAATGTATACGCCTGGTATAATTCCTTTACAAAATTGTCTGACTCTCATCAAATTAAACACACGCCATTCCTCTGTAACACAGAAATTCCATTCCTAGGCATTTATCCAGAGAGTTGAAAACATATGCCTGCACAGGCACTTGTTCAAGAATATTCGTAGCTGCTTTAGTCATGATCAACAGGCTCTGGAAACAACTGCCCGGGAAAACAACTGATACGTTCGTCAGTGTAATTTGCATAGTGAAAAAAAGCTAACGAATCCTTGAAAGCTGCAACAAAGGGGATGAATCTTGAAAAGAGTGAGTAAAACAAAAGAAGTTATGAGTAAAGTGTACATAGTGGATGATTCCATTTGTATAGAGTTCAAATGAAACGCTAGTGCTATAGCTATCTCCATTTGCCAAGACACACCATACACTTAGGGTTTGTGCATTTCACTACATAGAAAATGTTGCTTGATTCTTTTTAAAAAAAAAAAAAAGATTTATTTATTTATTTGAAAGGTGGAGTTACAGAGAGAGACAGAGAGAGAGGTCTTCCATCCGCTGGTTCACTCCCCAAATGTCAGCAGTGGCAGGAGTTGGGTCATTCCGAAGCCAGGAGCCTGGAGCTTCTTGTGGGTCTCCCATGCAGGTGCAGGGGCCCAAGGACTTGGGCCATCTTCTACTGCTTTCCCAGGTCATAGCAGAGAGCTGGATTGGAAGTGGAACAGCAGGGACTTGAACTGGCACCCAATGGGATGCTGGCACTGCAAGCGGCGGCTTTATCTGCGGTACCGCAGTGCCAGCTCCATGCTTGATTCTTAAAAAGAAGAGAAATAAGAAAATATTGAGTATCTGCTATATATCAAGCACGGTTCCAGGTGCTAGGATACAACTGTATACAAACTGATAAAAATATCTCTGCCTTTGAGAAGGTTAATTCTAGATTATACATCAGGTGTTTAAAGAAAATTCTGATCTGTGAAATTGAGGCTCTGCAAACATGGGCTTCCCCAATCATAGAAAGTGGCTTAGGATGTCAAATCTCCCCTCCGCTCCCTGCTGGTCTTCTTGTCAGCTTGGTGGCAGGTGCTCTCAGGGTGTTGCCACAGGCCTGCTCACCTGGTTGGAAAGTGAGCTGTTGGCATTAGGAATTCCCCATAGAATGAGATGTGCTAGCTAAACTGAAAATCATCCCTGGAAGAAGACCATTCTGGGTCATAATTCATTTTTTATAAAGATTTATTTATTTATTTGAAAGGCAGAGTTACAGAGAGAGACAGGCAGAGAAAGAGAGAGAAAGAGGTCTTCCATCTGCTGATTCGCTCCCCAGATGGCTGCAAGGGCCAGAGCTGGATCAGACTTAAAGCCAGGAACCAGGAGCTTCTTCCAGGTCTCCCACATGGGTGTAGGGGTCCAAGGACTTGGGCCGTCTTCCACTGCTTTTCCAGGTGCATTGGCAGGGAGCTGGATTGGAAGAGGAGCAGCTGGGACTCAAACCAGTGCCCATGTGAGATGCTGGTGTTGCAGGTGGCAGCTTTACTCGCTATGCCACAGTGCCGGCCTGGTCATATTTCATTTTTAAGGAAAGCAGGGTTCATTAGACTATGTGACTTAAGAGGGATTTGGGGGGACTGACATGGTCTGAGCAGATACTTCTGTCGATGGGCAGAGACTGGTCCCTACACTGACCCATTAGAGGGGTGCCTCACAAAGTGTATTTGACCTAACCAGGGACAGAGGGAGAAACAGGCCTTCTGCTAGGATAGGTTTTTTTTTGTTTTTTATTTTTTGACAGGCAGAGTGGACAGCGAGAGAGAGAGACAGAGAGAAAGGTCTTCCTTTGCTGTTGGTTCACCCTCCAATGGCCGCTGCTGCCGGCGCGCTGCGGCCGGCGCACTGCGCTGATCCAATGGCAGGAGCCAGGTACTTCTCCTGGTCTCCCATGGGGTGCAGGGCCCAAGGACTTGGGCCATCCTCCACTGTACTCCCGGGCCACAGCAGAGAGCTGGCCTGGAAGAGGGGCAACCGGGACAGAATCCGGCGCCCCGACCGGGACTAGAACCCGGTGTGTCGGCGCCGCAAGGCGGAGGATTAGCCTAGTGAGCCGCGGCGCCAGCTTGCTAGGATAGGTTTCAACCTGGGCAGAATCTTGGGCAATCCTAGCTGTCCTAGGGCGTGGGTCCTTGTCATGCCTTTGGAATGGCTAGGTCCAAACCCGAGTCTGACTGAGGGGCCACTAGACCTCAGAAAGCGAGAAGCTGTGCAGGCATCTCTCTCTCTGCCTCTCAACCATGTACTACACAAGAGCTTGTTCTAAGGGACGGAGTGAGTACCTTGGGCTGCAGGAACTGAGAGAGCTGAGTGGGGGAAAGTTCAAGATTCTTTCCATACCTCAAAGAGTTATGTTGCTGGATGCCTTCTGTTTCTACCGAGGATGTGACGGATTTTTTATTAATACAGATATTTACATGATTACATTTTGTAAAGAATTTTAAAAATGCTTTTTAAAGCATTTTATTGAAAATAACTGTGCATGTTTAGGGAGCTGCATCGTGACATCTCAATACCTGTATAGAATGAGTGCTGATCCAGTCAGGGGAGTCAACACTTCTCCTTCTTTGATATTAGTTTATGGCTGGAGGCTTGGAGCTTCTTTATTCTGTGTTCATCCGATTTATACTTGCTTATTATGAGCCAAGGTTTCCCCCCGTGCTGTGTAAGCTAGGAACTTATGCTTTGATCTCACTCTACAAACACCTCTGTTCTCTAAATCTTTCACCTCCTAGTAATCACCATTCACTGAGTGTTCAAACTAAGGGTTTTCTGTTTTTTTTTTAACTTCCACCTGTGAGGGAGAACATGTGGCATTTGTCTCAGTCTGGCCTAATTTGCTTAACATAATGTCCTCTAGCTCCATCCATTCTGTGACAAGTGACAGGATTTAATTGTTTTTCATGGCTGAATAATATCCCATTGTGTGTATGTGCATACTATTTTCTTCTTCCATTCATCTGATGATGGACACCTTGGTTAATTGCACGACGTGGCTATTTTGAGCAGAGTGGCTATAAACGTGGTGGAACGAGAATCCCTTTGATTTCATGTCTTTTGAAGATGTACCCAGTAATGGGATTGATGGGTGAAGCAGAAGTTCTAGTTCTGGCTCTTTAAGGAGACTCCTTAGTGTTTTCATAGTGGTTGTGCACTAATGTACATTTCCACCAACATTGTGCAAGTGTTCCCTTTCATCACATCCTCGCCGGCACTGGTTACTCTCTGTATTTGTGATAACAATCATTCTCACAGGAGTGAGGTGTCGCTCTTGGTCATTTTGATTTGCATTTCCTTGATGGCTAGTGATGGTGAGCATATTTTCATACATTTGTTGGCCATTTATATTTCTTCTTTAGAGAACTATCTATTTAGTTCTTTGCCCATTTCTTGACTGGTCATTTTGTTGTTGTTGAGTTTGAGTTTTTCCCCAGTTCCCTGGTATAGTCTGATCCTTTGTCAGAAAAGTAGCTTACAGACATTTCTCCCATCCTGGCAGTTGCTCCTTCACTATATTGACTGTTTCCTTTGCCATGCAGAAGATTCTGAACTGCATACAATCCCATTTGTCTAGTTTTGCTTTTGCTGCCTGCACTTTTGGGATCTTATCCAAGAAACCATTGTCTACACTAATGTCTTGAAGTGGTTCTCCTATATTGTCTTCTAGAAATTTTATAATTGCAGGTCTTATACTTAGGTATTTGATCTGTCTTCAGTTGATCTTTGTTTAATGTGAGAGGTAGAGATCTAATTTTATTATTCTTCATATCCAGTTTTGCCAGCACCATTTGTTGAAAAAACTCTCCTTTTCCCAGTTTATTTTCTTGGCATCTTTGTCAAAAATCAGTTGGCTGTATGTACATAGGTTAATTTCTGGGCTACTTATTCTGCTCCATGGATCTACATGTTGGCTTTTATGCCAATGCCACACTATTTTAATTACGATAGCATTGTAGTATGCTTGGAAACTGGGTACTCTGGTGCTTCCAGCTTCATTATTATTGTTACTGTCATTAATACTATTTTGCTCAGGATCACTTTGGGTATCCTGGGTCTTTTGTGATTTTATGTGAATTTTAGAGTTGTTTTTTGCTAATTCTGTAGAGAATGTCATTGATATTTTGATAGGGGTTGCACTGAATCTGTAGATTGATTTACATAGTGTGGACATTTTAATTCTTTCAATCCATGAACAAGGAGTAGCTTTCAGTTTCTTATGTCCTTGATTACTTCCTTCATCAGTGTTGTATAACTGTAGGTCTTATACTTAGGTACTTGATCATTGTAGAGATCTTTCACTTATTTGGTTAAATTCATTCCCAAATGTTGATTTTTGAAGCTATTTTGAGAGAGAATGCTTTCTGCATTTCCCTTTCAGTGACATCACTACCAGTGCATAAAAACACAACCTTTTTCGGTATGTTGAATTTGTATACGGAGATTCGGATGTCAATCCCAGTCACACTGGTGTTTGTGATGGCAGTGGCCATCAGGCAAGGCCAAGAGGTGCTGGGGCTAGTGGCACCACACCTGTGGCTCTAGTTCTATATGACGTGAGTAGGGCCTTCCCCAGGTCTCGCTGTGTGGTCATGGGTAATGCTGGGAGTTGTACCACGAAAATCCTTAGAACCAGCACTGAGGAGCCTGATGGGGACTAGGCCTAGGTCTCATGGGGGTGCATATGGGTTATATGCCAGGGGGTTATACACCGGATGGTGTGAGCCTGGAGCAGTGGAATGCAGGTGGGATCTTCCCTAGGTCCTACAGGGTGGGTTCAGGTCACTTTGAAAAATGTAGAACTAATAGAGTCCTAGAGCTGCAAGGTCAGAAGGGTACCTTGCCCAGGTCCCATGGGAAAAGCAAAGGGTATGCTGGGAATTGTGCACTGGCGAGCATGGATCTGGAGTAGTGAGATACAGATAGGGTCCTTCCCAGGTCCCATGAGGTGAATCCAGGTGACTCTGTGGAATATACCTCCAGACACAGACCTGCCAGACATGGAGAGTAGCTTACCCAGGTCCTACACAGTGACTGCAGGTTATGCTGGGACTTGTGCACTAGCAGGTGTAAGCCTGGATCAGTGGGATGCAGATAGGACCCTCCCCCGTCCCCCATGGGGTGAGCACACGTGTCCCCACGACAAACACTCATGGACCTAGAGCTGCAGGGCCCAGAAGGGATTGATCCCAGTTCCCACAGGGCATGCAGGGGGGAAGCAGGAGAATGTGTCCTGACCACTGAGCTCCCCGTGCTAACGGATGCCAAAGGCTATTCCTTAGTTGAGGTCCTGTGGGCTTGTGTAGGGGCTGTTGCTGGCCCCAAGCCTCCGGAAGCAGAGATGACCTTCCCCACGTCACGGCTGCAAAGCTGTGCCCAATAATTCCGCAACTGCAGGAGGCAGAGGCGTGCTCTCTGCCCTGGGAGGTGCCTGCCTCCTGCCTTGAGGGCTTCTGGTGACAACAGGGCTGCTCGCGACCACATTTTCCTGGTAAAATGGAGTTCCCTCAGCCAGAGAGCCAGGGTAAGAGCTGCAGTGGGCTTTGTTCTTCTCTCTGCTGGCTTTCCAAGTCTCGGTGCTGTTTAGAGTCCCAGTCACTTCTTTACTAACGTTTGCCCTCAGTGACTCCCCGAAAACGAGGTCCTTCTTTCCTTGTCCTTGTTCTTCCCCGTGGTGGAGGTAAGTGCAAGGCCTCTCTATTCCACCATCTTGGATCCCAACTCTGTTAATCTATAAACCACATTTCTTAGGATAATCTCACCTGGACTACTGATTGTTCTTCTGTGCCTGCCTGTGTTGGTGGTCTCCCCAGAAGCAGACTCTGAGACAAGAACTTCAGTGTAAATATTTATTTGGGAAATGGAGGAAAAGATGGCAGGGGAGTAGGAAAGTGACATAGAGAAGAAGAGGAGGGTAATACAGTGTGCATTTTGTGGTCAGTTACCGATGGGGAAACACAAGGAAGTCACCTGGGTTACCCTACCTGAGATGGCCAGCGACTGGGGTACTTGTACACCACGGGTGGAGGGCTATTTCTTGGACGGGGCACATTCATTCCTTGGCATGTTTGGCCCACCTCTTGGGTGGGAAAGGTTGTCTGTCAGCAAGAAAAATCCCTCAGGAAAGAAAAGCAGGTGCCAGCCTTCAGCAGTGGCGGTGGTGCTCACAGAAGCGTGAGGCAGGTGGCCAGCACCTGCGACCCAGCACTGTGCCAAACGCTCTGTGCATTTCGGACTTAATCTTCCCAACAGCGCTATGGCTTTGGGGTCATTCCCTCTGCTTTAAAGAGTAACAACCAGGCTCAAAGGCTCAGGGGCTCCATCAAAGTCAAATTGTTGATGGAGAGTTAGGGCTTCAGGCCCCAGAACTGTCTCTATGTTATGCTGTGTGGGGCTACTTAAGTCCATCAATAACTTAGTCCTAAGAAGTATTTTTCTTGCTTCACTTCACAAATAAGGAAATGGAGGTTCAGGGGTATCAGACAGCCTGCCCTGCCTTCCAGCTTCAGGGAGAGACGCTCTCTGCCCACGCCTCCCCCCACCTCTACCACCCATGTCTCCCATGCACTCCTGTCTATGCTCTTTACGTTCCTTGCTTGTCTGCCTCACTGAAGACCCTGGTTTTGTTTTCCTTTAGTCCTTAGAGGGTTTCCCTTGAAATGGGCTTTCTAAAAACTCATGGTCCCATCCAGCCACCATGTTTAAAGTTAATTTTTCCCAGATAGTCCCTTTCACCAGGGGCTCTTCCTGGGGAGAATTTAGTACATTTACTGGATTGCAATTTCTAAACCTTCATTTGTTTGCTTCTTAATCAAACAAATTAGACCTCTATCTAGTCTTTGAAGATAAGGCTATTAGAGAGGACATGTAATTTGATTAGCATGAAAATCGCATAATAACCCAAGTCCTGGATCAGGTGTTTAGAAAGATAGTTCGGTCAGATTTAATTGGAGAAGCAACCCTGTTATGGGCTTGAATTCAGTTCTCCTGGGGCCCAAAGAACAAAATCCCTTTAGGGTCTTCAACAGCATCTCCACCCCTGGAGCTGCCTAGACAGCAGATAGGAAACGCTTGTTCTATTTGCAGAAGCGCAGCTTACAAGGGAAGAATTCTTACAAGTCCGAAGGAGGTCGGGAGACCCTATTGGGATGGAACTTGCTCCTGAAAATTGGCCAGGGAAGTCCTCTTCCACAGCTTGGACGCTTCCTCGTAGCCTCTGATGGGAAATCTTTGCTCTAGGCTCCCTACTGGCCTGGCTGAGGCTTTGTTAGAATTTTACTGTAGCCTAAATCCCGTTCTGTTCGGCTCTGCTTTCTCCCTGTCTGTGTCCAGCTCTCGGCCCTCCCTGCCTGCGGCTCCCCGTGAACCCATCATAAACATTTCCCTTCTGCTTGTGTTATTCTGATTGTCATTTGCTCCTTGGATGACCCGAAGTGGCGCAGGCGGCCTCAGAAGATGGTAAATAAAAATCCTCTTCTTAAAAAAAAATGTAAAATAAAACCCTTCCCCGCAGGGTGCAGAAGAGAATGGGCGTGTTTCAGATATGCACTTGCTGAACATTTTCAGAAATGTGAAGAAATAAGAATAACTGTCATGGAGAAAGTCCAGAGCTATTTTCAGGGGTGTGAAAATTCTTACACTTGTCACATTGAATTCCTCTCCTAAGCCATGATTTGGGAGTTTTCCGGCTGAGTGACAGAAGAGAGTAATTGAACTTGTGGTCCTGAATCCTGATTGGATGGGGATTGGCCCAATTCGCAGCTCACTCCAGTTTCTCAGGGTCTACCCGGAGCAGCACTTCCCCGGCCTCCCCAGGAAGTGGGGAGAAGGCGTTCATCTGTCACTTGTCTGGATGAGGAGCCGAGTGGCTCCTTACCTAGATCCTTTCTTCTCTGCAGGAGGAGTGGAAGAGAAGTGGACGCAGACAAGAGCAGAGGGTTTAACTCCTTGTTGGCTGCGGGACAGGACCAGTCCGTCATCCACCACTGTCAACAGGTGTGGCAGCAGACCCAGAAAAGCATGGCGCCCTCTTTGGAGAGCACATCCACCCATCCCTGCAGAGAGGTTGTCTAGAGCCCCCTAGGTGCTGCAAGGAGGCTGATGGAAGGAGGAAAACAGAGGCAGGACAGAAGTCAACGTCAGGAAAACTCCCCGGGGAACAACACGATACAAAGCACTCCCCCCCTGCCCCCGACAAAGGGCAACCTTCCTGGCCCCTGGGTCCCCGCGAACGTGCCACCGCTATTCCCAGATGTTTAAGACATTCTTCTTGCTGTGTCAGGGGGCAGTGTGTGCTCTCCTGGCTCTTCTCCATGGCTCTGGGCCTCTGCCAAGTGCCCCCTGGTGTCCCCAGGAGGCGCGAGTCTGGAAACAACTCCGCACGTCCCCCAGTGCGCCCTTGTGAGGGAATCAAAGGTCATTCTCAAGGACTAGCTTCCCAGATCAAGGCGTTAGCCTCATCCAGGGTCTGCACCCACAGCCTCTTCCACCCAGGATCCCTGCCATGCAGCCCTGATTCAGCTGACTCAGTTTACCTTTAGAAGCATTCCCCTGGCATTGTAGCTAGAAAACTAAACAAATGCCTCTTTCTGTTACTATAACTAGAACAAGTATTTGGACTGCCCAGGGAGTCAAAAATCTTGGATTAGGGAAAACACAGTATTTCACTTTCTTTGACTCCTGGAAGACTGGCCACTCCCATTCCAATCTGTGCTTTGAGGTAAGACAGAACTGTGAACTGAATAATCGAAATGAGAGTGGCCACAGCAACAAGGTGACGTCCCCTGCCTTGGGTGGAAGTGGCATAAGCCATGCCAAATGGGGAATGGCAGAGAAAAAAAAAAGGCTAAAAATAGGCTCCAAAGAGACGTGGTCTCTCTAGCTCTGTGATTCCAGGACCATGAAAGAAGCAGCAAGTGCTTTGTCTGCAACAGTCTGCTTTCTTGTGTCTTTGTCTTTTAAATCACTGGTTTGAAGGCTGCTGATAAAATTTTAACCATATTCATTTTTCTGCTCCCAAATCAATAAAATGAAAAAAAAAAAAGAAGATATGACTCAACTGAATCAAACCCTCTATCAAAACCTGAGTCATCACACCAGCAGAGGAAAGGAGGCGGATGGATGGGGATGGCCTTGGTTGCAATGATAATGGCTGCGATTGCCCAGTGTGGTCCATTTGCCGGAAGCTTTGTACAAGCTGCAGCTTTGTACAAGGCTGGTGCGGTGTCCTCCACTGCGGGGATCGCTGGGACTCAGAGATGTCAGGTTACTTTCCTGGGTCAGTCGGGTTGGCCAAGGCAGAGCCCAGGCAGGTCTTGGTGCATCCAGAGCACAAAGATTATTTTCAGAGCAATGACAGATCCTTGAAAATGAAAGACTGGGGCCGGCGCTGTGGCGTAGCAGGTAAAGCTGCTGCCTGCAGTGCTGGCATCCCATATGGGCGCTGGTTTGAGACCCAGTTGCTCTACTTCTGATCCAGCTCTCTGTTATGACCTGGGAAAGCAGTAGAAGATGGCCAAGTCTTTGGGCCCCTGCACCTTCGTGGGAGACCCGAGGAAGCTCCTGGATCCTGGCTTTGGATTGGTGCAGCTCTAGCTGTTGTGACCATCTGGGGAGTGAACCAGCGGATGGAAGACCTCTCTCTCTCTCTCTCTCTCTCTCTCTCTCTCTCTCTGCCTCTCCTTCTGTCTCTGTGTAACTCTGACTTTCAAACAAATAAATAAATCTTAAAAGAAAAAAAAAATAAAATGAAAGACTAACTGGACACAATGAGAGTGATAATAGGAAGCCTGAGGGCCGCACGGGTACGCGGGTACTCCCGGGGCTCCTGTCAGGGTGGGGGAAGGACCTGGGCCGGAAGTATTGAAAGAAGGAGCAGGAAATGCTTCCTCTAGTGAGTCCGTCTGCACTTCATTTGGCTGCATCATGCGGACCACGTTCTGAACCAATCAATCAATTCATATCTTTATCAAAATGGCACTGGGTTTTTGCTTTGTATGATGGGTGTTTCTGTGTGCTTGAAGTCACCTCTCCATGGCCAGTTTTGTGCACAGTGGGTTAAAGTGCCCCCTGCAACACCAGCTTCCTACATGTGCTGCTCTGCTTCCCATCAAGCTCCCCACGATTGCATCTGGGGCAGCAGCAGAAGGTGGTCGAAGTGCTTGGGGCCCTGCCACCCACGTGGGAGACGCAGGTGGAGGTCCAGGTTCCTGGCCACTGCCATTCAGGGAGTGAGTCAGTGGGTGCTTCTGCATATCAACTCCGAAAGCAGCTCTGCCTTTCAAATAAATATACAGGTCTTTAAAAAAAAATCTCCCTCCTGGACAGGGGATGCCCTAATATCCATAGCCTCTCCCTTTACGCCGTGCTCTATGGTCAGACATAGTGTGCATTATTTCACTCAAAGCAGTGTGATGAGACTTGCAAGGTGGGCTTTGTTTCTTCCCATTTTGAGGATTGTGATTTGCCCAGTCACATAGCCAGCAGGTGGCCCAGCCTGCACTTGGACCAAAGGTTTCTATTGCACATCTGCCCTCCCTTCTTCCGTGCCCAGGGCCCTGCTGTGAGAGGCTTTCCTTGCTGAGTCATCCCCACAGTTGGACATGGCCAAGCCCTACATTCTGCTCCCAGCGAGGTGCCCTAGGTATTCACTGGATGGTTTTTATGAATGAATGAATGACTGAGAGAGGCATAGGCAGGACTGAAACTCTCCATGAAATGGTCAGACGAGGTTTGCGTTGGGGCATTTTGACTTTCAGATTTGCATGGAGAGTGTTCTAGAAAATTCTTCCGTGTGCTCACATTTCAGCTAAATAAATGACCTCTGAGCCATCAGAGGAGGTAGTGTTGACTCACTCTCTAGCTGAAGAATGTTTGTTTCTCAGAGGCTATAAATCTGTCTAATCAGGGCCTAATGGTTTTTGGGATGACTCTGCGCAAGTGTTCCATTAATTGAAAGAGGAATGCTGTCATCTGCCACAGAGATTTCTCATTATATTCCATCAAATTCAGAGCAGAGCCCTGTTTGGAATTCTTCTCTGAACAGGGTAATTACACCACATCCTATGGTGTTTGGAAGTAGCACTCACAATTAGCATCTCTGCCATGAGTGGGAAGTGATCCGTGCTGAACAGGAGCTGGGCCAGATGGGCCTTGCTAAGACCCTGTCCCCACCCTGCGCCAGCTCCATTCAATTAAGTGTCTCTGTGTGTGTGCAAGAGACATAAATCAACTTTCACTGCTGCATGTATTCAAGAATCGCATCCGCTTCCGTTAATTAGGAGTCAAGTGCTGCTGTTTGTAGTGATCAGGTTAGAACAGACGATGATGCCGAAGGATTCCAGACAAGAAGCAGATCCGGTGAGATGCCACAGGCCTCAGACAGCCTGGGCAGCAAGCTGAGTCCAGACACGGCCCAGCCTGCCCTTGTCCTCGTCCCAGGAGACAAAAGACAGCGACCCAGCAAACTCAGGTCCCTCACTGCAAAGTGGCTCCATCCAGGGCACATGGCCGATACTCCCCAAGAGTGGACAGGACACAAGCCCCGCCCTCGTGAGTAGGAGCCACTGAACAAGCCAGGCACCTGTAGCTTTGTACACTTTATCCGGGGGTCTCCAATTCCCTCCTAACTTGTGAGAGTTGTTTCTGATTTTCCTTTTCCCTTCCCCTCGTACCGCCCCATCCTTCCCCTACCTCCAAACACGTTCACAGTCTTCTCAGGTACTCAATATTCTTTTGCTCCGATTAAGTCCTGAATCAATCATTGAGATTTAATAAGTGTAACCTTGGGACCCCCCCATATAGCTTATATACTGCACATGTGCCTCTACCCATGCACAGAGTACATGCACATCCCGTGAATGAGGGCATTTCAAACGTCCACAGGAAAAAGGGATGATCTGTTTATTTTGGTGCAAAAACTCTTGAAATCCTTGCCTCTGAGGGGTCTCCCAAAATTCCGTGGAATATGGATATTAAGAAAAGTTCTGCATTTCAAATGTTTTTGCACAGAATATACTTATTAATTCCATATTCATGACATTTTAAGGGCCCTTATAATGCATTATCTACTCCACTTGCATGTGGTGAAGAAGCTGGGACTCGAACCGGCACCCATGCAGAAGGCTGGCACTGCAGGCATTGGCTGAACCCACTGCGCCAAAGCAGCAGTCCCACAGCTTGCTTTGAAAAATCCTGTAACTTGTTGTTTTGCTCAAATTATGCTTTCAGTGTGTATCGATCCAATTTGTTGACCGTGCTGCATAATCTGTGGTACGAATGAGCACACCACAAGGCACTGCCCGTCCTGCTGGTGCATGCTGGGGTTGTTTTCATGTCATTTGCCATTACAAATAGCATCACGCCTCCCAGCGCACACGTTCAGAGGTTCTCCAGGGGACAGAGCCTGCTCCCATCCACTGTGGCCTGAGGGCTGGGCTGTCACAGAGGACAAACGGGAAGGGGGGCTGGGCACTTCTGAGAGTCAGCATACACAGCCAGGCAGCAGCTGAGCCAGGAGTTGATGGTAAGGCTTTTAAAATAGTCTTGCACAGGCCGGCGCCGCGGCTCACTAGGCTAATCCTCCGCCTAGCGGCGCCGGCACACCGGGTTCTAGTCCCGGTCGGGGCGCCGGATTCTGTCCCGGTTGCCCCTCTTCCAGGCCAGCTCTCTGCTGTGGCCCGGGAGTGCAGTGGAGGATGGCCCAGGTGCTTGGGCCCTGCACCCCATGGGAGACCAGGAAAAGCACCTGGCTCCTGGCTCCTGCCATCGGATCAGCGCGGTGCGCCGGCTGCAGCGCGCCGGCCGCGGCGGCCATTGGAGGGTGAACCAACGGCAAAGGAAGACCTTTCTCTCTGTCTCTCTCTCTCACTGTCCACTCTGCCTGTCCAAAAAAAAAAATAAAAAATAAAAAAAAAAATAAAAAAAATAGTCTTGCACAAATCCGCGTGTAGGTTTACACCAGCATACTGCTCACCTTTCCTTTGGAGTTCCTTATACTAGGGTACTTATAAAAAATGGAACTAAAAGGCAATTTTAATGTAAAAGAAGCTGGAATCCAAGAGCAGTTTTTTCAACATATGGATTTTCCAAGAATTTTGAATATCCCTTTTTTTAAAAAAAAAGATTTATTTATTTATTTGCAAGTCAGAGTTACACAGAGAGAGCAGAGTCAGAGAGAGAGAGAGAGGTCTTCCATCAGATAGTTCATTCCCCAATTGGCTGTAATGGCTGGAGCTGCGCTGATCCGAAGCCAGGAGCCAAGAGCTTCTTCTGGGTCTCCCACATGGGTGCAGGGGCCCAAGGATTTGGGCCATCTTCTACTGCTGTCCCAGGCCACAGCAGAAAGCTGTATCAGAAGTGGAGCAGCCAGGTCTCGAACCGGTGCCCATATGGGATGCTGGCGCTTCAGGCCAGGGCATTAACGTGCTGTGCCACAGTGCCGGCTGAATATCCCTTGTATGCACGGATTTTTCTTTTTAAAGATTTATTTTGTTTATTTCAAAGGCAGAGTTATAGACAGCGGTAGAGACAGAGAGAGAGAAAGAGGTCTTAAAATCTGCTGGTTCACTCCCTGAATGGCGCCACAGCAGGAGCTGAGCCGATCCAAATCCAGGAGCCAGGAACTTCTTCCAGATCTCCTACGTGGATGTAGGGGCCCAAGGACTTGAGCCATCTTCCGATGCTTCCCCAGGCACATCAGCAGGGAACTGGATCAGAAGTGGAGCAACCGGGACTCGAACTAGCACCATATGGGTTGCTGGCACTGCAGGCCAGGGCCTTAACCAGCTGCACCACAGCGCCGGCCCCACATGCACAGATTTACACCAAAATAGGCATCTTTTGATCCCCTTTTCCATGATCTTTTTAGAGTGACTTTGGCACAGCGGAGCTCATCAGGAAAAGCCCCAGAAAGGAATCTAAACAATGACTCCCGGCAGCTCTAATTGGAAGAGAGCTGGTGTGCCCGCACCTGGAAGCTGCCCCTTCCTTGTCATCGGTGTGATCTCCACGTGGTTAGTTGTCTTCCAGTCTACAGTAGTTCAGGACAGTAAATTTTTTTTTTTAAATTTATTTGACAGGTAGAATTATAGACAGTGAGAGAGAGAGACAGAGAGAAAGGTCTTCCTTCCGTTGGTTCACTCCCCAAATGGCCGCCACAGCCGACGCTGCACCTATCCAAAGCCAGGAGCCAGGTGCTTCCTCCTGGTCTCCCATGTGCCAAGCACTTGGGCCATCCTCTATTGCCCTCCCGGGCCACAGCAGAGAGCTGGACTGGAAGAGGAGCAACCGGGACTAGAACCCTGGTTGCCGGCACTGCAGGTGGAGGATTAGCCAAGTGAGCCACAGCGCCGGCCCCTCAGGTCAGTACATTTTAAGTAGGGTGATTGACAAGGGGAGAGAGTAGGTAGAAAAGCAATGTGACCTCCAATTCGCCCTCTTCTGTTTCTCCTCTCCAGGCAGGCTGATGAATGAGACAAACAGACTCAGCATACTCAGGGCCTTGAGTGGCAGGCAAAGCTCTCTGCACCACTTGCAACAGAGTCATCAAGAAGAAGCTTGAAACTCCTTCAAGAAGTCTGCAATTTCACAGCATTTCCATAGAGATTCAGGTACTGGGATGTTAACTTTGGGGGAAAATGGTGGTTGATGTTTACCGAGTTTGCAGGCTAGTTCACAGCTCACAGAATGGGCAAGTGTCTGGCTGAAGAACCAGGACACGGGGATCCCTGTGAGTGTTTTGGCCAGGTTGGCCATGCTGTGGTGTGGCGTGTTTCCTGTCCAGGCGGGAGCCCTGCCCAGGGTGCTGTGAGGTCAAAGCTAAGAGCACTGATTCTACACAGGGGTCCTCTCTGTGGGGGTCAGAAGACACTCTCAAGGGCTAGGCAGTCAGATATTTGACTTCTGGGCCTCCGTTTATACATCTGCAGCATGGAGTTAATAATCCCACTTATATCTTAGAGTTATTGTGATAACTCAATGACTTTGCTATGCAGACACATAATAAGCAATAAGTACTTTATTCCGTCCCCCAATCTGCAGCAAAATTGATGTGAATTCACCAAGTACTTGGGAAAAACATTACTATTTGAGGGGAAGAACTTGCCTAGAATAGCGCGTCTCTGGTTTTCATCCACGATTTTAATGCTTTTGTCCTATTTTATTATTAAATTGCTTTCTCATTTAATATTGTTTACTTGTGTTTTTGAAAGCTGGATTTATGGCTCAATAAGCTATTTATGTTTGAGCCTCGGCAAATTGGTACAATCTGTCCCTGATTTTAATTCATGGTATGGTTCCAGTGCCTGTGTTTGCAACATTTTGGGAACACTGTTAATGGCATTTTAGTAAAAGGACAATTTTAACAAAACAGGTTTTAAATCCACCAGTGAGGGCTTGCTCCACCCCGATGCCCACTTCCAAACTTGTCTTGGGGTCCTGCTTTAGGGAAATGAGAGCGCCATTGGGAAGACAATCAAGAGACCCGTATTCACTACCGCCTGTGCTGGGTTTCCAGGAAGCTTCCAGACAGCCCTGCTCCGGGGCAGCTAGGGCAACTGGGGTGGCAATTAGGAACCAAAAACTCAACACTCCTGCTTAGAAAATCGATTTTATAATGCTCTTCGGTACGAAGCCATCTACTTCCTTCCACTATTTTGGAGCTGGCTAGGAGGACAAGCAGATGGGCTCTTGGCGGGAGCCGTGGAGAGCTCTCTTCCATGTGTAGTGTTGCAGCAGCCCTGGAGGAACTCAGCCCCTGTCCTCTCCCTCTCTGTTCCCCTTGGCCATTTCTATTTATGCAGATGATGTTAAACTGTAGTGATTGATTGATTGGAGAGGGAGAGAAAGAAAGAAAAAGAGGGAGTCAGAGGGGGAGAGAGAGAGAGAGAGAGAAACGCTTCCGTGTTCTGACTTCCTCTCCAAATGCTCCCAACAGCTGGGAGTAGGCTGGGCAGAAGCTAGGAGCCAGGAATTCAAGCTAGGTTCTCTCCCACGGGTGGCAGAAGAATTAGTTCATCGCTTAGCCTGTTGGCCACAGCCCAGCTGTGGCCATCACTGCCACCTGCCATGCTGTGCGTCAGCTGGAAGCTGGGGTCAGGAGATGGAGCCCAGCACTCCTGTGTGGGACTTGGGCTACCTGGCTGCTGTGCCAAACGCCCACGCCTATGAACACAATTTTTCAATCATTTTAGTCATAGTACGTATGCTAACTTGTATTTTCCATTTTTGCTGATAATAAAGCAATTAAAAATATTTCCACAAAGGCTTCATTCTTCCTTAAAGCTGTTGCATGAAATTTCGTCTTACAAATTCCACACTGGTTTATTTGACCATTGGACATTGGACATCTTTCAGTATTTTCCTATCCAGATCTTTTCTACATGTAGCTTCCTTCTGCTGTTTTTTTCTCCTTTTAATTTGTTATCCTGGGACTGCTTCCCAAGTTTGGGATGAAGAAGTCAAGAAATGTGAACATTTTTGTGATTTTTGTTACGAACTGCTGTTCTGTCTTGCAAAAAAAAAGGGGGGGGGAACACTCTTATAGTTGTGGAGGTGGTTCTTTTTAAGAGAAAACAAAGCATGATTCTGCATTTTTAAGAAAAGAGAACCGAGGCAGAGTCAGCATGGAGAGAATGGAGTGGGCGGGAACGAGACCCGGCCCTTACAGATAGGATGCTGATGTTCTGAAGCCCGCGGGCCAGGCGGGAGGTCCTGGAAAGGAGGAGTTTGGCGTGTCTACTGCACAGTAACTCATTTCCTCTCTTTAGCTTCCAGGACAGTCAACAGACTCATCCCATAGCTTAGCATGTGGGCCACAAAATACCACTGCCAGTATTTTTTTTTCCAACAATTTATTATTATTACTATTATTTGAAAAGGAGAATTACAAAAAGGGGGAAAGACAGAAAGAGGTCTTCCATCTGCTGGTTCACTCCCCATATGGCCACAGTGGTTGGGACTGGGCCAGGCTGAAGCCAGGAGCCTGGAGTTCCATCTGGTTCTTCCACATGCACTTGGGCCATCTTCTACTGCTCTCCCAGGCTCATTAGCAGGGCCCTGGGTTGGAAGTGGAGCAGCTGGGTCTCGAACCAGGACTCTTATGGGATGCTGGCGTCATAGACAGTGGCTTACCCCTTTGTTTCAGTCTTTATTCACTTCAGATAGAGACTCATTTATTTATGTTTTTTTTAAATTGTCTATTTATTTGAAATGCAGAGCGATAGAGGGAGGAAGAGACAGAGAGAAAGAGATTTTCCATCTACTCATCACTCACCAAATGGCTACACAGCCAGGGCTGGGCCAGATTGAAGCCAGGAACCAGGAATCCTACCCAGGTCTCTCAAGTGGGTGGCAGGAGCCCAAGCACTTGGGCCATCATCCACCATTTCCCCAAGAGCGTTAGCAGGAAGCTGGATCAGAAACAGGGCACCAGGTCTGGTGTTCCCATATGGGAGGCAAGCATGGTAAGCAGCAAATCAACATGCTGCACCACAGTGCTGGCCCCGTTCATTCTGAGTCAGGCGGATGAGCAGGTGCATGGTTTTCTCACTGGAGGAGTATGGAGCCAGCCTCACGCACCCTTCTCTTGGTAGAACTCATCTTGTGGGCTTCAGATTGCCAAACTCTGCATGTCTTTCTTTCTCTCTCTTTCTTTCTCTCTCTCTTTCTTTCTTTCTTTCTTTCTTTCTTTCTTTCTTTCTTTCTTTCTTTCTTTCAGATTTATTTGAAAAGCAGAGGCAGAGAGAGAGAGAGAGAGAGAGAGAGAGAGAGAGAGGTCTTTCATCCACTGGTTCACTCCCCAGATGGCCACAACGGCTGGAGCTGCACCAATCCGAAGCCAGGAGCCAGGAGCTTCTTCCGGGTCTCCCATGTGGGTGCAGGGGCCCAAGGATTTGGGCCATCTTCTACTGCTTTCCCAGGCCATAGCAGAGAGCTGGATCAGAAGTGGAGCAGCCGGGACTAGAAGCAGCACCCAATATGGGATGCCGGCACTGCAGGCAGCAGCTTTATCTACCAAGCCACAGCGCTGGCCCCAGCCTGCATTTCCTTACTCAGCTGTTCGGCCTCCTGTGATTCTGATGAAAAGGAGGAAGGTAGGTAGGGCAGGGAGAATCATTTCTGGAAGAGCTGGAGCTTTGGTTTCCCATGAGTGAATTCCACCTGTGGGTTGCCCTCATGCTGCGGATCTGCTGGTGTCTTGTTCCGGGTTTCGTGGTTTGTGTGAAATCAGTCACCCTGCCACTCAGGCAGATATGACTGGTTTTGTCCCTAAAGCATGTGGGGAGCATAGACAGGCATTCTTGCCACCTGTAGGAATCCCGATCTCAACGGCTTGTCAGATTTCAAAGCTGCAGGTCGCATGTGTGGCACTAAGAATAGTGTTTTTCCAGATCAGTACTGGGCTCAGTGGTTACAGCGCCCTCTGTCACATCACAGTGCCTGGCTTTGGGTTCAGGCTCCGGCTCCCAGTTCCAGCTTCCTGCAGTGCAGATCCAGAGAGACCGTGAACCATAGCAGAAGCAGTTGGGTCCCTGCCACCCACGTGGGAACCCCGGATTTAGTTGCCGGTTCTCAGCTTCTGTCCAGCCCAGGCCAAGCTGTTGCAGGCATTGGCAGTGAACCAGCAGATGGGAGCTTGCTCTCTCTCTCTCTCTCTCTCCCTCTCTCTCTCTCTCTGTCTTTCTGTGTCTCCCAGATGAGCAGAAAAAAATAATGAATCTTCCACAAGGAAAAAATATAATAATGGTATCTCATTTTTTATCACTTAACATCTTTTAGATATTGTGTGTTTGTTTGAACGTAAATGAATTCATTCTTTCATTTGATCCTCACAATTTTGGGTAGCAAAAATTATCACTCCACATTGCAGATGGTGGGGAAAAGAGAAGAAAAGTCAGGTTTTTCGAGTTCATGGGACCAGTGAGCAGCAGAGCGAGATCTCTAACTGATGTCCCTTGCTGTCACCCTGGTTCGTTCCGTGTCAACACACTTGGCCCGATTCCCAGTACAGCACACGAAAGGCTACTTACGGGTGATTATTAATATCGTATTTTAGGAAAAATGTTTGCCTCCTAATTCCAGGGCTTGAGGCACTCTGCAGGCAGTGATGAAGTCCGCTGAGGTTCTCTTCTGCGCTCTTAGTCTCTCCCTGGACCGCTGATGCTCTGTCGCTCCCCCTCTTCGTGGAGGAACGACACTAAACCCTGCCTAGGCTTCATATCCGAGTCACGGCACCATTATGTCGCTCCCCCTCTTCGTGGAGGAACGACACAGGACCCTGCGCTGTTCTTTCGTCTGCTCGGCCCTCCCCGGGTTTGCTGCTGGTTCTTCCCGGGTTGGCTACTATCCCTTCCACCTCCGTGGAAGGGCAGTTCCCCCTGGCCACATTCCCCACTTCCGCAGGGGAGCGGCACACCGCCGGCCGGCTCTCTCAGGGGCTGCACAGGTGTTCCCCTTAGATGTTCCCCTTAGATGTTCCTGGTGCATGCCGTCTCTCTCCTCCTTTATAGTCCTCCTCCGCCAATCCCAACTCGGCTGCCCACACGCCGAGTACGCTGCTCTCCTCCAATCAGTAGCAAGTCCTACAGTTTACTGGTTGAACTGGAGGCAGCTGTGCGGAAGCTGTTTACTTCTCTCCCAGCGCCATATTGTGGGAGAGCAGATGCATAGAATGTCTTAATTCCAGCAACTCAGTCCAGTCCAGGCTGCTCCCCACAATGCTCCACTTCCGATTCAGCTCTCTGCTATGGCCTGGGAAAGCAGCAGAAGATGGCTCAAGTGCTCGGGCCCCCGCACCCACGTAGGAGACCTGGATGAATCTCTTAGCTTTAGTCTGGCCCAGCCCTGGGAGTGAAACAGGAGATGGAAGATCTCTCTCTCTCTCTCTCTCTCTGCCTCTGCCTCTCCCTCTCTGTAACTCCACCTTTCAAACAAATAAAAATCATCATCATAATTTTTTTTTAAAAAAGCACACATGTGTCAGGCAGGGCGTGGGAGACAGGCACCCTCATGCACTGTGGGTGGATATTTTCCTTCGCCTATATACATGCCTGTGCAATGTTGTACTACAGGGATCCTCCGGGAAATCGACTCCTCTTTCAACAGCACCATTCCTTTCTTGCCTTCTGGGCCCACCTGTTATTCAAAAGCTTCCAAGCTCCTAAACTTCTCAATTTTCAGAAGCAGTGTGGCCTTCAAAGAAGGACGAGTTTCAAGAGGCCAGTTTCTAGATGCAGTGTTGGTAAAGCACACGCTTACGCGTGATCAAGGGAGCAGTCGCAGGTCCTAGTTGCCCAGACAGTCCTGGTGGGCGACTGCTGTCCCAGGGTGGGTGCTCAGAGCTCCTCTCCCAGATGCCCTGACGTGGATGAAAAGCTGCACTGAGCACTCTGTAAGGCAAGGACTACCCGCATTTCAGTGCAGGAGGATCATAGCTTTGCCTAGAAGACAGACATGTGAGCTTATACCCCTCTAACACAGGAGGAGGGACCCCCCCCATACCCCTAACTCCTTCAGCACAAGCTCCCCTTGGGTTGACCCAAGAGATTTCTGCGAGGCTGGCCTGGGTTAGCCTTGAGGTCTGATAAACCACATGGAACTCCTGAGTGTGCCAGCAGATGAGCCCTCTCATCTCACCAGAACAGGGTGTGCGTGTGTACGCGCGTGTGCATGGGCATGGCTGCAACCTCATCTTCCCATGGGTGGGAGGAAAGTAGAAAGGCAGAGAATGTCCTGTAGCATGGAGGGAGTTGCTTTTTCCTTCTATTTGCAGTGCAGGGGAGGAGAAAGAGAGGAAGGGAGGGAGAGGGAGAAAGAGGGAAGGGAAGGAGGGGAGGGGAGGCATTTCAAGCCACGGATGGCTCCAGGGTCCTCTTCCTCCCTGGTCCCCAGGTGGGTCTGGTGGGAAATGTTCTGGAAGGGGCAGCCAAGGGCTCAGTCCGTGCCTGCAGAGCCAGTGACGTGGCAGTTTCTATAGAGATGAGTCCCTTTCAGAGGAAAGCGCTCCGTAATCAGGATACACAAACCCCAGCAGACAGCTGAAGGCTTTTTTCTTTGAGAATTTTCTGTGCTAGGATTCAAACGGTGCCTCCTTGAAGAAGCAGCTTCGGGGCAGGCAGGGAAGGGCCAGCCCGGGGTTGAGAATTTGGAATTGAGGTTGGAAAGCTGTTCAGGAGCTGGGAGAAGGAGGAGGAGAGGTTGTTGTATGGGAGCCACGCCACTGCTCATTAATCCATGAAATGAGACCTCCTGGGACTAACGAAGCTGCTCCTGCCTTAGCAACCTCCTTGTGGTTTTCCCTTTCAACTGGAAATTCCAGGCTCTCTGAGCAGGGAGAGGTCAAGAGCCCAGAGGGGGCAAATCTGAGGGCTGAGCCACACAGCAAACCTGCTTACTTGGCACTAAGGCCCCACTCCACTGAGCTGGCATTCAATTTCTGCCTCTTCCTATTAAGTCAGCCCAGACATCACTTCTCATCTTTGTAAGAAATGGCACCTGGCTGCATGTTAAAGGAGCCCAACTGAGTAATTTAAGCAAATAGGGGTTCATTGTTCACACAGGAGACCCAGAAGCACCATAGTCATCCACACCCAGCTCTCCCTGCCTCCCTGCCTGGCCATTCTTGCTGTTTCATCCCCACGACCTCTTCAGGTCACAACACAGCTGTCCCAGCCATTGCCCCAGACAGGAAGAAGAAGAGGAAGACATGGAGAGGAAGGGGTGACACCCACTTTCAGAAGCAAAAGCTGTCCCAGAAATCTGCAGCAAATGATTTCTTCCATGTCATTGGCCAGAACTGGGTCACATGACTCCAACCCCAAGCCCTGAGGGAGGCTGGGATATGTAGTTTCTTAACCCAAAAAATTGCCACCATGTTTTAAGGGCAAGCTAAGAAAAAGTCTGAAAGAACAACTAGTGACATCTGATACACAATCCATGGTTATCTTGGCACGTCTCTCTGCAGGTTAGACCCTTGCTGCTTGCTATATGACATCATGCAATGACATCATGCAATGACATCATGCAATGGGGTGCTGGAAAATGGGCAACAAGTAAATCTCTGGAACAAAAAAACACTGGTTTGTGCTGGTATTTCCGTATAAACACTCCCGCCATGGCCAACTGCAAGCTGGCCAGTGGAGCCGGGAAGAGAAATGTGGTTACAGCCTCCTATCGTATTTCCATCATCCAGATACTAAAAAACATAGATAATCATGGTGATATGCAAAACATGAAGTGATGAGTCTGATGCTTTTGTGATCTTTGAAAATGCAATTTATTTAATTATGAGTTCATAGAACTCATTTTTAAGCAGTGGCGGCATTTAATGCCTGGCTCCCGACATTCCTGGAGAGGTAGCAGCCGGCTCTCAGTAGCCAGGGCGCAGGGACCCCTGCACACCACTCCTGCGGGGACCTCTGAGCACCTTCCTGCACTGTGCTCATCACAGCTGGTGATCGCTGAGCTCTCGGTGTGATTCCGGGATTAATACTTATTTCCCCCACGGAACCGTAAGCTCCACCAGGTCAGTGCTGGGCCTGATTTTGCTCATGATGTCTGGAACAGAGCAGGTGCTCAATGAACATTTGAATAAATAAGTGAATTAATGTGATTTGCACCGAGGAGGCGCATGCATGCCTGCAAGCATACATGCGTACATAAACAAAGGAAAGAATGAAGGACTGAGTTGCTGATTTCTGCTTCCTCCGTCCCTGGGGTCCCTAAAGGCTCCTGCATCTCAGACCCTGGTTCTGCTTTCTCTTGTCCTCTCTTGCCCTTGTATTGGCTGTCATTCTTAGTTCCAGCACTTTCTTGAAGCTCAAATGGGTGATGGGGAGCTTCGGCACGGTTTTGCCGACATCTGTGGCTGGAGCTGGTTACCTGTGCAAACATATAGATCCTGGAGCAGCTGGGCTTTCTTTGGTGGCTGTGCTGAGAAATGGTTCGCCATCCCTTACCCCATGTCCACTCCAGATCTGATTCTCCAAGGAAGCCTCCACAGAGGCTGGGGAGAGAGAGAGATGTTAGGGGTTCCATGGAGTGGCATCACACTGCTGGGGCCAGAGGGGTTCCCGGTCTGTGGCCTTCCCTGTCCCAAAAGGCCCTGGAGGCAAAGTCCTACATGGTTCTCCTGGTGGAGAACCTGGGACAAAGGACGTGGCGTCACTGATGAGGGAGCGCAGAGTTGAGCCCCACAGACCTCAGCGGTCCATTTTGGTGCTCCTGACCCACGAGACACTTTCAGAAGGTCAATGCTCAATGCCTGGTTGCCGTTCTAACCTTGGCCTTTGCACTGGCTTCAGGGCCCACTCTTCAGTCCCCCAGACTCGGGCGGCATCTTAGTCTCTTTTCCGCTCCCAGAACAGAATACCTGTGGCTGGGCAATTTATAAAGAAAAGAGATTTGTCTGGAGGCTGGGAAGTCCAAGAACATGGCACTGACATCTGCCAAGGACTTTTGTGCTGAGTCATCCCATGGCAGAAGGGGGCGGTGCACCAGCATGCAGGAACAAGCGTGCAGGGGTGGGGGGCAACTCACTTTCCTGACAACCCACTCTCCCAGGAATGGCATTAATCCATTCACAAGAGTGCTGCCGCATGACCTAATCGCTCTTAGAAAGCTCCGCCTCCCAACACAGGGCCAGGTTAAGTTTCCAGCACATGAACTTCAGGGCACACATTGGAACCACAGCCGGCAGGAATGACGCATGGGAGCAGTGGCACCTTGCCCCCAACACCTTTGAGACAGGGGCGCGTACAGATGACACAAAGGAGGAAAATGAAGAATGAAGTCAAATTCCTAAGTTTCCGGGGTGCCAGTGGCTGGCAGCAAAGCGGAGAAAGGAGAAGCAGGGTGTTTTCCTGCATGCGTCTCTGAGTTGGGATCCAGCCACTGCCTGGCTGTCCTGTGTCCTGCACTGTGTGTTGTTAGAGCGAACCTCAGGATGGGTGGGCCTCGGGGGTCATTGCCTCCCCAACATGAACAAGTTTTCTTTTCCGAAATGGAACACCAGTTTTGCCAAGTAGCTGGAGGCTGCAGTGGCCAGTGGTGTTGCAGGCTGGACCACTCTGGGTGTACAGAGGAGAAGCCCAGGCCGGCGCCGCGGCTCACTAGGCTAATCCTCCACCTTGCAGCGCCGACACACCGGGTTCTAGTCCCGGTCGGGGCGCCAGATTCTGTCCTGGTTGCCCCTCTTCCAGGCCAGCTCTCTGTTGTGGCCAGGGAGTGCAGTGGAGGATGGCCCAAGTGCTTGGGCCCTGCACCCCATGGGAGACCAGGATAAGTACCTGGCTCCTGCCTTCGGATCAGCACGGTGCACTGGTCGCAGCGCGCCGGCCGTGGCGGCCATTGGAGGGTGAACCAACGGCAAAAGGAAGACCTTTCTCTCTGTCTCTCTCTCTCACTGTCCACTCTGCCTGTCAAAAAAAAAATTTTTTTTTAAATAAGAAAAAAAAAAAAAAACAGAGGAGAAGCCCAGCATTTGTGCCCGGCACCTGACGTGGCACACGTGACCCTGATGTTTACTGAGAAGAGGCTGTTAGCCAAGTCTGGAGTCCCAGAGAGACGTCTGAGCCCCTGCTGCCCACCAAGAGGCCACAGAGACCAAGGGAGGCTCCTGCGGGCTTCAGTCCCACCCTGTCTTTTCCCAGGAGGGACATGAATTGTAGGCGCCAGCACCTTGGAGACACCAATCAGCTAAGAAAGGAGCTCCGTCTCACAGACTCAAACACTCGTCAATAGTCTCAGCAGCTTAAAATTCTTTCCACAGGGGCTGGTGTTGTGGCACAGGGTTAAGCCATGGCCCCGTGACACCTGCGACCCACAGGAGCTCCAGTGCAAGTCCCACTGCTCTGCTTTCAACCCAGCTCCCTGCTAATGCACCTGGGAATACAGAGGAAGATGGCCCAAGTACATGGGACTCTGCCACCCAGGTGGGAGACCAGGATGGAGCTCCTGGCTCCTGGCTCTGGTCTAGCCCAGCCCTTCTACTGCGATTATTTGGAGAGTGGACAGTGGATAAAAAGCTCTATCTATCTATCTATCTATCTATCATCTATCTATCTATCCACCCATCCATCTATCACCCATCTCTACCTCTATCTCTGCCTTTCAAATAAATAAATCTTTTTCTAGAAAAATCCTTCTACACGTGCTCTCTTGAATCACAACTGCCTTGTGGAGAGCCTGCGGCATTTCCTCTTGCCATTGAGAACAGAAAGGAAAAGTGACTTACTCCACACCACGTAGCTATCAGTGGACTCAGGTCTCCTGACCCGCATCACGCAGCTGTTGGCACACTCGGGTCTCCTGATCCATACCACGTGGCTATTAGCACACTCACGTCTCCTGACCCACGCCACACGCGGCTGTTGGCACACTCGGGTCTCCTGATCCATGCCACGTGGCTGTTGGCAAACTCAGGTCTCCTGATCCACGCCACACGGCTGTTGGCACACTCAGGTCTCCTGATCCATACCACGTGGCTATTAGCACACTCAGGTCTCCTGACCCACGCCACACGCGGCTGTTGGCACACTCGGGTCTCCTGATCCATGCCACGTGGCTGTTGGCACACTCGGGTCTCCTGACCCGCGCCACAAGGCTGTTGGCACACTCAGGTCTCCTGACCCGTACCACATGGCTGTTGGCACACTCGGGTATCCTGATCCATGCCATGAGGCTGTTGGCACCCTCGGGTATCCTGACCCACGCCACCAGGCTGTTGGCACACTCGGGTCTCCTGACTTTAGGCTGGAGCTCCTCCCACCGCATCATCCTGCTTTCCTCTTCCGGTCACTAACTCCCCCTGCTCTATGTCCATTCCAGTAGCGGTCTAAGGTGGCTACCGCGTGAACATGAGCGTGGTCCCTTCCTGTCCAGTCACTGTACCGCCCCTTCTAAGGAACAGTTCTGGGCTTTGAAGGAAAATGTTTTCACCTTAAGGGATTAATGGTGAAAATAGCGGGTTCTGTTGACAGTAAGTGCAGCAGAGGTTTAAACAAAAACAAAAACAAACAAACAAACAAAAAAGCCAAAGCTTGGGAAAAATCTCTGTTTCTCTCTGTGCAGGACTGGAAGTGGACGTCAACTCTTGCTGCCCCTGTTCTCTCCTGCCCCTGGGCTGGTGTGTGCTGCCCCTTCATCACAACGCACAATGACTTGTTTAATGACTGGGGCCAAGGCTTACAGTGCGGATGACCTTGGAAGAAATAACACATTGGCTTGAACTTGTAGTAGGTCGGAAATGATTGATTCCCTAGAACTGTTTTTGCTGGACTATGGGGGGGGGGGGGGTGGTCCTGAAGTGTGTGTGTGTGTGTGTCTGTGTGGTGTCATCAGTGAGAAGACAGAAGGCACAGGTGCTCCTGATGCAATTTATCACCCCAAAGTGTAAGTTGCCAGTATCGCAAGCACCGCCCACAGGTGCACTTGCACACACACGCACACACACACACCCAGGAGCTCTGATAACTCATCTCCCCTCTGAAAGTACTTTTATCTCCTGGAGTTGGTGCCACAGGCCTTGTCTTTTTTATCACACGGAAGAGACTCGAGGAGGAGGTGATGAAAGAGAAAGCTTGGGCCCCTCCTCCATGGATTCATCTGGCCCCGAGGGCCTGCCACTCCCCACAGGGCCCAGCTCAGCCCAGCTCTGCTCAGGTGCTGAGAGTGAGGGCTGGGCCTGGCCTGGGAGGGGAGCCCTTCCACAGGGCCGGGCTGCTTTCTCCATTTTCACAGTCACAGAAAACCATATCCCAGCTTAGGGTG
Source organism: Oryctolagus cuniculus (assembly GCF_964237555.1). Classification (NCBI taxonomy): domain Eukaryota; kingdom Metazoa; phylum Chordata; class Mammalia; order Lagomorpha; family Leporidae; genus Oryctolagus; species Oryctolagus cuniculus. Next base: position 38,962,186 of record NC_091445.1, on the reverse strand, counting down.
GACAATCACTCCCTCCCACGTAATTAGATCGTTTTCAGCATCCAGCCACCAAGGGAGACAGCAGGCAGAACGCGCAGCCTGTCCTCAGCCTCACTCCTGCTTCCGTGGGGAGCACTCCCAGGAGGGAGAGGAAGGGAAGGTGGGAAGGACTTTCGCTGAGGGCCCACTCGCTGGCCCAGGGCCCAGCCTGCCGACGCCATTGCCCGGAGCTAACCTGGCGGGGGTGGCCGGAGGGTCGGGGGAGCAGCTGACTTAAACTCCTTGAAATGACATTGCTCACCTCATCTCTCCCAGGACTAGCGCGAAGGCAGTGCTTTGGCAGGACAGAAAGCACAGGGGGAAGGTTTCTGAACTTGGAGGAGGGGAAGAAAGCGTGGAAACTCTTAGTGGGAGAAGAAAGATGTGGACAGTGGGTTGAATGGAAAGACCCCTAGAGGGGAGGCATTGCTCCTCCAATCACAATGGGGCACTAAATATGAGGAGTCTTAAAGGTTCCTGGGAAATGAGTGTCATGGAAAAACTATGCACGGGTTTCAAATTTTTTTGCATCAAAATAACACTGGGGGCAGGCAGTTGGCTCAGTGGTTAAGATGCTGCTTGGGGTGTGCCCATGCCAGTTCGGAATGGTTCAGGTCCCAGCTCTGCTCTGACTCCAGCTCCCTGATGGTGCACACCCTCGGAGGCAGCCGGTGATGGCTCAGGTGCTTGGGCTCCTGCCACTCGTCTACAAGACCCTGTTGGAGTTCTTGGCTCCTGGCTTTCACCTGCTCCAGCCCTGACTGTTGCAGGCATTTGGAGGGTGAACCAGCAGAGGAAAGGTCACCGTTTTTCTAACTCGCTGCCAGGAGGCCAGGAGGCATCTGATTCTCCCATGTGGGTGACAGGGTCTCCAGTATTTGAACCATCACCAGCTGCATCCAAGGATGTGCATTGGCAAGAAGCTGAATCGGAAGTGGAGTAGCCAAGACTCAAACCAGGCACTCTGGTACTGGACGCTAGAGTCTCGCAGGAGCTCAAGTCACTGTGCCAAACACCCTCTCTTGCTTTCATCCCACACACCTGCCTCCCTCCAAAACGCACACTTCCTCTGATCCTTGTTGCCAGCCCAGTGACCATCTCTCTGTCACTCCCAGGGGTCCTGGTAGCCCAGTGCACTCTACTCTCCTCTGTCAGAATGTGCTCCCAGGGAGGGATTCGAGGTCCGTTATTTGCTACTCGGTGCCATCTAAAGCCTGACATCTCCCTCCCAGGGGCGTGTGCACCATGAGCCTTCGCTCTCCTTGTATCATGCAGCATTTTGTCTTTGCAATTTTAGGGGTCTAAAAGCAGGTGGAAAAGAAGACCCTTCCTTGGATCCTTGCAATGGCCCTGAAGAGTGTCTGACTTCTACTTTGCACAGCTCAGATCCTGGTCTCTCTTTAGCCAGAGATATCGGGGAGGAGCCAGCACTGCCTGCGAATGCAGACGGAGCGCGATTTGCGCTAGAAATGGTCATGCGGAGCAAAAACCAAAACCACATCTTTTCCAAATATCCAGCTGTCGGAACGAGGTGTCTGGCTCCCAGGGTTGTGGTGCAGATGTGCTCAAGGCCAGAGCCCTGCAAAGCTCTGTGTTCGGGTCCTGGGTCTGTGGGGAAGACTGCAAATCACTCGACTTCTCCAAGTCTTTGTTTCTTCCTAAGACATGCCGGCTCCAATATCTTCCAGGTCCTTCTATTTCCTAAGAGGAAGCCTGAGCAGCTCAGGAGAATGCAGGGTGCCAGCTGCCCTATTGCTTGCTTTTGGCCAAAGTGATCAAAGAGACTGTTTTCACCAAGCCTTGGTCTGCTTCATCTCGGGTAGAAGAGGCCCAAGGGGTTGCAAGTGCCCCAGGGACAGCGCACCCAGCTCCATTATAAAAGGGAAGCATATTGATTTTTGGAATAGCCATCTCCTAACTTTGAGCCAAACCAAGGAAATTTCTGAGTTTAGTTTAATTTTGTAAAATATTTAAATCAATGGAGCTACTTGGAAGAACTCGGCCATTACAATGGATTGAAAAGGAAGATAGAAGGTTACTTGTGCTGGAATCAGATGCAACAGATAAAACAGGTCGGGTAGCAGAGGGAAGGTCTGAGCTGCTGCATCTGGTGGGAAGAACCTAAGCCGAGAATCAGAGTTAAGCTTCGTAAGCGCAGCTTCTGTCTCTGATACCAATCCCAGGCAAGCAATCCCACTAAGACAGGGACTGTACTGTCGCTGGTGCCTGGCACGCAGTTGGCGATCAATAAAAGATTTTTAAATCAGTGTTTGACAGAGTCGCTGAATCACAGAGTCTCCATTTTTATTACCATTTTATTTGATCCCTTCTTCTGTCCCCACCCCCACTCCCTAGCCTGGTCATCTTCACCTGAGTTATTGCAGGGGGTTCCTAACAGCTTTGCTGCCTCTGCCTCAGGGGTTTCTCCCTCCAGCCCACCCTCCACACTGTGGCCACAGTGATCTTTCCAAAATGAAAGCCTGTTTGTAACCCATCCTTAAAATTCAGTCTAAATTTTCAAAATGATTAGCATAAAATTATTCATAATATGCTTATTTTCTTTTACTCTCTACAGGATCTATAGTGATATGTGTCTGCCTGGCAGCCTGACACGTGGCCTGTGGGAAATGCTTCACAGGCACTCGGCAAGAATGTGTTCTGCAGTTAGCACAGTGTCCAAGTGTCCAGTTAGGTGAAGCTGTCCAATTACGTCGCTCAACTTCCTGTGTCCTTTGGTTTCCATTGCTACTGGTTTTCATCAGTAACTGAGAAGGTGAAATGCAAATCTTTAGTTATTCACACATTTCTCTCTTTCTCATTTTAACTTGTCAACTCTGAAGCTGTTTTTAATTTCATCCCATTTAGAATTACTAAATCTCCCTGTTGAGTTTACCCTTTGGCCATAATGAAAATTTCTTGCTTTCTTTTTTTACTGTGTTAGTCTAGCGACAGAATTACGGATTTTATTAATCTTCCCAGAGATCTGTTGTCTGAGATTTAATGTAGCCACATCACCTTCGGCTTCGCATCATGTATTTTTTCCCCTCCTTTGTACTCTGAATCTTGCTGAGTCCTTTTATGTGAAATTTGCCTTTTAAAACCTGCTCCAGGGGAAGACGTTTGGCCCAGTGGTTGTTAAGATGTCCACGTCTGATACTGGGTCACCTGAGTTGAAGTCCAGGCCCCAGCTCCTGCTCAAGGCTCCGGTAGCCGGGTCCCTGCTGCCCACATGGCTGACTGCAGCCTGGCCCAGCCCTGACTGTTGAAGGCCTATGGGAAGAGAAGCAGCAGATGGGAGACCCTCTGTTTCTCTTAAACAAACCAACAAAAAAGAATAAAGACAGCATTTCATTGGAAATTATTTGTAAATAATTATTGAAAATCTTTGTCTTTAATTTTATTTGTAGTCCATTTGTAACTACTGATATGTTTGGTTTTAGCTGTTCCTTTTTAGACCAATAAATCTGACAATTTAATGGAAATGAATAAGTTCCTTGAAAAGCACAATTCTCCCAACTTAGCATGAATTTAAGTAGAATCTTCCCATATCTCTTAAATAATTTGGATTTCTCATTTAAAACGTTCTTACAGAAAAAACTCTACATGACTTCACTGCTGACTTCCTAACACTTCTGAAAGAAATATTAGTAGTCGTACACAGACTCTTGCAGCAAAGAGAAAAAAGAAAAAAAAATGAATGCTTCCCAACTCACGTTATAAAGCCAGCAGTTCTTTCACTAGTTCTCACCTGAAGATGATATTTCAGGAAGGAAAATCACAGACCAATCTACTTACGGAATATCATAAATAAAACTAAAGGAAACCCAACGATATGTATACGAAAGATGACATAATGGCTATCCTCCAGGAATGTGTGGTTGATTTAACATTCTAAGATAATAAATGTAATTCAGCACATTAATAGAATAGAGGAGAAAATTGTAATTATCACAAAAAACATAAAAAATGATAATAGCCAAAGTCCACTCTTGATAAAAATTATCAGCGAACTAAGAAATAAAAGGAAATGTCCACAGCAAACATTCTTTTTTTTAAAATAAAGTTTCATTTTATTTTATTTTTTTTGACAGGCAGAGTGGACAGTGAGAGAGAGAGAGAGAAAGGTCTTCCTTTGCCGTTCACCCTCCAATGGCCACCACCTGCGGCTGCTGCGGCCGGCGCACCACGCTGATCCGAAGGCAGGAGCCAGGTGCTTCTCCTGGTCTCCCATGTGGGTGCAGGGCCCAAGCACCTGGGCCATCCTCCACTGCACTCCCTGGCCACAGCAGAGAGCTGGACAGGAAGAGGAGCAACCGGGACAGAACCAGTGCCCCGACCGGGACTAGAACCCGGTGTGCTGGCTCCGCAGGCGGAGGATTAGCCTAGTGAGCCGCGGCGCCGGCCCCACAGCAAACATTCTAATCCATAGTAAAATATTGTGCTTCCCCTGGAGGTCAGAAACAAAACAAAAATGTCCACTGTCATCACTATCACTAATACAGTACATTAAGCCTAGCAAGAAGGGGTTACAAAGATTGGAAAAAAGAGCTACTATCATTCACAAACTACAGGACTATGCACATGAGCAATTTAAAATAATCACTGTAAAATTATTAAAATTAATAAATAATTTAATAACATCACTCCATACAATATCAATATCTGGAAATCACTTGTATTTACTAGGAGTAAACAATTAAGAAATGAAGAATTTTCATGTCATATTACAGTAACACTTAAAAATTATTTAGGAATAAAATCGTAAGATTCACAAAATGCTACATGAAAGTCCACATTATTGAGAGATTATTTTAAAGCACTAAATAAGTGAATGGATATACCGAGTTCACGGATTGAAAGTCTTGATATCAAGATGTTAATTTTTTCCAAATTTATCCACTGGTGAAATGTAATCCCAATTAAAATCTCAACAGCCTTTTTAAAAATAGAAATTGCTAAAATAGCAAAATTTACATAGACATACACAGACCCTAGAGTAGTCTAAATAATTTGAAGGGGAAAAAAAAGAACAAATCTGGAAGACTTCTATTACCTGATTTTGAATCTTATTATAAAATTACAGGAATCAATTCAGTGAGTTATTGGCATAAAGATAGCTAGACAGGGGCCAGCGTTGTGGCGTAGTGGATTAAGCCGCTCACTCTAGCATCCTATGCAGATGCTGCTTTCTGTCCCAGCTACTCCATTTCTTATCCAACTCCCTGCTAATGCACCCAAGAAAGCAGCAGAGGTGGTCCAAGTGCTTGGGCCCCTGCCACCCACGTGGGAGGCCTGGACGAAGCCCCTGGATCCTGGCTCCTGGCTCCTGGCTTCAGCCTGACCCAGCCCTGACTGTTTTGGCTTTTTGGAGAGTGAACCAGCAGATGGAAGATTTCTCTCTCTTTCACTCTCACTCTCGCTCTGTAAATCACCTTTCAAATAAATACATCTTTTAAAAGAAGATTGATAAAGAGACCCATAGAACATACTAGACTTCAGATAGACCCACGTATTATATGGTTGATCTTTGACCAAAGTGTCAAGATAATTCAGTGAGGAATTCCAGCAAATTGTGCAGAAATAATATAATATCTGAGGCCAGCGCCGCGGCTCACTAGGCTAATCCTCCGCCTTGCAGCGCCGGCACACCGGGTTCTAGTCCCGGTCGGGGCGCCGGATTCTGTCCCGGTTGCCCCTCTTCCAGGCCAGCTCTCTGCTGTGGCCAGGAAGTGCAGTGGAGGATGGCCCAGGTGCTTGGGCCCTGCATCCCATGGGAGACCAGGAGAAGCACCTGGCTCCTGCCTTCGGATCAGCGCGGTGCGCCAGCCGCAGGTGGTGGCCATTGGAGGGTGAACCAACAGCAAAGGAAGACCTTTCTCTCTCTCTCTCTCACTGTCCACTCTGCCTGTCAAAAATATATATATATAATATCTGCATAGGAAAAAATAAATCTCAAACCTAACAAAAATTTATCTGAGAGAGATCTTGGATCTAAATGGAAAAGAGAAAACATAAAACACAAAATTAGTGTCTTCACATCTGTGTATTAAACAATAATTTCTTAGCAAGTGACTATAGGAAAACCATTGCCAAAGTTTATCTCGAAATTAAAACTCTCTTTTGTTCTTCAAAAGGTACTACCAAAAAAATGAAAAGGCAAGTCATATTGTGAGAAAATATCTGACAAATATGTAACCTACCTGAGATATATTCATATATAAATATCGGATGTATAATATAGATCATAGATATGAAACAAAGGAATTGTGTTCATGTATATATATATATTTATATAAATATAAAATTCCTTAAAAACAAGTAATTCAGCTTCTAAAATGGGTGAAATACTTAAACAGACATATAACAAAAGATATATGAATTGCCACCAAAAAGATTAACATCGTTAGTCATAAAGAAAGTGCAAATGAGAACCACAAAACATAAATTAATACATAGTAGAATTGCCTTAAATGTTAAAAGCCAACATTAGCAGGTGTTGATGAGAATATGGAGAAATAACAATCCTTGAAACTGTTGTTGGATGTATAAAATGGCACAACCTCTTTGAGAAATAGTTTAACAACTGCTACTAAAGCCAAACTTACACACCTCCTAGAAATTTGCAATTAATCTCATAGATTGTTACCCAATAAAAATGAGTGTACCAGACATGGACAAGACTATTCATAGCAATGTTATGCATTCACCAAAAACTGGACACAGATGAACGGCTAAGCACATGGAGGTAAATTCTTACAATGGAATATTACACCGCGATGAAAAAGAATACAGCAACAGCAAAGATGAATTTCACAAACATAAAGTTGAGAGGGAAAAGCTAGTCAAAAAGAGAGCATATGATAAGATTCCATTCATATGAAGTTCAAAAGAGAGGCAAAACTTATCACTATGGCTTGGACACGGTTTGAGTGTGTTGTGTCCCTCTGGGATTTGTGTGTTGGAAGGTTGGCCCTCAGTACAGTGATGTGGGGAGGCTGATCCTTCAGGTTGGGCATGGTGGGGGATCATGGTAGGTGGATCAGGGATTTACCCTCTGGAGGGATTGTGAAATCTCCTTCTGTTTGGCTTCCTGTTTTGTAATGTGATGGCTTCCTCCCATGAGTGTTCCTACTGTGATGACGCCACCTCCACCATGAGGCCCTCACTGAGGCTAACATCATGCCCTTGGCACTCCAGAACTGGGAGCTAAACAAACCTCTTTTCTTTGTAAAGGTAGCCTGCCTCTAGTATATCAATATAGTAACAGAAAATAGACTAACACACTAGTGTATGTACAGGGAGAGAGTTTGCACTGGTGGTTACTTTAGGGAGGAATGCTGACTTCTTAAGATAAATGAGGAAGTCTTCTGGGGACTGATCTGGCCGGTGGAAACGTGACGCACCCATGCTTGAGAACAGAATGCTACACTTTCTATGGGATAACCCGCTTGTCCAAGATCAGCTGAAGCCGCTCTCATTTTAAAACTAAAAGTACTGTTCTGGGCGAACTAGGATAGTTGGTCACCCTAACTTTTAAATTTGTGGACTTTACCATATGTATGTTATTCTACTCCTCAATCTTTATAAATCTGGAAAAATAGGCGAGAGAGAGAGAGAGAGAGAGAGAGAGAGAGAGTTGTCAATGACTCTACATTGTCCTCAGGATGAAGTCCACGCTCCTTGGCATGACACAATAAGCTTTTGCCTGGGACCACTGTGGCTTCTTCAGGTCCACATCCTGCCTCTCTCCTCCAGCTGCACACACAGCTGGCAGCTCCCTGGACATGCGCCTTGCTGCACAAACTTAGTGCTCTCTCCAAGACCTTGTCCCCTATCAACTCCCCGTCAGCTCCGATTCATCCTTCACCACTTAGTTTGGACATCAACAGCCACAGGAAAATCTCCTGACACATATCCACACTTTGGGCTATCCCATAGCACAGCAGTTAATTATTTATTCCTTTATTCAATAAAACCTTGTAGTAAGCTCCTGCAAAGATACCAGAACGGACTCAGCCCTACAGGCTCTTGTGGTCTAATAGAAAAACGCAGGTTTGCGCAGTGCCCTGTGAGGCAGCCTCTCACCCACAGCAGGTCTGCAGGGAGAAAGCGGGTGTGTAATGGCCTTTAGAGAGGAAGAAGTAATATCTATAAGATAATTGTTTTAGCCTCTTCCAATTACTTGTCGCCTACACTGCTCAAAAGAAAGGATAATTTTCTTTGACTTGCCCTTAAAATAATTGCTTTTTCTTGCTTTCCCACTTTTTAATATAACCCAGGGAAGATAGTGATCTTGGAAGAGCAGTAGATTTTGCAACTGTTTTAACTCTTATTTGCCATCTACAAAGATTCCTGAGAATTGAGGCAGTGGAGTGGGCTGAGGACCTGATTCTCGGGCCAGGCGAGCTGAATCCATAACCCTGATTGACCACTAACAACTTTTGGGACCATGGCCAAGTACATTAATTCTCTGAGAATCCGTTTCTTCATATGCAAATTTGGGATCACAATAGTACAGACATCACAGAGTTGCCAGAAGCATCCAGTGAGTCCGTGTGCATGCGGGGGAATGGAATGGTGGCTGCTTGTCCTGCGGGCAGCACTCAACTGGGGTTAGCCACTCCTGTACAGAATACGCAAAAATACCAAGCAGCATGGCCGCTGCTTCTCCATTGGTCCTTACCTCTGTCCCCTGGCTCTCCCCAGCTCCAGGCTCACATTTTTATCACTTAACAGACACTGTCTGAGACGTGAAACTCAAATTGAATAGCAATGAATCCCGGGCTCCTCCTTGATTTGTTTTTGCAGATTATCGTTACCTAGACCAAAAGCATCCAAATCTTAGTTCTTCTTACCCTCTTCCGTATCCATTAGTCAGCACAGTTTGAGAACTCTCCCAGCCATTCTGGTTTTCAGACTTCCATTGCCGCTTCCAGAGAAGAATCTCAATTGATCATACGTTGGCTTTTGGCCATAACCTCTTAACTGGCTCCCTCTCATTCAGAGTGGTCTTCTTGGAAGGTCCCCCGAGATCATATTCTCTTGCTCAGAAATCTTCAGTGGCACCTAACTGTCCTTGGCAATCAGTCAAAAAGTCAGTCTGGCATCAATATTCATCCCAATGCACCTAAAACCTTCCCTTGCAAATCGGTTTCTTCTATCTTACACACAAAATTTCCCTATCAACTTCTTTACCAATCTGCACCCTGACTAGGAACCCAGACTGGAACTGGGGCTAGGGTACAAGGCCCGCAAGGGCTTCTTCTTCCACTAAACCCAAGCCTAAGCTTAGCTCCATCACTCACCTGCTGTGAATGAGACAGACTACTCATATACTCATGACCAAAGAAAAGCAAAGGCAAGCAAGATGGCTCCTCCAAGCCAAAGCAACTTCTTCCCTGTCCATTCAACCCCTTGAAGGAAAAAAGGTAGAGAGTGCCACACCAGAGTTATCAACTTTTAAAACACCCAGTGTTCCCAAGCATCTGCAAAGCATGGACTTCCCATTGTCCCCAAATCTGACCAATCCGATTTGGAACTCCTGCTGGAGTGGAGGGAGTGGAGTTCCAGTGTCTCCCTTCCCCCAGAGTCTCCATGCTTCTGAGTGCTTTGCATTTGCTCGCTTCCTGCCTCGAATACCCTCCCCACTGTCACCTGTCAAGAGTCTACTCATCCTTCAAGATACAGAACAGCCTTCTGCTTTCTGATCACCTTACTTCAAACGTGTATCTTCCATTTTGATATTTATCATCTTCTCAGGTGTGTGTATTCATTCCTAAATGCACTGGCAACCCCTTGAGCTATAGACCATGTCCTCTTGTGAGTCCGGAAATAGCCATTACCTGGGCCAATGTTTTACTTGAATACCGAATAGGCTTCATAAAGGCAGGCTGATGAGTTCCGTGCTTTGTGCACTGAGTTCAGTCCATAGATTTCAGTTGTGAAAAGGATCTACAGAGGAGGGTCACATACAAGGATGTTCATTGCTTGCTACACTCATAATAGTACAAATATTGAAAATGACCATATGTCTGTTAATGAAGTGATGGATAAACAGAATCTCTAGTATTCATATGTGTATGTCGAAACACTACAGTGAGTAAAAATAATGAACTGAATCTACACGTTTCAACGCAGACAAATCTGAAAACATAACATTCAATGAAAAAAGCAAGTTTTAGAGGGTACTTCAAGAAGTTCATGAGAAATAGAATGGAAAGATTAGTTTGTTTTGGCACAGCAAAATTTTGAAAACCATGAGTAGTTTTATTATAAAACACATTTTCCATGAGCTCTTTGAAAACCTCTCCTATGCACAGATTTCACATTTTGTAAAGAAAACAAATGTATCTTTTAATTTTATTTTGCCACAGGATTTTTGAAGTACCCCCATATTATGATTCACTATGTGTGTAAATTTTTAAAACAGATTAAGTAATATAGTCTGTTCATGCATTCATGAATAAACATTGGCTGTAAAAATATGGCTCCAACTCAAGCTCAAAACCATCTCTGAATCAATTTTTATTTTGTTAAGCGACGGAAATGCAGCATGGGAACAGGAGTGCTTATTATATCATTCTTTGTTTTCTTCTATATCTTTAAAGCTTCTCAAAATAAAAAGAAACAGACAAAAGACCCCACCAGGTCCGGCCCTGTGTCCTCTGGCTTTGTATAAATACAAGGGTCAAGGGCGAGAGGAGGGCCTGGGTGTTGTCGCTGGTGAGAACTGCCTACATCCTTGAGATCAGCTGGTTTTCTCGGTGAGTTTCCTCTTCTTCCTGTGAGGGCAGGGGAGGAAACAGGAAAAGAAGAAACCCTTGCCTGTTGCCTGGTTACAGCTAAATGAGATTACCGTATATTGTTTTCCAGCCTCCTATGAAGATGTGGCTCATGCGTGGCCTCCCTTTAGGATTGATGCTATTTCCAGCAAAGGTCTGTGTGTGCATTGTGTATGTGTATAATAACAATAATAGCTAAAAATCTTCAAGGGATTCCTATGTGCCGGGCACTGGGTAAGCACTTCATGGACAGCTTTGTATCAGCGTGGATTCTTTCAGCGGCAAACGTTATAAAATCCTATTCAGATGGACTGGAGCAGTAAGTAAGTGCATTAGATCACCAAATTTGGAGTCCAGGGGTCAAGCAGTCCTCAGCACTGCCTCAGGCCAAGCCCAGGGTTCCTTCTGTCTGTCTGTCCTACTCTACGCAGGTGCCATTAGAAGACTATCAGAGGGTTGCAACTGTGGGCTCCTGCATTTGGACCCATTCAAAGACATTCAAATTGGCTCAGGTGATTTGAATAGATTGAATCAGGTGGTTCACCAAATCACCATGGATGAGAGGGGGTGGGGTTACTATCAACTGCTCAGAGCTCTAAATAGCAGGGGTGAAATGGATTCTGGGAAAAGGACATCACATCCACCACAGATGTGTTTTCATCAATCTTCTCTCCACATGGCAACAAAATCAATACTAGTGCAATCCACATTTCACAGATGGGCACAGGGAGGAGCTGGGTGGCTTAACCAAGGCTACAGTCTGGGGACAGCTATACCTACAGCTGCATGAACTGCTTCCCGGGGGCCTGGTGCTGCATGTGTCACTGTAACTCACTAGACCCCTGGGTGGGGAGCTGAGATGGCGGCCCCACGGTGAGTGACAGCCGGCCGAGGGCCACCGCCAGGCCTTCAGGGCCCCCTTCTTTCAGCACCTGAGCCCCCCTTTCCTCGTCTCCATGCTGACGTCACCTTCTTCCCCTCTGGGACTCGTCTCTGTCATCTTCACTGTGAGTGACACATCTGGTGGACCCGCCAGCTCCCTGATCACCTGCTGCATTTGGAAAGCCAACACCTAAAGGAGTTGTACCACTGCTCATCTTCCTTTGAAATGAACACATAGGAGTACATAAAGCCTAAGAACCTTAACAACCTTTGTGCATAAGATGTACAGATGTTTACTGTTAGCAACAAGATTTCATCAATGACACTGTGCATCTCATAGGACAACCTTTTCTGATCAATATAATGAGCATTTTTTGTATTTGCCATGTTAAAATATTCCCCTAAGCTTGGTTTGCTTGTTAGGTTTATATTGTTGTGGCTGTTAAATATTCTGCCCAATTATCTACTGCAGAGTTTTAATATTTTGTTATTAATTATGTTATATTAGGAATAGCAAATATACAATTATTTTTATTGCATTTACTGGGACTTTTGATTTTATTTACATCAGAATGTGTATTTTGGGCAACTGGATCGATTTTCATCACTTATTTATAGTATTTCTAAATTTCTGAAGAGTCCTGTAAAATTACCTAACTAACTAAATGAATGAATAAAAGAAAAAAATGCATTTGAAATCAGCCCATGTTGTTATAGTCGTATTTATAAGAATTTCTACCTTTTTTATTGATGAGTAGTATTCGCATTTTACAGCTGTGCCACAGTTTGCTTCTCCACATTCACCAACCGTTGGACGCTTGGGTAGTTTGCAGCTTTGGGCAATTAGAATGATGCTGCCATACACATCTGCACCCTGGGTTCTGTGGGGACAACTATGTTTCTTTTGTTTTGTTTTGCAGATGAATTTTCAAAGCCTATTGTTCAACTCAAAGAAGTAGCCTAACAGGGATTTCATTAGGACTGAACTATGTAAATGAAGAGCAAAAAAATGGCATCTTTGGATAGTCAGTCTCCTCCACCAGGAAAATAAATAATTCGTGGCTCTTTCATTTCTCAAACTTTTGTTTGATCTTGTGTATAGGTGTGTGAATGCATGCAGTTTTCTCCAAGTATAATATGCATTTTTAAGCTGATTAGTATTGAATACACTATAATTCAACTGTTGATGTGAACAAGACATTTTGAAATGACACCTTAAAACAATTATTTCCAGGATACAGAATACGATGACTGAGTATTCGTCTTGTCTGAGTCGTTGATCACGCCAAATAGCTGTTTGTTTCTTTGAGTTGTCTGTATAGGTGGTTGTGCCACGTTTCTTTTCTCAGCTTTATGAGACTGCTATTTCTGTTTCGTGTTTTTTTAGTTAATACTGCTTCTGAAATTTGTTCAGTGCAATAATGATGAGTATAATCATTTTTATTTCGGATTTTAGGGAAGATGATGCCGGTGGCTCATGATTAAATATAATATTGATTGGAAGTTTGTAAAATATCATTTAACTATCTTTTATTTTTCTTAATGATTTATTTTGTTTATTTGAAAGACAGTTACAGAGAGAGGTAGAGACAGAGAGAGAGGTCTTGCATTCTCTGGTTCACTCCCCAGATGGCCGCAATGGCCGGAGCTGCACCAATCCGAAGCCAGGTGCCAGGAGCCTCTTCTGTGTCTCCCACATGGGTGCAGGGGCCCAAGGACTTGGGCCATCTTCCACTGCCTTCCCAGGCCATAGCAGAGAGCTGGATTGGAAGAGGAGCAGCCGGGACTAGAACCAGCGCCCATACAGGATGCCGATGCTTCAGGCCAGGGCTTTAACCCACTGTGCCACAGCGCCGGCCCCTTAAATATCTTTAATTACTACTTCTCAATGTTTTTAGAAAAGATGGTGTTAGATTTTACCTACTTATTGCTGATCATGTGGTTTTTTTCATACTCAACAAGTTGGTGATGTATTGTATATAAATATTTCATTATATTGAATTATCCTTGGTTTGCTAGAATAAAGCCTACTTGATCAAAAAACAAACAAAGAACTCTAATAGCAAACTCGAGAAACTCGCCAGGGTCCAGAGCCTAACTGTTCTCTTAGCCACGGAGCTGGGGAGCTGGTTTCTTCCCAGTTCCCAGGCTGGAGACCCTGTTCTGAGCAATGGAGGCAGCTTCCTGAAGTTCGTGCCTCCCAGTCTCGGGGGCTCATCTCGGGATGCTCCCCCAGGGGGGTCCACGAAGCACTCCTCTGCTGTTTGTCTCACCCCTGGCCTCCTTGGGGACAACACGACCATGGCTGTGGACGCCCAGCTTTCCAGGGGGGAGTGCAGGCGCAGCAACAGCTGGACACCACGTTCTGGGGTCCCACGTCAGGCACACAGAAACGGACACCACCTGAGCAAGCCACACGGTGCGTACACACGTGCCGTCCAGTCATCTACCAAACAGGTCTTGTTAGAAAGGCAGACTCCGGCTCGGTGGGCCTGGGGTAGGGCTCCCGAGTCTTCATTTCTTTATTCTTGTGTAAGGAAAGAAGAGCAGGACAAAGAAGAGGCAAAGACACAAACTCGCAACCAGCCCAGGTTTGTTCAGGGAAGAGACCCGAGGGGGGCTCACTGCTGGAGAGCAAACACTCGGTAGAGAGCAGGGCTCCCCTACAGTCTGAGGCTCACAAGGCTAAGGCTGAGGGCGGTGAGGGGTCGGGCGTTAGGCAGGGCTGTGTGGGTTTGCGTGGGCTTGTTTCCTGCATGGGCTTTTCTCTCTGCAGGCTAACAGTTGGGGCGGGGTTGAGCTGGGTAGGGGAGAAAGCAGCGCAAGAGTTTGGGCTGGCTGAGGAAGACAGCAGGAGGAAGGAATTACACAGCAGGCAAGGACAGGGCTCTGCTCTCAGCCACATACCTGGGAACCGGAACGTGGTGGGTGCTTCAGATCTGTTCCGTTCTCGCTCCATGATCTCTTAAGCCTTATTTATTTGAAAGGGAGAGAGACAGAGATAAAGGGATAGAGAGAGAGAGAGAGAGAGAGAGAGAGACTATCTTTCATCTGCTGGTTTACTCCCCAAATGCCTGCAACAACTAGGGCTAGGCCAGGGTGATGCCAAGAGCCAGGAACTCCATCGGGGTCTCCCACGTAGGTGGCAGGAACCCGAGCCCATGGCCCATCATCCACTGCTTTCCAGATGCGTTAGCAGGAAGCTGGCCCAGAGGGGCAGAGTAGCCAGGACTCAAGCCAGGTGCTCCGACGTGGGATATGGGTGTCCCAAGTAAGAGGGTAACAGGCTGCACCACAATGCCTGCCCCTTCACTGCTGCTAAGCTCTCGGGAAATGCTGGCGCGGGCAGCAAGGGCCTGGGCGCAGCCAAGAGAACCGGTGATCTCGTGACCTCGCTTGCTGGGGGGATAAGGCAGGTGCTGCCTGGGGGACAGGCGATGATTGCCCCAGGCCTTGGTAAGGGCCCTCTGCGGCCCTGAGAGTCTCCAAGCCCTAATGCAAGGCCAGGCTCCTTGTGGGGGAACAGTGAGGGTCCCAGCCTTCTCCACAACCTCCCAGGTGCCAAATTCTTCAAAGTGATTTGCCAAGTGAGCCCCAGCCTGTCATTCCAGAGCTGTTTGTTTTGCATTTGTCAGACTCTCCCAAAACAAAACCCCACCTCTCTCAAGGGCCACACAGGGTTAACATCATCAACACTGCAGCAGAAGACAGAGTGCGGATTTTATTGTGAGAAGGAAAATATTGACAGGTTCGTCCAAGGCGCCATGAATTCCACGCTCTGGCGACTGGAAAACACAACTTTCTGTCCTTCCAACCTTGTGTCTTCCCTTGGTCTAAACATTTCTGCTCCAGCCTCAACAGGCAAAAACAAGGTGGCCCAGCTCTGAGAAAAGACCCTGAACATGCGCAATTAGAATGTTTGCATTTTTTTTTAAAGATCGCTCATGGGCGGCGCTGTGGATAATAAACCACTGGAGAGCGTCGCGGCCCTCGCCCCGTCCGCCCCTTTCTCCATCAGCCTGGTTTGCTCCAGTGCTTTCTAATTGGCAAAGGTCAAATATTAAACCCAGAGAGCTCAGAAATCCCACCAATCACCACCTAAGCCTGAGCCCCCGAGGCAGCAGAAGGACTCGGCAGGGAAAGCAACTCAAACGCCAAAGGCAGGAGAGAGGCGACACGCACAGGGTCTGCGCTCAGGCTCTGGCTCCCCGCAGGGCTGTCCTGGCCCACGACAGCAGTCCTCTCCCTGATGGCTAAAATAGGGTGAGCACATATGCATCACAGAAGCAAGACAGATTGCCACTCCAGAAGGACCCGTAGAACACCTGTCAGAAATATTAAAAAGCGAGAGAACCTCACAAAATGTAAAAGGCTCCAGGTCCCAATCTGCAGACAGTTGATGGAGAGAAAGAACAGAGGGGCCGGAGCTGTGGCTTAGTGGGTGAAGCCACTACCTGCAGTGCCGGCATCCCATATGGGCGCCAGTTCAAGACCCAGCTGCTCCACTTCTGATCCAGCTCTCTGCTGTGGCCTGGGAAAGCAGTAGAAGATGGCCCACGTCCTTGGGCCCTGCAGACGTGTGGGAAGAAGCTCCTGGCTCCTGACTGATGGCTTTGGTTCGGTGCAGCTCCGGCCATTGCAGCCAACTGGGGAGTGAACCAGCAGATGAAAGACTCTCTCTCTCTCTTTCTTTCTCTCTCTCTCTCTGCATCTCTGTAACTCTGCCTTTCAAATAAATACAAGGAAGAACTAAAGAACGAAAGAGAGAGAGAGGGAGAAAGAAAATAAACGAGGGCCATGTCCCGTGCCGACTCTCGCCTGGTGAAGACTTGGAGACTCCTCGTTGCTCTGAAGCCCTCCGCTTCCGTCCTTTGTCCTCCCACAGGGGTGGACTTCAGGCCGCTAGCTCCTCTTAGGACAAAGACTGGTGGGGAAATGAGTTCAGGAGCCATTTCTTGGCTTTTCTCCGCAGAGGGCCAGGCCACCCCACCCTCTGCTGCCTGTCTCCCTTCCTGCCTCTCACCCGCCCCACCTCCATGACCCCAGGAGATGGGTTCCTGTTTGAAAGCCACATCCAGACCCCAGAAAAGCACCACTGCTTTCAGTGGCCGGGACCGAGACTTTGATAACAGTCTCCAAGCCGGACCCACCGCGAGCGAAGGCTTTGATGGCTGCCTGTGTGTTACTGCTGCTTCTTGAAGAACACGATCCAGCTAAACAAATCGACTTTGGGAATGGGACTTCTGGGGTCAACTTCACTGCCCCAATACTCCTCGGCAACCTTAAGGAAGCAGAGCAAAGGGGATGTGGATGGAGCACCAGGGGACTGGGCGTGGCTCAGGGATGGGCCCAGGGCCTTGGCCCTTGTGGCTGAGCAGGAGGACATTGGGTTTGGAGATTCAATTTGCTGGCTGGGCCCATGCACAAAAAGGAGACAGTTTTACTGTCCCCCCAGAGATGCCTTAGGCTACAGATACAAAGAATTGGAAAGGAATGGGTGACAAGAACTTGAAAAAGGACACCCTTAGTGAATGACAGAGCAGTTCCCTCCCTGCCCCCCTCAGCAGCTCCAGGCAGCCAGTCACCGAGCAGGAGAGGCCTGAGGTCTTCAGGCTCTGATCTTGTGATGTGGGCGCTGCCCCAGTCGCCTGCCTGGGACTCACCATGGAATTTTCCTCCCAGCAACAAAAATAGGTTGAGGTGTTTGTTGTTGTGGTCACTGATATTGATCTCCTGCTGGGAGATCTCTCTCTCCCACTCTCTGCCTCTGTTTCTCTCTCCCTCTTTCTCAACACATAGACACATGCACACACACATGTAAACACACATGTTTTTAGCCATAACTTCACAAAAAGACTCTTCAAGCTCTTTTCCCTACTGCTGTCTTAGGATGGAACTCAGGGGTCTAGGGGCAAGGAATCAGTACTTTGGGAGGAAGATGGTGGTTTTTACTTTCTTCGTTTTACAGTGTGTACAGGTTAGGAAGAAAGGCCCAATGCATGCACACACACACTCACACACACACGCATATGGTCAACCAGAACACATTAGACTCAGCCTGAAAGAAACAAGGCAGCTACACTTGACTCTTGATTGAAAGAAGGGAACAGCTGCCAACACTCCTGTGTTGCTTCTTTGGGGCAGCTCTCTAACTCCAAGGGGTACAAAAATGCCCGAGTGTTTGAGATAAACAGAATCCCAGTCCCTGTCCTCAGAGGTTCTGACTCAATGTTTTTTATTTTTATTTTTTTTTAAGATTTTATTTCATTGAAAGGAAGAGCAACAGAGAGGGAGAAACAGAGAAAGAGCTTCCATCTGCTGATTCACTCCTCAAATGGCCAGTGAGGGTCACAGCTGGGCCAGTCTGAGACCAGGAGCCTGGAACCCCATCTGGGTATTCTACATGGATGGCAGGGGTCCAAGTGCTTGGGGCCATCCTCCGCTGCTTTCCCAGGTGCATTAGCAGGGAGCTGGAGCTGAAGTGGAGCAGTAGGAAATTGAACCAGCAGCACTCAGATATGGATACTGGCGTTCGCAGGCAGTGGCTTAACACAGTGTGCCACAATGCCAGCCCCATGACTCAGTGGGTGTAATACTTTTACTGATCATAGTCATCAGTGGGAAACAGAACCCCAAAAGGCACAGCCCCAGCACACACAGATTTTCAAGAGATGCTCCCCTTCTGGTGTGTGTGTTCACACAAGGCTTCACTGGTCAGTGGGAAGTGCTGTTCCCAGCCGGGTGCCATAGTCTTGGGCCTCAGGAGCGCCACCGAGAGGCCGAAAGGGGTGTTGTTGCAGATGCTGGAGGGGACACCAGCCTCCCGCCACCTGGAGCAGTGGCCTCAAGGGCCATGGACTGTTGAGACTTGAATGAGGCCAGCTCAGAGCTTCTGCACTACAACAAATGGCAGCATGTGAGGCTCTGAGGACCAGCGTTTTGGGAGCTTGTGGTCTTTGATCACTCTCAGGTAGCAGCTCCAAGTCAGCATCTCCATTCTGGAAAGAATGAGCTCAGAGGGACTCTTGATTCAAATGTAACCAAATATCTTGTACACTAACACCATTCAGTTGAAATGCAAAAGTGGACTGGCATTACAGGTCTAATTTGAAAATTTCTATTAGCCATATTTAAAAACTCAAAAGAAAAATAATTTTAATAATATATATAACCCAATATATTCAAAATATTATCATTTCAACATGGAATCAACATTTTAAAAATTACCGATGAAACAGTTTACATTTGTTTTTGGTACTAAATCTTTGAAGTCTTGGGTGTCTTACATTCAAAGCACATCTCAATGAATGTTAGCCATGTTCAAGTGCTCGGTGGCCACTCAGGGCTAGTGGCGACTGGACTGGACAGCACAGATCTCGGCCAGAGGCCAGGCAGAGACAGAGAGTGGGTGGAGCCAGTGTTCACTCTGCACCCATTGAGGAGGAGGCGTGGAGGAAGAGAAGCTAGTGAGTGTTGATGTCAACTCACACCCAACTAAATAAGAGGAAGTTGGTTCTGGCTTCACAGTACATCCAGGGCCCGCCCGGTGCTCACCACGTCTGCAGCTGCCATCCTGCCCCAAGTCACCACTGTCTGCATCGTTTCTCCCTGGTTTCCCCATATCCAAGTTTTCACCCTGCAGTTTATCCCTGATGCAGCGGCCGGATTAACCCTATCAAAGTGTAAGCCAGACCCTGTGGGTCCCCTGGAAGCTCTTCCACAGATGTCCATTTCCTCAGGGACTGGCCAACTAGGTGCTGCCTGTTCCAAGTTACTTCTTCATCTACTTACTCTCCCCTTTTTCACTTTGCTCCAACCCCACCAGCCTCTTGGGTGTGCATCAGGCCCTCCTGTACCCTCCCATGTTAAGAGCACACCGCCTGTTCCCTCTGCTGAAATGTTCTTCCCCTACATAAAGATAGCTGCGAGGCTAAATCCTCCCCCTCTGTCAAGTTCTGGATCAAATCGCACCTTCTCTTTGAGCTTTGCCTTACGTCACAGTGCCAGCTGCTGACATTCCCTCCTGCTCCTCTGCTCCACGAGGTGTATCCCCCTTGCCTGGCTCTGCTGTCTAATAGATTCATGCTATATTGGTTATTGATTATCTGCCCCCTCAATGAATGTTTCATAAAGGCAGGAATCTTGTCTGCTTTGCCCATAGCTATGTGTAAGCAAAGATTGGGGTCTGGCACATAGTAGATACTCAATAGACATTGAACAAATGAATGAATGAATGAATGAGTGCAGATGGAGGCATCATGCACTTCCTTCCAGCAGCTCAGCCCTCTGTTCTACCTCCCCAGCTGTCTGGCTCCTCTTCCTACCACATTGAGAAACCTCGGGAAGGAACAGCCCGGACCAGAGTTGGTTAATCATCCTTGCTGAACAAACTCCTCCCTTGAGGCAATGATTCTTCTCTGGTTTTCTTTTGTTTTTGACATCACAGACTCCCTGGCGAGGCTGATGGCGGCTAGGAACGTTCCTCCCTTCCCAATAAGCCCACAGCCATCGTTTCCTAGCCAGATCCTGGGAGGTTCATAAATCTCTGATGCCCACCGGTAAGAGCCCAGGGAGCTCCCATTAAGGCTCCGTGCCCCAGAGCGTCACCCACACGCAGGTTTCCTATCTGTCTTTGAAATCAAATCTTTGCGCTGCTCCAAAAATAGAAACCATATCCAGGAAGGGCTTGCAGAGCTCTGCAGCCAGGAGCAAACCTGAATAGTTCATCTTCCCACCTGCAGACGGCTTTGAACTGTCTGTTCTTGCCAGGAAAACTCCACTCCGTGGGGGAGGTTTGGCCAACGAGTTTTTCCCAATACCTCAGCTAGAATGAATCGGCTTTCTTTCATCAGATCTCCTGGGAATACCAAAACAACAAAAACAAAACCAAAAAAAAAAAAAAAAAAAAGAGTAATCACCTTAAAAACGTAAAATGCCCTTGGTCCCTCCTCTGAGTCCTTTCAGGCCCAGTGAACAGTCTTTGGCCTGTTATCCAAATGAGAGTCGCTGAAAATGTCTTTGCTCAGAGCCCTGGCCTGGGCCAGCCCTGGGCCAGGGATGGGTCTTAAAAGACCCAGAGGAGCAGGGACAGAACAAGGGGAGTCCCTGGGAACGCCCAGGAGAGGGTAGCGGTTTTTCCCGAAACTCATCTCCTTGTGTTACAATAATCAAGGGAAGACCCCAAGCAGGGGTTCTCTTCCAGCCCCCCCAAGAAGTGTCTGCGGGATAGGTGGAGCCTCCCCACAGGCTGGCTGTCCTTTAAGCTCCCTCTTAGTCTGGGGACAGTTAATCAGATGCTAATCTTCAATGGGCTGCAAATAAAAGCTAAATTTACATTATTCTGAACCTCAGCAATTCACGGAGTCTGGAGTGAAAGAAAGCCTTAGAAAGACTTTACAGAGCAAGTCCTCGGAGCGCCTTTTCTGAAGCGGGACTAAATCAGAGCGGACCACCACCGAAACCCCGGGAACTCTGAAATCGAATGGAACTGTGACAGGCTGTCTCCTCCCAGCGCGACTCCACCCCTTAGGTGGTAAAAAGCAGGCTAGGGTGGAACACACTTTGCATCACAGACTGATCAGAGCGTTGGGATGGAAGTTGTTCCATGAATTTTTTGCTGTTGTTGGAATTGCAGTTTCTTTATAAGGGAGCTGCCAAGAGCCTTTGATAAATTATGAAACTTCCTAAGGGAACCGGAAGTGCACAGTCAGCAAAACTGGGGGAAAATGTTAAGCTTCTTGCAGAACTTAGAGAGTGAAAGGAAGTGGACCCCACATATCAGTTGCTAGTATCTGTCTCGTTCTGTCGCAGGAGATTGGCCAGAGGCTCATGGAAGCGAACACCTGAGACATTAGCTGGCTCCCACAAGTCCCCCTGTGCTGTGCCTACACCCCACAGCCACCCCAAGTGGAGGCTGCTTATAGATCATTCCTCCCGTCAGTGCACAACCAACCCACCGCCAGTGGGAAATGCACCAGCTCCCGAGACTCGGTCTTCGTGAAGCTGCTGTAGCAGAATACCACGGACTGGGCAGCTGGAAGTCCACGGCCAGAGTGCCCGCAGACTGGGGGTCTGGGGAGCACCCACTTCCTGCTTCACAGATGGCCAATATTCTTGCTGTAGCGCCACCCAGCAGAGAGCAGAGGGAGAAGAAACAAGACTCCTGGTGCCTCCATTCAGGAGTTAATGACCTCCCATCACTCTGCAGACCGGAGTTCCAACACACGTGTTTCAGGGGGACACAGACACGAGGTTCATAACAGACACGAAAAGGCAGCTCCAACTGGTGCATAGCTCATGCTTTCCTGGACTCGGGACTGTTGGGGAACAATGCTGATAATGACGCGGACGGTGGATGAAGAGCTCAGCCAAGCGCTTCCCTCCTTTTTTGACTGCAATGCCTGTGGCAGGAGGATGTTGAGCGGTTCCACTCGGGCACATATTTTGGTAGTGGCACTCTCTTTCCTTTGACTTGGTTTTGTCTTGTCCAGGCAAATCGCCTTAGAATAACTTTGTTGTTCTACGCAGTGATGCAGTGCAGGAAAAACTGTGACAGACTTGGAAAAATATCATAATTTATCAAATTAGAAAGATTCTTAGAAAGGCACAATAATTTCTGTGTTCCTTTGTGTACTCTGTTGGACCCAGAGTGAGCAGGCACCGTACCTTCTAAGAGCTGTGCAGTGTGGACTGAATTAAGGCAGGGTTGACTCAGAGGCAGAAACAGCTAGACAGTCCTTGGCATCCAAAGGTAGGTTTTAAAGGACTCATCCCCTGGCCGGCGCCACGGCTCAATAGGCTAATCCTCCACCTGCGGCGCTGGCACACCGGATTCTGTCCTGGTTGCCCCTCTTCCAGGCCAGCTCTCTGCTGTGGCCAGGGAGTGCACTGGAGGATGGCCCAAGTCCCTGGGCCCTGCACCTGCATGGGAGACCAGGAGAGGCACCTGGCTCCTGGCTTTAGATCAGCATGGTGCGCTGGCTGCAGTGTGCTGGCTGCAGAGGCCATTGGAGGGTGAACCAATGGCAAAGGAAGACCTTTCTCTCTGTCTCTCTCTCTCTCACTGTCCACTCTGCCTGTCAAAAAAAAAAAAAAAAAAAAAAAAAAGACTCATCCCCATGACTGGAGGGTGGATGTGGAGGGTCCAGGTCAATATATGGGTCATGAAAGAGTCACTCTCACGGGAGACACCGGTTGGACACATCTTTGCAAAGATGCTGCATTTGGCTTGAGTCACAGAATCTCAGAGTCCAGACAGGTGACCATCATTCAGGAAATGACTGAAGGGAGTAACTGCACTTCAATTATGCATGGAGGGACAAGCACTCCAGCCACATCCTGGTGGGGGTGGGGGTTGGCAGGTGCCAGGACTAAAGGAAAATTAGAGTTTGTCTCCTTCCTTGGAAGCAGTCACAAAGATCGCCACCCTCAGAAACCTGGGGAAGGAGAAACCGAATGTTACCACCAACCTCAGCCCTTGAATGAGCTAATTAAAGCAGTAAGGGCTTTGGGGACAGCACACCTGTTTTGAAGGTGGAGACTGGACTCTGGAGAGTTGCTGGAAAATTCACTTTCTGAGACACACTCAGTGATTCCACTGGAAATGGAAATCTGAAGGGGCTAAAGGTGACCTGGGAGAAAATGTCCTGGGCTCAGATTAAGCTGGGGGTTTCTGCACAAGGCTTTCCCTTACTGTTTGGAGCTCTGTCTGTCAATGAGATGGAATTCTTCCTTTAGTACATGAGTCGGGAGTGCTGTAGAATTGTTGCAAAGACTGTAGGCTGAATTGATTGCTTGGTTTATAGAACTTTAAAGAAAACCTTCATTAAGAAACAGAGATCATGGGGCCGGCCCCGGCCTGAAGCTCTGGCATCCCATATGGGCGCCGGTTCTAGTCCCAGCTGCTCCTCTTCTGATCCAGCTCTCTGCTATGGTCTGGGAAACCGTGGAAGATGGCCCAAGTCCTTGCACCCCTGCACCCATGTGTGAGATCTGGAAGAAGCTCCTGGCACCTGGCTTCGGATCGGCGCAGCTCCAGCCGTTGCGGCCATCTGGGGAGTGAGCCAGCAGATGGAAGACCTCTCTCTCTGCCTCTACCTCTCTCTGTAACTGTCTTTCAAATAAATAAAATAAAAAAAGAGCGATCTGTAATTGTGCTCATTTTGAGGGATTTTAATAGTTTCTTTGTATATGCATCTATGCATATGACAAGGTATGAAATAAAAACCAGTCCTTCTTTTAGCTATTGGAGTTCAATTTCTCAAGTGTCAAGGTCATGAAGTTTATCGATTGGATATTATGTACTAAGTCTTCATTAGAAGAAATGGAAGTTTTGCTTTCCTTTGGGGGAAATGCAAGGTGTGAGCATGCACTGCATTTTGCAATCTGAATAAAAGGAGAACATCTCTACACTATTTTTGTAGAAGTAGTGCTTGGTTTCAAATGTATTTCAAGCTTCAGTGAGTGATGTTTTTTCGTTCTGAAGTAGAAATGTATCTCCTGCACTCAATTGTCAGTGCTAGGTGTATCCAAGCTGCTTACTTAGCTAAAAAGCGAACTGCAAGAGAAAGTGTGGCTGGTTTTAACTAATGGCTGTCCCTGTCTGTGATTTGATTTTTGCACCTAAAAATGACTTTTTAAAAGGCCCATATTCTGTGTCTCCATGTCCTGGAACAGATCTTTATTCTCTGTCTCACGAGACAGGGAAAGAGGGGGTTGGCTGGAGATCTTAGGATAGAATGAAAGGAAGTTGATGACAACAGTTTGATAGTGGGGATGCAGTTTGGAATAAGATATCTTTCATAGGGATGTTGGTACAGTCCATGGGGCCATATGAAAAGTGGACAAACAGGTTGGTACCGGATGCTGTTACTAAAGAATAGACTAGGGCAGAAATGAAAGAAGATGTGGAGAAGGAAGCAGGGTCATGGGGTGAGCGCTGTGGTGCAGTTCCGCTGCTACTCGAAGTGTCAGCGTCTCATATCAGAGCGCAGCGAGAGTCCCTGCTCCTTCACTGCTTATCCAGCTTCCTGCTAAAGGACATCCCTGGGGCAGAAGATGGTGGCCCAAGTGTCTGGGTCCCTGCCAACCATCTGGGAGTTCCTGGGCCCTGGTTTTGGACTGCCCCAGCCCTGGCTATTGCGGGCATTTGAGGAGTGAACTGTCAGATTGAAGATCTCTCTCTCTCTCTCTCTCTCTCTCTGTCTCTCTCTCTCTCATACCCTCTTTCTCTACCACTCTGCCTTTCAAGTAGATAAACTAAATACAATTTTTAAAAAAAAGAAATTCATTCAAATACCTGGGATCAAGATGGGAAAACTAGATCTATATAAAAAATTTTAGCTTGTTGCAGAAAAAAAGAGGATGGGATTTTAGACCAACTATTAACATTCAAGACCACTGTATGTGCATGTTCACAGCAGTATTATTCACAATGGGAAAGGCCCACAGGTCCCTTGGTGGGTGGGTAGATAAACAGATGCGGTAATTCCATACAATGGAATGCAGCCCTGGTACATGTTACGTGTGGATGGACCTTAAAAGCTTTTTGTTTGCTGAAAGAAGTCAGAGTAAAAGAACACATATTGTGTGAGTCTATTTCTATTAAATATCAAAGAATGCAAACTCATACAGATGGAAAATGGGTTGGAGCTTTAGAGCTTTGCTGGAATGCAGGTGGGAAGGGGAAATATATGGGCACAACATTTCTGTTACAGGGATGGACAGTACTGATAATCAGATGGTGGAGGTGGTTGCACCTCTTTATTGAAAGTTATTGAATTACACGTTTACAACGGGTGACTTTATGGTATGAAAACTATGTCTCAATGAAACTGTTAGCAACAACACTCTGATTGACTATATTATCGTCCTGTATTAAGTGTTCAAGGACTTTATATGTGAGATTCATTTATTTTTCTTTTTGTTCTTTGTAGGCAACCAGAGTTGTGCCCTCAGACATTGCCAGCAGGGAACAACTAGACTCCTGGGAGCCCGAGGATACTTGGGCCAGAGGTCAAGAAGAGGAATCACCTCCACTGTGCCCACACCAAATTGCAGGAGCCCCATCCTGCTTCTATAATTGTGAGTCCATTACCATTCCTCAAAGCCCAAAGGGAGAGGGACGATGCTAGATAATGGACATTGGGGATTTCTGGGTTTCTAGGCTGAAGAACACCTAGCAGTGAAGCAGAGGGAAGAGTCACTTCCATGGGGCGAAAAAGTGAGGGAGTGGTGGGAAGTAGCATCCATAACCCACAGGCCTGATATCAATGACAGGGAGGGACAATAACTCAAATCAAACTGCCAGAAACTTTCATTTCCCTCAACTGACATTTCTTCAAGGCAGATGGTTTTGAATGGCTTTGAATAGCCTTACATCTGCATAATGGTCCTCTTAGTTTTTTGTTTTTTTTTTTTCTCTTACCTCCAACTAATTGCTCTAGAATAACGTTGCTATTTCCAGCAAACCCTTACCCCTAGGGACATAAACATATAATATTTATGCTTTTTTTATTTTTCACAGCATAACAGTGATCCTCTGGAAACATTACAAATCTTTGCCCATCAGGGGATAAGACAGGGCCCTACACAACACGGGCTCAGGGATGCCTTCTATCCCTTTCTTTATATGTCAGCGGGAGAAATAAGGGTGGGATTGGGAGCAGAGTTCAGTTTTGTAGCTTGGAAAATCTTGGTGAACTTTTTCTTGAGTTGATGTGAACCAGAGCAAGGCTATGACCTGGTTTCCATTGACAAGGACCAGAACTTGACACCCCAAAATAGACTTCAGTGTTTTGGTTATTTTGAGCTGAAGGCAATGAGAAACAGCAGGTTCAGAAAGATCTCTCTGACTTCTCCCTTTCTATCTAAAAGTAGTGCATAAATTTCTTGTGAGACAGCGGCCCTGCCTGTACCAGGAGGAGAAGACCTTATCTGTCACTAGCTACGAGATGTTGAAGTTAGGATATTACTTTAGGTGTCCCCTAAAGTCCATGTGCTAAGGGTTTGGTCCCATGGTGGCACTTTTGGGGGGAAATAGAACCACCAGGAGGAGGAGCTGAGTGGGAATTCCTTAGGTCATTGGGAGCATGCCCTTGGGAGGTCATTCTCATGTGCCTCTTGAGTTCTCAGGACAAGGTTATAAAAGCCTGACATTGGGCCCACCCTCTCACTTTGCTTTGTGGCTTTAGAAATGATGACCAGAGGCCAACCCAATGAGGTCATCTGATCTTGGATTTGAACCTCTGAACTGTGACCTAAATAAACCCTTTCTCTGGCTGGTGCTGTGGCTCAGTTGGATAATCCTCCACCTGCAGCGCTGGCATCCCATATGGGCACCGGGTTCCAGTTCTGGTTGCTCCTCTTCCAGTCCAGCTCTCTGCTGTGGCCCAGGAAAGCAGAGGATGGCCCAAGTGCTTGGGCCCCTGAGCCCGCATGGGAACCAGGAGGAAGCACCTGGCTCCTGGCTTCAGACCGGCATAGCTTTGGCCGTAGTGGCCTTTTGGGGGGTGAACCAATGGAGGGAAGACCTTTCTCTCTCTCTCTCTCTCACTCACTGTCTAACTCTGTCAAAAAAGAAATAAACCTTTCTCTTTAGGATGTTAGCTGCCTCAGGCACTTCGTTACAGTGATAAAAGGCTGAATAACACATGAGGAGTTGACACCAAGATCAATCTGTACCCTTACTTTGGCTTTGTCCACTATTGATTTCTCTATTAATTTCTCCATATATTTTCCAGTCACTCTCCCAGTTTACTGTCCCAGGCTAAATCCTCTTTTCCTTTATCTTGCCATGTCTTCTGCATTTATTGTTCTTTGTTAAGATTGTGTATAAACCATCAGGTATATCTATCTGCTTCTTTGGGTCTTCATTTCTTATATATGGTGGTCTCCATGTATGTGTAAAAATATGTCTTATAATTTATTTTTGCTCATTTAAAATGCAGGGAGAAATAAAGGAAGAGGGGGGATCTTTCATCTACTCTTTGACTCCTCAAACGTCCACATCAGTCAGGGCTGGGCCAGGCCATAGTCAGGAGCCAGGAATTCCATCTGGATCTCCTACATGGGTGGCACGGACCCAAGTCCTTGAATCATACATCTGCTGCCTCCCAGGGTGTGCATTAGCAGGAAGCTGGAATCAAAAATGGAAGAGGGCCTTGATCCCAGGCACTCCAAAATGGGAAACAGGCATCCCCAGTGGCAACATAAACCTACTGTGCCACAATGTCTGTCCCACCTGTAACAATATTAACTTCAAATAAAATCTATGCACTTTTTCTCCTATTAATCTGTATTTTGTCAGTTTGATTCTCAGAATTATCCATAAAATCTGAGAGAGGAGAAGTGTTTTTATTCTGTATTTCCAAACCAACATTGTCAATTCTCCCTTATACTACCTTCTGCAGCAGGTAGTAATAAAAAAAATCTCTAGTCCTTTTGCTCATTGTTTCTATTTCTACCCCGCAGAACAAGTCAAAGCCCTCTTCAACATGACAACCCTTTTTTTAAAAAAAAAAAAAAAAAGATTTATTTATCAACTTGGGAAGGCAGAGTTACCGATTGAGAGGGTGAGAGATGGAGAGAAAGGTCTTCCTTCTGCTGGTTCACTCCCTAGATGGCCACAATGGCCAGAGCTTCACCATCCGAAGCCAAGAGCCAGGAGCTTCTTCCGGGTCTCCCATGTAGGTGCAGAGGCCCAAGCACTTGGACCATCCTCTACTGCTTTCCCAGGCCATCAGTAGGAAGCTGGATTGGAAGTGGAGCAGCCCGGACTTGAACCAACGCCCATATGGGGTGCCGGTGCTGCAGGCAGATGCTTAACCCACTACACCACAGCGCAGGCCCTGTGACAGCTCTTTTTACAGCTGAAGACTCTATCCAATATTATTTCCCTTAAGATTTCTTTACTTCAGGCTAAACTTCCCAATATATTGGTCATTCCTCAAAGGACATGAATTTTCCTTCTTGTCCGAGAGAATGTTGTCATCTTTCTTAAAGTGTGCTGTCCACTATAAGGTGCAGTCTGGAGGTGCGTGGGGTGGGACAAATCTCCTCCTTGCAAAGGCAATGACCACCATTCGTGAGAAACACAAGCAGTGCTGAGAAGGAATTCTGGGCCAGCAAGCAGAGAAAGCTATTACTTCCGGGTGTTTACCATGAGCAGCCTCGGTTAGCTGCTTGATGAACATTAGCCCATTAAGCTCATTCAGCCGGGCAGGAGGAGGAGGGAGTCTCCCCTCACCTACAGGGCCCACGCTAGGGATGAGTGTTTTGATTGAAATCAACAGTTGTGTTGACCCACTTCAGATAGCACCCTGAAGGGGCTCTTTCCCTTGAAAACTCAACAAAGGCAACACAAGGATGATTGATTGAAACGACTAACCCCACACCAGGAAGTAGGAAGTAAATGGAGTTTGCTTAAGAGTGTCTGAGAACGTTATGTCCAACGGCAAGGAGCAAATAATTGAGCTCCTTTGTGAACCTCTAATCCTTCCCCACTGGGGAATGGCAGGAAGGCTTCCCAGGGGAGACAAGGACGCCGACTGTGCCCTGCGCTTTCATCATCCCAGGGCTGCGTCACACGCCCATCTCCCATCTGGGTCCTGGAGCGCCGTGTGAGGTGTCACAGCAGCCATAATGAAACTGGCTGTTAAGAAATCGCAGGCATTATGTCTGCGGTCGCTTCAAGCTTACTCCTTCAGAGCAAGCTTCAGAAATTAAATTCTGAGCATGTGTGGGTTTCTTACTGAGCACTCCACCAAATGCCCGCGTGATGGCTGCTCTCTGCGTGATCTACGTGCTGGCCCGGGCTCTGAGCTGTTGCCATGGGGACAGCTGTACGCGCCTCCCGTGTGTAGTGGGAAGGTAGGAGCTTGTTGGGGCAGCCTTTCCCAACGCAGGAGCTCTGAGATGCTTACAGGTGATCTTTGGAGGAAGAAAATCAAACCCCGAAGTAGGTTTTCTTCTAAAATGTATTTTATAGCGAATGTACATGAAAAATAAGAGCATATTTGGAAGTAGCCTGTCCTACTCAAAACTGTGACGAAAGCACCAATGCGAGAGAAGGCAACTTTTCACCCTGACAGCACTGGTCATGTAAAGCATGAGCTGACATGTGCCACCGGGGCAGCTCGTCTCAGGACTGGACCATATATTTGTGATGTCTAGTCATTAGGGAAGCTTTTACTATCAAGGAATAAAAAAAAACATGGTTAGCATTGGCTGAAACAATTAGAAATCTGGTTTTTTATCTCAGAAATCGGCAAGGAGGCAGTGATGGGCTTGATTCAGCTGCTTGGTGAGTGTATCAAGCACCCAGGCCTTTCTAGTGTTCTCATCAGTGACCTTCAGCATGCTCTCTCAAGGTCACAGGATGGAGACAACATGCTCATGTAAGAAGCAAGTGCAAGGCGGGGCAAGGCATGGCTCCAGCAGGCGTCCCAGCTTGTGTCTGTCCCTTATCAGAGAATACAATCTTCCCTAAACAGCCCCAGCAGACTTCCCCTACTTATCTCATTGGCTAAAATTAGGTCTCATGGCCACCGCTGGCAGCAAGGGAGATCGGGAAGTGGGTGTCTGACACACAAGGGAACAGGTTTATTTTAACTGGTTAAAGAAACGAGGATCCGTAGGGCAGAGTAAGCACCTTGTCCCTCCCAAGTGAAAAGCGGCCAGGATGGGGCAGTGCATAGACTTTGGTGATACAGGGCAAAGATCTGTCACCGGTTTGGTGTGAAAGCCGCAAAGACTCGCTTCCCAAGGATAGGATGCAGAGAGAAGGAAGTCTTCAAGGAAAAACCGAGCCTTGTTCTCAAACTCTTTCTAAAGATTATCACACAGTTATTCTTAAGTGTTGAAAATTAACTGAAATGTGATCCCTGTTAAACATAAGAGTGGGAATAAGAGAGGGAAGAGATGTATAATTTGGGGCATGCTCGGGCTGACTTGTCCCAATTGGTAGAGTTGGAAACATACCAGGGGATTCCAATTCAATCCCATCAAGGTGGCATGTGCCAATGCCATCTCACTATTCCAAGTGATCAATTTCAGTTCACAATTGATCATAATGAAAGGACTAAGAGTCAAAGGGAACACATAAACAAGTCTAGTATCTGCTAACACCAACCGATAGAATAAATAAAGGGGAGAGTGATCCAACATGGGAAGTGAGATACTCAGCAGACTCATAGAATGGCGGATGTCCTAAATAGCACTCTGGCCTCAGAATCAGCCCTAAAGGCACTCGGATCTGGCTGAAAAGCCCATGAGAGTGTTTCAGGCATGGAAAGCCAAGACACTCTGGCAAAAAGATCTCTGTGAGTGAGATCCCAGTGGAAAGAACAGGTCTTCAAAGAGGGAGGTGCCTTTCTCTGAAGGGAGGAGAGAACCTCCACTTTGACTATGACCGTGTCTAAACAAGATAAGAGTCGGAGAACTCAAGGGGCTTCCATAGCCTTGGAAACTCATAACTGGTGCATAGGGAGATTACTGATGCCATAAACAGGAGTGTCAATTTGTAAAGTCAACAACAGGAGTCACTGTGCACTTACTCCTCATGTAGGATCTCTGTCCTTAACGTGCTGTACACTGAGGCTTAATGCTATAACGAGTACTCAAACAGTATATTTCACTTTGTGTTTCTATGGGGGTGCAAACGATTGAAATCTTTACTTAATGTACACTAAACTGATCTTCTGTAAAAAAAAAAAAAAAAATTATCAATTCCCAACTTGACTCTCACTGGGATTAAGCATGACAATAGGTCTGATCTGATTTCATCATCATTTAAAAAAAATCATCTATTATTTTTCACTTTATGTTTCTGTGTGGGAGCAAACTGTTGAAATACTTACTTAAGGTATACTAAGCTGATCTTCTGTATATTAAGATAATCGAAAATGAATCTTGATGTGAATGGAAGGGGAGAGGGAGTGGGAAAGGGGAGGGTTGTGGGTGGGAGGGACGGTATGGGGGGGGAAGCCATTGTAACACATGAGTCGTACTTTGGAAATTTATATTCATTAAATAAAAGATTAAAAAATAGATAAATGAATAAATAAAAAAAATAAATAAAAAAATAAACAAAACAAAAAAAAAAGATCAACACAAAACCGGGGATCTATCAAGGAAAAATAAATAATCATGGACTCGGCTTTCTAAAATAACTGAGCACTGGACAACGGCTTTCAGGGCAGACTGTGTCGGTCGCATCAGCTGTCTGCGAAATGGCAGCTCCTGCTTTCAAATGCTTCTGTGCAACGTGTCTGAAAACAATCTCTCCCGTGCTGCTAGGCCCCAGTTCAGCACAAAGCACAGACCTGATGCTTTACCTGACGAGGGTAGGTGGCAATATTTCCCAGATCACACACACATGAGATGAAAACGCACTCCTCCCCTTCCCAAAGCTGGCGTTCTTTAATGCCAGGATTTCCAAGAAGAAAAATCATCCTTTGCAAAGGCGACAAAAGAGTAAGCGCTAAGCCAGGCAAGCCTGGATTCACATTCTGACTCAGCCAAGTCTCAGTGTCTTTCCTGCAAAAGGAGATAAGGGAAGCGTTTGCATCATAGACAGCAATGAGCCTTAAAGGAGCCAATGCACATACACCTATCCTATTGCCAGGCACACGGTAAGCCTTCAATAGAACCTATGTGTTGATATTTTTCTTATTCTTGTTGTGAATAAAATACAGTTTGGAAATAATTATAATCATTCATTATAACAAATAATTTATTTGTGAGATCTTTATCTGCTGTTGTTGACTTGATTCCAGGTGCACACTGTACCTTGGGACTCTTCCTATTGGTGTTCTGCCAAGAAAGTGTGATGAAAACCATCTTTGGTGGTATGTTTGGATAGTTAGACTATGCCTTTAAGAAGCCTACGGCAGTGGACCGGACCACACCTTGGTGGAACCCCCGTGTTTCACAGGTGCACTAGTCAGGCACTGGCCCCAGCAGCTTCAGTTTGCTGTTGCACTGCCTGCCTTGCTGGGCTCCGGACACAGCAGCTTGGACTGTCTCACGGAGGTGCCGAGTCATCTGGCTCTTCTTTTCCACTCTGCAAAGTCTCTCCCAAGAAACATCTCTTGGTCCACGAGTCCTTATGTCTACCTTGTTTTTCAGATCCAGGTAGAAAATGGGATGATCCCTGGTCCATTCTGCCTTCCAGAATATCATGAGAGACTTTGTCAAACACCTCGTTAGAACCACGCACAGGTTGAACACCCTCAACCCAAAAATCCAATCTCTGAAACGCTCCAAAATCAGACACTTTTTGAGCTCTGGTACAATGCCGCAAATGGAAAGTTCCACACCCAACCTCAAATAACCTGTCCCCAGTCAAAACACAGGCACCCTAAAATTATAAATGATCTTTGTGTTTAGACTTAGATCCCATCACTTAGATTATTCATTATTTATGTGCACATATTCCAAAACTTAAAAAAATCCAGGCCAGCGCAGCAGCTCACTAGGCTAATCCTCCGCCTTGTGGTGCTGGCACACCGGGTTCTAGTACCGTTCGGGGCGCCGGATTCTGTCCCGGTTGCCCCTCTTCCAGGCCAGCTCTCTGCTGTGGCCAGGGAGTGCAGTGGAGGATGGCCCAAGTGCTTGGGCCCTGCACCCCATGGGAGACCAGGATAAGTACCTGGCTCCTGCCATCGGATCAGCGCGGTGCGCCGGCCGCAGCGTGCCGGCTGCGGCGGCCATTGGAGGGTGAACCAACGGCAAAGGAAGACCTTTCTCTCTGTCTCTCTCTCTCACTGTCCACTCTGCCTGTCAAAAAAAAAAAAAAAAAAAAAAAATCCTAAATCAGGGCCAGCGCCGCGGCTCACTAGGCTAATCCTCCGCCTGTGGCGCCAGCACACTGGGTTCTAGTCCTGGTCGGGGCGCCGGTTCTGTCCGGGTTGCTCCTCTTCCAATCCAGCTCTCTGCTGTAGCCCGGGAAGGCAGTGGAGGATGGCCCAAGTGCTTGGGCCCTGCACCCGCATGGGAGACCAGGAGGAAGCACCTGGCTCCTGGCTTCAGATCAGCGCAGCGCACCGGCCGTGGCGGCCATTTGGGGGGTGAACCAATGGAAGGAAGACCTTTCTCTCTCTCACTGTCTAACTCTGCCTGTCAAAAAAAAAAAAAAAAAAAAAAAAAAAAAAAAAAAATCCTAAATCAGAAACACTTTAGAACCAAGCATTTTGGCAAAGGGATACTCAATCTGTATATCATACTTGTCTAGGCCAGCGGTCTGGCAAAGGCATTGATGTTAAATTGCAATGACTGGGGTGGATGGCGGGCCACAGTGGGTTAAGTCACCTCTTGGCGTGCCTATATCCTATACTGGAGGGCCTGATTTGATTTCCAGCTACGCCACGCTTCCGATGCAGCTTCCTGCTAATGTATCTGGGAGGAAGCAGATGATGGTTCAAGTACTTGGATTCCTGCCACCCGCAGGGAGGACCCAGATGGAGTTTCTTGCTTCTGACTTCAGCCTGATCTAGCTGTGGCTGTTGTGGACATTTGGGCAGTGAACCAGCAGATGGAAGGTCTTCTTCTCTCTGTCTCTGGCTTCTCTCTCTCTCTCTCTCTGCCTTTAAAATAAATAAATCTTTAAAAAATAAAATAGATGGAAATGCTTGTTTCCATTATGGTTTCTATCCCTTGTTAGACAATAAGAGTCAATATGATAGGGGCCAGCGCTGTGGCAAGAAGGTTAATGCCCTGGACTGAAGCGCCGGCATCCTGTGTGGGCGCTGGTTCGAGACCCGGCTGCTCCACTTCTGATCCAGCTCTCTGCCATGGCCTGGGAAAGAAGTAGAAGATGGCCCAAGTCCTTAGGCCTCTGCACCCATGTGGGAGACCTGGAAGAAGCTCCTGGCTCAGGGCTTCGGATTGGCGCAGCTCTGGCTGTTGCAGCCAATTGAGGAGTGAACCATCAGAGGGAAGACCTCTCTCTCTCTCTCTCTCTCTCTCTCTCTGTGTGTGTGTGTAACTCTCTGCCTCTCCTCTCTCTGTGTAACTCTGACTTTCAAATAAATAAATCTTAAAAAAAAGAGTGAATACGATAGATACCGTATCTCTTCTATTCACAGTACTAGAGACAAACTACAAACTGGCAAGAGACTTACAGACTGATAAAGTGAATCCACCTAGATCTAAAGGATCACTGTTTATTTTTATCTGCATGTGCCCATGTCTTTCCTTTCATAATTATTTCCTAGAAGAACATCCATGACCCATGTGAAAGTCCACACTGCTCTGACGAGCCCTCTGCGACATCACACTTAGAAGGCCATCTAGGTCGGCGCCGGGGCTCACTTGGCTAGTCCTCTGCCTGCAGCGCCGGCACCCCAGATTCTGTCCCTGTTGCTCCTCTTCCAGTCCAGCTCTCTGCTGTAGCCCGGGAAGGCAGTGGAGGATGGCCCAAGTGCTTGGGCCCTGCATCCACATGGGAAACCAGGAGGAGGCACCTGGCTCCTGGCTTCGGATCGGCACAGCACTGGCCGTGGCGGCCATTTGAGGGGTGAACCAATGGAAGGAAGACCTTTTTTTCTCTCTCTCTCTCTCACTAACTCTGCCTGTCAAAAAAAAAAAAAAAAAAAAAAAAAAAAAAAAAAAAAAAACAGGCGATCTAATGACTGACCATGGCCAGGGCTACTGAAAGGCAGCATTCTCCCCATAAGACAGCCTCTGAAAAACTAAAACCAGATACTAATAAAGTTCCGTGGGTTGCTTTAGCCCTTTTGATTCCAGGCACCAGCATTCTTGATGAGAACTGGTATCCAAAAAAAGCCTTTATTCCCCCTGTGGACAGTGCTTTTGAAAGAACTGCTTTACTAAACATGATGCGAGGGCCAGGTGGAATCTGGGAATTATTGCCGCTTGGCTGGATGCTGCTCCTCAGCTTATGCAGTCAGCCAAATAATTCCCCTACCCAGAGGAAGCAGAGCAGACTTGAAATTCCTGAGTGGAAAAGACCAGGGCGAGCCAGTCATTGCACTTGGCACTGCCATCCCACGCCCTGCATCAGGAAGCGTGGTTTGAAGCAAAAAATGCAGATGTTCTGGTCACCTATGGCAAAGCTACAGAGACAGTAGAGACCAGTGGTTCCCAGGGGCTCCTGGGGAGGGAGGGATGAACAGTTGGAGCACAAATGACTTTCGGGGGCAGTGAAACTTCTCTCTGCATGGCACTAAAATGGTGGCTGCCCTTCACTATACGTGTGTCCACAGAAAGAATGCACAACACTGAGAGTCAACTCTCAGGTAATCTGCAGATCTAGGGTGACAATGAGGTGTCAGTGTAGGCTCATCAACGTAGCAAGTATATCACTCCAGTGGGAGGTGGTGATAGTGGCACAGGCTATGTATGGGGGGGGGCGGGGGGGATAGTCCAGGTGTATGAAAAATCTCTGTATCTGCCACCCAATTTTTCTTTGTGCCTAAAACTGATCTAATAATAATAATAATAAGGTTCAGGGGCCAGTGCTGTGGCATAGTGGGTAGAGCCTCTGCCTGAAGTGCCAGCTGCTCCACTTCCGATCCAGCTCTCTGCCTTGGCCTGGGAAAGCAGTGGAGGATGGCCTAGGTCTTTGGGCCCCTGCACCCATGTGGGAGACCCAGGGGAAGTTCCTGGCTCCTGGCTTTGGATAGATACAGCTCCTGCTGTTGCGGCCATCTGAGGAGTGAACCAGTGGGTGAAGGACCTTTCTCTCTGCCTCTCCTTCTCTCTGTGTGGCTCTGACTTTCAAGTGAATGAATAAATCTTTAAAAAAGAGAAAAAAATAAGGTTCATTTCAGAAAACAAAATTCTGGTTGTCTGAGTATAGAGAAAGTTGAATTTGTGCTTCTTCTGAGAGACATCAGAAGTGATCCAGGGCTGCTACCGAATGGTCAGGTCTGCATCCCAGAATAACTAATAGCCTAGAATAGACCTTGCAGCCATGAGCATAACGGCTCAGAACAGGCAAGAGGCTTCCTCAAGGTCAAGAGTGATGCGTGGTGGTCATGGAAATGCACCATGTAGATCTCCTGATGGCAGTGTGCTAAGCTGATGGTCCCAGCTGTCACCTCTCTGGGTGTGGCATCATGCTCATGCCAAGGCCGTGCTTACCCCTCAGCTGCTCCCAACCACTGTGGCAAGGGCATGAAGGAAGGTGCATCCCAAGGGCAGGCAGCACTCCTCTGAGGACAACTCTGTCTCAAGGAGTTCCCCTAGGTCTGCTTGACTCTTCCGAAAAACTTCAGTGTAGTCTGATGTTCATCTCCCTTCCCTTCCCTTCCCTTCCCTTTCCTGCCCTGCCCTGCCCTCTCTCTTTCTGCAGGGTTAGCCTTGTATTAAAGTCTGAAATCCCTCCTTGCTTTCCTAGTCTCTCTTCCCAGAAATTTCTTGAACATAGACTCCCATCTTGGCATTTACTTCATGGCAGACTTGAACTCATGCATATAGCATTTCCTTGCCTGATCAGCTGAGTGCTGTTGCTGTTCCAAAAATGAAGCAGATCAAGCATGGGGATTGCTTGATCTCAATGAGACAAACATCAAATATAAGTCTAATTCTCTAGTCAAGCCAGGAGTGAGCGCTTCCCCCACTTCCACCATTTGCCAATCCTAAAATACTTTTGTCTCTTTGTATTAGTCAAGTTCTCTAGAGATGTCGATTCGAGAGTATACATATATAGGTATATGAAGGGGGATTTATTAGGGGAATCGACTCATGTGATTATAGCAGCTGAGATGTCCCACAAAATGTCCTATGTAGGCTGGAGACTCTGGGATGCTGGCACTATGGTCAGTCCAACTCCAAGGGCCTCAGAACCTGGGAAATTGGCCTCTTATTGCAAAAGAGGGGACCATTGGCAGAGGTCCCGGAGTCCAAACACCAGCAACGGACATCGAAGGCAAGAGCTGAGCAAGTCTCAGGCCTCAGAGAAAGAGACAAGCTTGCCTTCTGCATAATGTCCCTCCAGTCCCCCAGCCCATTGATGGGGCTGCCCACCTCGAGGCCAGGTCTCCCCATCTACTGCACTCATACTCACATGCTAGCCTCATTTGGAAGCACCCTCACAGACACACCCAAAATAATGCTTTTCTGGGTTTCTATGGATTCCTTAATCCAGTCAACTTGACAATTTGACCCTGCTACAACTTATTTGTAAGAATGGGACACAATGCAACATTGGGAGTTGGCATACGGAATGCTGAAAAGAAAGGAACAGAGGAAGCATCATTGATGCAGATGTTGGAGCCTCCCTAGGCTGTATGTGGCACTTTGTCTGCAGATCTCCCGAGAAGGCACAGGCACAGCTGGGCTGGAGATGCCCACAGAGGGGAGGTAAGGGGGTCCGTCCAGTGGGCCCCAAAGGTTCCCGTGCCCATTCTTTCCCCCGCAGATGGCTCATTTAATTAACTGCCGAGTGTGAGCTCCACAAAATTGGGAGCTGGTTTTTAAAAATATCGATTGTATTTTTATTTATTTGAAAGGCTGACAAAGAAAGAGAGAGAGAGAGAAATTTTCATCTGCTGATTCACTGCCCAAATAGTTGCAACAGCCAGATCTGGGCCAGGCTGAAGCCAAGAGCGAGGCGCTCCATCTGGGTCTTTCCACTTAGGTGACAAAGGCCCACGTGCTTGGGTCATCTTCTGCTGTGGCTCTCGGGCACATTATCAGGGAGCCAGATTCCCTCAAACAGGCATTCTGATTTGGGATGCTGGTGGCTTACTCTACTGTGCCACAACACCAGCCCCAGGAGCTGTCCACATTTCTCTTGTTCACTACCATGTCCCAGTTGCTTGCCAAGTGCTTGCCACATGGTAGGTGTGCTCAATAAAGTTTTGCCAAAGAAGCATAGCCCTGTGGGCCCCAT
Organism: Oryctolagus cuniculus; assembly: GCF_964237555.1. NCBI lineage: Eukaryota > Metazoa > Chordata > Mammalia > Lagomorpha > Leporidae > Oryctolagus > Oryctolagus cuniculus. The sequence goes on along the minus strand of NC_091445.1, from coordinate 38,923,648 downwards.
CACCATTTCTGTAGTTCTGGTGATTGGCCCTGCTAGCCTAAGGGAAGTTGGGTGGGGACGGTAGTGTGCAGAGTGGATCAGGGGTATTTTTGCTTTGTAGTTTCCATTATGGAGAAGTAAATGGCTGGAAGTGACTCTGCTCAGGAATTGAAGGGGGACCAGGGCCCGTCTGCCTTACCAAGCCCAGAGCCCATCTCAGAGTTGAAACATAATTTTCTTTTTTTAAAGATGTATTTATTTATTTGAAAATCAGAGTTACACAGAGAGAAGGAGAGGCAGAGAGAAAGAGAGAGAGGTCTTCCACCCACTGGTTCATTCCCCAGATGGCCTCAATGGCCGGAGTTGTGCTGATCTGAAGCCAGGAGCCAGGAGCTTCCTCCGGGTCTTCTCATGTGGGTACAGGGGCCCAAGCACTTGGGCCATCTTCTACTGCTTTCCCAGGCCATAGCAGAAAGCTGGATCAGAAGTGGAGCAGCTGGGTCTTGAACCAGCGCCCATTTGGGATGAGGGCACTGCAGGTGGCAGCTTTACCCTCCATGCCACAGTGCCAGCCCCCAAAACATAATTTTCTCACAAATTCCCATGGCTGCCCCCTATTAACACACACGCGCGCGCGCGTGCGCGTGTGTGCACGCAGGTGCGCACGCATGCAGAATTACAACAGAAGCAATGTGCAGTACTGTTATGAAATGCTGGGTGGGTATCCTACAGCACTACTCTATTACTTGGAGCTCATTTCAATTCTGAATATCAAAACTTCCAAAATTACGCGAGTTTATAGCAGCCCGAGGGGGCAGCCCGGGTTGGTAAGGCCACACGCTGTGGTGTAAGCCCCTCAGCCTGTTTCTAGTTATTGTGTATTCTATACAATCTTTCCCAAATTCACCTGTGCTGTACTGTCACTTCAGTTCCAGCTATCACACCTGCATCCCACAATGGAGAGGGAGAGGGAGAGGGAGAGGGAGAGGGAGAGGGAGAGGGAGAGGGAGAGGGAGAGGGAGAGGGAGAGGGAGAGGGAGAGGGAGAGGGAGAGGGAGAGGGAGCATTCTTTCCTTAAGGACACTTCCCAGAGCTGCATCGTCCATTTTGCTAACAACCCACAGGCAAGAGCTCTGTCACACGGCCGCAACTAGCTACCAGGAAGACCAGAAAAAATACAGTTCATATTCTGGGCAGCTTTGTGCTCAGTGGAGAAGAGAACAAATGCTGGGACTGCACTCTGGCTCTTGGCTGTTCACACTTCCCTCGCACAGAAAAATGCACGCTCACCCTGTCCTTGAGAAGATGAGCAGCCTGTCCAGAGGCAGCCTCACAGGCAGCCTCTGCATTGGATCTGCACCTGACGCCTGGGATCTGGAACCTGCTACTCACACTCCCAGCACATAATGTGAGGCGGGGATAGGAAAACACTGCAAAGTTGCTATTTGGAAAAGAGACTGGGGAACAGGAAACTCAAAGCAGGTCCTGGTCCATCACAACCATAGGGTCCCGCCAGGACTCCCCATTACTCACACCCACCAGGACTCCCCGTTTCTCACAGACTAGGGAGTAACAGGGTCACGTGCTTTGGCGGGTCAGACATATGACAATGCAATGCTCTCAAAATTTAGTAGGCTTTAGATCTGCTTTCTTCCTGTCAGTTCTACGCGTAAGTTACAAACCTAAGATCTTATCCAGATGTGGTTTTTACAACTGGGCACTCTTACTGCTCTCTCTATTCTGCTCACTCATGGTCCCATCCTAAGGCAACTACTCTGAGGCACAGAGAAACGACGAGCTGTTGGTAAAGGTCACACTCCAAATCGAATCTTGTTCTCCTAATGTAATCTTCGCTGCTGGACTGGTTCTCACTAACAGAGAACTCTTAACAGAAGGCGCTTGAAAAAGGCTTGAAGCATGAGCCACAGCTCCTTATAAGGCTGTCGTTCAAATTCACAATTTCTCCTTCAATTTGGGGTACAGAGACAGTTGACATTATCAAATATGCAAGACCCTAAATTGCATCAACTTAATTGCAGGCAGTCAGTCTTCATTCATTGATCTCATGTGGGACGTGTGTGATCTTCAGAGGGCTGTGGGCACCCCTTTCACCATACTCTGATGTGGGGAATCTAGCTAGGGCCTCCTGTCTTATAGCTTCCAGCAGTGTGCCCCAATGTCTCCTGCCACTGGGGATCTGCTTGCACACCAGGGAACTCCCTTAGAGGTATAGCAGCCATACATACACACACACACACCCCACCCAGGACCCACTGAGCCACTGCCCAGGCTGTTCCAGGCATCCTTGCTCCTCCCAATATACCTCACCTGAAGACTCTTTACTCTGATAGATCAGCGAGCCTCTCCTTAGGATTTGGATCCACTGAGGGATGGAATACCAAGTGTTCCAGTGCTTCCAATCTCACAGGTGCACCTCTGGAACCCGCAGTCTTCCAACTTGGCTTGGGTGAGGGAATCATCAGCCACTCACCTTGAAAACAACACCTCTGAAGACTCAGATCAATCCCACTCATCCTTCCAACTGTCTGCACGCGAAGACCACAGACGCACTGTTGCGTGTGCCCCTTCGCAAGCAAACTCTTAGCAAGCTGTGGGAGGGACCCCTCCTCAGGCTGTGAAGTGCTCAGCGCCATTTAGGCCTTTGTTCCAAAGTCAGGGCAACAGAAGGAGGTGAGGACCCTGCCTTATATTATCCACAGGCTGGCGCCGCGGCTCACTAGGCTAATCCTCCGCCTAGCAGCGCCGGCACACCGGGTTCTAGTCCCGGTCAGGGCGCCGGATTCTGTCCCGGTTGCCCCTCTTCCAGGCCAGCCCTCTGCTGTGGCCAGGGAGTGCAGTGGAGGATGGCCCAGGTGCTTGGGCCCTGCACCCCATGGGAGACCAGGAAAAGCACCTGGCTCCTGGCTCCTGCCATCGGATCAGCGCGGTGCGCCAGTCGCAGCGCGCCGGCCGCAGCGGCCATTGGAGGGTGAACCAACGGCAAAGGAAGACCTTTCTCTCTGTCTCTCTCTCTCACTGTCCACTCTGCCTGTCAAAAAAACAAAAATTATCCACAAAAAATAGTTCAAAATGGCTCAAAAAAAGACTAAACTTGAGAATTAAAGTGATAAAACTCTTTTGAAAAAACTAGTTGTAAATTTACACAACTGTGGATCAGACAATGGTTTTTCAGACATGACACTTAAATTGCAAGCAACTGAAGAAAAATAAATTGGATATCACCAAAATTAAAAAAGCTTTGTGCTTTAAAGGGTGGAATCAAAAAAGTGAAAAGACAACCCACAGACTGCAACAAAAGCTTGGCAAATCATATGCCTGATAAGGGTATATTATCTAGAACATATTAGAAACTCTTAAAATTTAGCAATAAAAAGACAAATAGCCTTATTCAAAGATAAGTAGCAGAGAACAATGGTAAAGTTTGCAAAGAAACTAGTTGAGAAGAGCAAAAATATGCTCTGGATAAAATTGCCAAGTTCTGTAATATATTTACATCATAAAGACCACCATGTGAAAAATAAAATCAAACCCAGAGCTTAAAACCAACGGCAACAGTTCATTTCCCTTTAAAAATGAAATTGAGCATCTTATCTGAGGTTTTTTAAATTTGCATTATACTGTTGGACATAAACATTCTGGATGATAGAAGAAAAATTGCAATTATACTGGAGTTCAAATGCCAATATAATTCATAATAATATAATGCCAATATAATTCATTTTCAGTTTTTGTGTATTAACTTGTTAGTCAGACCCTTCCATGAAATACAGTTTACCCAAAAAAATCCATTTATAAGCACAGTATGAATAGCATAGCAAGGCTTTAGTTATTTGATAATTAAAAGTCATTATTCGGCTGTGGAGGGCCAATTAAGTGAAAACAATTTGACTTTCTCTCTCTCTCTCTCCCCCTCTCTCTCTCCTCTCCCTCTCTCTTTTTCCCTCCCTCCCTCTCAGCTAACTAAGCTTGGGGAAGTATAAAATAACTAATCATACTGTATTAGAACTAGTAGAAGACCTTAGAGATGGTCTGGTCCACGACCTTCAACCTGGAGGCCATGACGATATAGGAGATCAGTGAGTTGGCTTCATGAATGGTCCAGGTAACACTTCAGTCATATGCACAATATTGTGAGAATGAATATAAGTGTATTTTTTCTGTAATAATAACCTATAGCCCCCTACAAAGATGAAGAAACTAATGTGCTGAAAACAGAAGTAAAGGCTGAAAACAGTGATGCGGGGGCTCCTGGGAGGGCAGAACCAGCCCATTGCACTACCAGAAATGGCATAGACCCAGTGAGTCTCAAAACCATTGAAGGTAAAGATGTGGAATGCAGACAGATAAGAAGGTCCAATGGATGGCTTCTGACACACTCAGCTATCTGTGAGTATCCACATGTCCTCGCAGATCACAGAGGTAAGTTACCTTAGGATGCAATTGTTCTAACAGCCTAGAGGGTCAGCATGCCTGGGAGCACATGTGTGCAGCAAAGAGGAACAAGAAGAATCAACAAATGTTGGTGGAGGGGGGAGGGTAAGAAAGGATTTGATGTTTAGCATATAGCATTCAAGGAGTGGACAAAACAGCTGAGTTTAGCTATTCTCTAAGCAGCTACAAAGACAAGGAAAGTGATGCTCCCTGTTGCTATAACAAAATTCACTCCCAATGAGGTTTTCAATACTTGTGGCTCTCCTGATTAAAACCCATGGCCACCACTACACTCAGCCCCAGGAGTAGACATCTTCCCTCCCCTGTTTGCCTGCTGTAGTGTACTATGCTGGTTGATACCAGTTTGTGAGTTCCAACTGTTAGCTCCCTTTCCCAATTCTGCCTTCAGGGAGTTCACATTGATAGTTCACATTGATACAACTGGCTATGGTGGGAAAATTTGCATCAAAGAAATCAACAAATGCTATAAATTAGTGTCTTCTGTATATGAGGAGATAAACATTTATGTATCAGCATTTACTAATCATTGCTTGTAGTTGTCCATTTTTCCATTGTCATAACAAAATGTCTGACAGTTTCAGAAGTTCAAAGTCAGATGGCCCCATAGTCTTGGCTGATGATGAGAAACTCATTGTAGCAGGCATCACAGTGGTGGAAGCATGTGCAGAAGAGGGCACCTGGTGAGACAGGCAGTGAGAAAGTGGGCAGGGCAGTCTTGCTTTCACAGGAACTAATGCACTATGTAAGACAACATGAATCCCATCTGAGGCAGCATTGCCAACCACCTAATTACTTCCTAATTCTCCGTTTTACTTCCTACTTACTTCCTAATTACTTTAAGCAACTCCTTAAAAGTCAACCATCTCTCAAACTGCCCCTCACTGGGGGCCAAACTTCCAGCACGTGAACCTTTGGGGGACCACAACCAAACTTGAGAGTGAGACATGGGTGGGGCTTTCATAGGATTCCCAGGGAAGATCTTGCTCTTAGGGTGACATTTGGACACAGTAGGAAGAAGTGAGAAGAGCCATGAGGATATCTAGATGGAAGCCATTCTCATCCCAGGAAACAGTAACAGCAAGGCACCTGTTGTAGGAGTGTCCTTGGTGTTCAAGGTACAACCAAGAAGGCCCATGTGGCTGAAGGACCCTAACCCTAACCCTAACCCTAACCCTAACCCTAACCCTAAGTGAGGGAGAGCATGGTAGGGAGTGGGTCAGAGACAGGCAAAGTGAGGGGGCAAATAATGAGTTTTAGATGATTTTAAGGAATTTGACTTTGACTTTCAGAAAAATAGGAGTCATTAGAGAGTACAAATCAGTTGAGTGACATGAAAATGACAGTTAAGTGGCATGAGAATGACTTTATTCTGAAAAGATGACTTTTTTTAATCCTTTATGTCTCCTTTATGGTGATGAGGGCCAGAAGGCTTGAGGCAGAGGAGATAAGAAGAATTCCATTCTGGGTCTGAATACAGTAGCATTGTCATTAGCAAGCAACTTTCAGATCAATAAAAGATATTCCTAATAGAATTTTTAGAGTCCCCAATGAAGTAGCAAGTTTCCTGTCCCTAGAAACAATCAGGCAGACACCTGAGAGTCACTCGCCAAAAGTTCTATGAAAGAGCTCCCCATGTTGGCAGGCGATTAATATCCACTCACCTCTAATATTCTACAGTGGCAGAGGGGCTTGGCCACACAAGAGACATTTCTTTTCCAACTTGATAACCAATTTAAGGCTAAGAGAGCAAATAGAATTGTTTGTATCCAGTAAAAATGGCTCCACTTTTGTTATTAGGATGTTAATATTTTTCTTGGAAATATATTTATGACTTTCATGTACGCATATCAGAATATTTGGGTAAAGTGGGTGGGGCAGTAATTTAGTTCCTGTGTCGCTCTCCGTGGTGCTGAAATATTGGTGATTAAGGTATACTGTCCAGCACACTCAGTGATTCATTCTTTATGGGGGGGGAGGGGTTAGCAGGTTTGTGCATCACATGAGGTAAAGGTGAAGTGAGTTGGGGAGGTCAGAGAACAAGGAAAGAAAGAATGTCTTAGAATTCAGGATATTAAAACTGGGAAGGATTTCAGGGATTACCCAAGTCAATTCCTTATTTTGCAACAGAAGAAATAAACAGAGAAAGCCCATTTTTCTTATGTAACTGAGGCCCAGGATCCATTGTAACCTGGGATGAGACAGAATAAGAGAAGGCTGATCCAGTGAGGGTATTCTTTTTAAAAAAAAAAAAGATAATATTTGCATATAATTTTAAAAATATATAAAAGAATTCTAACAATTACTCACATACAAATTTGGTATGATCCATTAGGACTTTATTTGCAAAAGTGCTGGCAGGCTATGGTTCACTGACTCTAGTGGGGTTATTTTTAATATTTCCACCAGAAATTTCTACCAGCCAAGTTTTACCCTTTATGTGACTCCATTCACCATCCCAGTGGAAGGCTTCCTTAGAAACAAGTTGTGGTTTGTGCATGAATTTCTCTAGTCTGAACATCGTAGTGCCAGGTGTCATGCAGCCTCTGGTTGGAGTCACCCCTTACTTCCCAGGCCTCTGCAAATGACTTCTACTTTTTAGAAATGTTGCCACGCATCTAACTGGCCGGTCATGATTTCTGAAAGGTTAAGACTTGGAGGAGCTGGGTCTGCATTGAGGTATTGTTACCCTTGTTCTGTGTGGCTGACCTTTGGCTTTGTGAGGCTATAGATTTGTCATTTGGCAAAAGACAATAACTGAGGTGCAGGGCAGGGGAAAGAACAGATGGGTAAAGCACCCTGTGATGGCTGTCCAGAGAGGTAAGAGCTCACATTGTAATCTGCTTAATCCATACGGAAGAGAAAAACACGGACAAGAGTCTGCTGAGATAGGGCACAACACTGGTCAAGCTGGTGGGAGTTTTCCTTGTTGGAATTACATAGATAAACACTGACATGCCTAAGAGATAAGATTTATATTCTTACATGTGGGGAAGCTACATTAAGTCTCCTTTTTAAAACTTGGTTAAGTTCTAATTAAGTGTGTGTGTTTTTGTTTAACTGAGCTAACAGACATTAATAACCACGGAACTAGTGAATTGCAATTGACTCCTGATCTGTAAATAGAACAAAGCCATCTGTGGGGTAGAGACTGAGGACAGTCCTGCCTGTCCTCCCGAGGCCCACTGTAACCCTGAGTCACAGATGGAGGTGGCTCAGCTGCCCTGAGCACCGACTTCATCTGGCCTCAGGGCCCCAGAACCAAGAGCAGGTGTGGGCCACATGCCTCCTCTCTCCAGGGGCTAGGAAGAACCAGCTGCCTGACACTCGGGCTGCAAACAAAGGCTGGGAAAGGGGACTGCTCACTGCTTTAGCCTGTGCCGGAGACGCACGGCTCAAATGATTGAAAAATGAGCCTTTCTGATTCCAGCCCCTCCTGCTTCCCTGTATCCCAGAGTGGGTCTGATTTTAGCTTTTAGCAGAGTGTATCTCCAAGTCTGAGCCCCAGCTTCGAGCATTGCCCGGTGCAGTCAGCATGGGTGTTCTGGACAGCTCGCCACCCCCACCACCCTTAAGGGGCTCTGTGTGAGCTCTGTAGACAGGGCCCTCCTCTAAGAAGACACCTCCACCCTCACCACTCAACCTTCCCCTATACCAGGAGACCTTTTATTTGTCTCTTCTCAATTTTCCTTTCTACTTGAGTAGATGTGTTCTTTCCTTTCTGGTGGTAAGAAAATTCTCTGTGACAAGCACTTTTTTTTTCTTTTTAAGAAATGTTTGTTAATATATGGAGAATGGATTTCATGTATTTCATAGGAACAATTCTAAGATAGCCACACTTCTTTCCCACCCTAAATTCCCTGCCTGCCTTCCTTCCTTTCTTTTTTTCCCTTTAATTTTTGCAAGAACATCCTTTCAATTTACTTTATAAACACAGGCCTAATACACAACTTAACCATCACATTCAACAAGTAAAAAGTAGAAAGCCCACTGTTCCACAGGAGTATAGACGAGGACCATAAACAATCAGAGAGAAGGGCTATAAACAATCATCAAAGCATCAGTTCAATTTCATTCTTGCACGTCTTGTGCTTTTGTATACTATAGGAACTGTCACATGTCAGGGGAAACACGATGTTTGTCTGTTGGGGACTGGTTAATTTCACTAAGCACTTTTCAGCAAAGGAAGGCAAGGTGCCTCCTGTGGGGGCAGGAGGACCCTCACCTCTCACTATGCAACCTGGAGGGAATCCTCCCTCTGAGAACGCAGCTGAGCGGGGGACCCCAGCCATGGCCGTCAGATTTCCGTGGCTCCGGGCGTGTCTGTATTTGAAGGAGAAGTGAGGACATCCAGGGACTACAAAACGGTCGCTGGTACGGGAGGCCCCGCCAGGCTGAGTTCCTGTAAGGCCCTCAGGAGGCCGCCGTGCAGTGCCTGATCCTGTATTACAGGCTGGAGCTGGCTTAATTGCTGGTAATTAAGGCAGGATCTATAGTTTCTGGGCATGCCTGGTGGGGGAGGGGCTGGGCTCTGGCCTTGGATGAGCTGCAGGAGAGCTAGCAGCAGCTGTTCCACAGGGCTTGTAGCTCTGACACTCCCAGCAGGGCCTGTTGCTGGGCAGTTTTCAGTACCAAGGCTCTCTGCAAACCTGCTCTTTGAGAGTGGAGGATTGTCTGTTCAAAAGCAAGCAAGGTAGAAGAGAAAGAGTTAACCTTTTTTGAGAGTTTACTATAGGTCAGGAATGGTGCTAAGCAAATTTAATTCCCAAAACATCTCGCTGGGTGAATTTTTAATTGATGATTATGATAAAAGATTAGCTAATTCACTCAAGGGCCACTGCTAGTGCAGAATGCAAATTGAGTTAATTGGATGGCAGACTCTGTGCTTTCAGGCACCATGCTACTCTGTGGAGATCCCACACTGCCAGCCTGTAAGCCTTCAATGTGCCTGCTCCCGCGTTGCTTGCAGAGTGAACGTGTCCAATAAGATTCAGGACTTCTGATTTCCCTAGTGTTAAGGTCTGCCAACACCGGCCCAATTTGTGCAAGGCAGCAATGAACTGGGGCTGAGCAGCGGCTGCCCCTTCTACAGAGAGAATTTCCCGCTTCTCCATGTGCACGGCTCCCTCTTACACAGACGTGCTCCTAGCCCATCTCGGTTATTTACGGGACTTGCCTCACCCTGTGGGGCATCTTGAGATTGTGACACTGACTCCCTTCAAGCAAAATAGGAGTGTCGTGTTAAGTCTGCTGTTTGTTACTTTAACTAAAACACCCGGGAGGAGCGACTTGGGTGCGAAGAAGGTTTATTTCAGCCTTCGGTTGTGGAGGTTCACAGTCCAAGATTGAGTGGCTCCATCAGTTTAGGTTTCTGGTGAGAGTGGAAGGACCACCTCTCAGGGCAGCATGGATGGAAGGAGGGCAAACTGGTGAGCCAGGAGGCGGAGCAAGAACCCCTGGGCCATTACCTTCTCTTGAGAACTGCCTTCCGAGGGCAAGCATCTGAGGCCCGAAAGTCCTCCACTGGGCCCACCTCCCAGGCACCATAAGTAGGTCAAGTCTCCACCCTTAATCCATTAACCATTAACAGTGATCCATTAATCATCAACATAAATCTTGGGGGGCTGAGCCGTCAACACACAGGCCTCTGGGGGACACCAAGCTATTATCCAACCATAGCAATGATACTTCCAAAATAAATTTATTTTAGTGCAAAAAAAAATTTGAAATCTATAGCTTGTCATAATACATATTTTACATGAACTTCTTGAAAACCTCCAAGTGCATAAATTTCAATTTTCTTGCCTCAAAATAAATTATCTTTTATTTTCATTTTTACATGGAATTTCTGAAGTCTTTTTTTTGAAGAATAAAATCCAAATATAAGAGTTGGAATAAAGGTTTGAGGCAGTGAGGCCCAGTTATGTGAACAGCCAGCATCCTTGTACTTTGTCACACACTCAGAGAGCAAAAGCTCACAGTGGAGTCGATTTAGCCCAGTCTCACGGATAAGCAGAGCCTGGCTGGCTCAGGGTACGGGGAGAGGTGCTCAAGAAGCATTGCAGTCCGAGACAGGCAACTTCCCTTGTCTGCTTCTAAGAGATTGCTTTTCATAAGGCTTTGCCACAGCTTGGCTTAATTATCCCTGTCTGAGCGTCCAGCTGGACAGAATCCGAACGCTAAAAGCCTGCGACTTCCAGAGAGGGAGGGCATTTGGCTGCCCAAGGCTGTGCAGTCACTCCAGGCTGCTTGCTTCTGGGTAGTCAGGTGGGAGATTCCATGTGCACTGAGAGTTTCCTACAGAATCAGTCTCCTCCCGGCACCTGCAGGTTCAGATTCACATCCCCACACGCGAAGCCTGTCCCTTAGAAGTCTGAGGTGCCTCTCCGGGAGGGCAGCACAATCAAATGATTTATTGGTTTTCTCTAACCAGAGGAATCGGTCACTCTGGTCAAGGCCAAGACCATCGATGAGGTTCCTGCTTGACATCCTTGCTGGAAGCTGGGAGTGACGTCTCCTCCACCACTTCCAGAGAAGCCTGGCCCCTCCGGTCCACTGTGCCCCACCCGCTGAGGCCGTGAGACGGCACAGGCTTCGTCTTGGAACAGTGTCTCCTGCTCACAAGGGGGACAGCTGAGCTTGGGCACTGACACTGAGGGTGGCAAGGCTTTTCCTGGACGACCTTTGGGGAGCTGGCATCGTGACGCTTCCTCCAGATGAAAGACTGGCCTAAGGTGTGCGTGCTGTGGCCTCTTCTGAGAACTGGTTCTTGCAGAATCGCCTACTAAAATGTCTCAGTTAAGGCTGTTCTTCCCTGATGACTCAGCGTGTTTTTTTTGAAGGCCCCCAGTCCTGAGCACAGACAGTGTAGCTGGCCTGTAGGATCAGGCTGCGGACCTAAGACAGCAGAGTGTGGGCTCCTTTGCCAGCTCTGCTGCTTGCTGGCTGGCTGGGCCTTCTGGTCACTCAATAACCTCTCTGGGCTCTGGTGTCCTTATTCAAAACATACATAATGACTCTACCTCCCGGGTTGGAAGGGAAACTCTTTGAAATAGTGTGCATAGGAAGGGGCAGACAGTGCTTAGCATACGGGAAATGTTTAATGAAGAATTTTCTTATTCTGCCCCCTGCTCATCTCTGTCTCACTTATCTCCCTCTCCCCCTGTCACTACTGTGTTTCTTATGATGATAATGTCCACTGTACACCTGCTATCTCCCTTCTCCTCCCCGCTTCCAGACCTGCTGAGGTCCCCATGCTGGACCCTGAGCCCACCTTGTGCTATGCATGAGATGACGCTATTGCTGTGCTGTTTTGCCCAGTGTTGTATCTCAAGTGCCTTACAAGTATCTGGCACACAGTAGGTCCTCATTAACATTTATTGAATGATTTAACTTTCTTTTGGTTAGACAATAAATGACAGTCAACAGACATGCTTAAGAAATCATAATTCTACACAAAAATTATCTCAAAATAGATTAAAGACCTATATATAAGGGCTAAAACTGGCTGGCACCATGGCTCAATAGGCTAATCCTCCGCCTGTGGTGCCGCCACACCGGGTTCTAGTCCCAGTCAGGGCGCCGGATTCTGTCCCGGTTGCCCTTCTTCCAGGCCAGCTCTCTGCTGTGGCCTGGGAATGCAGTGGAGGATGGCCCAAGTCCCTGGGCCCTGCACCCGCACAGGAGACCAGGAGAGGCACCTGGCTCCTGGCTTCGGATCAGCGTGGTGCGCCGCCGCAGCGCACCGGCCACAGTGGCCATTGGGGGGTGAACCAGTGGAAAAGGAAGACCTTTTTCTCTGTCTCTCTCTCTCACTGTCCACTCTGCCTGTCAAAAAAATAGAAAAAAAAGGGCTAAAACTATAAAACTCTTATGAGAAAACATAGGGATAAATCCCTGTGACCTTGGATTTGACAATGAAGTCTTATAATATGGCATCAAAATTGCAAACAATTGAAGACAAAATAGATTGACTATCAGCAAATTTAAGAACTTTGTGCTTCAAAGGATACCATCAGGAAAGAGAAGAGACAAACCCTGGCATTCCATATCCTGGCTGCTCCACTTCTGATCCAGCTCCATGCTAATGTGCCTGGAAAAGCAGCAGAAGATGGTTCAAGTGTTTGGGTCCCTGCTATCCACATTTTGGATAAAACTCTTGGCTCCTGGGTTGAGCTTGGCCCTGTACCAGCCATTGCAGTCATCTGAGGAGTAGTCAGGTGGATGGAAGATCTCAATCTCTCAATACCTCTCTCTCTCTCTCTCTCTCTCTCTCTCTCTCTCTCTGTAATTCTAGCTTTCAAAATAAATAAATAATTTTTTAAGATTTTATTAATTTATTTGAGAAGTAGAGTTACATACAGTGAGAGGGAGAGACAGAGAGGAAGGTCTTCAATCTGTTAGTTCACTCCCCAAATGACTGCAATGGCCGGAGCTGTGCTGATCCAAAGCCAGGAGCCAGGAGCCTCTTCCAGGTCCCCCAGGGGGGTGCAGGGGCCTAAGTGCCTGGGCCATCCTCTACTGCTTTCCCAGGCCATAGCAGATTGCTGGGTCAGAAGAGGAGCAGCTGATACCAGAACCAGTGCCCATATGGGATGCCAGCGCTAAAGGAAGAGGATTAACATACTGTGCCACAGCACAGACCCCAATAAATCTTTTAAAAATATTTGCAAATAAGAATCTGTGTGCAGAATATATCTAAAATTCTTATAACTAAATGATAAAAAATAAATGGCCCAATTTTAAAATGGAAAAACGATCTGAATAGATATTTCCCTAAAGAAGATCTAGCTCCCTGGAAGGCAGTGGAAGATTGTTCAAGTACTTGGGTCCCTGCCACCCATGTGGGAGGCCTGGTTGGAGTTCCAGACTCCTAGCTTCAGCTTGTCTATTGTGGCCATTTGAGGAGTTAGCTAGCAAATGGAAGACTCTCTCTTTCTCCTCCCTCCCCCTATTCTATAACTCTGCCTTTCAAATGAATACGTAAATGTTTTTTTTTAAATTTAAAACTAAAATTAGCATTTGGCCAGCAATTCAACTCTCAAGAGAAATGAAAATGAAAAATGGACATATCCATGCAAAAACTTGTGTATTGATGTTCATAGCACAATTATTCATAATAGCCCAAAGCAGGAATAACATATGATGCACCCGTACATTGGAACATCAGTCAACACAGAAAAACAGGAGTGAAGTATTGATGCAAAATAAAACAATCCTAAACCTTATTGTAAGTGAAAACATTGTAAATGAAAAAGTCAGTCATACAGGCTATGTATTGTATGATTTTTCCTGTATGAAATGTTCCTCATAGGCAAATTCATAGAGACAGATAGTATATAAATGTTATTATATAACCTCCCTGTAGTTGTCAGGGAGGGATTGGAAGGCTTGGGGTGAGAAACTAAAGGATACACTCATGAAGTTAAAGCATTGTTGGTTCTTTGTTTAACTGTGTCCTTTCAGGTTCCAAAGGACCTCTTTTTCCCTGACCTCTATTGTGTTCGATGCTCTTGAGACAGTCTGTAAAGCAATAAAACCAATAATGTACTACAGATTCCAAATTAGCAAAAGCATGGTGGGGCCGGCACTGTGGCGCAGCGGGTTAAAGCCCTGGCCTGAAGCGCCAGCATCCTATATGGGCGCCGGTTCGAGTCCCGGCTGCTCCTCTTCCAATCCAGCTCTCTGCTGTGGCCTAGGAAAGCAGTAGAAGATGGCCCATGTGCTTGGGCCCCTGCACCTGCATGCGAGACCCAGAAGAAGCTCCTGGCTCCTGGCTTCAGATCAGCGTGGCTCCGGCCATTGCGGCCAGCTGGGGAGTAAACCAGCAGATGGAAGACCTTTCTCTGTCTCTACCTCTCTCTGTAACTCTGTCTTTCAAATAAATAAAATAAATATTAAAAAGAAAAAGTATGGTTAACTCAGATTACTAAGAGCAGAAAGTAATTCTAATTGGTTGATGGTAATAAAAAAAACAGCTAGAGATTTTTAGAAAACTGTTACTGAAGCTGCTTATTGTTCTATCTTGTATGTTATGTTACATGTGTGTATATATTGTATGTCTACATGGGAAATGTATTAAGAGTTCTGTTTTAATTGGCTTATAGATTAAAAAAATCACTCATAAATTCAAACTGCTAAGTTAATCAAAGATACCTTTTTGGTTCATGTGATCTAAGTTTCTGTACCAGATGTTATAAATTTGTTGACTTGTTTGCACTTTGGTTTGCTGGTCAAATGGGTTACACTTGTGTCAGATATTTAAGCGATGTTTCTAAATATGTACACTCTTGCCTTGAAATTTATAGAAGGCATTAGACCTACTGGTAAATGTTTTCATAAGTTGTTATTTAATGGTTAAAATTGTTTGCTAGTTTTCATTTGATATTGTTATTGTCAGTAACTGATCTGAGAAGCCTAACTTGTTTCCTCATTTCTCTATTCTCTTAAAGATAGGAAGCTTTTCTATTCTTAAGAACTCTCTAGAATGTACAATTTGATCTTTAGAACTTACAAAGGGATAGCTAACATTTTTCTGTAATAATAGCATAGCCAAAATGAGAGCTTAAATTATGATTCCACAGCTAGATTTATTTTGCCATGGGCACAGCAAACAGGAAAAACCTCCCCTTTTTTAAAACCAAACAAAGGGAGAGAGTTTTGCTAATGACTTAAAATTTAATAAATAAGGTGGTTATCATTTTTGATATAGCTTTCCTCAGGGCATTGTCTACCTCAAAGAAAAACCACTATTAGAACGTGCCTGTGACTACAGATTTCTAGTTTAGGCCACCAAAGATTAGGGATGGAGAACCCTCTTGACTTGCATTTTCTTAAAGGTTTTCTTTGGTCTGCATGAACAAAAAACCAGGAGGAAGAGGAAGCAAGGCTGCAGAAGCAATATAAAGATAGGTGGCAGGCCAATTAATGGCTGCTTTACATAGTGATCTGCCATCAAGGAGACCCAACAGGCCAGTCCACTGCATTGGTTTTCGATGTGGAAAGCCAGGGCTTCAGCAGAAGTCAGCTTATGAAGAGCCCTGGCAGCTCTGCCAGCCAAGAATTGGGTCAC
Organism: Oryctolagus cuniculus; assembly: GCF_964237555.1. Classification (NCBI taxonomy): domain Eukaryota; kingdom Metazoa; phylum Chordata; class Mammalia; order Lagomorpha; family Leporidae; genus Oryctolagus; species Oryctolagus cuniculus. The sequence continues at coordinate 38,908,128 of NC_091445.1, read as the reverse complement.
TGGAAACGCACCAGTCCTGAAGTCAGAGGGTTCCAGGTCAGAGTCACAAACCTTGTTCTCCCTAAGCTGAAAAGCCCTTCACTCAGCCCAGCTTCCAAAGTAACCACTGCTGGCGAGGGGATGGCCAAGTGGGGTCAACAACATTGCAGGCAGAACTGTGTCTTAACTAAAAATGTTTTCCTTTTAGAAATGCCGCCTACTTTTTCTTTGAGCCAGCTCTCCTCCCAGGCCAGCTAGGTAATGGAACTCAACAGGGTACCTCCCTTATGATGCACCACATGTGAAGAGACAGATAGGTCTGGGCCTCCTAACTGACAAGGCCTTAAAGCCCACCTGGTTATTTCCAACTCTTTTTGTCAGTTTGTATTTGCCTCTCAATAAAAAAGCTTGCTCATGGTTTAGACACTTTTCTTAGGGCCTCTAATAATGACTCTGTCCTTGACTTTAGAACCTGTGAGTTTAAACTGCTCGTTAGATTCGTTTTCTCTGGACTTAAAAAGTAAAATTCTAGGCGGCCATGCACATGACACCACGGATGGAAGCACTTCCTGCAAGCTGGCACTGCGTGCCCCTGGAGAAGCCACCTCCTGCTGAGAAGATACCTGGAGCCCTGTCCTGACTCCCCTTCCCAAAGACGCCCCTTTTCAGCATGAAGCAGCCAGAGCGATCATCGCCCAGTTCCCCTAACGGATGTTAGGGTTTCCATCTTCGAGAGGTGGGAATGTGAGGAGCTAGATGAGTTAATAGTCAGGGGATCCCAGTGGAATTTGGGGTGTAAAATATTTGCTTCCTTCCCCAAGTACAAACAGGCCAGCCTCCTTCCTTCAGAATCTCCAAATTTACCTTGAGAACAGCAAGGGAGCTCGTCCTGAGCTCACAGCTTACTGTGAAAACAAGTTACCTCTCCCGCCCTTAGCAGGCCAGGCAGGCTGGAGAACTGTAAATGAGGTCTTTGATGGTTTTTATCCCTGCCTGGTAGCTGAACACCAATCTGATTGTCAAGTTTTTTTTCCCTTCTAAATTATACTTTAAAAGCCCACTACTACCAGTCCCTGTGAGTTTATTTCTCTCTTGGAATCCCCCTCCATGCCACTCTGGTTGGAGGCCTTTGACTCTAATAAATACTTTAAAATCTAAAAAAAAAAAAAAAAGAAAAACTAAAAGAGACAGTGTTTCTTTTAGGTGTCATGAGAATGTCATAAAATTGATTATGGTGATGGTGTCAAAACTCTGTGAATATACTAAAAGCTGTTGAAAGATAGACCTTAAATGGGTGACTTGTGCAGTATATGGACTACATTTCAAAGCTGCAAAAGAGGGCACACACATGCACACAATTATTATATGTCAATGAAGTCTTAGGAAGGTAGAGAAACATTTGACTGTCACCCACAAGGGGTTGACACATCAGTTGGCAAGACAAGCATATACAAAACAACAAGCAACAGCAAATGGACAACAACTGAATGTGACTTCAGGAAACCAGAACAGTAGTCCTCATCAGGCACACGCCCATGCAGGTGGGAAAGCTTGCATAGAAGATATTTTGAACTCCAAATATGGAAGTTGGAGCCTATGGCACTTGGTGGTGACGCTAGTTAGCTGCTGGTCCTGCTGCCAGATGTCCCATGTGCTTTGGTCGAGTCCCTCTGCTAGCTCTGCTGTGCCATCCTGGCATTTCCTGCAGCTGCAAGCACAGTGCCTGGCACCGGTGTAGGATAACTGGGTTCTATGACCAGGGACGGAGCCGGAGTTGAGATTTGGAGCTTCCTGAGTCTTTTCTTCATGCCTGTGTCACTAGAGGCCTCCTTTTTGCCAACAGCTCTGCTATCTCCTCATTTGTTAGCCAAACCCACAGCCCAGGAGGGCAGGAAGGCAAACTGGTGTCCTTATCTCAGGAAGTCATATAGGAAGGAGCAAGCCCCTGGCTGGTCAGGATCAGCACAGATGCTACCGTCCTGCAAACCCCTTCCAGCCAGGTTGTTTGAATATGTTGGAGGTGCCCTTTACGGGAGAAAAAAAATAATCACTGGGAACCGATCTTTATCTTAAGACCAAAGAGTGTGTGTGTGTGTGTGTGTGTGTTTGTGTGTGTTTGGTACGGCAGGAAGATCATGACTTTAAGAGGGAAAAAATCTCAATCAAACAATTAATTTACACAAAAAAGTGTTTCTGATCCCCAGTACCCCTGAGCTCATCGAGAGCCCTGAGATGGAGGTGATCACAGTAAGCCAGCCTCAGTGTTCCTCTGCCAGTGCTGTTGTGTTTAATACATCATTTAATGTATTTGTTCATTTAGGCCATGACTCACTGCTTCTCTGAATTCTATTTTTAGCTATCGCTCCTCAGCTGGATTTTTCCACATATCAGATATTCAACTCTGTGTCTAAGGGGACAGTGCCTACCGTGGGACTGAAAAACTGACCATGTAGTTTTATGATCTGTCAACTGGAAATGGTTGTAGTAAAAATGCCTTCCCCTAAAATTTCTAAGACCCAGAAATGACCCTAGAGAGAGGATGGGATGTAAAGCATTTCAAATATGTTCCGAGGTGTGATTCTGGGAACTACGGGAGAGGACAGCATCTACCAGCCTCTATGCTACTGTCTATCTAATATCTGAACTCTGACCCCTGACCCCTGTCCCTAGAAAGGACACTGGTAGGAAAGTGAACAGGGAGAGATCAATCAGATGCACTGATATAGCTAAGGAGGCTTTACAGAGTAGCAGAGGCTTTGAAGAAGGGTGGAGGAGTGCCAGGAGATGGGATGACGGGAAAGTCATTCTGCCTGGGAAAAGCAGAGTGGGAACACGAGCAGAGAGAGGAGGGATCTCAGGATCTCCCAGATGGAGACCAATCAGTGTGGTGGACCACATGGCTGTGGAGGAATAGCCATCCGTTTATCTTTTCCAAGTCTGTAGTGATTGTACGTGCATAGTTATAGACATAAAGTCCTGGGATGATGACACAAACTGCTAATGAGTCCTGGAGAATATGACTTGCAGTCGGGATGGGAGAAGTGGACCGATTGCCATCTACTCGAACTCCTTCAGTGCTGTCTGACTGTCTTAAGCAACCAAAAATGAATATATATGTTCAAATATGACCCTGTGTAATTAAAGAAAACGTAAATGAGAGGCGATGGGGAGAGGCTGTAAGACTACATGCTTATTCTTTAAAAATAAAATCAGAATAGTGCAATAGGAGAAAACATGCACCTGCCTGCACTCAGAGACAACCGCACCGGGAGAGCACTTCTCACCCAAACCCAGAGCCCTGGGTCGCAGCTTAGGCAGAAAACGTCCCTGCTGTTTGAGACCTAAGCACCATACCAATAGGACTGAGGACAAAAGGCCAAAACTGGGAATCACGTTAAGGTCTGAACAGCTGAAGCCGTCGGCTAAGTGAGAAAGAAGCGGACAGCTGGGCAGGCAGTGGGGTTGGGGGTCAGAGGTCCAAGATCAGGAGCAGAGGGAACAATACCAGGTGAAGCTTGGAGGTTCAGCTACAGGAGCAGGGTGTTCGTCCCCAGTGCTGTTTCCATTCTGTGCCCATAAATGAGGAGTGGCATCAGCAAGAGGTCAGGAGACCCGTGTGGATCCCGCCTAAGTTGGAAGCTGGGATTATCCCCAGAGTTGACGCTCTCCCATAGAGACCTCCCTGGGGCTTCCCATGGGGGGTGGGGTTAGCGGCCTCAAAGGTCAGGTTTTGATAAGTAAAAGAAGCTTGTGATCAAAAGAAGAGCGACTTAGCTTCCAGAAGACTCTAGATGCAAGCAGGATGCCACTGGCCCTGGGACAGCCTTCGCTGGCAGAGTAGGGGGCTGTTGGCACCCCTGGCCTCCTTTCACTGTAATAGCAGTCACGGGGCCAGCACTGTGGTGTAGCGGGTAAAGCCACTGCCTGCAGTGCTGGCATCCCATATGGGTGCTGTTCGAGTCCTGGCTGCTCCACTTCCAATCCAGCTCTCTGCTGTGGCCTGGGAGAGCAGCAGAAGATGGTCCAAGTCCTTGGGCTCCTGCACCCGCATGGGAGACCCAGAAGAAGTTCCTGGCTCCTGGCTTTGGATCGGCGCAGCTCCAACCATTGTAGCCATCTAGGGAGTGAACCAGTGGATGGAAGATCAATCTCTCTCTCTGCCTCTCCTTCTCTCTGTGTGTAACTCTGACTTTCAAATAAATCAATTTTTAAGAACAGCAGCCCTTGCCCTGGTCAAGAGATGAACTCTAGTTCCCATGGCCTCAGGATATAGCCTTGTTTGGAAAACACCAGAGCCAATGCCCAGCTGAAGAAGCAGTAGGTGGCTCTGTAATCCCCCGACTCTCTGTTGCCTCAAAGAAGTTGAGCCATGGTTTCAAACTGACCTTGTGCACCTGGGCTACAGAGAATGGGCTAGATTGGAAATGCTCCGAGGAACAAGAGAAGTGAAATGAAGGCATAGGACCCCGAAGCATGCATGATGGGAGAGAACCAGCCCCACCTTAATCTCTGATGGAGGGAGCTGAATGTCTGACCCATGCTGAGCACAGGCTCACAGCTCCAGTTATGAAACAGGGCATCCATGCCAGCCTTTGCCCTTCAGGACAACAGCTTTCAGATTTCATGCATTTTTAAGGAGGATGGAGAAAGCCAGTTGTTGGCTATGCTGTGAATATTCAAAGAAATAAGCTCTTAACCTATCCCAGCGTTAAACACCTCTGGAGACAGGGCTTGACACATCAATCAGATGTGAAACTCGGCTGTCTCGGGAGCTCTCCTTATGTAAGCACTTGGATGGAAATGGAAGTTTTATATTTACAGAGGATGTAGGTAGAAGGCATCCGACTAACCTGGGTTCTACTTTTAGATGCATATCTCTATGCTCCCTAGTAACTAGAACACAATGCAGTGCTCGTAACTTAAATCAAGAAATCAATCTCTCATTTTAAGGGGGAAAATGCATTGGATTTCTCGGTTTGCTTGTATTCATTTTCACAAACAAGTTAATTGCTGGGAATGTGTGTGTATGCAGCTTCCGCTTAATGCTGTCCTACACAAAACTGCTCAAAGAGCAAATACGCAGCTGAACACAACTTTCCATTTTTTTAAATTTGTAAGACATAAAATAACCAGGGTCTAACAAGACAGATTACATATAGCAGGGCCTTGAAAGAAATAATAGATGCTCTAGTGCTTGGAGAGTTCTAATCTGATTGGAAGGGGGCTCCACAGTCTCTCCTTTATAGGGAAACTGAGGCAAAGGAGCAGGGATATTTGAGACTATCCTATCTGCTGTTCTTTTTTTATTATTATTTTATTTTTTGACAGGCAGAGTGGACAGTGAGAGAGAGAGACAGAGAGAAAGGTCTTCCTTTGCCGATGGTTCACCCTCCAATGGCCGCCACGGCTGGTGCACTGCAGCCGGCGCACCATGCTGATCTGATGGCAGGAGCCAGGTGCTTCTCCTGGTCTCCCATGGGGTGCAGGGCCCAAGCACTTGGGCCATCCTCCACTGCACTCCCTGGCCACAGCAGAGAGCTGGCCTGGAAGAGGGGCAACCGGGACAGAATCCAGCGCCCTGACCGGGACTAGAACCCGGTGTGCCGGCGCCGCAAGGCGGAGAATTAGCCTAGTGAGCTGTGGCGCCGGCCCCTATTTGCTGTTTTTGAGGGTGCCCATCAGCCATGGGTGTGGCCCTGCATGATCAACTTAGAGAGTAGGGCAGAAGCAGCCTCCAACACTCCTTGAATGGTCACCCTCGTAGGGTAGTATCTCATTTAACTACCACAGCATCTCAGTTCGGTGACTGCTATCCATTTCACAGATGAGCCAATGGAGACATCACTCAGGACAGCAAGGCCTCTAGAACACTCATCCCCCGTTGTCTGAAGCATTCCCCCACACTAAGTTCAGTTTCTACCAACAGGAGAACAAATGCAAGATGGCAGGGCACACAGGAGAAGCCAGAGACAAACATAGAACTTCAGTGAGATTCTAATACCGGGGGACCTTAGGGGGTCCTGCAGTGCACCCAAGCATTCCTTTCTCCTGTGCTCTCCCATGAGCAGCCTCGTTGCTGAGGGCACCTAAGCCCTCCTGAGTGAACAGGAAAGAATCGGTCCCCTCGGCCTGTCCCGCCTTTCTGTTGCTGATTCAGCACCTTCTCCTGGATAGCAGGGAGCAGCTGGGGTTAGTGAGCCGGAACCCAAGCAGGTCAATACATGTGCACGTGATGACGTCGTTAGCAGAGGACATGTGTGCAGCACGGACACACCCATATGTCAATCTTGGGGTGGAGGTTAAGTAGGGTCGCTAACGTCAGGAGATTCATTTTCCAGAACATGAAGTGTTTTTCTGCCTTGCTAACCCAGTACAGCTTGAGAGAAGGTTAGACTACATGTTATTTAAAAATATTTGTAATAATGCTTTGTATGCAGTATTTGCATATATATCAATACTATCTAATTAAATATACAGATATCATATGTTTAAAATTTTAGATAATATGTCTTCCAATCATAAGGGTGTGTAAAAAAGTTTTTACTGTGTTAGGAAAACATACTGTAAAATACACAGATGCCAAAATCTTTTGCAGAATGACAGCCACAGTGATAATGGAATTTGCTCTTACACATTTTCCAACATCCATTTTTGTTTTGATCTCTTCATCATCTTATTCCATTCCAATACGCCCTTCCTAATGCTGCTGCCCCCTGCCCCTCCAGACAGGCTCTCCCTCCTCTAACTGTGGTCAGAGGCATGGTTCTTTGTTCAAGCTCACATTTTCCTGTGATCCTTTAAAAGCTGTGGCATTAAAACACCAGGCACGCTCAGATAAAGGTAGGAGAGCTGTTGCTTTTTTTTTTTTCCTGGCAGAAAGTTTCTAGGAATATCTCTGCAAAATTAGTGATAGTTCACCCAATTTGGCTAACAGAGGCCATTCATGCAAAAGTAATAGCTCTATTACGGGCCACGGACTCTGTCTCTTTGGAAACAAGTAAAGTCAAACAAGCACAAACAGCTCCCACACAAATGCCGATGCAGAGGAAGACTGTCAGGTGTCTAGCCACAGATAACACTGCCCCGCCTGTCATTTTCCTCACCTATATGCTCCCAAGAAGACTCCTAAGTTCCTGTTGCCAAAGGCAACTTTAGACCCAAGAACACAATGAAATAAAAGAAATGAAAATCCTTTCAAAGTCAACAAACAATGATTGATTCTCAACTGGCTGGAAAGATAGAACTATCTGGCTACCGCAGAACTCAACACCTTTTATCCAAAGGCCCTGATAAGCTAGAAGGCTGCAGTGAGGGGAATCGTACAGGAGACCGGGCCCTTGAAAGGAGCCTCCAGGTCTGGACTCCTTGCTGCGCTGCTCAGCAGAAAGTGTCGTGTGAAGCAGAAATGCGGAAGCCTCCCCACGCGGTGCTGGTGTGAGCAGCTGGAGCCCCTGCTCGTGTGAGCGATGCATCCATGCAGCTGCTGCCTCCCTGGGGCACGGCTGACCAGAAGTGCACTAGGATCTGTCTATCTTACTATATTGGCCTTCTGCTGAATGAATTGAAAGCAGACTTTTCAACAAACTACAAGGTCCTTCTGGCAGGCTTAAACGGTGGCTGTGTATATAAATATTTAGGGACACCAAGCACATAGACTATTATTATATGCTGCGAAGGTCTTTCACCAATACATGTGAAAGCGCTTTGTTCAAATCAGATATTCTGCTTTTTACAAACAAAACAGACTGTTGCAGAGAGGTGAGGAACTAGCTTGCCCTTGTTAGAAGCAGTGGATTGCAGGCAATTCAGGAACACTAAGAGGAGTGAGTCCCATCCAACAGAAAGGCAAAGATAACCTCCACCTACAGCCAGCCAGTCTCACCTGGATTGTCTTGGCTAATTCAGGTGAACTGGGGGACCTCACAGAGCTGTTTGAGCTGATTTGCCTGTCTTTGTAGTGCCGGCAGCCCAGAACACTGCCACATTTACCCAGACACTGTGGCTTTCTGGATCCTAGGGGCTGGGCTCACGGTGTTCTGTGGGACATCAATCACATCTGCTATAAGACAGGTGCAGCGCTCAGACACAGCATGGGTGTAGGACAGCTGGTGCTCTTAGAATCACTGGCAAATCGTCTTAGAGGACTTTTAATACTTCAACAGAGCCTTCTCCCTTTCTGGCCCAGTGCCTTGCTTGTGCCTGGGCAAGAAGAAAAAAGCCTGCTTTCTACTACATCTCTGGTTCAGTGTCATCGGCACATGGGACTTCGAATAAGGTTATAACCCATAAAACTGATAGCAGCAACCTCTAGCCTTAAACTGCCTTTTAAGAAATTGTGTGATCTGAAGCCACTTGTGTTCTCTGATAGACATTACATGGTTCCTTAAATATTTTCCAGAAAGAGCCCCCACCCCCACTGTTGTTATGGGAGACAACAGAGGCCTCTTGCCTCAGACAAGTGAAGGCCAATGAGCCCGAAGGGAGGGAAGCAAATCATATAGGAAACGCAGGAAGCAATAAAAATCACATCAAGATGTGCTGTGTTGTTTGGGTTTATGTGTTTTCCTTTAGCAGTTTTTTCTATCAAGGTGATTTATTCATATTACTTTCACTGAACATAATAGATTCTTCAGCCCAACTTCACCTTCCCATGACCTTGGGTTTTATGGTACGATAACTGTGTCGATTACGGGTGCGTTGGATACAAATCAGCTCTGGAATAATGTGGTTGACAGCCTGGCAGGGAAGCTGCAGATAACTGGGGAAGGCTGCCCCTAGGAGACACGCGTGGGTGGGGATCCACAAGCGAGGACAGCCTTCCCAAGAACTGGCCAGCAGGGACGACAGCAGCACAGTCATCCTGTTGTTGACTTTTCCATTTGGTTTCCAGGCCTGCACTCGGAAGCATGAAGTCTGACCATATCCCTGGTCTGTCCTGGGATTCTCCCAGGAAAAGGCTGCTGGAAACATTAATTCTTCCCCAATTTCCCCATATTAATAACACAAATAAAGGCTGGTGTGGTGGTACAGTGGGTTAGGCTGCTGCCTGCAATGCTGGCATCCTATAAGAGCACCCATTTGAGTCCTGGCTGTTCTACTTCTGATCCCGCTGCCTGCCAGTATGCCTGTTAAGCAACACAGAATGGCTTAAAGACGTGGGCTCCTGCACTCATGTGGGAGAACCTGGATGTTATTCCAGGCACGGGGATTCAGCCTGACCCAGCTCTGACCATTGTGGCTCTTTGGGGAGTAAACCAGCAGATGAAGATCTCCCCATCTCTCTCTCTCTCTCTCTCTCTCTCTCTCTCTCTCTGTTTCTCTCTTTTGCTGACTCTCCATCTCTCTCTGTAGCTCTACCTTTCAGGTCAATATAAAAATCTTAAAACACATACACAGATAATAGTTTCCATCTTCTGCGCATTCTCCCTGTGCTACACAGTATCTACGTGCCTTGTAGGCACTCACTATCTCATTTAACCTCCCCTGCTGCCCTGTGAATTGGGCTTTATTCTCCCCCTTTGGACATAAGGAGCCTGTGGTGCAGAGATGGAATGATCTGCTCAAGTGTGCGGCTGCAATACAAATAGAGGTTTAAAGCTTATGTCAAGCAGAATCTTGGATTTCCTTGTACTTCAATTTCTTTCTATCCCTAAGGGATTGCCTCTATCTTCAGCCCTCTCAGCACCGACATTTTAGGACTAGTACTTAAATTCTGACTGCAAGAAAACACAAGCCACAGGTTACCTTCAACCTCTACTTCGTTTGCGTCAATATCCGGGGTCAGGTGTCCCAGTCGGCAGGTGGTGGTGCTGGATTGTTGGGGAAAGTCAGCAAGGGCCTTTTTCGTGCGTTGTACAAGAGAGGCATCCCATTTGAGCTCCCGAACAATCTGAGATGCGCAGAAGTGAGGGGACATTCAGAGGAGTCTGAGGTCTTAGGGCGCCTCTTGGAAGAACACCTGCCTCTGAGGAGTCTTAAGCCATCAGCCAAAGACTCCATTTCCTCCTGCAGAGGCAGGGCTGGGAAGGCGTATTTTAAGCTGTGGCTTCTGAGTGCCTATTTTGAAGCCCTGGCCGGTTATTGATGAACTGAAATGTCTTTTACTTTCCATTGACACCATCACCTTTTGCTATTTACTTTAGGTCGTTCTGATGTGAGCACAAACTTTACCTCCATGATACACAAAAACAGGCGAGAGCAGGGAGAAAGCTGTCCGCGTTATCCTCAAGGAGACTCTTTTCTTAGCCAGTAAGAATGGTTGCAGCCCTGGTTAGAGTATTTTGGTGGGCCTGTTCCGTATCCGACGTCTCAGAAAACGGAGTTCTTCGTTTCAGGCCGTGTGGCGGCGTCCACGGTGGAACCGTTCGGCAGGGGAACTCCGTGCGCAGAGGGGCAAGGACTTCCACCCGGAAGTGCAGAGGAGACAACCACTCAGGTCAGCACCGTCACCCTCAGCCTCAAGGCGGGGGGGAGGTCCTGCTCCTAGAGAGACTTCCGGGAGTGCCAACGGGCAGTTTCCGGTCTGGGTCTTCTCCAATTCCTGGCAGCCGTTCAGAAAGCCCTCCGTGGGTTCCCCGCGACACTCTGTGCTGGTAGCTTCCTGAGAAGCCTGTAGTCACCACTTTATCCTCTTGCAAAGGAGCAATCCGGAAAATAAAGCTCCCTTTTCAAGGATCATGACGTCATACCTCTTGGTCTTCCCTCCTGTGAATTTTGTTGTGTGAGACACTTCTCAAAAACTCTGTTTTCAAGGGGAAATCAAGATGGAACATAGCCCCGTGGTCTGGTTTCCTAAGGAAAGACAAAGGGAACATGTGAAAACACATGCCATTTAAGCCTAGAAATGAGATTTAAATTGTGGTACAAGAAATGCATGGGCCAAGTTTGGCACAATGGTTAAGAAAATGCTTGGGACACGCACATCCGATAACAGAGTCCTCCTTGCGGTCCCAGCTCCTCTATTTCCAACCCAACCTCTGGCTCATGTGCACCCTGGAAGGAAGCAGATCTTGACTCAAATACCTGGGTCCTTGCCACCATGTGGGGGACCCAGATTGAATTCCAGACGCCTGGCTTCCACCTGGTCCAGGTGCAACTCTTGTGGGTATTTGGGCATCTGGGGAGTGAACTAGCAGATGGAAGATCTCTCTCTATGTAACTGCCCTTAAAATAAAATGAACATAAGTAAATTTTTAAAAGAAATATAGGATTTCTTCAGGAGATAATTAAGTATATATTTATGTTTGATTTGACTATTGAATAGATAATACAGTCAAATGGGCCAAAATTCTGACAAGAGTCTGCAAAGTCTTTCATTCTTACCTATACCATAGCCACTCAATTTCCTTCCATGTGTGAATCTTCCCAGAGATAACTCATGCATACATAAACAAATATGTATCTCCCACTTTTCTCACAAGTACAACATACGTTCAGCACCTTGCTTTCTTTCATTATAAAATATATTTTAAGGATCTCTTGAATTCTGTACATAAACAGACTTCTTTTTTGCATGGTCATATAATAGTTCACTATGTGAATGTGCTCTCTCTCTCTCTCTATATATATATATGTAGATAGATAGATATAGATATAGATATAGATATAGATAGATAAACTGTCCTCAGTTTTCTGTGCTTTGGCTGTTTAAATCTGGGCCGGTCATCACGAACAGTTGGGAATCTGTCTGCTTGGAGCTACTGAAACATGAGCTAAGTCCTCAACATACAGTGTTTGACTGACACCTAAGAAACAGCGTCCCTGATGGTTCCTCTGACCCGTGATAGTCAGCTGAGGATTGCTGAGAGCCTGCATTCCAGAGCCTTCAAGACCAGGCCGTGAGGTACTCAGCGGTTGCTAGAGATTTTTTTTAGAAAACTCTTATTTAATAAATATAAATTCTTAGGTACAGATTTAGGAATATAGCAGTTTTTCCCCTCATACTCTCCCTCCTACCCCCACTCCCATCCTACCTCCTACTCCCTCTTCCATCCCATTCTTCATTAAGATTCATTTTTAATTATCTTTATATACAGAAGGCCAACTCTATATTAAGTAAAGATTTCACCAGTTTGCACCCACACAGACAAAGTATAAAGTACTGTTTGAAGACAAGTTTTACTGTTGATTCTCATAGTACAACACATTAAGGACAGAGGTCCTACATGGGGAACAAGTGCACAGTGACTCCCGTTGTTGATTTAACAATAGACACTCTTATTTATGATGTCAGTGATCACCCAAGGCTCTTGTCATGAGCTGCCAAGGCTATTAAAGCCTTTTGAGTCCATGAACTCTGAAATTATTTAGACAGGGCCATAATCAACGTGGAGGTTCTCTCCTCCCTTCAGACAAAGGTACCTCCTTCTTTGATGGCCCCTTCTTTCCACTGGGGTCTCACTCACAGAGATCCTTCATGGGGGTCATTTTTTGCCACAGTGTCTTGGCTTTCCATGCCTGAGAAACTCTCATGGGCTTTTTAGCCAGATCTGAGTGCCTTAAGGGCTGATTCTGAAGCAAGAGTGCAGTTTAGGGCATTTGTCATTCTATGAGTCTGCTGTGTGGCCTCCTTCCCACATTGGATCATTCTGCTAGAGGTTTTTTTAAATGGCATTTTAAGAATATAAATGTGAAAAGTTTAATAAATAAGATTTGTGAATAAATTGGAGATATTTCCATGTGTACTTAAATGAGGGTTACTGTAA